>NW_027507787.1:49064891-49664891 GCF_037356315.1 Lithobates pipiens
CCTTAGACTATCGGAGTTTATGCCTTCCTTAATTAAGAGCGACCAGATGGGCTTCATCAGGGGGAGACAAACTTCTGATGCTACAAGACGTATTATTAATATTGTTCATTATGCTAATTTAACTAAAACGCCTTCTCTGCTGCTCTCCATAGACGCAGAGAAGGCGTTTGATAGGGTGGAATGGTGTTATATGAAAGAAGTCCTCCAAAAATTTGGCTTTCACGGTCTCATCTCCAACGCAATGTTGGCTTTATATTCCAATCCATCCGCCCAAGTCTTAACAGCTGGTATGCTCTCCACACCGTTCCCTATTTCTAATGGCACCCGTCAGGGGTGTCCACTATCCCCAACCATTTTTAACCTTATGATAGAACCTCTGGCGGAGGCCATTAGATCCCAGGCTGATATTACTGGACACGTGTTAGGATCTCGTAACCACGTTATCAATTTGTTTGCCGATGACGTTGTCCTGATGCTGACAAACCCATCCAGGTCTCTCCCCTTAGTCCATGAAACTTTGAAAAACTTTGGTGAGATTTCGTACTATAAAGTTAATTTTGCTAAATCATTGATTCTAGATTTAGGAATTGACAAAACGTATCAAACTCCAACTTCAAACCACCCTTCCGTATGTATGGAAAGAGGATAGCATACCCTACTTAGGTATAAAAATCACCAATTCCACGAAAACCCTAGTCTCTGTCAACATTAAGCCACTGCTTCTAAAGATAGATGAAACGCTTAAATGCATAGCCAAGACTGAACTATCCTGGATGGGTAGATTGGCAGCGTGTAAGATGTTAGTTCTCCCTCTCATATTGTATATGTTCAGATCCATACCTATACCTATCCCAACCCATTTCCTTAAGACCTTGTCTACTACTCTGTGGAAATTCATATGGAATGGTAAAAAAGCTCGCTGCTCTCCTAGCAACCTGATCCCGAATAACCGAGTAGGTGGAGTGGGACTAATTGACGTTTATGATTATTTGTGGGCATCTAGACTAGACCAACTCCAACACTGGTTCAAAACTATAGATTCACCACCTTGGGTTGAGCTGGTAAGGCATATGGCCCCAATGCCAGATCTAGTGGCACTACTCGTGAGTGATGTCTGGAAACCCTGGGCTCTCCATTCCATGGCTCCCACCCTCATAGCCTCCCTACAGGCATGGAGGTTCTTCCTACATCATACCCATAAATCTCAAAACGCTGTGGAATACAAATTTCCGCTTAGCTTGCTCGAGAATAGAATCCCTATGCTGTCCCTAAAGCAGTTCCCCAACCACGGTATCCATACCATCCAAGACCTATTGTCTAATGGTACAGCTCTCTCCAACACACAGATTATGGCTCAATACGATCTCCCCAACAAGTACCAATTTACATGCATCCAAGTGGCACATTTTCTGAAACGTAACCCTCCCCCCACAATAACAATGCCATCCAGTGCATGGAACTTCTTAACTCGTGAACGCCCCACCAGGAAAGGCATTTCGCTTTTCTACTCCCTTCTACAGGATAAACAATCCTTTGTGAAAACAAAATCGATTAATAAATGGGAGGCAGATTTAAGGGAAAACATTCACGGATGACCAGTGGACAACTGCATTTCGAGAAATCCAAAAAGCCTCACGTTCTATCAATCATTGGGCAATGACCATTAGAATCATCAACAGATGGCAATACACACCGTGTAGACTGGCAACATTTTCTCCATCTGCCCAGAGTACATGTTGGAGAAATTGTGGACAGCCAGGACACCTACTGCATATGTTTTGGGAGTGCCCCAACTTGGTTAGTTACTGGAACCAAGTGTTCCAACTAATAACATCACTCACGGGTATCATCACTCGCCCCAATCCATCCCTAGCGATCTTACATATGGGTATTGAACAATTTCCACATGATATGCGGATTGTTATTTCCAACATCCTTTTTTCTGCTAGATCCATGATATTACAACATTGGAAAACTGCCATGACGGTAAACATCTCCTGACCTGATTAGAAGAGTGAACCAACACCACACTATAGAGCGTGCACTTGCTATAAATACATTGAAGTGCGGTCTGTTTGATACGCAATGGAAAATTTGGACCAACAAATATAAGAATTCTGTGACCTAGATCTTAATCCTGATAAGATATATTCTGTGTAGTAACCAGTATTTGCATTACTGTTTGTGTAACCACCTACTTATCCATTTCTTTCTCGTTTCTTTCTTTTCTGTTTTTTTTCTACCCTCTCTTTCTCTCTCCCCTCTTCCCTTCCTCCATTGCATCGACTGTTAATTACAACTGTAAAGTCAACATGTCCTGTACCACTTACCTTTGTATCACCTTTATAAAACAATAAAAATTTATTGAAAGAAAAAGTTGCAAGTTAAAATAAAAAAAAAAATTGAAAATTAAAAGGACCTAGAACCCAAACAATATACAGATTTAAGCTTTAATGATGAAAGAGTTGATGTCCCACTCCACGTTTAGGCCAAACAGAGAGTAGGACTGCAACTCATAGATCCAGAAGGTCTCCAATCTGGAGACACCCTGGTTACGGCACCTCCCCTCCAAGGGGGGATGTACCTATCAATCACCCCAAACTGTGTTCCTTTGGGATTACGATTATGATGTCATTTGTAATGGCTAGGCACAGTATGTTTGGTGTTGCCACTTTTAATCAAAGAAATGTGTTCAGAAACTCTAATAGAAAAAGTGTGAATAGTGCGGCCAACATATTGTTTCCCGCACGGCCAGGTAATCAAGTATACAACATACTTGGTGGCACATGTGCAAAACTGTTTGATATAATATTTTTTGCTGGTAACAGAAGATGTAAACTCAATGGTCAATGGAGTTGTGTTGACACACAATGCATTTTCTGCATGAGAAAAAAACAGTTAATTCATGAAAAAGAGACTGGCGACCTGGGCGGTTAATGATGTTAGGAGTTATTCTACTTTCCTCTAAAAATGACCCTACCCTGGGCAGGCAAAGATGGATTGAGAATACGGTCATTTTTAAGAATGCTCCAATGTTTGGCAAAGATGGCTTTGATTTGTCGATGTTGAGTGGAAAATGAAGTCATCATAGCCCATTTAAAGTTGTTATCTGCATCTTGCTTGGGTTTGATTTCTAATAAAGTCTCTCTATTCACCTCCAATACACGTTGAAGTTCACTGTCGACTTAATCCGGATTGTAACTCTTGTCAAGGAACCTATGTTTTAACACATTGGCCTGTATCCTAAAAGTTTCATTATCAGTGCAATTTCTATGTAGTCTTAGGAATTGGCTATGTGGAACAGACTTAAGCCATGATCGATGATGGCAGCTGTCCATCAGGATGAAGCCATTTTGATCCGTTAGTTTAAAACATGTTTTAAATTCAAACCGTCTATTCCTGATATTGATTTCTAAATCAAGAAAATTAATTTTATCAATACTTACGACATATGACAGAGAAATGCCTATGTCGATAATATTCAGATGTTCAAAAAATGCCTTCAGTGATTCAAAGCTGCCATTCAATAGGAGGAGGATGTCGTTGATGTATCATGCCCATAATACTAAAGAAGATGTCTCTTGGGCATAGACGACATCCTCCTCCCATTCGGCCATAGACAATTTAGTAAGGCTTGGGGAAAATTTAGCCCCCATATCCACTCCTCATAGTTGAAGATAGTGTTGCTGGTTAAACCAGATATAACTGTGTTTAGTCGCAAATTCTAACTTAATGATGAATTTGCATTGAAAGGGAACAAGGGATGGTTCCTTATCCAAAAAGTATTGGATGGCTTCAATACCCCTTTCATGCGGTATGCACATATAAAGGGAGGCAACATCTGCAATGGCCATAATGTAATCACCTTGTATGTCCAAACTTTCCAATAATCTAATGGTTGATCCAGTGTCCTTAAGGTAAGATGGTTTCTGTCTGACTAAAGGGTGCAAATAAAAATCTATGTAGCGGCCTATACGTGAGGTAACTGAATCGATGTCACTCAGGATAGGCCACCCTGGGGGGGGGGGGGGGGGGTGAAGTGGGTCCTTATGAATCTTGGGTAAGTAAAAAATAGTGGGGATTCTAGGTGCTAAAGTTACTAAAAACACTCTCCTTCCAGTTCAAAATATTGCACTCATAACCCCTCGCAACTATTTTCTGAAGTTTTCTTTTGTATGAAAGGGTCGGGTTATTGGGCAATTCCTTATAGGGGTTTGGTTCATTTAAGATCCTGTACATCTCTTGCTCATAATCCTTCTCATCTAAAATTACAATGCCTCCACCTTTATCAGCTTGGCAAATCACCAGGTCTTTTTGTTGACATAAAGACTTGAGGCCAATACTGGATATGGGTTGGTGGCATATACGTTTCTCAGTAATTTAAGAACCAAGTCTCTAAAAATACTGATGGCAGGTTCCACTGGAACAGGTGGATGAAACAAAGATGGATTAGATAATACAGAGTGAACCGTTCCAGAGTTAGCTGCACTACAACCGCTTCTATAAGGATTAGAAATGAGGTAGCATTGTATATTATGTTTATGGATGTACTTATGGATATCAATAAACGTGCTGAATTTGTCCAATTTTTTAGGTGGAACAAATTTGAGGCCCTTATCCAAAACTGACTGTTCATCATGTGTAAAAACTTTGGTACTTAAATTAAAAACGCCTTCTTTTTCCGCCTCTGTATTCTCCTCCCCCTCTTGTGCCTCTCTTGGGTCTGGACCCCTTTTGCATGGCTGGGGATCTACATGAAAAACCTGACCACCATATGCGTTATGGTTTGGTTGGTTAGGCCCATATGTTTATTGTTCATAGGCATCCCTAGGGTCAAGTGAATAGTCATTATCACGTAAATTCCCAAGGGGAGAAAACCTATTGTGAGTGGTCACAGGAGGTTGACCATAATGTCGGGGGTTATAATACTGAGAATCTGCATATACTCTATATCTGTTCGTAGAAAAATCACGGTAATAGTTACCTTGTTTCTGGATGTGGTAGGAGTTAGGGTGATGGGAGTTACCTCAGTGTTGTCCACTTCCACCTCATTTCCCTCTATTGTGACCCCTGCCCCTACTATAGGAATTAGGGGTATATGGGCTATAATGGCGTGCTTGAGTTCGAGAGAAAGACTCGCCATCCCGCAATTCCCTGCCTTGTGTGGTTGTGGTGCCACTTAATTAAGAACTTATACCCCCCTATGAATATTGGCTCTTGTAAAGGATTGCAAGGCTTTACTATCCTCTTGGAACTCTTGCCTTTTAGATGTAGCTCAGTGTGTCACCAGGACCCTTCACAGTGGTCTGGCAATGTATGGTACTAGATAGAATCCAAAACTTTGATAGTGGTCTTCATCTCAACTGCATTGTTGGGTCTGGTGTCTCTCATCTTCCTCTTGACAATAACCCCACAGATTCTTTATGGGGTTTAGGTCAGGTGAGTTTGCTGGCCAATTAAGCACAGTGATACCATGATCATTAAATCAGGTGTTGGTACTTTTGACAGTGTAGGCAGGTGCCAAGTCCTGCTGGAAAATGAAATCAGTATCTCCATAAAGCTGGTCAGCAGAGGGAAGCAAGAAGTGCTCTAGAATTTCCTGGTAGAGGTCTGTGGTGACTTTGGACTTGATAAAACACAGTGGACCAACACCAGCAGATGACATGGCTCCCCAAATCATCACTGATTATGGAAACTTCATACTGGACCTCATGCAACTTGGATTCTCTGCCTCTCCACTCTTTCACCAGACTCTGGGCCCTTGATTTCCAAATGAAATGCAAAATTTACTTTCATCTGAAAAGAGGACTTTGAACCACTAAGCAACAGTCCAGTCCTTTTTCTCCTTAGCCCAGGTAAGACGCATCTGATGTTGTCTCTGGTTAAGGAGTGTCTTGACAGAAGGAATGTAACAGTTGTAGCCCATGTCCTAGATACATCTGTGTGTGGTGGCTCTTGAGCGCTGACACCAGCTGTAGTCCACTCCTTGTGAATCTCCCTCAAATTCTTGAATGGCCTTTGCTTCACAATCCCTGTTGCTTGTGCACCTCTTTCTACCACAGCTTTTTCTTCCACTCAACTCTCCATTAATATGCCTGTATACAGCACACTGTGAACATCCTGCTTCTTTAACAATGACCTTTTGTGACTTACCCTCCTTGTGGAGGATTTCAATGACTGTGTTCTGGATAGGGATGAGCCAACCCCCCCCCGGTTCGGTTCGCACCAGAACTTTCGAACAGACCCCAAATTCGTACGAAGGTTAGAACCCCATTGAAGTCTATGGGACTCGAACGTTCGGAATTAAAAGTGCTAATTTTAACGGCTAATATGCAAGATACTGTCCTAAAAAGGGTTTGGGGACCTGGCTCCTGCCCCAGGGGACATGGGTCAATGCAAAAAAAAGTTTTAAAAACTGCCGTTTTGGCGGGAGCACTGATTTTAATGATGATTAAAGTGAAAAAAAAGGTGAAATATTCCTTTAAATATCGTGCCTGGGGGGTGTCTGTAGTATGCCTGTGAAGTGCCACATGTTTCCCGTGTTTAGAACAGTCCCTGCACAAAATGACATTTAACGGAAATAACGTAATTTAAAACTGTTTGCGGTTTTAATGTTATATCTAGTTCCTGCAATATGGTTGAAAATCATTGAGAAAAATGGCATGGGTAGCCCTCCCTGCCCATTACCAGCCCCTTTGGGTCTTGTACGCATATTAAGGGGAACCCCGTACCCATATTAAAAAAAGGAAATACGTGTGGCCCCCAGGCCCTATATACTCAGAACAGCAGTATACAGGCGGTGCAAACAAGACAGGGACTGTCTTGTTCTATCACCCCTGTATAATTTGTTTTGCCGTCCGTCTTTTTTCATCTCACTTGCTGTTGTCTCCTTCCGTTTGCAAGTAGGAGATGTTTGTAAGTTGGATGTTTGAAAGTAGGGGCCTGCCTTATATGCTCTGCAGAAATGGCGGAACAAGGTGTTGGTTTTGCCACAACATTGTAAGCCCTCAAAGTGACTCTTGGTGGGCACTGGAGCGCCCTGCTGTGAACGATTATATCAAGAATTGTAATTACATGCCATTGTTGAACAGTGGTAGAAAAATTGGGCCTTAGGAACTGGTGCTGGTGCCACGACACTGCAACCTCTCCCATATACTCTAGTTGTAGTGCAGGAATTAGCCCTGCTGCAAAGCATTGCATCAAAAATTGTAATTAAACGCCCCTGTTAAACAGGGGCAAAAAAATTGGGCTGATGGCATCACCCAGAACCAGAAATGTTCTTCCAACATATCAGCAGAGGAGGAAGAGGATAGACAATCAACATAACAGGACAGTCACTCAACATCAGCATAGGCAGTCTTGAAGGGATGTGATATTTCAAAAAAAATTATTCGGTTACATCAGCTTCAGGTGCTTGGTAGCTGTGGGTGATCCAAGACTGATTCATCTTGATGAAGGTCAGTCGATCAACTGATTCGGTGGACAGGCGCACCCTGTGATCGGTAACAAAGCCACCATTGGCACTGAAGGTGCGTTCCGAAAGAACGCTGGATGCAGGACAGGCCAGTAGCTCAATTGCATACTGTGCAAGCTCTGGCCAGTGATCCATCCTCAAGACCCAGTAAGCCAGAGGATTTTCAGTGGGAAAGGTGTCCAAGTCTGACCTTGCCCCTAGGTATTCCTGCACCATGTAAATCAGACGCTGGCGATGGTTGCTGGAACCGACCATACCTTGGGGCTGCGGACTAAAAAATTGTCTGAAAGCATCGGTCAGACGGCCACCTTCTCCACCGCTCCTTCTGACCGATGCCTCAGCAACACGTTGACCAGGAGTTTGTATCCTCCCAGTCTCTGGGAACGCGTTGCACAGACCTTTCTGCAAGGCCTCCCGGAGATGTCTCATCCTCTGCTCCCTCTGCGATGGCAAGATAAGGTCGGCAACCTTACCCTTGTACCGTGGATCAAGGAGAGTGGCCAGCCAGTAATGGTCCCTCTCCTTGATCCGAAGAATACGAGGATCCTTCCGCAGGCTTTGCAGGATCAGGGAGGCCATGCAGTGTAGGTTAGCTGAGGCATTCAGTCCGGAGTCCTCTGGGTCACTAAGGACAACATGATCCGCAGCTACCTCCTCCCAGCCATGTACAAGTCCACGGATTTCTTGGGACTGTAAATCATCCCTACAAGACTGCTGCTGCTGCTGCTGCTGCTGCTGATGCTGAGTGCCAGCCTCCACCTCCATGCTGACACAATCATCCTCCTCCTCCTCCTCCTCTTCCTGTGTGATGGGTGGCACAGCAGGAACACTGTCTGGATAAAAGGGGCCTTGAGAGGCAAGGAAGTCCTCCTCTTCCTGCCTCTGTTCTGCCTCAAGTGCCCTGTCCATTATTCCATGCAGCGTATGCTCCAAGAGGTGGACAAGAGGTACAGTGTCACTGATGCATGCACTGTCACTGCTCACCATCCTTGTGGCCTCCTCAAACGGTGACAGGACAGTGCATGCATCCCTGATCATGCCCCACTGGCGTGGTGAGAAAAAAACCGAGCTCCCCTGACCCTGTCCTGGTGCCATAGTCGCACAGGTACTCATTGCTGGCCCTCTGCTGCGTGTGCAGCCGCTGCAGCATGGCCAACGTTGAGTTCCACCTGATGGGCATGTCACATATAAGGCGGTTCTTGGGCAGGTTCAACTCCTTTTGGAGCTCAGCCAGCCGAGCACAGGCATTAAATGATCGGCGGAAATGCACACAGACTTTCCTGGCCTGCTTTAGGACATCCTGTAAGCCCGGGTACCCGCCCAAGAACTACTGCACCACCAGGTTAAGGACGTGAGCCACACAGGGCACATGGGTCAGTTGTCCCTGTCAGAGGGCGGAGAGGAGGTTGGTGCCATTGTCACAAACCACCATTCCTGGCTTAAGCTGGCGTGGCGTCAACCACCTCTCGGCCTGCCCCTGCAGAGCTGACAAAACATCCGCCCCAGTGTGGCTCTTGTCCCCCAAACAAACCAGCGCAAGCACAGCATGGCTTCATTTTGCCTGCGTAGCCCCTGGAACGCCTACGGAGCACCGCTGGTTCTGAGGACAGAGCACTGGAAGAGGTGATGGAGGAAGAAGAAGAGGAGGGGGTGGAGGAGAGAGGTGTGTCACAACCAATAGTAGCATTTTGGAGGCGTGGTGGCGGAACAACCTCCAACACTACTGCACCTTGTCCTGCATCCTTCCCAGCTGCCAGAAGAGTGACCCAATGGGCCGTGAAAGACAGGTAATGTCCCTGTCCATGCCTGCTGGACCATGAGTCAGCCGTAATATGCACCTTACCGCTGACCAACCTGTCCAGCGAGGCAAGGACATTGCCTTCCACATGTCGGTAGAGAGCCGGAATCGCCTTCCGTGAGAAAAAGTGGCGTTTGGGGACCTGCCACTGAGGAACTGCACATTGTACAAACTCACGGAAGGAGGCGGAGTCTACCAACTGAAAAGGCAGCAGTTGAAGTGCTAGCAATTTAGCCAAGCTAGCATTCAACCACTGGGCATGTGGATGGCTGGGAGTGAACTTCTTTCGCCGGTCCAGCAGCTGGGGCAGGGACATTTGCCTGCTATAATCAGACGTGGGTGTACTGCTAGCAGAGTGCCCGGAAGCACTTGGCTGTGACACACCTAATTCTACACCTTCATTCCTCTCAGAGCAGGTTTCAGAGAGGACTGAAGGTCTAGTGGGGTTGGAGATGCCAGCTGATGAGGAGCAAGGAGAGGTCCGCTTTGTTCTTTGGTGTGGGTCTTTGAGGTATGCTTGCCAATAAGCTGCATGGCAGGTCAACATATGTCTGGTCAAGCATGTGGTGCCCAAGCGGCTTATGTTTTGGCCACGCGAGATACGCTTGAGACATATGCTGCAAATAGCAGCGGTGCGATCTGATGCACTCGTCTCAAAAAAGGCCCACACCAAAGAACTTTTAGAATAACGCGCAGAGGCAGCGCCCTGCACAGGCAGAGCTCTGCGGTGTGATTCAGTCGGTGTGTGCTGCCCCTAAGCTGGCCCCCGGAGGGCATCCTGCCTCGTTGGACATGTGCCTCCTCCTCCTCCTCCTCCTCTCTCCTATCAGGCATCTACGTGGAGTCAGTGCCCTCATCATCCCCTCCCTCTTCATCGCTGGAGCAAACCTGACAGTATGCTGCAGCTTGTGGAACATGACTGCCAGATTGCTGTCCTTCTTGAGCATCCCCTCTCTCTGCATTCACGCTACTGCCTTCCTCTAGCTGAGTATCATCATCAGAGCCTACAAAACACTGGGCATCCTCCTGGAGCATGTACCCAACACTGTGCTCAAAGAGTTCAGGAGACTTCTCAGGAGGATGTGGTGGGTCTAGGGAAGGAGTCACTGATGATGACATTGAAAGGAGGGAAGACGATTCGTTGGCAGCTGCTTTGCTAGTACCCTGAGCCTGGGTGAGAGAGGATGAGGAGGATAAAGAGGGCTTGGTCATCCACTCTACGACCAGCACTGTTGTCTCTAGACACAGAGCCTGCTTGCCCTCTTTTATCGGCTCGCGCCTGTCTGCCTCTCCTTGCTGGCCTTCCAGGCATGGTAATGGCCTGAAGGGAGTTGGAAAACCAGCAATTGGGTAGCGTATATTGTGCTGGAGGCACACACAACTTCCACTAACTCCTGCAGATGGCAGATGGCTCAAATAGAGAAGAGCTATGTAGGTGGATATAGCGGTGTATACTGGGTTCAGAGCCCGCAGACAGCACGCACAATCTCCTACCGCTGACTGCAAGCTCTATTTAAAACGAGCAAGATAGTTAGCTATATAGGTGGAATAGCGGTGTATACTGGGTTCAGAGCACGCAGACAGCACGCACAATCTCCTACCGTTGACTGCAAGCTCTATTTAAAATGAGCAAGATAGTTAGCTATATAGGTGGAATAGCGGTGTATACTGGGTTCAGACCCCGCAGACAGCACGCACAATCTCCTACCGCTGACTGCAAGCTCTATTTAAAACGAGCAAGATAGTTAGCTATATAGGTGGAAATTTTTATTAAAATAAAACTGCTACTGATTTACATAATCAAGAACTTAAGAAAAACTCATACTTGAGCAAAAAAAGAACTAAAGAACAACTTGCATAAATGCTTTTGGACAGACCGGATCTATTCAAACTGCCCATATCAGACGATCCTTAATCCCATGATCATCTGGGAAGAAAAAATAAAAATAAAAAAATAAAAAATTCCTAATCATTATTCAAACTATATACATTTATATTACATACCCCCTATAGGCAGGAACGTAACGAAACTGACGGTGCATACCATGTTTTTAAAATTAAGTTGCCCAAAAGCTAAAAAAAAGGGGTGAAAGGACAGACACACCCCCACCAAAGGAAAAGAAGAGGGAGATCATCAAGGTGGCCGGAAAGAGAACCCTCTCCACAACCTAGCACACCTTTCCCTACCCATTCTTTCCCCCTCAAGAAAACTCACCTTACCCAATTCCCGAATGATATCACCCGCCACCTCATGCATGGGCAGGAACTTGCCCCTAGTGGACACTAAACACCGAGCGTGCCAAGTGTAGTAAAGGCATATGACACTAACTAAAAACAGTGATGATAACACAAAACCCCTCCGGGCTCTGAAGTCACCGTACACCCTCTCAGAATAGGCAAGGGCCCGGAGACGGGGATAGCCAATGGCATCTCCAACCTCCCCCAGAACCCCCAAGTTGAAAGGGCACTCGACCAAAAAGTGGTCCATGGTCTCTAGTACCCCACCACACTCAGGGCGAGGACAGCCTCTGTCCTCTGGGCTCCGGTACTTCAAGTTCGATCTCACATAGAGTCGTCCATGGAACGCTCTCCATGCGAGATCCCAGAACTTGGCAGGAATTCTCTTAGAATTCAGGAGGGCTAGTCCCTCCCTGAGAACCCTGTCTGGACAGTCCCTTAAGGCCAGTGGTCTCAAAACGTCCGAGGCCATGACCCTCTGGTACAGCTCTCGCCGGCCCAGGGAGCCTACCTCTAAGGCCGTTATCCTCCACCGCCTTAGTACCTTCAGGGCGGTTGGGACATAGGCGGGGAGGTACCCATGGGACCTCCGAAGGTCACCCGGGCGGCCGCCCCCCTCCCACCTGCTCAGGAACACCAGGAACCAATTCTTACATGAACGTTCCCACAGAGAGGGCTCGTCCACAAAAATGGATTGCAGATTGAACTTCAGGAACACCACAGTAAAGAAAACCGCGGGGTTGATCATGTCCAAACCGCCCTCCCCTCTCCGTCGATACGTGACCTCCCTTTTTATCAGGTTCAGTCTGTTTCCCCACAAAAGCAGAAAAAACAGACCGCAGACCCGCGCATAGAGTGACTCTGGCAACAGACATGCGTAGCTGACATAGAGGAACTCGGGAAGCAAATAGGTTTTAACCAGGCTCACCCTTTCCCTCAAAGACAGCTTCCAGCCTTTCCAGGCGTTGACTTTCTGGGTGGCACTTACCAACCTGCGCTCCCAATTTAGCTTGGGATAATCACCCTGGCCGAAATAAATGCCTAAGATCTTAACTTCTGGTCGGGGCGGGGGAAAAACGTCCGGGAGGGCAAACTGCTCACCCTCCCTTCCCAACCAGAGAGCTTCACTCTTGTCCCAGTTGACCAACGAACCAGACGCCTCGGAGTAGCCTCCAATCTGTGTTTCCACAAAATGGGCCTCCTCTCGGCTAGCCACCACCACCGAGACGTCGTCCGCGTAGGCCACCACCTTCACCGCCTTATCCGGGCCACTACCGGGCTCCATCAGGACCCCCCTCAGCTGCCCACAGTCTAGCCTTCTTATGAAGGGGGTCGACTGCAAAGACATAGAGCAGGGGACTCAGCGGACAGCCCTGCCTAACACCAGAGTCCACCGGAAAGGTAGGACCCACCCAACCATTGACCAGAGGGAAGCTCTCGGCCCCTCTGTACAAAGTCCTGAGCCAATCAATAAATCGATCAGGCAGGCCGTATCTACCCAGGAGAAGCCAGAGGTACTCGTGGTCTACCCGATCAAAAGCTTTTGCCTGATCTAATGCCAGCAGATACCGCCCATCACCCGTTGCCCTGCACCTCTCCACAGCCTCCCGGACGTTAAGGACTGCACTAAAGGTGCTACGGCCGGGAACTGTGCAGTGCTGGGAGGCAGACAGCAGCTTGCCCGCAACAGCAGACATACGCGTAAACAAAATCTTTGCCAGAATCTTTCTATCTGTGGAGAGAAGGGCGATAGGACGCCAATTCTCAACCACGGACGGATCCTTCTCCTTGGACAGAAGGATCAAGGCCGACCTTCTCATCGAGGGAGGGAGCAGGCCAGATGCCAAACACTCACTGAACACCTCCCTCAGAGGAGGAGCCAAAAGGCTCTTAAAGGCTTTATAAAATTCTGCCGTGAACCCATCAGGCCCCGGCGACTTCTTTAGAGACAACGAGCCAATAGCCTGCTCAATTTCGGCCACTGAGATCTCTTCCACCAAGGAGTCTAGAGTGTCAGACCCCACCTCAAGTGGAGTCCCATCAAGAAATTCCTTGGCTCTCCTCAGATCCAATGGCTTCTTCCGAAGGATGTCTGAAAAATGGGCTCTGATGATCCCCAGGATGCCTGGCTTGGACCTTACCAGGGAACCGGAGGGATCTTTCAGTCCATGTATGACCTTCCCACTCACCGCGTCCCCACAGCTTTTGTAGGGATCTGGGTTGGTGAACTTCCCGTAATCCCTCTCCAGCACCAGGGAGGCGAGACGGTCATACTGACACTCCTTCATCTGGAGCTTCAGATCCGAGATCTGGTCCTGAGGGCCACCATCAGAAACCAAGCGATCTAGCTGCCTGCGTAACTTCTGGTAGGCCTGATACCGGGATGCTGCCCGACGGCCTGAGACTTCCCGGAAGAAGCCCTCCGACCTCTTCTTCACCACTTCCCACCATTCCTGGCGGGAGCAGCCGCTCTCAAGGAGCGAGGCTTGTTCTAAAAAGAAGTCCTCATAGGCCGATCTGATTTCAGGGTCCTCAAGTAGCGACCCGTTTAGTCGCCACAGGCCCCTCCCTTTCTGAGGGGTGTCCGCCACATTCAGAGTGACCGACACCATACGGTGATCAGAGAACTCAACCGCATGCAGCGCAGGAGCTGCAAAGGACGAGTCCCCCTTCAAAAAAAACCTATCTAACCTACTCCTACAACTACCTCTGGAATATGTGAAACCAGTGAGGTTGGGGAAGTGGCGAACGTGCACATCCACCAACCCAGCTTCCCTCATTATTCTATTCAAAAAGATACTATCATATCCCAGAGGGCCTGAGGTGCCTGCCCGGTCCTTTGACCTGGTGACCATGTTAAAGTCACCACCAAAGACCACCTGCTGGGATGTAAACAGGTATGGTTTCAGCAGCGTGAGAAGGTCCTTCCTCCCCCTCTGGGACTGAGGTCCATAAAAATTGATAAGGCGGAGGGATTCCCCTCTCACGACTGCGTCCACAATCAAACACCTACCGATTTCCAATTCAATCACTCGTCGACAAGCCACCGAACCAGTCTTAAAAAGGACCGCAACACCACTGCAGGGCTCAGCCGCAAGAGACCAGAGGGAGGGCCCATGTCTCCACTCCCTCTTCGCTAGGTGCATCTCTGCCACAGATGCCAGCCAGGCCTCTTGCAAAAACAAAATGTCGGCTTCAACCCGGCCGAGAAAATCAAAGGCTGAAAATCTAGCCGCCGCAGAACGCACACTTGCGACATTAATGGTCGCAAGGCGTATTGGAGCGGGTACCGCCATCCTTAGTGATTGAATTTTACGTTCCTCTCTATTTTACATTTCTAAAAAAAAAAAAAAAAAATCAATCCCCCCCGGAGTCCGAGGAGGAAAGGATCCCGTATCTGTTCCATAGGGCCAGTGAGGAGCCCCCCCCTGCCCCTGAACTCGTACTGGGCTGGGGGTCCTCACCACCCTCCTTCCCCGAAACCTTCCTCTTCCTCTTCTTTTTAGTTTTCTTCTCCCATTCCACTTTGGGAGGTTCCCTCCCACTCTCTTCATCGGACCTCCCACTGGAGATCTCCTTAATCCTCTTATTAACCCCCTTACCGGCCCCTGAGATGTCCATCGGGGTCACCCCTCCTGCACTAGCCTGCCGACCACTCACGACCACCGAAGAGGCCGGAGGGGGCATTAGTATAGCCGCCTGATCCAGGGGTGGATGCGGTTTACCCGCAGATTTAATTACTGAAGGGAGGGGGGGGGAAGGGGGCAAAGGAGAAGAAGGGGAAGCTGGGAGGGGGGAGACCAGGGGGGGGAGAGGGGAAGGGGGGGGAGCAGGGGAAAGGGAGGAGGACGGGGGGAAACAGGGGGAGGGGGGGAGGGTGGTTTTTGGGCGAGGGCTTTTTCGCCTTGGCCGGCTTCCCAGGTGTTTTTGTTACCGTTGCCCCATCTGACACAGGGTCAGACGGGGCCGGAGAACTCGCCGGCTCCCTCACTACGCCAGTTCCTGTCCTTGATCCGCGCCTGGGGGGTCTGACCCTTTGAGGGAGGGGGGAACCCTCCCTCTGTGACCCTGAGGGGTTGGGATCCCCACTTCGTCTAGGGACCCCCTCACCCTCCGGGCCTGGGGCACCCCCCTCAGCCTGGCACCCCCTGAACGCCTTGGGGCACCGACTAAAGGGGTGTCCCATTTCCCCACAGAGGTTGCAGACAATAAGCCTGCAACCCTCAGGTGAATGGCCGAAACCATTGCACCTCACACAGCGGGGCATTGTGCAGTCCGCACTGAGGTGCGCGGGACTGCCGCATTTGAAACAGCGACGGGGCTGTCCAGGGTAGAAGACCAGGATCCGGTCTCTACCTATAAAGGCGCTGCCAGGTACATGCGCCACGGTATTATTGTGGCGCTTGAGCCGGATCCTGACCAACCACGCACCTGTCCAGACCCCGCGCTCATCCAAACTTTTCCTCAGCCCTGTCTGGAGCTGCCCGTACCGCGCCAGCCAGGTCGCGATGTCCTCAGGTGGGAGGGACTCGTTCCTGACCAGTACAGTCACATTCTTTATCTCCTCCTGCCTCGAAAGAGGTATCACCCGGAAACTTTTCCACGGATCTGACTTCCTGACGAGCTCGTACAGTGTCAGGAAAAGCTCCATGGAGACCAAGGAGACAAAACTCACATCAAACTCCTTCGAGTTTGTGGGGTGTATGACTGCAAATAAGTCCGAAACTTTAAAGCGCAGCCCCAGCAGATAGTCGATGACCTGACCCCTGCTGGGACATGCAGACGT
The DNA here is from genome assembly GCF_037356315.1 of Lithobates pipiens. Classification (NCBI taxonomy): domain Eukaryota; kingdom Metazoa; phylum Chordata; class Amphibia; order Anura; family Ranidae; genus Lithobates; species Lithobates pipiens. Next base: position 49,081,188 of record NW_027507787.1, read on the forward strand.
CCCTTCCCACCTGAGCTGCACCACATTCCGTCTGCGCCTCTCAGGGCCCCCCGTACCCCTCGTCCAGGTCTGCGCACCCTGGGGCTGATCCCCAGGGGGAGCCCGGAAATTCTGGGCGCCAAACTGGCCGTACAGGGGACCCAGGGGGACAGAGGAACCTGCCACCTGTGCAAACGAGCGCCCAGCCTTCAGGGCACCTAAGAGGTTTGCCTCCTCCTGTGTGCCCAAGATGAAAACTGGGTCTGTGGGGGAAGGGCCAGACCCCTGACGGACCGGACTCCCTGGCTCAGTACCTCTACCCACCGCATCCCCACCAACCGGCATCTCACTCCTTACCACGGGGGAAGGAGCAGTACCCCCTACACCCATATGATCCTGGGGGGGAGCCACCTCCATTTCTTCAGGACCCCGCTCCTGTGACCCCTCCAAACCCCGTATGAAATCCAGGGCCGAGCACTCGCTCCTCAAATCCCCCATCGGGGACTCACCCCAGCATACTTGTCCTGCTGGAAGAAAATCCCCAGAGGACGCTAAAGCTGTTTTTTCCAGGGAGGTCTCCGATACCAACGCCTCCTCTCCTCCAACGAGCGACACCAACGGCCCCCCTAGCTGAATTCCCGGTGTCCCCACTTCCGTTTTAGGCCCTCCTGGGACTTCCGGGGTCACCACTGACATCACTTCCGGTTCCCGGAGGTCGATGAGGTCACTTCCTGTCTCGTCACCCGGAACAGGAAGTGATGCACCCGCCCCCATCCCACCACTCCTCCCAGTGTCAGCAGAGGATGCTTGTCCACAATGTCTATCCAAGACTGCACATGTGTCTGTTCCCATCAGCACCTCCCCCTCTCTCCATGCGGCCGCGGCGGGGGCCGCCATTATGGCCGGTTTTCCTCGCACCGCTATGGGTCTGGCAGCAGTCGTCGGGGTCACCGGGGGGGCCCCGGAGGGGGGTCGGACTGCACTCTCCGCTGGGGACCTCTGACTATTGGCCTTCACTGGCCCCTCCGACGGCTCTCTGGTGAGGACCACCAACAGTTTCCTGTTCCGCTGACTGTGACTTGCATCTCCACCGGAGCTTTTACGTGCTTCATCGGGTACCCTACCCGGATCCTCCTGGACTGCGGCCATAGGCATAGCAGGTGTTAACACAGGAATCCGGGGACCCTCCGCACTGACAGCTCCGGGGGCCATACTTTCCTGACAGGCCATGGATTGGTTGTCACCGGAAAACGCTACTTCCACTGGGGTCTGTGGCACTGTTGCATCAGGTGAGAGTTTCAGGGGGGACTTCAGGGGGGTATTTCCTCGTCTCACCGCCTGGGTTCCTTCCTGGCTGGCTTTTAGAAGCTCTTTCTTCACCTCTGTCAAAAACCTTCTCTCACCCTTTCCACGTTCGCAGAGACCGCCCAGCAGCCGCCAGAGGTCCCTGCATTCATGCTTCAGGCCATCTATGGTCTCCCTATATTCGCCACGTTTGCTGCTGGCTGAGCGGTCCCTGCGATTTCGTAGGTCGGCCAGTCGCTCCGATCGCTGTACATAAGCTGCCGCGGCCTTCTGTATTAGGGTTTTTACCCTTTCTCTCCTCTTCTGGAGCTTGCTTGGGCCCTCTCCCGGCTGGGCCCAGGTCCAGTCCATTAGCTCAGACTGTGTGACCAGGAACAACTTCTCCTCCCTGGAGAGGTCTCTCACCCCAGGGGGGGTTGTCTGAGACCCAGGCCGGGAAAGAGGCCCCGGGCCTGGGCTGGCCGATGCCATGAGGCCGGATGTCCAGGACAGCCGTGGTTCTCCACAGAGCTCCTCCACGCACGTCTGCTCTCTTGGAAAGCCTCTCCAGGTGTGTACTGCGTTCAGGGCACGCAGACAGCACGCACAATCTCCTACCGCTGACTGCAAGCTCTATTTAAAAGGAGCAAGATAGTTAGCTATATAGGTGGATATAGCAGTGTATACTGGGTTCAGAGCACGCAGACAGCACGCACAATCTCCTACCGCTGACTGCAAGCTCTATTTAAAACAAGCAAGATAGTTAGCTATATAGGTGGATATAGCGGTGTATACTGGGTTCAGAGCATGCAGACAGCACGCACAATCTCCTAACGCTGACTGCAAGCTCTATTTAAAACAAGCAAGATAGTTAGCTATATAGGTGGAGATTTTTTTTATTTTTAACTGCTGCCAAAATTACAAAAATTTACAACTCACAATAACATTTACAAAACTTAATTTCTAAACAAAACACAAACTATACTATTACCCATACTTGGTTTACTTAATTGCACCCTTTTTTGAGGGATGTAGCTAAGTCAAGAACCTGATCGTCAAGAAGTTTATCCCATTCATTACGATCCTTTTTCTTTTTCTTTTTCTTCCCAATAATTTTACCACCACACTTATGCACAACATTCTTTCCCCCACCAGAACCTTCAATTACTATTCCATCTGTTTGCGACACACCAGACTCAACCTCCCCTTTCTCTCTATTCTCTAACTCGCCCTCTGACATGGATGAGCAGGTGGACTCTACACCCCTATCAGGAAGGCTACGACACGGGGAGGGAGAGGCCGAAACGGAAGGCTTAAGAGGGCTTCTGCTCCGAGAGGAGCTCCCACGTTCCGGCCTCTGCCTAGCCGACCTCCTTAAAACTCTACTTTCCCTCCTTTCTTTAGGACAGGGTGTCACGCCCCCACCAGAAATACCTTTGCTTTTTCTTGGAAGGGGGGCCGGAGCTACCGGTAAACTTTCAGTAGTCCGACACACCTCACCAGCTACACCAGAAACACAAGGAGCTACTTTAGCCCCGACACCAGCCCCCACAGACTCAACCCCTGTATTAGTTTGTTCACCACCCCCGCTGTCCTGTCCAGTTCCAGAAGGGGCACCCGCATCCCCTGGCCGACCACCTGATGTGGCTGTATCCTTGGGTCGACCACCAGATGCAGCTTCACCCCGAAAAGCTTTGGGACATCTACTAAAAGGATGCCCCATCTGGCCACACAGGTTACAGCAAATCAATTCACACACTTCACTCGAATGTCCAAATTTATTGCACTTAATGCACTTCACCACTGTGCAATCAGCACTTAGGTGAGTCGGGCTACCACATTTAAAACACCTCCGGGGCTGCCCTGGATAAAACACCAGGATCCGGTCGCGACCTAAAAACGCACTACCGGGGACATGTGCCACCGTATTACCAACTCTACGCAACCGGATCCTGGTGTTCCATGCCCCAGTCCAGACTCCCCTTTCATCCAATTTCTTATTCAGAGGGCACTGTAATTGACCGTATCTACTCAGCCAAGTCACAATGTCCTCAGGTGGCAGGCTTTCGTTCCTTACGAGAATCGTAAGGTTCTTAACCTCTTCCTGTCGGCTCAGGGGGATAATCCGGAAGTTCTTCCACGGATCGGTCCCCCTAATCAGCCCAAAGGAGGTAATAAAGATTTCCATTATCACCACATTTGTAAAGCTCAGGTCAAAGTCAAGAGAATTCGACGGGTGAATGACCGCAAAAATCTCACTGACCTTGATACCTAAGCCCAAGACCATGTCTACCACTTGCCCTCTAGTAGGGCACTGACCCTCCCCCTCCCACCTTAACTGAACTACGTTACGCCTCTTACGCTCAGGACCACCTGTACCCCGAGACCACGGGCTAGCACCAGAAAACTGGTCAGCCGGGGGAACCCTAAAGTTGCTGGCACCAAATTGGTCATACAAGTGACCCAGGGGCACAGATGATCCCGCCACACTGGCATAAGAGCGCCTTTCCCCCAAAGCATTTAGAAGATTTGCCTCCGGCGTACCCCTCAAGATTGGTTTAGGAGGGGAAATCCCATCCCAGGAGTCCAACCGGGGGGCACGCTCCTCAGCAACCTGTCCTTCACCCCTTACCACCACATTACCTTGCCGGACCATCTGGGAGCCTTCCATCTGACCACTTAACTGTTGTTCTTGCAAGAGAGCCTCCAGACTGTCTGTTATTCCCACCTCCATGTGGGCCCCACAGGAGTCCACCATGACTTGCCCATGTGCCTGTTGGGAACCTTCTAAACATTTAATATAGCCCATCATAAGGTCACCTTCATCTAATTCTCCCATTGGGCAATCACCCCATGCTGGTGCCTGCCCAAGCTGTAAATTATCAGACATATCCATATTTACATTATTATTGGTATCACAGCTTCCATCTTGCTGGGTTGCTGCGCCGGAAATCCCGGAAGTCCGCGACCGGAAGTTCTCCTCGCGGCTAACCTCCGCTTCCGGCCGTGACGTCACTTCCGGCGCGACCATAGTTACACCCCTACCCTTCCCGCCCTCCGAAACCGCGCCAAAAACTCCCGCCAAACAAACACCAGCTTCCTGTTTGGTAGTCCCACCTCCAATCCCGCGGGAAGACGGCGTTCTACCATCTCCTGGCGCCATTACTTTCTCCCCACCTTTAGCCTTATTGCCAGCCGCCACTGTGTCACTGACAGCAGTAGCTACACCAGCTAGGCTATTACTACCACCCGCACCCACCCCCAGTTCCTTCCCCTTGTCCTGAGCCCGGCCTGCAGCAACGGCAGCCGACAGGACTACTGATGGCATGCCTTGCTTGCAAGCACCGGCCGGATTCATTGGGGGTTTCATAGGTAAGTCCACAAGTTCTTTTTCTGTCTTCTCTGTTAGTCTTTTCAGTTGAATCACAGGGACTTGTTTTGCCCTTTGACTTTGGTTCATTACCGCATCACCGGGACCCACTGTGGCCTGTGGGACAACAGCCCTGCTTGCAGGCTGTGTACCCTTTGGCTCACCGGGACCCTCCGTGGCTTTACTTGAACTGGTAGTCATAGGGCTAGAGTCCATACTTTCCATTACTGCCACCGTCACCGCTTTCTGATCACTCTTTCCCTCTGCTGACAGTCCTTCCTTCAGGGGTTCAGCCGCCTCCCTCTCAGGCTCCATTGTCTGGGATTGACGCAGCTCCCTGCGGCGTCCCACCGCTCGAGACCCTTCTTCACTTGCAGCCTTCATGACTATCTTAATTTTCTCCAAGAAGTCTCTCTCATAAGCTGCATCTTCAATCATTGCTGTCATTAGCTCACCTATTTGGTTGCATTGCTTTTTTAAACTGTCAATTGCGGTCTTGAACTCAGACCTCTTGCCACTTCCAACTTTATCTCTCCGGTTTCTCAGTTCAGATAAAACTCTTATCTTCTCACAAAACATTTTTGAAACTTTAGTCAATAAAGTCTTTACCATGCTTATCCTCTCCACGGCCTTCACCTTGTCCTCTCCTGGCTGAGCTGAGGACCAATCCGGAAAGTCCAACTGGTCCTCCAAAAACAGCCTCTCCTCCTGTGTCAGTTCCTGGAACCTAGGGGCTCCATGCTGTACCGCCGGCCGGGAAGAAGGCCCTGGCCCTGGGCTGGAAGAAGTCATCACGCTGCACTCCTCCTGGAAGTCTGGGAGCTCACACAGAGCATGCAGACAGCACGCACAGTCTCCTACAACTGACTGCAAGCTCTATTTAAAACGAGCAAGATAGTTAGCTATATAGGTGGATATAGCGGTGTATACTGGGTTCAGAGCACGCAGACAGCACGCACAATCTCCTACAGCTGACTGCAAGCTCTATTTAAAACGAGCAAGATAGTTAGCTATATAGGTGGATATAGCTGTGTATACTGGGTTCAGAGCACGCAGACAGCACGCACAATCTCCTAACACTGACTGAAAGCTCTATTTAAAACTAGCAAGATAGTTAGCTATATAGGTGGATATAGTGTTGTATACTGCGTTCAGAGCACGCAGACAGCACGCACAATCTCCTAACACTGACTGAAAGCTCTATTTAAAATGAGCAAGATAGTTAGCTATATAGGTGGATATAGCAGTGTATACTGGGTTCAGAGCACGCAGACAGCACGCATAATCTCCTACCTCTGACTGCAAGCTCTATTTAAAACGAGCAAGATAGTTAGCTATATAGGTGGAATAGCGGTGTATACTGGGTTCAGAGCACGCAGACAGCATGCACAATCTCCTACCACTGACTGCAAGCTCTATTTAAAACGAGCAAGATAGTTAGCTATATTGGTGGATATAGCCGTGTATACTGCGTTCAGAGCACGCAGACAGCACGCACAATCTCCTAACACTGACTGAAAGCTCTATTTAAAACGAGCAAGATAGTTAGCTATATAGGTGGATATAGTGTTGTATACTGCGTTCAGAGCACGCAGACAGCACGCACAATCTCCTAACACTGACTGAAAGCTCTATTTAAAACGAGCAAGATAGTTAGCTATATAGGTGGATATAGCAGTGTATACTGGGTTCAGAGCACGCAGACAGCACGCATAATCTCCTACCTCTGACTGCAAGCTCTATTTAAAACACGCAAGATAGTTAGCTATATAGGTGGTGTAATGTTGGGGTGATTAAGCACAATTGGTAGATGCACGTTTTAGTCTACATCAGGCAGGCGTTTTATGGTTAAGGGCCTGGTAGCCCACGTTTATTATAAGAAAACAAAAATATTTAGTTCATCCAGTAATCCCACGCAGGGGTTTAAATTCATTCAGCACACAAATGAACATACCAAGCCACCTGGCTCTCAATTGTCAACAGTTCCTCTGCTTGCTCCCAACAGATTTGTCAACTCTTTCCAGCCCCCTGGACTCACCGACTTCCTTAGTCTTCCTGACTCTCAAGGTTGTCAGCCTTTCCCAGTCCCTTACACGGACTACAGTCTCCCACAGGGCAAACCACTCTTCAGCCAGCATCAAGCTGTTCACACTCCACCACACCCATCTACAACTTCCTGTCTTGCTTTTTAAAGACACTGCCTTAACAGGTGGGTTAATCAATTGTATTCCCTTAAAGAGAGCACAACCCAAACAGAGGGGAAATATAGCGTCCTTCCAGGACCCAGCCATGGCGTCCATTACATATCCCCCCCCTGTGTTTCGATCCGGAGGGAGGAACACCAGCACCCATCATGATGGTTGGGACACCTCTGTGCTGGCTGTCAGCCACGTAGGCCCAACCTTTTTTCCGGGTGCGCTTCCAGGAACATTCCCCCCTGGATCTTAACAGGTTCCTATATTGTCCTATACTCAGCCTTCCTCTTCTTTTGGGGTCCCTGGGCTTATTCACTTTTCTTGGGGGAACTCTGCCTTCCTTGAGCCCTCCTTTCAACTTACAAATACCCATTTTACCCTTCACCATCTGTATTTCAGGTTCAAAACAGTTTCTCTTGTTACCCATGGCAACCAAATCATTGTTTGCAGAACGAACTCTTAACAGATCACAGCTTTCCATATCATCAGTGCTTTCCAAATCAGTGTTTGTTAGAAGAAGACCCGAGGAGGGACTACATCCGACGGAACCATAGCACAGCTCCACCTCACCCGTTGTCCAACACTCCATGGGTACCTGTTCTAACAAACTACCCTGACCTAAGCATAAACCATTTTTTTCCAGGTGTACACATTACATTGTTATGGCAACCAACATTAACACTTTCTCCCATAGTATCTCCGGGCACCTTAACTTGTACCCCTGGGCCAGTGACAGAAAGCATCTCTGCTACTGCTGAGTCCATTCTGGGCCGTTCCTTCTCATGAGGCCTAGCGGGTAAGGCAGTATCTGCGCCCTCTACTGACAACTGCTCCGCCGCACCTCGGACCACACCAGCAGAGATTTTTCTAGTCACCGCATCAGACGGAGAGACCTCTGATATCTCAAGCAGTTCTCTCGCGTGCCTTCCATACCAATCAATAACTAGAAGTACGCTCACAGAGAATCTGGAGATCCTGTGCCAAACGGTTAACCATTGGTCCCACCAATTCCACTGTTTGTCATGGTTTCCCAGCACTGCCTGTACCACCTGGCTCCACCCATTGGTGCTACGCAGCACCACCTGGTCCAACTGCGGCGGAGATACCCAAGTATACAGTAAGTTCATCTTTACAAACTCTAGCATTTCTAGTAAAGTTTCTGTCATCTCTAAACATCCCATGTCTAAACACCAGAACTTTCTAGGGTCTTCTACCCTGTCCAAGACATGGAGGGGCTCAGCGACTGCAGGTTGAGAAGGTGAGACATTTGAAGAGACCTCATCCTCCTTGGAGGTACTCATCACGGCCTGTTGCTCCCCTGGAGAGCTGTCAGACACATGTCTGACACTTATCCCTTCTGCACCAGTGTTGGTGAGCCTCTGCAGGTCATTATAAGTCACACTATCACTTTGATACTTAATATCATTTAGCTGTGGAGCTGTGGACAACACATCTGCGATGCCAGTGCCCTGAACTGTTTCTTCAGAGGGGAGGGCATCAACCTTTGCAGGGACCAGGACGCCCTCAACCACCGGCGGCTCTGCGATCCCCCTGTCTGGCATAGCAGTTGTGTCCACACCCTTGTTACTTAAGCTAGCCCTATCCAGCATGGCTAGCAATTGTTTGGCCCAGCTGTCCCAGTCCATTGTGGTTCCACCATGGGCGTTCCACAGTGTTGCATCACCTGCTGTAGAAAGCCGCACAGAAACACGGGATTCATTAGCTTTAACTGCACATTCCTCACTTCTATATACATCATTTTGTAACACCATACTTTTATCAACGTTGCATTGGGGTGATGCTTCATCACCTAAAGCTTGGTGCAGCACACCATTTTGAACACCTTTTTCTGGTGGCATTACAGACACATTCCGCTTTGTACACTCAACTTTTGCAGGCTGAATTAACCCCTTGCCCACTGGGCTACATGTAGGGTTGTGGGGCTGCGCCCACACGCTCTCACTGTGTGAATTAGTCCCCCCTTGTTCCACCAGCATAGCACCAGAGCCATCCTGGGCAGCCTCTGACTCCAACACATGGAAACCCCATGAGACTTCCATGGACAATCCTGTGCCTCTGCCTGTCATGGGAGATCTCCTACTCTCATCACTGGTAGTGAACACATTACCAACCTCACTCTCAGATATGACATTACAAGAAATACATGCTTCAATGTCATTACACTCATCACGTTTAGCAATAGTATCCCTTTTGTTAGTACGATCATTAGCATTCTCATTACATGTAGACACAACTGCTGTTTTTGTGGTTTGTTTATGAGCCACCATAACCTCTGAGCGACTCTTCACAGCACCTGCTCTCTGTAAAGGGGCACTTTTGCCTATTTGGGCAGCTCCATAGCTGACCTGGGAAACTCTCTGCTCTAACACTGCAAGCTCCTTGGAAGTTTCCCTGGGCAACCCTGCAGCAGCTGTCACTAGGGAACATGGTACCAGCACTGTTTTGGTCACCCCTAGCTCAATTTTCCCAGCCATCTGCTGGATCATAGCAGGCATATGCAGAGTCCCCATGTCCTTTTCAGTATTTAGCCCTGCGTCTAGTTGGGCTTTACGCTGCGCCTCCCCACTGCTCTGGGTAGCACAATGCAGAAAGTCTATGTCCATTTGTACTGCGGATCTCCCCACTGGACATACTCCCACTTCACTGGATTCAGCATCATAAACTGAAACAGTCTTACCAGTTCCTGCAGCTGATGTCATAGCCTTCACTTGAGTGCGTTGTCTCACTGGTGTGGTGTCTCCACAGGCTGACTCCCCCATGTGGCCATGGAGCAAAACTGCAGCCTTTCTGGACCCACTGACGCCCCCTGTAGGTAACACAAGATCCTTGTTGCTAGGGGTAACTGCAGACTTGCGCTCCAAAGCTGGTTGGCTATACTTCATGCAGGATTCAGGCTGATATACTCTCCTTTCTGGACTGACCCCTTTGCCTAAGTGGCCATGACAGAAAACTTTACGTTTCTCTGGATTTCCAATTCCTAGGACTTCCGGCGACACTTCTCCCATCCTGGAGCATTGCTGGTGGCCCATGATACGATGGAACTCTCCTCTAAGAAGGATTTCCTCTTTAAACTTGCGATAGTCATCCTGGCCCCCATCCATCAAATGGTAAACCGACCGGAACTCTATCCGCAATAAGGTTTGCAGCAGTTTTGGCCACCGGTCCCTAGGCCATTTTCTCTTTACAGCAACTTTTTCAAATCGTACAAGGAAGTCTCCCACCTCCTCTGTAGGCAGCATGGGTTGCACATAGTCAGAGGCCCAGATGTCAGCCCCTTGCAGTGCACCCCACTCTTTGCGATTCCGCTGGAACCATTCATTCGCTGTCTCACATTTCACTGGCCCCTTTTGGCTGGCCCTACAAGGTGGAGACATCTTCCCAGGCCATGCTGAGCTCACATCCTCTTTAACTTGATAAAACATGAACTTCTTGCTTTTTGACTGCCTCATCCTTGCAATCACATGCACACAGCAGCTTGTAACAGTTCTCAGCAAAGAAGGAGAAAAAAAAAAATCTGATGTTTGATTCTTCCTTCACAGGTACACAACCCGCATTCAACACAGTCCATCAAATAAACGTATACGCAATGCTGTTCGCCTGGCTGCCACACACAGCTAGCAGCAGTTCCTGATGCGACTCACTGTGGAGCAAGGACCCGGATTCCACCGTCTACATGCCCGCATTCTCCACCACTTGTAATGTTGGGGTGATTAAGCACAATTGGTAGATGCACGTTTTAGTCTACATCAGGCAGGCGTTTTATGGTTAAGGGCCTGGTAGCCCACGTTTATTATAAGAAAACAAAAATATTTAGTTCATCCAGTAATCCCACGCAGGGGTTTAAATTCATTCAGCACACAAATGAACATACCAAGCCACCTGGCTCTCAATTGTCAACAGTTCCTCTGCTTGCTCCCAACAGATTTGTCAACTCTTTCCAGCCCCCTGGACTCACCGACTTCCTTAGTCTTCCTGACTCTCAAGGTTGTCAGCCTTTCCCAGTCCCTTACACGGACTACAGTCTCCCACAGGGCAAACCACTCTTCAGCCAGCATCAAGCTGTTCACACTCCACCACACCCATCTACAACTTCCTGTCTTGCTTTTTAAAGACACTGCCTTAACAGGTGGGTTAATCAATTGTATTCCCTTAAAGAGAGCACAACCCAAACAGAGGGGAAATATAGCGTCCTTCCAGGACCCAGCCATGGCGTCCATTACAGTGGATATAGAGGTGTATACTGGGTTCAGAGCACGCAGACAGCACGCACAATCTCCTACCGCTGACTGCAAGCTCTATTTAAAATGAGCAAGATACTTAGCTATATAGGTGGAATAGCGGTGTATACTGGGTTCAGAGCACGCAGACAGCACGCACAATCTCCTACCGCTGACTGCAAGCTCTATTTAAAACGAGCAAGATAGTTAGCTATATAGGTGGATATTTTTTTTAATCCAAAACTGCTACCATAATTTACAGAAAAACTTTACATAAACAAATTATGCCATAAACAAACTAAACACATTCCTTATTATACATTATATAAACAAAGAAGTACTAATCATCAACACTTTCCGGCACTCTACTGTCTTTCTTCTTTTTCTTTTTCTTTACAACTATAACTTCACCACTACATCTAGGGGCCGGATCCCCTTCTACACTAACCCCTTCTTTTTCTACTATACCACCTTGAACCTTGCTAGCCTCTACCTCGGCCTCCACCCTTCCTTCATACTCCTCCTCCGACATTGCAGAATCAGAGGAGTCCACTCCAGTACCTGTCAAGCCCCGACACGGAGAAGGCGAGGCTGACCCTGACCTCAGGGGGCTCCTACTACGGGAATTGCTAGTTCTTCTCGATCTCTGCCCCGTAAAATTTCTCCTTGGCACCCTTTCACGCCGCTCACCCACCAGACCCGACCCCTTCCGGGATACCTCTCTACCGCCAGGGACCCCCCCAGCTCTAGATGGAGCCTCAGAGGGCCCCACTACTTTAGGGCTTACTGACGAAATGTCACCACTAGAACTACGCTCCACCCCCTCTACACAAGGGGTCACCTCAACAGGAGCAGTCCCGGTAGTGCCAGTTGTATTTTCCTTAGCCCCACCTCCTTCGTTCTGCCCAGACCCAGGTGAAGTACTATTACCACTTGGTTCCCTCTCAGGCACAGTCCCCCCCCCTGAAGGCTTTAGGACACCTGCTAAAGGGGTGACCCATCTGACCACATAAGTTACAGCATATGAGACCGCATGTTTCGCCCGAGTGCCCAAACTTGTTACATTTAATACATTTTATTACCGTACAGTCTGCACTTAAGTGTGTTGGGCATCCACACCTAAAACACCGTCTTGGCTGCCCTGGATAAAACACCAGGATCCGGTCACGACCCAAAAACGCACTACCAGGGACATGAGCAACAGTACTACCTGCTCTGCGTAACCGGATCCTGGTGCTCCATGCCCCGGTCCAAATCCCCCTCTCATCTAAGTTCTTACTTAGAGGACACTGCAACTGACCATAGCGTCCTAGCCATGTCGCAATGTCCTCCGGTGGCAGGCTTTCGTTCCTTACAAGAATAGTAAGATTTTTGATATCGTCCTGTCTACTTAACGGGATAATCCTGAAGTTTTTCCAGGGGTCTGTACCTGAGATCAACCCGAAAGATGTAATGAAGATCTCCATGATGACTGCATTAGTAAAGCTTAAATCAAAGTCGCGAGATGACGGAGGGTGGATTACCGCAAAAATTTCGCTGACCTTTATTCCTAATGACAGCATCATGTCAATCACCTGCCCTCTACTGGGGCACTGTCCTTCACCCTCCCATCTTAACTGTACTGCATTGCGCCGTCTGCGCTCTGGACCACCCGTGCCCCGGGACCATGAATTGGCTCCCGAGAATTGATCCGCCGGGGGGGCTTGAAAGTTCCCAGCCCCGAACTGATCATATAGGTGGCCCAGAGGCACAGACGACCCAACCACATTAGCATAAGAACGTTTTTCTTTTAATGCGTTCAATAGCCTTGCCTCTGGCATGTCCCTCAAGACAGGTCCGGGATGAAGGGTCTCATCCCTGGAACTAATAGGGGGAACAGTCCCTGCCCCTGCTTCTGCCCGTCCACCACCCTCCACCTCCATACCCTCTTGCTGAGCTGCCTGGGAGCCTCCACCCAAGTCAGCTAATTGCTGATCACCCATGGAGGTGTCCATGCCGTCCAGCCCCTTTCCCCCACATGAGTCTACCACACCTTGTCCCGATTCTCCTTGGGAACCCTCCAAGCACTTAATATAATTTATTACTAAATTATCTTTCCCTGGTGTCTCCACCGGGCAATTTCCCCCCTTTGATACTTGCCCCGGTTATAGGCTGTTAGATGTATCCATATCAACCTCATTACCAACATTGCTGCTCGTTCCCTGGTGTTTAGCCCCGGAAGTCCCCGAAGCCGATACCTGGAAGTAACCCACACGGCTGACTTCCGTTTCCGTTTCCGGATGCGATGTCACCTCCGGCGCGACTCCAGACCTCCCGCCAGCTTCCCCGCCCACAAAATTCGCGCCAAGCTTTCCCGCCAAACAAAAACCACCCCTCCCGCGGGAAGATAGCGTTTCACCACCCACTGCCGCCATTTTTCCACCTCCGCTAGTCCTGCTACTGGCCACCACTGTAGTCCGCACAGCAGTAGCTTGACTATGCCCACCCAAACAGTCCTTGGATGCACTCCCCTCCTCCCGAGGTTGGCTTGCGGCAATGGCGGCCGACAGTACCTCTGACGGCACGCCTTGCTTGGAAGTACCGGCCGGATTCACCGGGGATTGAGATGGTAAGTCCTTGCTCTTTTTCTCTTCCTTTGCTGTCAGTCTTTTCAGTTGCACAACCGGGACATGTTCCTTCTGACTAGAGCTTGCAGTCAGCGGTAGGAGACTCCGCAGATTTCTCCACGTCTTCTCCTGGCTGTCTCAGAGACCAGTCAACCAAGTCAAGCTGGTTTTCTAAGTACAGCCTCTCCTCCTTAACGAACTCCTGGAGCTTTAGGGCACCATGCCTTTCCTCAGGCTGAGAAACAGCCACCTGGCCTGGGCTGACCGAAGCCATCAGCTCCCTCTCCTCCTCCACCACTCTGGAAGTCCTCAGAGATCAGAGCACGCAGCCAGCACGCACAATCTCCTAACACTGACTGCAAGCTCTATTTAAAACGAGCAAGATAGTTAGCTATATAGGTGGATATTTTTTATTGATAATGACTGCTACCAATATAACATATTACAAACAAACTTTACAAATCACTTTACAAACAAACCAAACAATACTACAACTTAATTATTTAGCAACACTTTGCCTACACAGGGGGGACATAACCAAATCACGTACTTGGTCATCTGACATCCTGTCAAGAACCTTGTCCCACTCATAACGTTCTTTCTTTTTCTTTTTCTTCCTAACAAGAACTTTACCACCACTATTAGGATCAGGACCACCATCATCCCCCGGGACTTCTTGCGCCACTTCCCCTTGAGCCGTTTCAACAGACCTACTCACTACTTTACTGTACCCATGTTCGTCTCCAGACACCGAGGAGGCCGAAGACTCAACTCCCTTACCCGAAAGGCGACATGGAGAGGAAGGAACCGGACTGGGGGATCTGAGAGGACTCCTACTCCACGAGGAGCTTACCCGTGCCGGTTTCCTCCTTGCTGACCTCCTCCTCACCACTCTCCCTCTTTTTTCCTCCGCCGGGCTTAGCCCACGACGAGACGCTCTGCTACATGGAGCACCCCCAGCACGAGGAGAAGTAGCAGGAAGACTCTTCCCTAAGGGACCTTCATTAGTGGGACCGACTACACCTTCCATTGGGGCTTCGTTAACAGACAGGCCTTGACCCCTGGGTACTTTGCTAGCATCGGGGGTCACCTCAGCATCAGTTCCCCTAGGGGGTGCTTCCTTGGTTTTCCCCACCACATTTTGATTACCCTGAGCATTTCCCCCTGTGGGCCCAGGGGGAGGTCCCTCCCCCCTGGGTTGACCACCAGGTGGAACATCACCTCTGTAGGCCTTAGGGCACCTGCTAAATGGGTGACCCATTTGGCCACACAGATTACAACAGATAAGGCCACATGCATCGCTTGAGTGGCCAAATTTGTTGCACTTTATGCACCTAACAACTGTGCAATCTGCGCTTAGGTGGGTTGGACACCCACACTTAAAACATCTCCGGGGTTGTCCTGGATAGAACACCAGGATTCGGTCCCTCCCGATAAATGCACTACCGGGAACATGCGCCACCGTATTACCGGCTCTCCGTAACCGAATCCTGGTGTTCCAAGCCCCGGTCCAAACTCCCCGCTCATCCAGGCACTTATTTAGGGGACACTGCAATTGGCCGTGCCTACTCAGCCAAGTTGAGATGTCCTCCGGGGGCAGGCTTTCATTCCTCACCAGAATAGTGAGGGTTTTCACATCTTCTTGCCGACTCAAGGGGATGATCCTGAAACCCTTCCAGGGATCAGTCCCCTTGATCAACCCAAAAGAGGTGATAAAAATCTCCATCACCACTAGGTTTGTGAAACTCAAATCAAAATCATGAGACCCTGCAGGGTGGATGACCGCAAAAATTTCACAAACTTTAATTCCCAGTGATAAAATCATGTCAACCACCTGGCCCCTACTAGGGCACTGACCTTCCCCCTCCCACCTTAACTGTACTACATTACGGCGCTTGCGCTCCGGGCCACCCGCACCCCGAGACCACGAATTGGCCCCAGAAGGTTGACCAGCCGGGGGAGCACGGAAATTACCAGCCCCAAACTGGTCATACAGGTGGCCCAGAGACACATTCGCCCCTGCGACATTTGCGTAAGAACGCCTTTCTCCCAAGGCATTCAGGAGCCTGGCCTCCGGTGAACCCCTCAAAACAGATCCTGGGGCAGAAACCCCTTCTTTAGGATCCGGATGAGCCACCCCAGCTTCCAAGCCCCGAATACCTTCCTCCAACTCCATACCTCCTTGCTGGACCTCCGGGAGACCCTCCACCAGACCACTTAGCGATTGGTCACGGAGAAGGGCATCCAGGCCATCCGACTCCTCTGCAGTCTCATGAGCCCCACATGAGTCCACTTGTACATTTTGTGACCCTTCCAAGCCTTTAATAAACACCAATGCTGGATCGTCAGCCTCATCTACATCCCCCATGGGACAATCACCCCATGCTGACACTTGTCTAGAGGGTAGATTGTCCGAGATTTCCATACACTCATTTTCCTCCCGTTCGGATACTACAAAAGCTGCCGACCGAACGTTCTTCACACGGCCAGCTTTCACTTCCTCCCGTTCGGATGCTACCGAACTTCCTCCCGTTCGGATCGAACGAACGTTCTCCCGTTCGGATGCTATACCGGAAGCTGCCGACCGGACGTTCTTCACGCGGCCAACTTCCGCTTCCGGCCCTGGCGTCACTTCCGGCGCGACCGCAGCTTTCCTCCTTACAGAAACCCCGCCAAATTCTCCCGCCAAACGATTGTTAGTGTCAGCATGGGAAGACGGCGTCCCTCCATGCTGTCCCGCCATTGCTTCACTACTGGACACCGCTGTGTTTACTACAGAGGTAGCCAGGCTGACCTGAGTCTTTTGTCCACCTTTACCCTGGAGCTCCTTCCCCTTACCCTGTGACCGGGTTGCAGCAGTGGCAGCCGACAACTCAGCTGACGGCATGCCCTGCCCGCAAACACCGGCTGGGTTCACTGGGGATTTACAAGGTAAGTCCGTGGCTTTTTTAGTCTCCATCAGTCTTTCCAGCTGTACCACTAAACTCTGCTTTCCTCTCTGACCTTGGCTTGGCACTGCACCACTGGCGTCCACAGCTACCACCGGGTCTGCAGCCCTGGCAACAGGCTGAGAACCACTAGGCTTGCCGGGACCCACTGTAGCGCTACCTAAGCCCTTAGTCACTGGGATAGAGTCTCTCATGTCACCTTCTGTCTTTGCCTTGGTCCTTATCTTTTCCGGGGACACAACCTTCTGCTTTTCTCCTCCATCTGTCTGTGCACTCTCACTTGTGGGTTCCTCCGCCTCTCTCATGGGCTCCGCCGCCTGTGATAGACGCTGGTTGCGGCGTCTTACCGCTTGAGAGCCCTCATCGCACGCCACTCTCATAACTTTTTCTATTCTCAACAGAAAGTCCTTTTCGCTTGAGGCACTGTCAATTAGATTTGATAAAAGCTCACCAAGCATGTTACACTGCTCTTTCAGTCCATCTATGACAGGCTTGAATTCTGTTCTCTTCTTGATACCTGATCTGTCGCGTCTATTCCTCAGCTCGGCCAAAACTTTCATTTTTTCGCAGTAACAGCGAGAAGCCTTTACCATTAAGCTCTGGGCTTTTCTTTTCCTCTCCGCAGATTTCTCCACGTCTTCTCCTGGCTGTCTCAGAGACCAGTCAACCAAGTCAAGCTGGTTTTCCAAGTACAGCCTCTCCTCCTCAACGAACTCCAGGAGCTTCAGGGCTCCACGCCTTTCCTCAGGCCGAGAAACAGGCACCTGGCCTGGGCTGACCGACGCCATCAGCTCCCTTTCCTCCTCCACCACTCTGGAAGTCCTCAGAGATCAGAGCACGCAGCCAGCACGCACAATCTCCTAACACTGACTGAAAGCTCTATTTAAAACGAGCAAGATAGTTAGCTATATAGGTGGATATAGCGGTGTATACTGGGTTTAGAGCACGCAGACAGCACGCACAATCTCCTACCGCTGACTGCAAGCTCTATTTAAAACGAGCAAGATAGTTAGCTATATAGGTGGATATAGCAGTGTATACTGGGTTCAGAGCACGCAGACAGCACGCACAATCTCCTACCGCTGACTGCAAGCTCTATTTAAAACGAGCAAGATAGTTAGCTATATAGGTGGAATAGCGGTGTATACTGGGTTCAGAGCATGCAGACAACACGCACAATCTCCTAACGCTGACTGCAAGCTCTATTTAAAACAAGCAAGATAGTTAGCTATATAGGTGGATATAGCGGTGTATACTGGGTTCAGAGCACGCAGACAGCACGCACAATCTCCTACAGCTGACTGCAAGCTCTATTTAAAACGAGCAAGATAGTTGGCTATATAGGTGGATATAGCTGTGTATACTGGGTTCTGAACACGCAGACAGCACGCACAATCTCCTACCGCTGACTGCAAGCTCTATTTAAAATCAGCAAGATAGTTAGCTATATTGGTGGATATAGCGGTGTATACTGCGTTCAGAGCACGCAGACAACACGCACAATCTCCTAACACTGACTGAAAGCTCTATTTAAAACGAGCAAGATAGTTAGCTATATAGGTGGATGTTTTTATTAAATTTGACTGCTACCAAACATAACTTATGACATAACAAACTTTACAAGGTTACATAACAGAAGTAATTTAACATTAACTTAATTACTTAGCGCCACTTTGCTTACATAACGGAGACAAAATAAGATCCCGTACTTGGTCATCCAACATACTGTCAAAGACCTTATCCCAGTCACTACGCTCCTTCTTTTTCTTCTTTTTCTTGCCAATAATTTTACTACTACAACCAGGTATAGGACCTTTTTCCTCACCCAAACCTTCCCTTATTTCTTTATCCTGAGCTGCACCAACCTCCACTTCCATCACCTTACTATTCCCTTGCTCATCCCCCGATACTGACGAATCTGAGGATTCAACCCCTTTACCTGGAAGACGACACGGAGAGAGAGAAGCCGGGCCAGGAGATCTAAGGGGGCTCCTACTCCGGGAGGAGCTCCTTACTGGTTCCGGCTTCTGACATATCGACCCTCTTCTCAAAACCCTTCCTCCCCTCCCCCCTGCCGGACTCTGTCCCCGACGGGCCAGCACTTTGCCACTTGGGGTACTCCCAGCAGGAGGAAGAGCAGGAGAGATACATTTGTCCCCAGAAACCTTCGCTGTAGAGGCAACCTCAGGACAAGCTACACCTTCCATTGGTACATTCAATTCAGATGACCCCCCATCTCCAGGCACATCAGCAGTACCAGGGATCTCCTCAACAAGAGGGGTTTTAGCTGCCCCTGAAGGTTCTCTCCGCGCCTCCTCTGCCACATTCTGTCTTTCACCCACATTTCCCCTTCCGGGCCTGGGGGGGGGGGGGGGCTTCCCCTCTGGATTGACCACCAGACGGGCCATCACCCCTATAGGCCTTAGGACACCTACTAAAGGGGTGACCCATTTGTCCACACAGGTTACAACAAATCAGGCCGCAAGCTTCACCAGAGTGACCAAACTTGTTGCACCTTATGCATCTCACTACTGTACAGTCCGCACTTAGATGGGTCGGACATCCACATTTAAAGCATCGCCTGGGTTGTCCTGGATAGAACACCAGGATTCGGTCTCTTCCAATAAACGCACTACCGGGAACATGTGCTACCGTATTCACAGCTCTCCGCAACCGAATCCTGGTGTTCCACGCCCCAGTCCAAACCCCGCGCTCATCTAAACTCTTGCTCAGGGGACACTGCAGTTGACCATGCCTACTTAGCCATGTCGCAATGTCCTCTGGCGACAAACTTTCGTTCCTCACCAAAATTGTTAGACTCTTCACATCTTCCTGCCGACTCAGAGGGATGATCCTGAAGCCTTTCCAGGGATCCGTCCCCCTAATCAGGCCAAAGTAAGTGATGAAAATTTCCATAATCACAACATTGGTAAAGCTTAGATCAAAATCAGGAGATCCCGCGGGGTGAATGACCGCAAAGATCTCGCTGACCTTGATGCCCAATGACAAAACCATGTCAACTACCTGACCTCTACTGGGGCATTGACCCACTCCCTCCCATCTCAGTTGCACCACATTACGGCGCTTGCGCTCCGGACCACCTGTACCCCGAGACCACGAATTGGCTCCGGAGAATTGGTCAGTCGGGGGGACACGAAAATTACCGGCACCAAACTGATTGTACAGGTGGTCCAGAGACACATTTGAACCAGCCACGTTCGCATAAGAGCGCTTCTCCCCTAGCGCATTTAGGAGCCTGACCTCCGGTGAACCCCTTAAAACAGGCCTGGGGGAGGACACCCCCTCCACAGGACCTGAATGAGCGGCACCAACCTCCTCAGTTTGTCTATCACCTTCTACCTCCATATTCTCTTGCCGGACTACTGGAGAGCTCACCTCCAAGTCATTTAATGGCTGGTCACATATGAGAGCATCCAGGCTGTCCGACTCACCCACCTCCGTATGTGCCCCACAGGAATCCACCTCAACCTGTCCCTTATTGTTCTGCTGGGACTCCTCCAGATGTCTGATATAAGCCATTGCCGGACTGTTGTCCCCTAGATTGCCCATAGGACAATCACCCCATGCTGACACCTGGCCAGGTTGAAAATTATCAGGCTCCTCCATACAGGCATCACTTACTCCACCCACTTCCTCCCGCTGGGCCGTTCTGCCGGAAGTCACCGACCGGAAATGCTCCATGCGGTCGACTTCCGTTTCCGGGCAGCGCGTCACTTCCGGCGCGACCACAGCTTTCCCGCCCATAGAAACCACGCCAGTCTTTCCCGCCAAACATTCATTCACTTCCTGTTTGCCAACACCTCCTCTCCCAACGCGGGAAGACGGCGTCTCACTAAGCTGTGCCGCCATTACCTTACTGCTGGCCGTTACTGTATTTCCTACAGCAACGGCCATGCTGGCTTGAACCTTTTTCCCACCCTCACCCTTAAGTCCTTTCCCCTTGCCCTGGGACCGGCTTGCAGCAGCGGCAGCCGACAGAGCCACTGACGGCGTGCCCTGCCCGCAAACACCGGCTGGGTTCACCAGGGGTTGACAAGGTAAGTTCATTGTCTTTTTATCTTCCTCTAGTCTCTTAAGCTGTACTACCAAGTTTTGCTTCCCCCTCAGACCTTGGCTCGGTACTGCTTCACTGGAGTCTGCCATTACCACCGGGACCACAGCCCTGCTTGCAGGCTGAGAACCCCCAGGTTTACCGAGACCCTCCACAGTATTACCTGAGCCCATGGTCATAGGTGTAGAGTCCATCACGCCATCCTGGATTTGTTTCACCCTCTGACCCTGGCTCACAACCGCATCACTGGAGTTCACTGCTACCACTGGGATCACAGCCTTGCTTGCAGGCTGAGTACCCCCAGGTTTGCTGGGACCCTCCGCGGTGTTACCTGAACCAGTGGTCGTGGGTTTAAAGTTCATACCATTACTCTCCACAACTGTCACTTTTGAAGTCAAAACATTCGGTTTCTTTTCCTCCTCTGCTGACACCTCATCTTCTGAAAGGTCCGCCGCCTCTATCATGGGCTCTACTGTCTGCGATAGACGTTGTTTATGGCGCCTTGCCGCCTTGGACCCTCCATCTACATCTGCCTCTCCACGGGTGTTCTCCATAGAGGGATCTCCCATCTCTCCTTCAGGCATTGCGGCTATGGTTAAACGCTGCTTGCGGCGTCTTCCTGCTTGAGTGCCTTCCTCACACGCCACTCTCATGACCTTATCTATACCCAGTAAAAAGTCTCTCGCTTGAAGCACTTTCAATTAGGTTTGACAAAAGCCCACTAAGCATGTTACACTGCTTTTTCAGCCCATCTATGGCAGCTTTAAAATCTTGTCTCTTTCCGACACCCGATCTGTCGCGTCTATTCCTCAGCTCAGCCAAAATTTTCATTTTTTCGCAGTAACAGCGAGAAGCCTTTACCATTAAGCTCTTGGCTTTCCTTTTCCTCTCCGTAGATTTCTCCACGTCTTCTCCTGGCTGTCTCAGGGACCAGTCAACCAAGTCAAGCTGGTTTTCTAAGTACAGCCTCTCCTCCTTAATGAACTCCTGGAGCTTTAGGGCACCACGCCTTTCCTCAGGCTGAGAAACAGCCACCTGGCCTGGGCTGACTGAAGCCATCAGCTCCCTCTCCTCCTCCACCACTCTGGAAGTCCTCAGAGATCAGAGCACGCAGCCAGCACACACAAGCTCCTAACACTGACTGAAAGTGGTTGTAAACCCTTACAAACCACTTTGACCTACAGGTAAGCCTAGATTAAGGCTTACCTGTAGGTCCAAGCAATATCTCCTAAACCTATATGGTTTAGGAGATATTTGCCCGAAAACGGGCACCAGTGTCTACGGCGCATGTGCCGTAGACAGCGGCGCGCAGGCGCACTGAGCGCGGCATTCTCAGCGACGGAGCTGCCGCGCGTGTCGGCTCCCGTGCGCATGCGCGGGAGTGACGTCATCGTGGCTTCACCGAAAGACAGCGGCGGAGCTGCGAGACCCCACCAACAAGATGGATGCGGCGGACTACAGGGGACAGCGGCAACTTCGCTGGCTCCTGTGTCAGGTAAGTGACACATAATGGGCTACTATGCCATGCATAGTAGTCCATTATGATTTGCCTTTGCAGGGAATGAAAGAGGAAGTAAACTCATCAGGGTTTACTTCCTTTTGAAAGCTCTATTTAAAACAAGCAAGATAGTTAGCTATATAGGTGGATATAGCGGTGTATACTGCGTTCAGAGCACGCAGACAGCACGCACAATCTCCTAACACTGACTGACAGCTCTATTTAAAACGAGCAAGATAGTTAGCTATATAGGTGGCTATAGTGGTGTATACTGGGTTCAGAGCATGCAGACAGCACGTACAATCTCCTAACACTGACTGCAAGCTCTATTATAAAAGATAGATATATCGCTAGCTATATAGGTGAATATAGCGGTGTATACTGCGGTCAGGGCACCCAGACAACAACCACTACAGAAGAGCAAGAACGAGATATCGGCCGATAACGATCGGTGTATACTGTGTTGAAGGTACACAGAACACCCACTAACTGCTACAGACGCCAACACACTACACAAGGCCGCCACGCTGGCGGCCTTATATAGTGTGGGGCGTGTACTACACAGCCTGAGCTATGATTGGCCACAGGCATCCTGCCTGTGGCCAATCATGGCTCTCCTTGCTGCCGGCGCTGTGATTGGCCAAGCATGCGGGGTCACAGTGCATGCTTGGCCAATCATGAGCCAGCAATGCACTGCACCATCGCAGTGCATTGTGGGCCGTGAGCGCCACACGAATTTGGCGCGAACGGCCCATAACGTTCGGAATACGCCGAACGGGCAAACAGCCGTTATTCGAGTTGAACATATGTTCGACTCGAACACGAAGCTCATCCCTAGTTCTGGACAACTGTCAAGTCAGCAGTCTTCCCCATGATTGTATAACCTACTGAACCAGACTGAGAGACCATTTAAAGGCTCAGGAATCCTTTACAGGTGTTTTGAGTTAATTAGCCGATTCGAGTGTGACATCGAGAGTCTTAAAGATGAAACTTTTTCACAATATTACAATTTTCTGACATACTGAATTTTGGGTTTTCACTAGCTGTAAGCCATAAATATCAAAATTAAAAGAAATAAATGCTTGAAATATATCACACTGTGTGTAATGAATTCACAGAATATATGCATTTCACTTTTTGAATTAAATTACTGAAATAAATTAACTTTTTGATGATATTCACATTTTTTGAGATACACCTGTATGCAATTCGGAAGCCTTTTGAACCGCATCCTTTTTGCATACTACTATATTTGCAATTTAGCTGGTTCACACATGTCTAGAATGACCACAGTCCGTTTTTTTAAAAGAGTCCTGTATAATTTTAGGTTCGGTTCAGGTGCAAATTCAAGTAAAAATTTGCATCTGAATCGCACCTGAACCAGTGAACAAAGCTGCACTGGATTGGACTGTTAAAATCTGACTGCATCCGCAGCCAGACATGTGTGAACCTAGCCTAAACCTGAGGTATCAGCTGTCACTGATAATAGTAAAAGTGTAATGAATATCACAGTGATAATGTTCTAAAATAATAAGTGTCCACCTTCTACTTTACAAAGTTTTTACCTTCATGCATTTAAAAAAATCTTCAGTGTGCAGTTTCCCCCTCAGCCCCCCTCCCCAATATTTACCTAAGCCCAATTGAAGATCCAGTGATGTGCACGAGATCAGCGGCTCTCCCTCCTGATTGGCTGAGATGCAGCATCAGGAGCCAGGGGGCAGGGCTGGGTCTTGCTCTCTTTGGCCGCGTACACATGGACGGACTGTCTGACGGACTTGGTCCGCTGAAACGTGTTTCAGCGGACAATCCGCTCGTGTGTGGGCTTCAGCTGACTTTTTCAGCGGACAGTCTGGCGGACTAAGTCTTCCGGAATTTCCGTAATATTGTCCGTCCAAACTTGGTTTCAGCGGACAGTCCGCTCGTGAGTAGGCAAGTTGGACGGACTAAGTATGGCGCATGCTCAGAAAGGATTTACACGGCCGAAGGTTGCATTGCAGTGTATTGGACGTCGTATTTTTAGTCCCGTCGTACGTGCTGTACACATCATCGCGCAAGTTTTCAGCGGACTGTCTGTTCGTCGTGTGTGGTCAAGTCCGTTCATTCAAAAGTAGGACGGACTGTCTGTCGGATTGTCTGACGGACTTAGTTGGATGGATAGTCCGTCCGTGTGTACGCGGCCTTTGTCTTATGGAAACAGAGAGCTGGCTTGGGGGCAGGCAAGCAGCATGCTAGGGGGCATGGGCAAGGGGTTGGGGACCAAAGCCCCGCTGGGGGACCTAAGAAGAGGAGAATTGCGGCTGCTCCGTGCAAAACTATTGCACAGAGCAGGTAACTATGACATGCTTTTTTTTTTTTTTTTTGCTGTCTGCTGTGTTCTCTGTGTTCCTTTATCCAGAGTGGGGACATTCTACAGGAGGTGTGTTACTGGCCAGATCACCTGGTGAAAACAGAGGGAAAAAGCTTAAAAAAAGAAAACAAATTTATCTACCAAACGTAATGATTGGTGAGCTGCATATATTACATGTTGGGTTTTAGGTTTAGTACAGCTTTAAATAAACTGCATATACAGAATCTCGCGAAAGTGAGTGCACCCCTCACATTTTTGTGAATATATTATTATATCTTTTCATGTGACAACACTGAAGAAGAAATTACTCTTTACTACAATGTAAAGTAGTGAGTGTACGGCTTGTATAACAGTATAAATTTGCTGTCACCTCAAAATAACTCAACACACAGCCATTCATGTCTAAACCGCTGGCAACAAAAGTGAGTAAACCCCTAAGTGAATATGTCTAAATTGGGCCCAATTAGCCATTTTCCCTCCATGGTGTAATGTGACGTGTTACATGGTCTTAGGTTTGAATGGGGAGCAGGTGAGTTAAATTTGGTGTTATCCCTCTCATTCTCTCATACTGGTCACTGGAAGTTCAACATGGCACCTCATGGCAAAGAACTCTGATGCCCTGTACACACGACTGGACTTTTCGAGGGACTAGGTCCGACAGATTTTCGACGGAGTTCTGACGGAGTTCTGACAGAGTTCTGAAGGACTTTTCCGAATGAACGGACTTGGCCACACACAATCACACCAAAGTCTGACGGATTCGAATGTGATGACGTACGACTGGACTAGAATAAGGAAGTTCATAGCCAGTAGCCAATAGCTGCCCTAGCGTCGGTTTTTGTCCGTCGGACTAGCATACACACGAGCGGATTTCTCGGTAGGAACTGGGTCCGGCGGAGTTCTGGCGGAAAAATTTGAAACATGTTCCATTTCTAAAGTCTGTCAGACTTTTGCAAATCAAAAGTCCGCTGCAGCCCACACACGAGCGAATGGTCTGCCGGAATCATTCCGTCAGACTTTTGATGTTGAAAAGTCCGGTCGTGTGTACGCGGCATGAGGATCTGAAAAAAACAATGTGTCAAAAGTGTCCAATTTGTCTGCTGCAATATCACAGTCCTTTTAATGAATAGTGTATCAAACACAGGGTGGTACTGTGGATACAAGACATAGTAAAACGTGCCACGTATCACATATCACAGTCCGATAAAAATCGCAGATCATCGGCATTACTATTAAAAAAAAAAAAAAAAAATGCCATAAATCTATTCCCTATATTTTGTAGACGCTATAACTTTTGCGCAAGCCAATCAATATACCCTTATTGCTAATTCTTTTTAGCCAAAAATATGTAGAAAAATATATATCAGCCTAAAATGTTTTTTTTTTTTTATTTGCGATATTTATTATAGCAAAAAGTAAAAGGTATTTTTTTTTAATTGTTGCTCTTGTTTTGTTTATAGCTCAAAAAATAAAAACTGCAGAGGTGAGAAAATATGACCAAGAGAAAGCTATATTTGTGGGGAAACAAAGGATTAATTTTGTTTGGGTACAACATCGCAGGACCAGACAATTGTCAGTTAAAACAATGCAGTGCCATATTGCATAAATTGGCCTGGTCATTGAGCAGCCAAATCTTCCAGGCTGAAGTGGTTAATGTGGAGAAATGTAAAATAATGCACTTGCATGCTAAAAACACAAGTGAAAACTATTCACTAGGGGGAAAACCTCTGGGGGAATCAAGGATGGAGAAAGATCTGGGTGTCCTAGTAGAAGACAGACTGAGCATAGAGTGTCACACCGAAGGTATCAAAGCCAGCAGACTATTAGCATGCATAGAAAAGGGGATATACTCCAGAGATAAACCTATAACCCTGCCACTTTATAAAACTCTGGTAAGGCCACATCTGGAATATTCCATCCAGTCCTGGTCACCAGTCATCAGACAGGATGTGCTGGAGCTGGAGAGAGTCCAAAGAAGGGCAACAAAATTAATATAGGGATTGGAGGACCTCAATTACGTGGACCGAATTACAAGCACTACATTTATGGAGAAGAGACGCCTGAGAGGGGATATGATAGTGATATACAAATACCTTAAGGAAAAAAAACATTCATTCCTAGGCAGTTTAAGTGGACACAGGGCCACACAATGAGATTGGAGGAGAAGTGGTTTAACCTGAAGCTGCGCAGGTGGCTTTTCACTGTCAGGGTGTCAGGGCTGGCTTAGCCCTTCCTTCTCTGGGCTTACTGCTCAGCTGTCAGCTAATTGCCAGCTCCCATCTCTCTCCACAGTTACCAGCTGTTCCTTATCCAGCTTGTCTGACCTGCCTACTTAAAGCTGTCCAGCTCACTTCATATCTACCTTTGCCTTGGTCACATCACAAGAAACCATCTCCTGCGGTTCTGTTCAAAGACTGGATTGCTGACATCCCTTCTGGCTCCTTATCCTGCTTGCTGTTGCTCTGCTTGGATCCCTGACTTCTGGCCTGGCTGATTATCCGATCTGGTTATTGAACTCTGGACTGGCTAACTACTCGATCTGGTTACTGGACTGGCTATGCTTTGACTACGCTTTCTCTATTCACCTTTTTATTTTTATTTAATAAACAAGTGTGATTTAATTGTACTTCTGTCTCGGTCTGATTCGTGGTTTCTGACACAGGGTGATAAGGAGGTGGGGCTCTCTTCCACAATTGGTGGTGTCAGCAGGGGGTATTGATATTTTTACTTTCAATAATTTTTATTTGATGGAAATATGTATATTACAGTAGAAGAAGGTTACATTCACAGAGTATCTGTAGCAGTACAACATATGCTATCAAAAATTACAGATTACCATAAAACATGTAATAAACAGAGTATGATGTCAATAAAATCGTAAGATCAACATGACAGACCAGAGATGTTAAGGGAGGTCAACACCTTGCTTCGTGTACCCCAAATGGGAACTCACTGTACACAGGAACAAGGGGATACTCCTATGTAAAAGGGTAGCAATGATGTCGAACATAGTAACATCTCCAGTATATATAATAGGTGCGATGTGAAAGGCAAATCGCTTTATGGAAAGAAAACATGAAATAGTAACAGTAAAACCTGAGGGTTAATGGGGGGGAAGAAATGTCTGGATGTGAAGAACCGGTAATGCCCAGGATATATATTTAAGAGGAAGGGGGAGGAGGAGGGGAGGAGAATGGCGAGATAGAAAAGGATGAAGAAGAGAAAATAAATAAATAAATAAATAAATAAAAATAAAAAAATAAAAAAAAATAAAAAATTTGGGAAAGGTACATGAGGCCGTGTGTGATATGCTTCTCTCACTAAACGGTATGAAAGTTTAAGGGATTACAGGCATGATTGATTCGTACCATTCTAGCCAGGGTTTCCAGCGGTTAATTGATTTAGGCAATAGACCTTCTGCGGAGGCGTACATACGTTCATACATGCCATGTAGGTGCGTTGCTCTTATGGTTTCAGTGTGAGATGGGAGGTCAGGGGATTTCCAATTGCGTGTAATGGTCAACCTAGCTGCTAGACAAATATGTGTAACAATGCATTGGAGATGATGTGGATAATTTTCAATTCCAATATTCAGGAGTGCCAGTTCCGGATTAGGTGGGGAGGCAATGTGAGTAAGAGCAGATATTATTAGAAATAGGTCCTTCCAAAACTGGGTAAGTTTCGGGCAAGACCATAGAATGTGATATAAGTTGCCAGGGAGACCACATAGTCTCCAGCAGGCAGGATCTGTTGTGGGACTGTATCTGTGCATCTGCATTGGAGTGATGTACCATCTAAGGTTTATCCTGTATGTGAGGTCCCATAGGTTTGCCAACTTTGTTGCTAGGAAAGTGGCTCGTAAAGCAGTCTGCCATTGTTGTGAGGAAAATGAGGTACCCAATTCTGTTTCCCATTTTAGCAGAGGGGGTAATTTCTCAAAGGTGTCTTTACCGTCTAATAGTGCATAGAGGAGGGAAATGCCCTTGGTGGACGATTAAGCGTTAGAAAAGTATGCCCAAGCCACTGTAGGTATAGTGCGACGTATGGAGGGGGTTTGAATTAGGCAGTGTGATATTCTAATATAGGTAAAGTATTCCTTAGCAGGGAGTGAATATTTATTCTGTAAGGAGGTGAAAGAGTGAATGAAGTCGCCATCGTATAGATCAGTGATGTGTGAAATACCCTTATTCTTCCAAGAAGAGAGCTGTATGTCTTGGGTTAGAAGGTTAATAATTTCAATGGGGAGGGGAATTGTGCAGGTGGGAGCCGTAGTATGAAAGTGCGTTGCGAAATAAGAGAATGCTGCTACCGATGCTTTTATGGTTGGTGACAGTGAGATGTCAGATAATTTAATTTTGGGGTTAGAGATTAACCAGTTACGTAAATTATTTCCCACCACCTGAGAAGCTTCTATGGCACTCCAATGAATGTGAGGATCTGGAGTAAACCAGGCCTTGAGTTGAGCCAAGATGGCTGCAAAGTAATAATCTCTAACGATAATATATCCCAGACCCCCTACCTTCCTATGTTTCATGAGTATACGTTGCGCCACTCTAGATTTCTTACCTTGCCAAATAAATTTGTGAATTATTGTCTGAATCTGCCTGAAAAAGGAGGTTGGCATAGGTATAGGTAATGTGCGGAACAGGTATATCAATTGGGGGAGCTTGAGCATTTTGAATGCTGCAAGCCTGCCTGAGCTGGACAGTGTAAGTTTGGAGATAGTCGCTAGGTCAGTAGAGAGTGTGGTGAGAAACGGAATGAAATTCGATTTGTATAAATCCTTGGTAGTGCTTGTCAGGTTAATGCCCAGATATGTGATTGAATTTGTAGACCATGTATAGGGGTATTGGTCGCTCAGATGTTGTTGCTGTTCAGGAGATATCGCTAAGGGCAGTATGTAGTACTTGGATGCATTAATTTTATAGTAAGATACACAACTAAATTCATCTAACAAATTTTGTACTGAAGCCAGGGAAGAAGAAGGGTTGGACAATGAAAGGATCACATCGTCGGCAAAAAGACTAATTTTATGTTCATTATCTCCAATGGGAATACCTGAGATGCTTGAATGGGATCTGATTTTAGTTGCAAGGGGTTCAATTAGTAAGTCGAAGATTAATGGGGAAAGGGGGCAACCTTGGCGAGTGCCATTAGATATATGAAATTCGGTAGATAACATGGAAGAGCAGTTTACTTGCGCTGATGGGGAGGAATAGAGGGCTAAGATTGCCAAGAGAATATGGCCTCGGAATCCGAATTTTTCCAGCGTTTGTTGGAGATATTGCCAGTGAACTCTATCGAATGCCTTATCCGCATCCAATGATAGAAGCAGAGAAGGCATTCGATGGGTCACCGTGTAATGGATGATATTGATCATACAGCGGGTCGCATCAGATGTTTGGCGCCCTTTGATAAAGCCGGATTGATCAGGGTGTATCAGTAGCGGCATTAAGTCGTTAAGCCTGTTTGCTATTACTTTTGCATACAATTTTACGTCATGATTGAGCAAGGAGATAGGTCTGAAATTTTGGGTCGATGTGGGTTCCTTCCCTGGCTTCGGTATTGTGACAATTAATGCTTTCAACATTTCTTGGTGGAAAGAGGCCGAGGAGGCAGCAGAATTAAACATTGGGGTAATATATTTGGTGAGAATATAATCAAATTGTTTGTAATACTCTCCCACAAAACCATCAGGGCCCGGTGCTTTG
Organism: Lithobates pipiens; assembly: GCF_037356315.1. Taxonomy (NCBI): domain Eukaryota; kingdom Metazoa; phylum Chordata; class Amphibia; order Anura; family Ranidae; genus Lithobates; species Lithobates pipiens. The sequence continues at coordinate 49,111,436 of NW_027507787.1, forward strand.
TTGGCGGGTAGCGATTGGATAGCCCTTTTAATTTCTGTTTCTGTGAAAGGTGCATTCAGGTCTTCAAACTGAAGAGGGGTTAAACTAGGCAGATCAATCGAATCCAAAAATGTTTTGATTTGTGCTGATGAGGGTTGGGGTTGAGTCGGGTCGTCTTTCAAGTTATAAAGTGAGCTGTAGTATGCACTAAAGGCATTGGCAATGGCTTGTGGATTGGTCAATTTAGTGTTAGTATGAGGGTGGTAGATAAAGGGCGGATGGGTTTTAATGGAATACCCTTTGATCCGATGGGAGAGAAATCTACCGGGCTTATCGCTCTCAGCATAGAACCTCATTTTAAGCCGTCTTTGGTACTTGTCATGAGTTTCTAAGAGTAGGGATCTAAGGTCCAGTCTGAGAGCGATAAGTCGTGATTTAAGCGTTGGTGTAGGATTTTGCTTGTTAAGGAAATCGGTGGATTGTATGTCTGCTAGCAGTTTGTTCATTCGCTGCCTCCTCTGTCTCCTATCTTGAGCACCCAATTGTATAAAGAGTCCGCGCATAAACGCCTTATGCGCGGACCATAAAACAGCCGGATCATCAACTGAGTTTTCGTTAAGTTCGAAAAAGGATTTTAGATTGTCCACTAGAGTTTGGGTGTACGGTTGAGATTGCATAATAGTGGTATTCAACCTCCAAAGGTAAGTCGGAGCACTTCTGGCAGAGTCCTCTACAGTTATACTTACAGGGGAGTGGTCAGACCAAGATGTCAGATGTATAGTAGAGTTAGAGATTTTTTGTAAAGTCCATTGGTCTGTGAGGAAGAGGTCAATTCGGGAATACGAATTGTGGCAGGGGAAAAAAAAAAGTGTAGTCCTTTTCATCTGCATGGGTACACCGCCATACATCGTACAGGCCCAGGTCACGTAGAAGGGAGTTCAATTCTGGACGTCCTCTTTTGGAGTGAGAAGTGGAGTCTAATTCTGGATTAGAGGTGCAATTAAAGTCACCACACCAAATAGTTGCGCCTTGTTGCAGTGAGTGAACTTTTTTGTGTAGTTTCCGAAGAAAACGAATTTGGTGGGTATTTGGGGCATAGACATTTACGATGGTATAGGGTGCGTTATTGATATGGCATTTTAAGATTAAGTAGCGTCCTCCAGGGTCAGAAAGACATTGGTCTTGTTGAAAGGATAAAGACTTGTTAATAGCAATTAATACTCCTTTCTTTTTTTGAGGTGCGTTAGCAGTATAGACATTGCTAAAGTTCTTATTTGTGCAGGAAGGAGGATTGCTGGATAAAAAGTGCTTCTCCTGAGCACAGATTATATCACATTTAGATTGCTTGGCCAAGGCCCAAAGGGAGGCTCTTTTTGCAGGATGGTTCAAACTCTTGGTGTTAATAGTGACAATTTTTATAGTCATGGTATGTGGTGGGATACAGCAGAGACAAGTAACAGTACCTTAGCGTTAGTTAGCAGGTCAGGTGTCAGTAGCCACTCGTAAATTTTAATAATATTCGAAGAAGACAGTACCATAGAAAGGAGGGTTTTCAGAAGGTTTCTTGTGGGGTCTAATGAAAGCGACGGCAGCAGGTTCTGGGAGAGAGGTCTTTTGCGTGGATCCGGAGTACCTGTAAGGAGAGAGGAGGAGAGAGAGAGAAAAAAAAAAAATGAAAAAAAGAGGGGGGGGGGGGGGAGGAGTGGAGGGGGGAGAGAACACTGGTCAAAAGAAGGAGCTGTGTGGGCGAGGGGAATCGTGAACCGTAAGGTTGATTGAGGAGGTAAAGTTGCTCCCAAGCAGGAAGTTTGTTTCCACCAGGGAAACGACAATATAGGAATGAAAAAAAAAATAAGAACAAACACTAACAGTGTTCAGGGTGTAAACTCGACACAACGGTGTCTAGGGACCCTGGACGGGGGTAAAAGTCCAGTGAAACCGAGCGTGAGCAGGGATCACATCCACAGAGTGTAACCATGTAGACGAGCCTCAGCTATTCAGGTAGATGGAATGTGACTGTGACCCCTCGGAGGGAGGGGGTGTGGTAACATGTTGCTTTGATCCATAGGTACTAGGTCGTTGTTGGATGGGATAATATTCCAGTCCTGCAACTTCTGCAAACCTTGTTGTACTGAGGATATAACATGTTTGGAACCCGCGTGGGTGATGGAAAGTTTGGCTGGTGCAATCCACTGATATTGGATTTGGTTGTTACGCAGGGTTTTGGTGATGTTGTTAAGTTTGCTCAGGGTGTGTTGAGATAAATCAGCAAAAATTTGTAGGTGAGCATATGGGTCAGGAAGTGTTGGTAACGCTCTCACCTTTTGCATGAACTGTTCTTTAATGTGAAAAAAGTGTACCCTGAGAATAACATCTCTGGGCACAGAATCTGGTAGAAACGCAGGTTTTGGTAATCTATGTATCCGATCTACAAGTAACTCCATGTTTTTCACTTCAGGCAGCAGTGACTTTATGAGGCCTTTTGCAAAGGCAGGTAGATCAGTGTTTTGCACTGACTCGGGCACCCCTCTGATCTTAAAGTTATTGCGCCTGGCCCTGTCCTCTAAATTTGCTAACTTGTCAGTCAGCCACTTGGTTTCTTGCGCTTGTGCTTCTTGCGAGTCAATCAAGTCATTAATAGTGGCAGTCATGGCATCCATGTTAGTTTCTAAATGAGTGACTCTGTTGTCTATTATTCCCAGTTTATTGTCGAAGCCTTGCATGAATGAGAGCATATCAGATTGCAAGGAGCTTCGGAGGGATATAAGCATCTCCTTAAGGGTAGTGTCCACAACAGTCTGTCCTATAATGGGGAAGGAGGTAATGGCATCTGGCTGGGGACTAGTCAATGGTGTGGAGAAGGGCTGTTCGCCCGCATTACAGCCATCTCTGCTTTTCTCTGATGCATCCAGTCTCATTTTGCTCTTAGCTGGGCTGTGGGTAGTCGGAGTCCCGGGAGGGGAGCGGGGTGGGTCACTGCCGTTAGATGCACTTACCAGTGCTGTAGGCGATGTGCTGGAGTTCGTATTTCGTATTTCTGTGAGGGGAGGATGCGGCCTCTGCATATGTAACGCTTCCGGACGGAGCGGCGCCATCTTGGCCTCGCCGTGCCGACGGCTAATACATAAAAGCTGTCAGCTTATGAGGCGGTCTGGATTCCTTTAGTTTCAGTGACATCTTTCCGATGTAGAGCGGGAGGTTATGTCGGTCACCGTGATCTCGGTATGGGCTGAGGTGTGCGGGAAGTTGCTTAACACCGCTGTGGATGTGGAGAGCTCAGGTCTCAGGCGGCCATTCCAGTCACGCGCCGGCCACGCCCCCCGGTATTGATATTTTTAAAAGACTCTTGGCTGTGCATCTTAGTAAACACAATATACAGGGATATGGAAAATGATTATCGACACTGACCCATGTACACCAACACAAGTTGAACTGGATGGATTATTGTCTTTATTCAACCTTACCTACTATGTAACTAGGTAACTATATATAATAAAAGAAGCGAATAGTGCCCAAATGAAGAATTGAAAAAAAGGGGAGCAAAGGTTTTACATCAGGTATCAAATGGAGTAATACTTCCTGGAGCTGTTTAAGGCTGCCAGGCCTTATCTTACATATTAGGACAATTCCCATTCAAATTTGTCAACTTGTACATAGGCAACAGTGCATTAACCGCTTGCTGACCAGGCTGTGTGAAATGCTGTACCGGTAGGGAGGTCCCTTTAATGGCAATAGCAGATGATGCACGTGGCCAGCGGCCACAATGTCCATTGGTCACCCACGATTGCTCAACAGAGAGCTAGAATGGGGATCTGTCAATGTAAACAAACAGATCCCCATTCTGTCAGGAGAATAGAGAGAGATTGTCTGTTCCTAGTGTTCAGGAACAGTGATCTCTCTGTACTCCCAGTCAGTCCACTCCCCCTACAGTTAGAAACTCCTCCCAGGGAACACATTTAACCCGTTAATCGCCCACTAGTGTGAACCCCTTCCCTGCCAGTGTCATTTATACAGTAATTAGTGCATTTTTATAGCACTGATCACTGTATAAATGCCACTGGTCCCAAAAAAAAGTGTCAAAAGTGTCATATCTGTCTGCCGCAGTCTGTAAGAGACTGATGTGGAAATAAAAAAGTTCCCAACAGGAGATGCTGGAGAAAGTGAGGTAGTGTACTTCTTTATCACCTGGGCTAAGCTAGGGGCACAGACTTGAATTCTGTTTCCAACTAAAGGCAAAACAAGTGTAAAAGAAACTGTAAACGGTACAGGTGCCACAAAATATTAGCTGGTACCAATACAGTAGAGCCCAAAGGGCAGAGTTCTTTCTGAAAGATCCTGTTATCAGCATCTGTGTTAGTAAGAAGATTCAGAATGCCCCCAAAGCACATAGGGAAGTCAATGGCAGGTACAGCATATCAGGCAGATTAAGCTGAAGACCTACCATTTCACAAAAGTCACCTCATGGGGGAAGAGACTTCAGCCAGGCTGTAGCAGACCTAGGGGTAGTGAAAAAATAGTCTTTCCATCCACATAGTTTGGCAGGAAATAAAACACTATATTTAATCCTGTTATCTCTCATAGTGACTGTATCAAATGATATGCACAATTTCTGGGTTTCAACAGAATAATCTGGTAAGAATAGAAATCTCCCATTGCAATAGGATGGGCAGCTTTGAGGATCTTGCCTCAGTCCCAAAAGTTCAGCAGGTGGAGCATCAGTGTATCACACCAAGCTTTGCAGTGGAATAACATCCTTCCAGGATGTCTCCAACTTACAAGCCGACCTCAATAAACTGTTAAATTGGGTGACTATGTGGCAAATGGGGTTTAATGTTGATAAATGTAAAGTTATGCACGTGGGGGCTGAGAATATGCATGCATCATACATACTGGGGGTGTACAGCTGGGGGAATCCATAGTGGAGAAGAATCTGGGGGTTTTGGTAGACCATAAGCTTAATAATAGCATGCAATGTCAAGCTGCGGTTTCCAAAGCAAACAAAGTCCTTTCTTGTATTAAGAGAGGTATGGACTCTAGAGAGAGAGATATCATTTTGACCCTGTACAAATCATTAGTAAGACCTCATGGAATATGCAGTTCAGTTTTCGGCACCAGTTTGCAAAAAGGATATCGGGAAACTGAAGTGCAGAGAAGGGCAACCAAACCGATAAGAGGCATGAAGGAGCTCAGCTATGAGGAATGATTAGTGGAACTACATTTTTTCTCTCTTGAGAAGAGGAGATTAAAGGGGAATATGATCAACATATACAAATAGATAGGGGTTCCATATAGTGAATTGGTGTTGACTTAATCTCTTTTTTATTCATTTTATATACATTTTATATACATAATTTATACAAATACATATACATTTATATATCTTAATTTTGGACTTTAATCAAATATCCTGTGTTCCTGATAAAGGGTAGTATTTCCTTATATTGGTGTTGGATAGCAACATGGTCTAATGTCATATTTCTAGAGTTTCTCTGTCAATGTTACTGCGTTTATGGGTAACAGTGTTTTGGTATTATCTAGAGTTTGAATTGGATTTGTCATAAATCCTGTTTCCTATTGTCTCATGTTTATCGAGAACCAAAGCTCTTCCCATTGTTGCTATATTTTACAGCCCCTAACCTGTCCACCTTTAGGAGATCCCTGAAAACTCACTTATTCAGGGATGCCTATTCCACACCCATCTAATCAAATTGTTCCCTGCATCTATTACCTTTTGTAACACCCCCCCCCCCCCACCCCCCATGCAATTTTATATCTTTTTACTCCCAGTCCACACCGTCATTTGCTTTATTGCAACTTATTTTATTTTTCCCTAACTGTCACCATGTTGTCACGCAATCTTCCCTAATTCTCTCCCATTTCATACTCTCACAATCAATTTCCAACCCTCCTTTGGTACTACAAGTAACTCTCTTAATTTATGTACAAATATTTTGTTACAAACATTCTTATAATTTATAATTGTCATCATTATTTTTATTAGAATTATAACATTCATAAGCAGCTTGCGCCTTAAAGATATTTAGCTGTCCATCCTACTATATCTAAACAAATAGTTTTGTATTGAGTTTATGAAACTTCCTATTTCTGTTAATTATAACACATTCATAGTATTATTCCTTGACACTTCAACTGCAGGTGCTATTTTTCCGCCTCCGCACCCTGCCCTGGCTCCTGGGATTTTTCCAATAGTGTGAGTCCTTGTAAGCCACGCATGAGCAAATTGGGCTCCCCCTTTTGGTGTGTCGGTTAACTCGGGACTGTCATGGGATCAATTTAAGGGGGGTTTTTGAGAGGACTTCAGGTTCAGGAGATACCGTACAACAAAGTGTGATTGGTAACTATACAACCAGATGCTAATATCGCTATACTATATCTATGAATTCCAATAAATGTAAATTCTTCTACAGCAAACAAATCCTCTGTAATATTCTCTTATCATATTCACTGCCTAGAAAACCCCTCATGGGGAATACTCCTTTTTTTCGATATTATTCAGGGTGTGTAACATTCCTCTTTTCTCCCACAAGTGTCTTTCCCTTCTCCCTTTAGAATGTAAGCTCTACGAGCAGGGCCCTCCTGTCCCTTCTGTATTGAACTGTACTGTAATTGTGCTGTCTCCCCTCTACATTGTAAAGCGCTGCGTAAATTGTTGGTGCTATATAAATCGTGAATATTAATAATAATATTTTAGGCATTTCATTCCTTTCATTCCCCTGTCTCCTTATCTGTTCCTCCATATGTTGTATTTTGTTAATTTCACACACCCATTCCACTATTGTAGGACTTTTTGTTTTTCGCCATTTTCTGGCTATTATTGTCCTGGCAGCTATTATCATATGGTGCAGAATATCTGTCTTTATAGATTTCAATGACCATGGTATTATGAATAGTATAGAGATATTGACGCTTGGTTGCATCTCAATTCTGGACACCAACTGATATATTTCCAATATTCTACACCAGAAATCCCTCACCATATGACATTCATACCAGATATGCATCATTGTTCCTTTATCATTAAGGCATCTCCAACAGATCTCTGCGTTGTCTTTATTTATTTTATTTAGGTCCACTGGAATCCAATACCACCTAATCATGATTTTATAATTACGTTTAATTGCTACTGATGATTTATGTATTAGTAAAAAGGCCTTGTCCCATTCTATTAATGGGATTGGACTTTCCATTTCATTTTCCCATTTTCTAATGCATTTAGTTGACAATGCTGCATCCATTTGTTTTTATGTTCAAGCCCCATGTCACGCAATCGTGGAAGTTTGCCATCCTCTAGGGTCTGAATTATCCTCGTGTTCTCCAACCTGTTCCATTTAATGAAATTTGTTGCTACTAATGCTGTTGGAAATTCAGGATTGGAGAACAACGGGGTCATTGGCCCATTCATTGTTGAGAGTACTCCCTTTTTCAATACTGCATCCCATATTTTTAAAGTTGCTGACGTGAAAATTGTTAATTCTTTTGTCCTCGGCCAAAGCTGAGGTTTAATCCATTGCTTATATTTTACATTATTATACTTATCATACTTATCCTTATCAAAGATGCAGCTTGTAGATACAGTATATTGTAAAGTCGGGAAGCGCAAGACCTCCGTCCTTTTTTGTTCTAATTAAAACTTCTCTTTTTATTTGTGGTGTTCTTTGAGCCCAGATAAAGCTTTCTATAGCTTTACATAATTGCACCATAAATTTTTTTTGGAGGAGTCACAGATATAGCTCCAAATATATATAAAAATTTTGGCAGTATATCCATTTTCACTACATTAATTCTTACCATCCAAGAATTAATTATTTTAACATATCTTTGGAGCGATTTTATAGTTTTACGAATTATTAGAGAATGATTTAATTCCTGAAAATTATTCAAGTTGCTTGGAATATACATCCCTAGCTACTTAATTGCCTAATTTTGCCATTTGAAGGGAAAATCCTTCTGCAGGAGTAAGTATCTGAACCTTGTCAGTTAATGACACATTCAACATTTCTGATTTGTCATAATTAACTTTAACCACTTCCAGACCGCCCACCATCGTTATACGTTTGCTGTTTGAAGAGGAATATCGTTGTTATGGCAGCAGCTAGCCCCCCTCCCGCCACACTCCGCTGCCCTCTGCCTCTTACCGGAGCCATCTGCAGTGGCGGAGGCAATCAAAACTTCACCCTTGCTGGGCATGGAGACGAGCAAGGGGAAGATGGCCCCCACCTGTCTCCATAACAATGCAGGGCGGAAGCAACATCAAGGCGTCATTTCCGCCCATAGGGGCCATTTTTTTATATTTATTTTATTTTTATTTTTTTCTAATAATATTTAAGAGGTCCTGTCATGCTTTTTTTCTATTACAAGGGATTTTTTACATTCCTTGTAATAGGAATGTAAAAATTACACTTTTTTTTTTTTAAAACAGTGTAAAAATAAAAAATATAATAAATACAATAAATGACGAACTCACATGCAGAGGCGAACGCATACATGAGTAGCGCCTGCATATGAAAACTATGTTCAAACCACACATGTGAGGTATCGCCAATTTTAATAATACTTACAGTAAAACAATAGAAGTGTAGTATTCCTTTAAATTTTGTACCTGGGGGTGTCTATAGTATGCCTGTAAAAGGGCAGATGTTTCTCGTGTTTAGAACAGTCTGACAGCAAAATTACATTTTCTAAAGGAAAAAAGTAATTTAAAACTACTCGCGGCTATAATGAATTGTCGGTCCGACAACACACATAACATTTCATTGATAAAAACAGCATGGAATATCCCCACAGGGGAACCCTGAACCAAAATTTAAAAAAATGCGTGGGGGTCCCCTTAAATTCCATACCAGGCCCTTCAGGCCTAGTATGGATATTAAGGGGAACCCCGCACCAAATTTTTTTAAAAAATGGCGTTGGGGGTCCCCCTCAAAATCCAGTACCAGACCCTTATCCAAGCACACAACCTGGCAGGCCGCAGGAAAAGAAGGGGACAATTGAGTGCCCCACCTCCTGAACCATACTAGGCCACATGCCCTCAACATTGGGAGGGTGCTTTGGGGTAGCAGCCCCTCCAAAGCACCTTGTCCCCATGTTGAGGGGGAGAAGGGCCTCATCCCCACAACCCTTGCCTGGTGGTTGTGGGTTTCTGCGGGTGGACACCCAGATCCTGCCCCCCCTGTGTGAATTGGTAATGGGGTACAAATGTTCCCCTACCATTTCATAAAAAAAGTGTAAAAATGTTAAAAAACACAAGCGGCTCATCCCTAGTCATATGTCATTTCCCCTGAGGTTTTCAAAATTTTTACTATGGAGGTTAGGGATTGTTGTTGTTTTATTGTTCTGGCTAACTCTGTTTTTATCCCTTAATTGTAAGGACTGCTCATCAAACAGATTTTGTAATTCAATACGTTTATCATTTAACAGTATTTTATCTGTTGAATTAAATTTTTGTTTATGTGTTTTTTCTAATCTTGAAATTTATCCCAATAATTGTGATATTTTATGTTCTTTTTCCTTTTTAGTCTAGCTCCATGTTTGATGAACAGTCCCTGTAGTACGCATTTTAAGGTTTCCCATTGTATGGGAATTGATGTATCGTCCGTCTCACGAATCTGCAAAAAATCTTTTATTGCCTATCGGATATCCATTTCACATTTCTTATCTTTAATCAAGTTATCATTTAGCCTTCATATGCCTAATGGTTTCTTATATTCAATTATCGCTAATTCCATATATATCGGAACATGATCTGACCAGAGAAAATTTCCAATATAGGTACATGGAGTCATCATTAAACCAGTTTGATCAATAAAGAAATAATCTATTCTATGGTATGTATTGTGTATGTTTGAGTAATATGAATCGTTTTTTTCCCGCTGATGTTGAACTCTCCATATATCCACCATTTGATATTTTTCCAATAGATATTTCAATTCTTTTAATTGCTTATTTTTCCTATGTGAATGAATTGCTGTTGTGTCTATTTTTGGGTCCATTATAAAATTAAAGTCTCCTCCAATTATTACTGTTCCCTCTACTGTATCCATTGCATCCACAAAGACATTTATTCCATTTTTAAATTGTTTGTAATTTGGCAGATAGAAGTTAATAATTGTAAAAATCTTTCCATATAGTAAGATCCTTAAAATCAAGAACCTACCATATTTACCCTTCCATGTCTGCAATATTTGATGAGGTAGGTCTGTATGGATCTCAATAGGAATGCCTCGTGACTTAGAATATGAAAATTAATCATGAATCCATGTTAAATAATTTTTGTTATATATTTTGGGGATGTGATCTGACCAAAAATTATACCAATTTTCTGTTTACAAAATGAGTTTAAAATTTGTGTTCTTTTGGAGGGAGAGTTGAGGCCTCTAACATTAAAGGAACAATGTTTCACCGTTCCCATAGTGAAGGAGAAAAAAAAAAAAACAACACTCAATACTACTCACAATACGAACAAATCTACACACACACACTACAAATCTATCTGACTTAACTCAAGTCTATCTTACTATTAGTAAGGTCCCTATTAGGGGAGGTCCGGAGCTACTGTCACCTGATCTGCAGCACATGGTTATTTTGCTTGCCACCTTTTTTTTTTTACACTTTTTTAACATTCTATACTTTATTATGTAGATTAATATATTTGAGGTTTTTCCATTCCCAGGAGAAAATGAGAAAGAAAAGCAAAAAGAGAAAAAGAAAAATAATACATTTTCTTCTCCTCCTCCTTCCCCCCTCCTTCCCCCTCCCCTGAGAATGGGTCCTCCCACTTAAAACCGATATCATGTCTTCAACATATATTTACATTTGTGGTCCCATTTATGTTTCCACTTGTACCATTTCAATATCAAAATTTGACACTATACAGCCTTACAAATTTCTAAATCCATTTCTATGGAGGATGATTGAGAGGCAATAGGGAATCAGAGAAGAAAAAAATGTACTTTCCTCTCTTTTTCCCTTCCTTCCCCTCCTCCTCTCTTTGGGGAGAGGGAGGAAAGATTTGAGAGAGATAAAAATAAAGAAAAAAATAAGGGGGACAATTCATCCTTTCCAATTTCTATATTCCCCACCATCTAATGTCATGTGAAGTGAATAGTGTTATATTACATGAATAATGTGAGGATTCTTAAATTCCTATTTTTCATAATCCATCTAATCCCCACCATTTATCTGTTTACCATCCCCCCCCCCAACAAACCATATTCATTACTTTCTTATGTTAGAAATATATGTATGTATTATTATATCTATTTATGAACAGATTCATTTCTGTAATATTTACAGTGTATAAGTGAAATTAATTAACAGAAATTGTGATATGGTGTCTGTGGCCCTTTGGCCTCCCATGATATGTTATTCCCACTTTTCCCCCATACCCATCCCCCCACCCTCCCATCAACTCCCCTAGTGTTTCCCTTCCCCCTCCTCCCCTCACCCCCCTAAATCCACACTTTTATTGGTATATCAGTCCTTTCTTCTAATTTCTTCTGAGTTTTTAGGAGAGTCCTTAATCTTTTCTCCAGGTTTTGGTAGATGTTTCAAAGTGTATTCTAGGCCAGGATGGTAACTTTACTTCAGGAAGCTGGAGAATTTTTTAAAATTCTGGTAAATCCTCTAAATCGCTAAATGATGTTATTATGCCTTCATGTTGTACTTGAAGTTGAAAAGGGAAATTTCCATCTGTATTGTATGTCTTTTTTTTTTTAAGAAGTTCCAGAAGGGGTTTCAATGTTCTTCTCAGGTGTAATGTGCGTTTGGAGAGGTCATGAAATAATATTAATTGTGTCACTTCAAACTCAATTTTTTTACTTTTTGAGCGGCTAACATAATCTTCTATTTTCTTTGGAAATAGTGTATTCTGCATATTGTATCTTGTGGTCTTGTGGGTTATGCGTTTTCTAGGCCCCATTACTCTATGAGCTCAATCGATTATTTTTTGCATTGTAAGCGGAATCTGTTAATTTATTAAATATGTTCTGTAATGTTAACATTAGATCTTTTGAATTCACAGTTTCAGGCAGGCCTCTAATCCTTATAATATTTCTTCTACTTCTATTTTCGTGGTCACCGTTAACATTCATGGCCTGTTTTAGGCAACGATCTTGCTCCTGTATTTTTCCTTCTACTTGTGCCATTTTCAGCTCCATAGCCACCATCCTCACATCTATTGTTTCTACTTTATTTTGAGTGTTTTGTATAGATGTTTTAAGTTCCTGTAATTCAGTTTTATATGAATTTTCTAATCTATACACGTATTGATCTATATCTTCCCTTGTAGGTAGAGAGCAAATATAGGTTTTCATATCCCATTTCTCTTTCTCCAGTTCATCCGTCTCTATTATCGGTCTAATTTCATCGATTAGTGAGCTATTCCTAAATTGTCCCATTTCCTCCTCCTCCATAGTTCCTAGAGTTGTGGATGATTCTATTATATTTAATAACCTTTGTGATGTTTGTGAGGATTGTAGTTGCTGAACAAAACTCCTTTATGTCTGTTGTGTGGGTTGATTGTACCCCTGTATTTATAGCATTTTGTTTTACTTTCTTGTCTTTCCCCTTCTTTTGAGATTGAGGAGGTTTATTTTTTTAGGTGCCATAGTACACAAAAAAAGATCAGATTTCTAATCTCCCAAGGGTTAGCTCAGCTATCCAAAAAAAAAAAAAAAGTATTGAGAACCACTTTTTATCCATGGCAGATATGGTTTGTGTATAGCCATCATTAGTGCACGTAGTATCTAGCAGATGGTTAGCTATAGCTGTTATTACAATGCAATTACAAAAAATATCAAGGCAAATGAGGCATAATCCTTGCTCTATGTGTTTTTATGGCTCTACTACCAAATGTTTCTTAGAAGAGTTTTCAACATAGCAACAGCTACTACTCCTTATAAGAAATTGTATTTACACTGAAGTTAATGAACTTTAACTTAATTGTAGGAACTCTAAATTGATTGCAGAAAAGGATCAAAATTGCATTATATTGACACATCTCTTGGCTGTAATCCATATCTCATTATTCATTAAACGATTGACTTCTTCCCTTGTGAAGGGCATATGTGACAAATTGGGTACAAATTTGTGTTCTTCTACTGATGAAACAAACAAAAATAACAAAATGTATTCAAGAGTGTTTCTCATTTAGCCACTTTTTGTCCTAAAAGGTTGCTCTGTAAATAAATAAGCATGCCGTTGAATACATTTTACACAATTTTCTCCACCTTTGCAGTCATTGTAATGATAGCATAATTTTGCCAAGTATTAATTTGTGAAAGTACAAGACTCGATGTTAATATGAAATTCCATGTCATATGGATATATTTGGAAAAACTGCATTTTTATAGAATGTTAAAGTCAAATTATGTGATTTTCACAGAAGTAAAGCAATACATAAATGCAATACAAAAATAATGCAACTTATTGTAATACCTTTCCACTGCAATTGCCACCAGAGTGAAAACAGAGGCAGAAACAGACATTCCTTGCACAAGGCCGCTCATTTTGCACATGATGTTGTCGAAAGGCCACCCTATAAGACAACAACAAAGAAAATGCTATTATATTCAACAAGATTCTATGTTTTCCTTGGGGGTATGTATTTGCATTTTATCTATTATGTTTCCAATTATCAATACTCATAGATTTTCTATAACAATATTTCAACATTGCTCTTGAATTTCCAGAAATGAAATTATTACATATTTTCATAACTTTTTGCCTAAAGGGTAACTGCAATTTTGTGGGGGAAAAAATTAGCAAATAAAAAAAAATATTAATATAGCATAAACAATTGCAACTCAAGTCAAATTGTAGATGAATGTTATTAAAAAGGCAATTTCCATTTCAATCCGCAGCTGCTTTAATTTTCTGTAAAATGCAATGCGGCTACATGAAAGTGTGCTGTACACAGATGGTGTACAGAATGCCACCCAGAAACATTTCCTGCTTATGTGATTGGCTCACTGATTTTCCCCCATCAGCACTAATATATAAATCTGATTTTTGCCATCTCCTGCAACAAAAATGTCATTTTTGGTGAGATACTCCCAAAAGGCAATCACGTCGAAAGGGATGCAGACCCGACCATTTTTAGAATTCTGACATTCCTCCATATGACAAATGTCAGTGCAGGTGACAGATTCATGGACCTGTTGTAGACAGGTACATGAACCAGGGGGTGTGGAGGTACATTTAGACAGGGGTGTCCATACTGGTATTCTGGCCACAATACAACTCAGCTTCCTACCATCACTGCGGCTGGGAGTTTTGAATCACAGAAACCAATTCCCCATCAGATCTGCTCCTCTTGTGAGCCTGCTGTTGGCTATAGAATCTGCCCACTGCCTGTTGTCAATTGTAGGAGAGAGCTAACCTTATAGGGAACTAGTTTATCAGTTTCCCCGGGTTACACAGGTTGTTAGGAAGCTGGTAGCTGTAAAGCTGACAGTAAAGCTGACAGTCTTCCTAACAACCGGTGACGGGTGGGGAGGAGGAACATGCAGCTCTGCTACACAACATACAGCACTCTGCCTATCTCTGTACTCCAGCTTATACTCCACCAAAAGTGCTAATTTTAAAGCCGTATATGCAAGTTATTGCCATAAAAAGTGTTTGGGAACCTGGTCCTGCCCCAAGGGACATGTATCAATGCAAAAAAAGTTTCCTTTTTCAGGAGCAGGGATTTTGAGAATGTTTAAAGTGAAGCAATAACAATGAAATATTCCTTTAAATATTGTGCCTGCGGGTTATACAATATTGTGATGTGTTTTACTACATTATTACGTGGACTATATTTTGTTTTCTTTTGCATTTATCTGTTGGCCATTTAATTAATTAATTTCTTCACCTCACAGTGGTAGATTAACTCAGGTGCAGATCTTTGTTCACATTTGACACTTTGTATCTTGTCAATTTATAAATTGTATGTTTTTGTTAATACATCTATCTTTATTTACACACATATCTATAGCTGAATGTTCCAGTTGTTTTTTAGATTGCAGTACCATTTACACACAGTATTCACAAATTTATTATATATATATATATATATATATATATATATATATATATATATATATATATATATATATATATATATATATATATATTACTTTTCACCATTTTTGCATAATTTTTTATATCTTTTTCTTTATTAATATTGGTTGAGGGAAGCGCAGATTTTTTCATGTTACACATCCTGATGGGGAAAAGGGCCTCATCCCCACAACCCTTACCTGGTGGTTGTGGGGGACTGGGGGCGGGGAGACCCCCAGATCCCGGCCCTCCCCCTATGTGAATGGGTATTGGGTACATCGTACCCCTAACCCTTCACCAAAAAAGTTTCAAAAGAGTAAAAATGACAGTAGACAGCTGGGACAAGTCCTTTATTTAAAAAAAAAAAAATGTCCTGCAATGTCCATTCATCTTCGATCACAGTGTCTAACGACCTGAAAGGCCTGGTATGGATTTTGGGGGGACCCCCACGCCTTTTTTAATTTTGGCGCAGGGTTCCCCTTAATATCCATACAAGACCTGAAGGGCCTGTACATATTTTTTTTTTATTTGGTGCGAGGCATGGTAATAGACTGGGGGGGGACCCATGTCGTTTTTTTCAATGATTTTTATCTATATTGCCAGGATCCGACAATATATTACAAGCAGTTTTAAATAAAAAATTTTCCTTTATAAATACTGTTCTAAACACAGGAAAGATGCACTACTTTACAGGCATACTAAGGACACCTCCCAGGCAGGATATTTAAAGGAATATTTCATTTTTATTGTTTCACTTCAAGCATTATTAAAATCACTGCTCCTGAACAAAACGTCTGTTTTTAAAACTATTTTTTACATTGATACATGTCCCCTGGGGCAGGACCCAGGTCTCCAGACACTTTTTATGACAATAACTTGCATATAAGCCTCTAAAATGAGCGCTTTTTATTTTTCATGTTCTCGTCTCATAGACTTTAACGGTGTTCGCGTGTTCACAAAAATGTTTTGACTCTTCGCAAGTTCTGGTGCGAACTGAACCAGGGGTGGGTGTTCGGCTCATCCCTACTGTCCACATTTTGCCTTAAATTTTGCATGAATTCTCCCAGGTGGACTTGTACACAACTAGGGATTTTGCATGCATATGGACTAAAGTGGGAGAGGAAAAGCTATGCTCTTCAAACAAGTTGATGTCACTAAAGCCAGTTCCCTGTGCAAAATCTTACACAACGGCAAGACTGAGGACAGTAATAAGACACAATGTGGTCTTATTGCATTAACAAGATCGCTCACAGGCAGAAATACCAAGGAAGACACATGCAACAGAGGAATAACACATATTGCTGCCTTTCCTTCACGAATAGAAGATACCCAGTGGCCCCATCAGTTCAGACTCAGTTCAGATTTGCCAGAAACCAGTATGACCCTGGTAGATCCACCTACAACAGGGATGAAGTTTGGGTTTGCCAGTACCATGAGCTCATGGTGAATTCTGTATGTTTGTGATTTGTTTGTTGTGATAGATATTTGAAAAATCTGGTTCTCAGCCAGAAATGTCAACATAAAAGTGCGAGCAGAGGGACTATTGCAGTGCTCATCAAACATATAGAAACATTAAGAAGGACAGATGTATAAAAATATTATCTCAATTTATTTAAATATAAAAACACTTAACAATACAAATCATGAAGGGCTAGTATAAGAGGTGAAGTATTTGGACTAGTTTCGCTTTTCAGCTTCTTCAGGAAATACATACATACATCTAGAAGTGTATACATGAAACACAATTAGATCAACAATAACAAGGTAAGATAACATCAAAGAACAAAAATGGAGAAAGGAACAAATTTACAATATGGATAAACATCTTCAGGGTCTTACCCGAGCGCCTACGCCCCCAGGATAGCTCAGGCAAACCAGGGGAAGCCTCCCCCAGCGACTGGGAGAGGTATTGGACCCAGACACTGGCCGATATCTGTATGAAAATAGTTATATTAAAACTCACTGATTTATGGTCTTGCCTCAGGACGTTTCACAGGTAATAGCCCAATATGAGATTCGTATCAATCACCAGAAATAGACCAATATAAAAAAGGATATAGTTGTGCCAGTGAAATAAATAAAGCCACATGACAATAATTAAAAATGTATTGTGAGGCAGTGTGCTGTGTAAGTGGAAGGGGAAACAGCTCCTGAAGGGAAAAAAGAGTGCGAGGGAGGGGAACAAAGAATAACATCCTACGGAAGAAGGATAAGAGGAAGGAAAAGGATTGATTGAAGGGGGGAAAGGAGGAGGAAAGGGGAGGGTGAAAGAAAAGGGGAAGAATGGGAGGGAAGGAAAACAGAGAGGGGCCAGATTGGAAAAAGAACAGAAATGGGGAAAGAAAAAGGAGGTGGGAAGGTAAACGTGGGACAACCAGAATCAGCAACCTATAATAAGAACAAGGCTAATTATTGGGAGTGGTTGTCAGAGTGAACACCGTGATAAGGTGAATGTATGCTGAAGTGTGAAAAACGAACATATATTGAATAAAGTGTGTTGCTGACTGTGATGTGACAGTGTACAAAAACTAAAAATAAAAGTGGAATAAAGCTCACAGGAAAATACCCATAGCTAGTGATAAGGGTAAAGCGTGGTAAGTAAAATATTTCTGAAACCTGGGTGGCAGGGGCAGGACATCAATGTAGTTGTGATTACCCGCAAAATAATGTGGATGAATTTCTATAGGGTCCGGAGAAGGAAACGGGGCTGTCCACCCTATGGTGGATAGAAATCTCAGCCTCGCTAGTGGGATCAATGTGCGAAATGGAGGAGTATCGTAATGTTAGGGCACTTTGGAGATAAATAATCATCTGTATAAATAATAATGCATCAGTCTACACAGTGACACCAGGTAAAAAGATACCAATAACTGGACTGCGCTCGCTCACCGATAGCAATAAGCCCACCAACATTCTCCGGATCGCATTGGTGTGCCAGAGTATCAGTAACACCGCTATAAATACCCCTCAACCCCGCCAATTGACCCTAGCACTGTGTCGCTGGCACATAGTGTCACGGGGTCAGGGGCTCTACAGGGAGCCCACCGCGCACACGCACCCCACACTACAGGCGCCCAGCATGGGCTGCGGATGACAATGTTGCACGCAAGCCCTGCAGCACCAAGTCTGACTGCGCTCACATCCCTGTGGCCAATCAATGTCAGCCAGGGCGCGTGCAAGGGGAGAGGGGCGGCAAAGCACCCAACCATGGAGCTCCACCCACCTGACCCCCAAGAGCCCCACCAGTTGCCGGGAGAAACGCCCCAGGATCCAAGCCCACCGGGGGAAGCAGGCAAGAGGATAAGGACCTGCAACAATAAAATAATTAGTAGTACAAGAGCACAATTAAACACAAACAAAAGGCAGTTACAATCTATATACAATAGCGGGACTCAGTAGTGTCCTAAACAGTAATAATTATCATCTTATATAGTGATTGGTACATTCCATAGTCAAAAAGGTGGCAATTTATTAAAAACAACGTTTGTACAGTATGGTATATGGCTGACAGAGATATTTATTGTAAATTCAGATTAAGCTTGGCAAAAGGGGTAAACTGGAGACTCTAGAAAGACAGAAGAAAGATGAAATGGGAAGGTAAAGAAGGAAGAGGAGGGGAAAAAGGACCGGGGAATTGAGAGGGCAAAGGGGAGAAGGGCAAAGGAAATGGAGAGGAAGGGGAAAAAAAGATGGGACAAGGAGCAGGAAAGGATGGGGGGGGGGCAATGAAAGGGTAGAAAAAAATAAGGAAAAATGGGGGGGGGTGAAGGGGGGGCCCAGGCAGAGGGCAGCGCAGACCATCTCATAAAAATGATTTGAAAGAGTTAGTCTCATTGAGGCCAGGGGGCAAGAGAGCATTACGTTTTTCAATCCACAATGCTTCTTATTGTAATATAATTCTGTCTCGATTGCCTCCCCTGGCATCTATGGGTACCACCTCTAGTACCGCATACCTAACCGCCTCCAAGT
Source organism: Lithobates pipiens (assembly GCF_037356315.1). Taxonomy (NCBI): domain Eukaryota; kingdom Metazoa; phylum Chordata; class Amphibia; order Anura; family Ranidae; genus Lithobates; species Lithobates pipiens. The sequence goes on from NW_027507787.1 coordinate 49,130,444, forward strand.
CAAATCAGTGGTACAGGCCAATATGTCGGCCAATGGTGGTTAGTTTGGCATTCATAGAATAATATATATGGTCGCCTACCCTCTGCCTGAGCTCCCGAATAGTTTTGCCTACATAAAAGGCACCACAGCGACAGAACATTAAATACACTACACCTGTGGTACCGCAATTCACTGAAAAATGGGGTGAGTACAGTTCTCCATTTGGAAGTCTAACAGTGGTAGCAGAGTAAATCCATGGACAAAGGGGGCATTGACCACAGGGGAACGTACCCCTGTGGGTGGAAGGGTGAACAGGTTCAGCACAGTAATGGCTGCTGGTCAGGTAATCTCTCAACAACCTGGCCTTTCAAAAGACTATTTCAGGTGTCTCCCAAACATATTGGATTAGGATGTGATGGTCTGTAAGGAGGTGCCAGTGTTTAGTCAATATGTCCCTCAAATGGCCGTGGGGAGCCGAATATTGTGTAATGATTTTAATCGTCTTGTGTTGGACATGTTTGGACTAGGATACAAAAGAGAGGCTCGCGTGCGGTTCATGGCTTTGTTAAAGGCTTTTCGTCTGTAAGTAGTATTGATCTTTAAACAAAAAAACATTTCGGGTAAGAATGAAAGTCAGTAGTTTAAGAATGAGCTCGTTAAGTGGCCATAATGTATGTTCCTGCTCCATTAGAAACATTCTGGTCGTCCCGACTCCCCTCTCATGGGGGATGCTCGAATACAAAGCTTCGATAGCCACGAGAAGGGAGACGGGAGGAACCGAAATGTCCTCAATGTGCCTGAAGAGATCCGAGGTGTCGCGAATATGTGAGGGTAAGCTGGACACATGTGGGAGCAAAAAGCTGTCCACAAATTTGCTCGCATTATCTGTCAGGGATCCAATTCCCGATATAATGGGTCTCCCCGGTGGTTTAGCTAAGTTTTTATGTGTTTTGAGTAGAGTGCAGAATGTTGGAGTACGAGGATTTTTAGGAACAAGAAAATGGAGTCTCTCTATCAATTAGATCCTGCCAGTACGCTTTAGTACATAGTTCATTGAACTCATTACTGAAGATCATTATGTTGGTGGATGAAATAAGTTGGTACCATGTAGTATTTTTTAATACATCTTAACACATGTTATGATACTGGGGGTGTGACATAATTACAATGTTTCCACCATTATCAGATGGTTTAATAACAATATCTTTCCGTTTCTATAAATCTTTCAAGGCTCGTTGTTGGTTGGAAGTTAGATTAGGTGTATATTCTTGCCAGTTCTTGTTTTTAAGGTCTTTGATGCATTGGTGAAGGAATGCACAGATAGATGGACAGGTCATTAGATCTGGGAATTTTTGGGATTTAAGGTTAAATTTACAGGCAGGGACGACTGTAGCTGGGGGCATAAATGTGCCCGGAGACATAGGGGACCCTGAGATCTCTGAGTCTGTGGGATTGTCCGTCGCCCCCTCATCGTAGAGGAGCAGTAGATCCCGAAGAGTCCGGAATTCATCCATAGTAAAATGCTTGGTTCGTTCGACCAGTTCACGTTCTAAATTACTTTTTTGATGTTTAGCATCAAATATATATTTGAATGTTAGGTTTCTCGCAAATAGGTAAAGGTCCTTAATAGTTTCGGGGACATGAATAGGTTTGAGTGGGCAAAAACCCAACCCAAGTTGTAAAACGTGTAGCTCATCAAGAGACTAAGGGCATTTCGCCAAATTGATAATATTTAGATTGGTTGACTGGATGTGCTGGGTAGGGGTTTGTTTGCAGACAAACGTGTCTAGTTTGGTCTGTTGTTTCTTGAGATCTGGTGAAGTTAAGTCTAAAAAATCAATATCTAATAAAGGTTTTTTCACATTACTGGGAATGGATCCAAGGGCCTTAGGAATGACATTATGTAATGTGGAGGTGCTTGGTGTGCCAGCTGATTGAGTGGGGAAGATGGATCTCCTGTCACATGTGCTGATTTGTGTCTCGTGGAGGTCTTTTTGCCTTTACTGGGAGCTACAGGGGATGTAACACCACTATAGCGGTTACGTTTGCGTGTGGATTTAGAGGAGTCCATAGAGCATGAGCCTGCCGAATAGGACATAGATAATGATAAAGAGGAATCAGATTCTACATAATGAGGTGTCACACCTACTGTAGATGTACCCTGTGGGGCTACTTGTCTATCTTTTACCCTACCTGTCCATCTATATGCAAAACCTTCAGAAAAAGCCAATTTGTCTTTGGCGAATTTAGTTTGTTTATTAATGATAATTTCCTTATTCATTTGTTTCAACCGTTCACAAGTTTCCTTCCATTGACTTACAAAAGAGGGAATATCGAGAAGATGTTTATATTGCGTATTCAATCTATTGATTTCACTGTCCAAAGATATCATATCTAAAGTGTATTGTGTAATGAAAGTTTCCATTAGTTCTAGACTACAGTGGGTAGGAATTTTCTCCCAAGCCAATTTAAAGGAAGAGGAGGGATCTTTTACCGTGGGAAATAACTGAATTCTCAGTCTCATGGGGCAAGTCTCTTCTTTGATATATTGTCTTAGATATTGTAAGTGCCAATGAAGATGTGATTTACGTTTAAGTAGATTATACATACAGTCCAAGAACGTTTTAATTTCCTGGTCAGATTTATTGCTGGTCGTTAAGTAAGATTCCTGTATCTGGGTCATAAAGCTCGTCCAAGCTGTACCGAGAACATCCATATTAAAACACTGTTTAACTGCCACAACAAATTAAAGTGGATTGTAATATTATTCAGTGTAAAACAAATAGAAACAAACAATAATGCAATTAAGGAAGGTAAACAACGAAAAAGGGGGAGAGGCCCTTCCCTATTTTGCTATAATAGGGAAGCCAGGGTGTGCTCAGGGCTTGATAACGTGTGGGAGTCCAAGCACGAAGAGAGTGGGCATGAACCCTTACACCATTTGTGAGTAGCTGCCAACACGAAGCCCCAGGTGTGTTGTCCACCTATTAGTTCCATGAAAATTATGGATGGCCTCACAACATAATAGATTAAGTTACAAATAAAACCTTAGTGCACCATCATCCCAAGTTAATATGGAATAGGTATTTGAAAAATCTGGTCCCCAGCCAGAAATGTCAACAGAAAAGTGCGAGCAGAGGGACTATTGCAGTGCTCATCAAACATATAGAAACATTAAGAAGGACAGATGTATAAAAATATTATCTCAATTTATTTAAATATAAAAACAATTAACAATACAAAACCAGTATGACTCTGGTAGATCCACCTACAACAGGGATGAAGTTTGGGTTTGCCAGTACCATGAGCTCATGATGAATCCTGTGTGTTTGTGATTTGTTTGTTATGACTTGAAATGATGTACTGTCTAGCCTCTAGGCCAACTTGTAGGCAGGTACAGTCTGCACCCACTGAAGGTGGTGTAGACCGAAGCAGCAGAAGAGGAGAGAAGCTGTGAGCAACTTGGTTCCTCTATGACTTCCTGGGGTCATAGGGAGACAGCTATCCGATTGGACGCTGGCATCCCATGTGACTCCAGCGGACATCTTGGGTCAGGCAGAGTCTAGGGAAAGGTTCCTGAGGAGTAGAGTCAGTGTAGGACTATGTTCCTCTCTTCCTAGCAAGCCTCCTTTTTGGGTGTGGCTTCACTCAATAGTCCATGAACATCATAGCTTGTAGTGTTTTTAATTACAGACTTGCAGTCACTGCCTGTGTTGGTGTTTTCTTGATCAGGACATGGATGATGGATGGCTAAATGGTTAGCTCACCTTTATCAAAAAGCTGCCTATATAGGTAAGAGGTGCTTGTAGATAAAAACAGACTGTTCAGCTGAATAATGCCTTTGCTATAGATATAGGCTATTTGCGTAACTCCCAAAACCTGGGTGAAAAATTCCAAGAGATGGCATAATTCTGTCCTGCCTTGTTGCTAGGACATTGCTAAGACACTTCCAACTGTTACTGCTCATCTCCACCATTATAGGAGTGAGCTCTCAACCTCACCCCTCCATATGTGAAGTCCACTATTTCCTCTGTCTCTCCTCTGCAACAGGGGAGATAGAGCACATGCAAGGAGGTTTTAAATCTGCTGGGAGTCTCTTAGAAAAGTCTTAGCAACAAGGCAGGACAGAATGATAGAGAGAAGGGAAAAGATGCTACTAACCCAAATCTTCTAAATAAACTTCTGAGCTGTCGGGTGCAGGGAAAGCAGTCACTCAGCTGCCAGCACGATAATCAATGAAGATGATCCACATCTCCATACATGCTCTTCAATCTTTTCAAATGTATTGATACTCCATAAAACAGGTAGTTACAGCAGATGTTAACGCGTTTAAGCCATGACGGCCTTGTTCACAGAGTTGCCATCTCTGGGAGGTTTTTAGTCAATCTTTGGGAGGTAGGTAAATCACCTACACCTATAGCAAAAGGGCTTTATTTAACTCTGATCAAAGCTGAACAGCTTGTTTTTTATCTCCGTTCATCACTTACCTGCATAGGCAGTTTTTTGGTAAAAGTGAACTAACCCTTCAAAAATGACATTTGTGGTTTTCGTTTTAACCAATTATACAGAAGAAATCAGAGCTTTTAAATATTATTGTCATTCTGTTGTGTAACACTCTGTTTTGTGAATCCTCATGGAGATATATAAAGCATTTAGCTGCTTTTACTTCCAGAATCTAAAAAAAGGATTTGTTCCCTGTTGGTCAATGAATACTAATGTTTATCTTACTTTAGAAATACAGATATACAATGTAAATGCAAGCAGCCATACACATGTCAAATGCATCAATGGGGCTTACCTAAAGGCAAACCATTACCAGCCTAACCATGGAATGAGCTAAAAAAGAAAGGCAGTCAGCAGCATTCTCTTACTATGTACATAGTCATCTACACTGCACAGACTCGAATATTGATTCAGGTGAAACAAATAAGTAATGTTGATATTGGATTTCTCTTGATGAAATCAACAAAAGTAATTCCAATAAAAATCAAGAAAATGGTGTTCAGGTGTCCTTCTGAGAACCTTGTTGATTCAGGCGAGAGCTACAATGGCACTATATAAATTATTTCTCTTTCTACTCACAGAATTGGTAGAGATCACCTCCATTAACCACTTGATCACATTGCGGGAGGTTGGCTCGGCTGTGCAAATCGCCGTAGGTGTACGTCGGGCTCGTGCACGGCGATCTGTGGTGTGCTCGTACCCTCCCATTGGCTAGCAGGGGAGCCAGTCAGCAGGTCCGATGGACTCAATGTCCGCCGCCAACCCGAGATTGTTCCCTGAAGTGACAGAATGGAGATCTGACTGTGTAAACAAGGCAAGTCTCTGTTTTGACAGCGGAGATCACACAGATCCTGTCTTTCTGCTATGCAGGAAGACAGGATCTGTGTGTTGTCCCAGTGAGCCCTTCTCCCACACAGTTAGAACACACAGTTAAGGAACACAGTTAACCCCTTGATCACTCCTGATGTTAACCCCTTCCCTGCCAGTGTCATTAGTACAATGACAGTGCATATAATTAGCGCTGATTACTATAGTAATGTCACTGGTTCCCAAAAAAGTGTAAAAAATGTCCGATTTGTCTGCCGCAATGTCGAGGCCCTGCTAAAAATTGCAGATCACCACCATTACTAGTAAAAAATAAATAAATAATAAAAATTATATAAATCTATCCTCTAGTGTAACAGCTCTCTGCCCCTTTTTTCCTGACAGCTCAGAAAAGCTTTTACAAATCTGCATTTTGAACATGGAGGAGAGAAGATATAAACAAACAGATACAACTTCTGTAACAGGATTTGTTTAATCTCTGAGTATCACCTGAAGACAGTAACTTCACTGGGTACATGCAATGGTGTACAACCAGTTTAACTTCTTACTGACCATATAATATACATATATATGTGGCGGCAAGGTGGCTCTGCTGCACTAGATCACTAGGATCTAGCCCTTCCGAGTAGGGGGTGCACGCGCGTGCCGCTGGCTGTGTGGTAATTAGACACATAACCTGAGCACACCTAATTGTCTAGTTTGTGACCTTAGTACAGAGAGCTGTTGCGTACAGATGTGGCATTTACTCACATCTAGAATCCTGTCTGCATGAGCCCTTAAAGCGATATTAAATCCAAAACCAAAGCTGTAATGTTTAATCTTACCAATCATTAAATGTGGTGGCTGCATTAGTTTTATTTGTTTGTTGCTTTTTCTCTCTGTTTTCACCTGGTGATCTAGCTAGTAACACACCTGCTGTAGAAGAGTGCCCCCACTCTAGATGAAGGAGCACAGGGAGCACCTTTGGACAGTAACATTGTCAGTCTGGTGGGAGGGGAGTGTTATATGTACTAGATGATTTAGATAAACTGACGCCAAACTCCATCTAACATTTTTTTTAAGCAGTTACAGCAACAATTTAGTTCCCTCTGATTTAAGTTTTACAAAAGTAAATAAAAGCTGATCATTGTATGGTTCATACAATACAAACTGTTCTGCAGAGCTCGCAGGTATAGGGTTAGGGGCAAACCATTTAACACTGACGGGCAATCAGTCTTTTAGAAATCCTGATGCTATAGAGTTAGTACCAGCATCACGATCTCCTGTGTGATACGGCACTAAGTGTCCATTCACACTACCCTCACACTAAAGAGATCTGTTTGGGGATGCCTGTCAGTGTCCGTTGTTTGCTGGCATGTTCCTTGTAATGGTTCGTCGCTGGCCCCGTCACCTGGTATGGACTTAAAGGGGAATCCCTACGCCGAAAAAACGCCGTGGGGGTCCCTCCCCTCAGGTCCATATCAGACCATAAAATCCGAGCGCGCTACACGGCCGGCCAGGAAAGGGGGTGGGGACGAGCGGGCACCCCCCCTCCTGAGCCGTACCAGGCCACGTGCCCTCAACATGGGGGGGTGCTTTGGGGAAGGGGGGGCCGCGTGGACCACCCACCCCAAAGCACCTTGTCCCCATATTGATGAGGACAAGGGCCTCTTCCCGACAACCCTGGCCGTTGGTTGTCGGGGTCTGCGGGCGGGAGGCTTATCGGAATCCATGAGCCCCCTTTAATATATGTTTAATATATGTCCCTATATAAGTCGCCGCACGCCGCTTGCCTGTCATTGTGACCAGAGACAGCAACAGCTCAAGAAGAGAAGAAGAAAACAGAAGAACAGAAGACAGCGGCGACAGAAGACCGGGCCACCGCTTGTAAAAGAGCTAGAAGAAGGCGCGGTGGCCCGGCAAGAAGAACCGAAGAGGGGGACAAGACCCCCGAAGAGGGAGACAAGACCCCCGAAGTCGGAAGAAGAGGGCGGCGGCGAAGAAGAAAGCCAGGCTCCTCCGCTAGTAAAAGAGCTGGCAGAAGATAGCGGATGACTCCGGCGAGAAGACCCCCGAAGACGTAAGAAGACCCCCGGAGCTGTGCAATAAACTGTTTTAACCCTTATGTGTTGTGTCTTTTTACATTTTTTCACAGGTGAATGGGTAGGGGTACATTGTACCCCATACTCATTCACATAGGGTGGGGGGCTGTTATCCGGGGGCCCCCTTATTAAAGGGGGTTCACGGATTCCGATAAGCCCTCCGCCCGCATACCCCGACAACCAACGGCCAGGGTTGTCGGGAAGAGGCCCTTGTCCTCATCCACATTGGGACAAGGTGCTTTGGGGTGGGGGGGCATGTGGCCCCCCTTCCCCAAAGTACCCCTCATGTTGAGGGCACGCGGCCTGGTACAGCACAGGAGGGGGGGGGGGCGCTCGCTCGTCCCCACCCCCTTTCCTGGCCGGCCGGGTAGCATGCTCAGATAAGGGTCTGATATGGACCTAGGGGGGACCCCATTACCATTTTTTCAGCGTAAGGATTCCCCTTTAACTCGATACCAGGTGACGGGGCCAGAGACGCTTCCTTCGTTGGTCTACCTGGAGCCGCGCTCAAAATGAGCAAACTTTTCTCCGGACGGGAAAAGTCCGTTAATTTCAAAAGTACGGCGAACTAGCATACACACAGCTGTATTGTCCGTCGGACTAGCACACACACGGCCGTATTGTCTGCTGAAATGCCAGTCCGCCGGACTCGCATTTCAGCGGACAGATTGATGTGCAAAACTACTTCCTTAGTCCGCTGGACTTTTGGGTCAAGTCTTTTCCACCGGATTGTTTGATCGTGTGTACGCGGCTTTAGACTCCTTTCACACTGAGCCGCCCTGGGTGTCAGCGGTAAAGTGGCGCTATTCTTAGCGCCACTTTACTGTCATTTTAGCTGCGCTTTTTGGACGCTGGGGGGGTGGATTTAACCCCCCGCTAGCAGCCGGAAAGGGGTTAAATCCACCATCAAAATGCCGCTGCAGTGGCGCTTTACTGGCGGTATAGCAGCGCTGCCCCATTGCTGCAAAGAAGCTGTTGGCAGGACTTTTTGTGATGCCCTGCCAGCGCAGCACCCCATTGCGAAAGCACTCTGGCTTCCACACTGGGTTTGCAGCTGAGGCTTTTTTCAGGTGCTATTTTTGTAGCTCCTGAAAAACGCCATAGCCCTTGTACACACGATCGGAGATTCCGACGGAATGTGTCTGATCGGAGCGTTTTGTCGGATATTCTGACTATGTGTGGTCTGCATCGGACTGTTTCTGTCGGAAAAAAAACGTCGGACCAACTTTTCCAACTTGCCAGAAATTTTTTCCGACAAAATGCTTTGATCGGACATACTCCGATCATGTGTGGAGAATTCCGATCGGAAAAAGTGGCAGGCATGCTCAGATCAAATTCCTACATCAAAGCTATTGGCTACTAGCCTGAACGTAGTCCCATCGTAACGAAATTACGTCATCACATTCTGAAAGATCGGATTTTCCGACATCTTTGTCCGACCGTGTGTATGCAACAGTTTCGGACAAGATCTTTTGGACAAAACTCGACGGACAAAATCCAACGGATTTGGTTGTCGGAATCTCCGACCGTGTGTACAAGGGCTTAGTGTGAAAGGGATCTTATATCACAGTCAGCAAAGCCCCACTGGTTAAAGAGCTCTGGCTTTGACTTAGCAGGGAGACTATTTCTTCTTCACAGAGATCAAGCGTCCCACTCTGCAGCATGCTGGCAGCACACTGGCTTTTCTACCTTGGCTGTTGCTGATTTTTGAAGAAAACATACTGGAATGCCATGTACACATGATAGGAATTCCAACAACAAACTTGTGGATTTTTTTCCGAAGGATGTTGGCTCAAACTTGTCTTGCATAAACACGGTCACACAAACATTGTCGGAAATTCCAAACATAACAACACGGTGATGTACAAGACGCACGGCGAGCCGAGAAAAGGGAAGTTCAATAGCTAGTGCGGCTCCTTCTGCTTGATTTCCGAGCATGCGTGAGCTTTTGTGCGATGGACTTGTGTACACATGATCGGACTTTCCAACAAGTGAAGTTGTCGGAAAATTTGAGAACCTGCTCTCAAACATCTGTGTGCGGAAATTCCAAAAGCAAATGTTCGATGGAGCATACACATGGTCGGACTTTCTGACAACAAGCTTACATCCAACATTTCCCGTTGGAAATTCCGATCGTGTGTACATGGCATAAGACTTATATTGGGCTGTAAACTTTAGGCATGGTAAGATGCAGTAACCCTGTCTACTGCAATATTTTAATTTTGTTGTTACACATTTGAGATATTAGATAGAACTGGTATTCAAAGTGATACAAAATTAAGCATGTGCCAAGTGCCAAAATATCTCCCTTTGTGCTGCCTATTACTATGCTAATATGGAGAGTAATCTTGCTTGAAAAGGCCTCATAATAATCTTAATTCTCATGAATATGTAAAATAAACTCAGTACAGGAAAAGACTCCAGCTAAGATCTAAATCCCTTTATTTTAACAACCGAATAAAATCGAAAAAAAATAACAAAAGAAAATGTGAAGTTGTCTTGCCTTTTCTGAGACATTCTGGTTAATTAGATGTTTGTGCTGAAGATGTTTACTGAATGTGGTGAGTGGACGACATGTGGGAAAAGTCTTCTCAAAACATTTCATTCTAAAACCTCAGAAGAGAATAACAAGGTGAACTAAATAAATTGCAAGGGCTTTAGTAAATGTACAGTTTCTTATGTTTTTTTGTTTTTTTGTTGAAGAAATGAATGTGAGCCTTGTTTTAACCCCTTGCTGCCGAGCGTACGAAGGTGTGCGTACTCGTCTTCCGGGGGGTATACCGGGATGATGCCCGCACCTGCAGGCATCATCCTGGTACTGATTTTTAGAGCGGGCAAACGGCTTTTATTCTTTGTTATTTTTACTTTCTTCCTTGTGCTCTTCGTTTACATACGTTGAGCTATTTGCTCCTCTAGATTGTCTACTTTGCCTGTTAATGATAGTTCCATCTGTCTGTTTGCTCTTAGGCCCCAGCTGTTTCCCAGGACTTTCCCTACCCCCTTCTTGTTTCATATATTTCTTGAGCTTGCCTGGGCTGGTGTTAACTTTAGGGGGGTTCGCTCCCGCTCCTCTAGTTGGTTTACCTCTCATTTTATTCCGTATAAGGGGACCAGATATATATATATATATATATATATATATATATATATATATATATATATATTATACTGTCCCGAGGGGTGATGCCTCCCTTCTTGCTTCTCCAACAAGAGGTAGTATTGTCCCCTTGAGGCACCGGGGCTGCTACACCGAGTCTTCTTTTCAAACAATTTTGGTTGTTAATGTGGATCTGTGCTTCATCCTCAGGCTCCCTCACTTTTGTTTTTCGCTTTTCTTGCCGGGGAATATACAAGGGAATGTGGGGGGGTTGGGGGATATGGACCCGGGGGTCCCCAAAAGGTGAAACCAGGGGTCCCAATCCTTTAGTTCTCTCAGTTTAGCCTTTTCTCCCACTCTCCAACAGTCTTTGTTTCATGTTAGTCCCTCTCACAGACAACTCTTGATATTAACCGGCTATTTCTTCAGGGAGATATCACAGTTCCAACATGTACAATAAGGTGGTAAACTTGAAATAAACTTGACTCACCCTTTCTGCAGTTAGTGGCTTGCAGGTGCTGACTTCAGGGCTTCATGGCTTGCTGCATGTTCTGGGTGTTCCCTCCAGAAGTCCATCCGTTTACCCCTCATGTACCACCTGAAGCACAGCCAGGAGGGTCAAAGGGGCTAAAGGCTAGGCTGGGAGCCGTTCGCAAGTATCCAGGGCTTGGGATCGGGGTCAGCCCTTCCTCAGAGTCGCTGAGCGCTCCCCCAGTAAGGGCTGGTGTTCACTGTTCCTCTACCTCCACCATCGGGGCACCACGCTCTGCTCTCTCTCCCGCTCCCTCTGCCTCTCTCACATGCTTCTTGCCTCACACTGTCTTTGCTTCCGCCCTCCAGGTGGTTGGCTCCACTCAAGCTCTCACCGCCCTCACGCACATCGCTCCTCCAACAACACTCGTCCCTGTCACTGCATCTAGAGGGCTCCCAGTGGTCGTAAGTGGGGTTGTCTTTCCCGGGGGGTCTCCAGACCCAAAGGTACCAGAAGGGCAGGGGGGAGGGCACTAGAAACCCAGGCTGCTAGCCTGCTGGCCGCATTTAGCTAAGGGCTTCACAGACCTCTCGGGACAAATTCATCATAGGCTCATAGCTGGTGCCATCAACAGGCTCCTCCCTCTGACCTGACCCACTTGCAGGGTTCTAATGAGGATAGTGGCAGGGTCTGAATCCCATTAGATGTGATTAACTCTTTGGGAGTATCTCACCAAAACTAAAATGTTTGTTGCAGGTTATGTGAGGATGGCCACAATCTGATTTGTATCTTATTACAGACTTCTGGGAAAATTAGTGAGCCAATCACACAAGTAGGAAATTACATTTCTGGGGGACATTCCATACACCATCTGTGTACAGAAATCCTCCGGTTTGCCATATTGCATTTTACAGAAAATTACAACACTGCAGATTGAAAAGAAATCATTTTTAATAATGTTATCATATTACAATATGGCTTGTGTTGCAATTGTATATGCTATATAATTTTTCTTTTATTTTGTTATATTAAGCCTCCTGCACATGATTTTACTTGGTTTGCACAGAATTGACTGATTTGAAAAAAAAGTGTTTCAAGAAACGAATAAAAGATAATGAACAGTGGCTGCTGGTGGTATACTTTCGGAGGGGGGGGCAAGCAATGCGCCCAGTCGGTCGAGCCACCCGCACTTACTCCATCTAGATCACGGCCAGCGCTTCCACCATGCTTCAAGAAAAAAAAACTTTGCAATCCATGCGTTCAGCGCCCTGCATGTAGTTTAGGGGGCCGGATGCATGGATGGGGGGTGGCGCCCCTGCGCCCTGAATTACCGGCCGCCACTGATAAGGAATGAAAGAAAAACTATAGTACCGTATGTTGCCATCATAGGAAAGAAATGTAGTTTCTGCTGACGTCTGATTAAATTATCTACTGACACAACTACAGTCTGACATTTTATTAAAAGTTATACCTCTTGTATCATTATTGAATTATATTCATCCTCGTTATAACCGATCTCCTAAAACTGCAATAAGGCTTGAAGCCAGACCTAGCTGAAAAACCAATGTCACCAGGATCGCAAATGCCGTCTACTTTTCTAATAAAGTACCAGGGACAGCGGGGACCCATTATGTTAAGTTGAGCAGGTTTGATGCACAAGGGACATGACAAAATAATTGGAGACACTTTTCAGAAATAACACTCATGGCTAATGCTTATAAATTACACCAATTTCCAGCAAATACATTTCCTTGCTTACAGCCATTTCCATAATTGCAAGGGGTCATGGGGCATTCATGCAATTTGCTTGACAGACAGAAGAAAAATGGTCTTGCATTGTTCATTTGTAAACTTAGGCGATGCTGTTGAGTTTTTTAAGGCAATTTCTGCTCTTGGCTTTTTCCTAACCTATGAAGACCGATTAAGTAAAAAAAAATCACTAAAACTAAAAAGACTTGGTTGGACTTGATGGACTTGTGTCTTTTTTCAACCTCACCTACTATGTAACTTGTAAAGTAAAATAAATCATAACTAATATGTTTACTGATTATTTAATTACTTTTAATTTGCCAAAAATGTGTGCAGCTATATTTATTTTAACCATGCATTTACTTTACAATGAAAATGTTTCAAAGGCATTTACCCCCCATTGCAAGACAAAAAGATGAATGTGATTTTTCTTTCCTGTGAAGGCTGGAGGTGTGCATTAGGAAAAAGAGCAAACCTTGTTACTAACAGAAGGTAAGTTGAGAAGTTTGTTTCCCAAAGCCTCCTCTATGATTGCCATGAAATGAGGTTTGTACAAGTCTCATTAGTTTTATCGCAGCAGTAACCTTAGGGGGGTATTTATAAACAAAATTGCAAAGCAATGCATTCCGTGAAAGAGTATATACATCCCTTCTGTACGAATGTGGGCAAAAAACATTCATGTTAATAGGCTATTTCCTTTACTTAGTTATTCATTGATTTAAAAGCTTCCCAACCAGCCATAGTACATACATGTAAACAAAAGAAGGGGGCGTAATGAGCCACACCTCCGTAGAAATGTGTGGGGGGAATTGCTTCCAGTTAAACCCACAGCTGGGACACCCGTCTGTGTTCAATTAAGAACCATTAACTCCTCTAGACTTTAAGCAGCATATAATAAAATGAGGAAAAGCTCCTGAAGAAATTCATCAATGAGGAGTAAGTTGTTAAAGAAAAAGTACAGATTGCTTTATTAGCGGTAATTTAACGTACATAAAACCACAATTACCTTCACCATTTTATAGCAAAATTGACAACGTTGTCAGTAACAGATTTACAACCACCCTGCTCAAGCCTTCATGCTCACGCATGCACACTATCTATCACATATCAGGTATCCAATAAAGGAAATATCGCTGGTAGATGAAAAATTTACAGCCAGTCCCGGGCTCAGTTAGACACTAGGACAGTAAACCTGTCCGTATAGTGATAACACAGTCCAGGAATCGGAGATGAAGTTATTCAGCAACTTGGGGGAAGTGTGTGTGAAAAAGAAGGGAAATAGCTCTGTTCTGAGGCAGGTAAAAGTTACTGGATTAGATCCTTGGCCAGATTTCAGTGAAGATCATATTGAAAGCAGCATTCTCAGTGCAAAATAGATGAAAAGTCAAGCTGGTACATATTAAAGCAGACAGGGAGTGGATTTCGGATGGAAGTAATGTGCCACAGGGAGATGAGGTGGTGTTGAGTTTAAGCAGGTGCAGGTAGATTGTACAGTCCACAATTACATCCAAAGATTCACCGGTTAACCCAGGGATCTGTCTCCATAGCATATCAGTCAAGACATCCACACTCCTCCTGTTATGCCAGCTGAAGAACTTACTTGGTAGTTGGAGCATACAAGGCAAGTCAAATGGCCATAGTCTGGATCAAAGCATCACACCCTCTGTGATGATAATGTCACGCTGACATGTTTCACTAGTCAAGCTAGTTTCTTCAGAGCGAGTAAATTCTTAATGGTTCATGGATTTAATGTACCAACTTTTTATATTATTCCTAAACTTCGCAAGTCAGTTGTAAACCCCTCACGGGAGACCGATTGTTTCTGCTGTCAAAGCCCCATTGGAATAGGTGGGCAAATTCGTAGATGCCCTTATTAAGGAATTGGTACGGGATTGACACTCTTTTGCGCAGGACACAAAATATGTCGTTCATAAGCTTGAATCCATCAACTTCCCAGAGGGAGCCCTATTGGTTAGCATCAACGTCGAATTACTTTATACATTGATCACACACAAATGGGGTTTACGGGGAGTGATGCATTTTTTGGAATGGACATTTTTAGAACTTGGTGCCCATAATGAGTTTGTGGTTGATACAATCAAGTTCACATTGGAAAATAATTGTTTCCAATTCCTGAGAGTTAACTATAAGCAACTTAGGAGTACTTCTATGGAGGCCCCTTGGGCTCCCTCCTAAGTCTGCTTACATTTGGGCCTGTGGGAGGAGGAAGTGGTTTTTCGTTTGACTCTGTACCTTGGCCACAGTCACTTGTGGCTGAGGTACATTGATGATGTTGGATACTTGATGTGGGATAGTGTGTGTGTGTGAGGATGAAGGCTTGAGCAGGGTGGTTGCTAGTCTGTTACTGACAACATTGTAAATTTTACTATGACATGGTGAAGGTAATTGTGGTTTTATGTATGTTTATTTAATAAAGCAAATTTTACTTTATCTTAAACCTGCTTACTCATCATGGTCTCTTGAGGAGTTTTACCTCTTTTTATTATATAGTACATAAATTACCAGACAGGAAGAAGAGCGCCAATGTGGATAGCTGTACGCTCCCCCGCTGTCAGACTTCATGTACCTGACTAATGAGCCCGAGATAGCAGGGGAAGGCCTCCCTTACGTGTCTGGTTCACGGCCCCTGGTAGTATGGACAGGAGGCATGGGAGCACAGATTGGTATGAGAGCCTGTCGGTTTGTTGCAGGAGAAGAGGCCCAAAGGGCTTGTTGCAGATGTGTTGGTGGTCTCCAGGCAGATGGATGCTGGCAGCAGATGCAGAGCAGGAGCTGGTAAGGCAAGTTCAGTCACAGGCACGGTCAGCAACATACAGGCGGTGCAGTACAAGGGATCAGGCAAGTTCAAAGTCCGGGTCACAGGCATGGTTGGCCACAGGCGGGCAGCATGGTACAGTGGAGCAGGCAAGTTCAAGGTCACAGACAGGCCGGGATCAAGGGCAGGCAGCAAACAGGACAATCCAAAGGTCAAGCCGGGTAGTCAGGAAATCAGGAGCTTCAAAATTGAGGTAACAGGACACAGGGAGCTGCAGATCAGACAGCACCGAGCACACTGCAGGGACAACCTAAATAGGCCATTTGGCGCCAAGCGACATGCGCGCGTGCCGCCGCGCACCTCTGCACGCAGGCACACCCGCACATGCGCACGAGGACACGGGGAGCTGCAGATCAGACAACAACGAGCAGACTGCGAGGACAACCTAAATAGGCCGATTGGCGCCCACCGCCGCATGCACGTGCGCATGCACAAGCGCACGCACATGCGCACAAGCACGTGCCCACGAGCGCCAGTGCGCACCGGCACACCCCAGAGCGCCCAGTAGCACGCATTTCCCTGACACCCGCATCCACCCTGGGGGCATGCAGTGGTATGATCTTTGCTTGCTTTGTCCAAAACACTGATCAGTGGACTATTATTGTATATGAGATCCCAACAACCATTTATGGTTATTATTTTGCCTATGGAAGGATTTTTAATTCTGTTTAATTTTTTTGTTTAATAATGCAGCTTTTAATGTCCACTCTTTGCTTCTTGCCTGTTTATCAGACAAAAAATGGCGGAAAAAGCTTTCCCTGGGAACCTCCAGTTTTAAGCCCAAAACTTCCAGTTAGTGAAAAAGAGTATCTTCTCCCTCTGTGTGTTGGAGATAAGCTCTGGCCCAACCAGCCATGTCTGGGGAGAAGCTGTTCTTTTTACAGCATACCCTTCCTTATGACAATGAAGATGATATGTAGCTGGAGGGAGACAATGAAGATTTGTTGTATTCTGGAACAGAGATTAGTTGGAAAGTGTAGACAGGAGATAGACCAGCCTTCCTCTATATTGCCTAGCCATATTTTGCCCATTTTTGCCAAAGTTTAGTGCTATCATACAATCTATGTTTGTGTGGGCAATCAATTTCTTCCCATTGCACACGATACCAGAGTTGACCTTCGTAATGAAGCTGCTTTAATGACCAGCGGCTGGTGGTGTGCAAGAGAAATATTTTGCCAGCAGACCTCACAACTTGCAGAAAGTCCATGGTTATTTAAACATTAAACATACATTAAAATAGCACTATAATGCAAGCTTTGTCACAAAATATTTATTTTTGTTTACAGAAGCACCTAGCTTATGTAAGAGTTGTATGGTCTCTTGCCCTGTGCTTTATCAGGATTTTGATAAAAATGGGCCTACGATTTGGTTACTAAACCATTTCAAGTCCGAACTTTTTCACTCCAGACCACCTTCCAGTCCAGACCATTTTTCAGTTTTCAGCGCTGCCACACTTTGAATGACAATTACTCAGTCATGCAACATTATACCCAACTGAATTCTGTTACTTTTTATTTTAGACAGATAGAGCTTTCTTTTGGTGGTATTTCAGTATTTCATCACCACTGGGGCTTTTTTTTTGTTATATAAATGAACAAAAGACCAAAAATGTTGAAATAACATAAATAATAACAAAATTATCATAAAATTTTGCAAATAATTAATTTTTCTTCATTAATTTGGGGCAACATGTATTCTGCAACATTTCTTTGATGAAAATAAAAAACAAAGAGGGGTAAATGATTTAGTCTGCATGGAAGTTATAGAGTGTAAAGAGCTATGGTATATATATATATATATATATATATATATATATATATACATTGAAAATTGATCAATGCTGATGTACTGACTGCCTATCTCATTTCTCATTTCTTGAAACCCTAAAATGCCAGGACAGTAAAAATAGCACCCAATTGACCCCTTTTTGGAAAGTAGACAAAAATTAAAATGTGTATCATCAAACAGTCCAAATAATAAAAAGTCCAAAAACAGTGTGAAATTGGTGAAGCTCCAAAATGGCCAAGTGTTCAAACGATCAAGTGAATCTTGTGCTCAACAGATCAGATGACTCATGGGCTCCCCCTTGTGGGTCCCCACTCACCAGCTTCTGGTACCCCTGCAAGGATGGTAGGCATATATGTATAACCGTGAGTTGTCTCCCTTGGTGGTTTTTCCAGTGGTCTGCCTGTAGCCTATTATGACATTCCTCACTAGCTTCTCCAGCTATTCCACCGGACCAGGGTGCCTGAACCGGTCTCCTGCTCAGCACTTCACTGATCGCCGTATCCAAAGAACTGGTCAGTAGCTTCCCAAAATTAAAGCAGCCGGCCAGCCGCACAACTGCTCTTGTGTCGCTCTGACACCTATAGGTGGCAGATTAATTTTTACCTACCATTTGAGGTGGAGACTCTGACAACCTCACAGGGTTACATTTCTGGTAATGCCAACAGTTTTTTTACCTCTCCAGGAATGAGGTTCATAGCTGTTTTTCATAGGTAGTGGGTTGGAATGTACAGATGTAGTTTTTGATACAAGTGCCACTGAAGCAATAATGAGAGGACTTTTATTAGGAGACGCTGACTGTATATGTCATTTGTTATATATTTTAAACATATTTTGCTTTTAGGATCTTTGTTTCAATTACTTTATATGAGTTATAGTCAATTATAAGTGTTTCCTCTTTTCTTTGGTATATAATCTACCAAAATTGGTGGTGAGTGGCATTTTAACCACCCCATCAACACCCTCTTCATTGTTGGTTTATGCCACTTTAAACCCCCCCCCCCCCCCAAACAGTCCCACAACATTTGTGCTCGGTAGCCCTTTAATACCCCCCCTCCACACACACACACACACACACATACACACACACACACACACAGGGGGTAGTTAACCCTGATTGAATGCCCTTTAGTTTGCTAAAACACTTTGTATCACATATGACCTGCAATTTTTAAGATTAAAATACTGTCTTCATTTTTTTTTCTATTATTATTTTTTGCATCTTAGTGCTGCGGATCAGCCTCACCAGTGTCCATCAATGCAGCCTGTTCAGTGCCCATAAATGCAGCCTGTTCAGTGCCCATCAATGCAGCCTGTTTAGTGCCCATCAGCTCAGCCTATTCAGTGCCCATGAATGTTCCTGTTCAGTGCCCATCAGCTCAGCCTGTTCAGTGCCCATCAATGTTCGTGTTCAGTGCCCATCAATTCAGCCTGTTTAGTGCCCATCAATTCAGCCTGTTCAGTGCCCATCAGCTCAGCCCGTTCAGTGTCCTTCAGCTCAGCCCGTTCAGTGTCCATCAGCTCAGCCTGTTCAGTGTCCATCAATGCAGCCTGTTCAGTGCCCATCAATGCAGCCTATTCAGTGCCCATCAGCTCACCCTGTTCAGTGCCCATCAATGCAACCTTTTCCGTTCTCATCAAAGCAGTGCCAATTAATGCAGCCTGTTCATGCCCATCATCTCAGCCTGTTTAGTGCACATCAGTGCAGCTTGTTCAGTGCCCATCAAAGCAGCCTGTTCAGTGCCCATCAGCTCAGCCTGTTCAGTGCCCATCAATGTAACCTTTTCAGTGCCCATCAGCTCAGCCTGTTTAGTGTCCATCAATGCAGCCTGTTTAGTGCCCATCAATGCAGCCTGTTTAGTGCCCATCAATGCAGCCTGTTTAGTGCCCATCAATGCAGCCTGTTCAGTGCACATCAATGCAGCCTGTTCAGTGCCCATCAGCTCAGCCTGTTCAGTGCCCATCAATGTTCCTGTTAAGTGTTCATCAGCTCAGCCTGTTCAGTGCGCATCAATTCAGCCTGTTCAGTGCCCATCAGCTTAGCCCATTCAGTGTCCATCAGCTCAGCTCGTTCAGTGTCCATCAGCTCAGTCTGTTCAGTGTCCATCAATGCAGCCTTTTCAGTACCCATCAGCTCAGCCCATTCAGTGCCCATCAATGCAACCTGTTCCGTTCTCATCAAAGCAGTGCCAATCAATGCAGCCTGTTTATGCCCATCATCTCAGCCTGTTTAGTGCACATCAATGCAGCTTGTTCAGTGCCCATCAACACAGCCTGTTCAGTGCCCATCGATGCGACCTGTTCAATGTCCATCAGCTCATCCTGTTCAGTGTCCATCAATGCAGCCTGTTTAGTGCCCATCAATGCAGCCTGTTTAGTGCCCATCAATTCAGCCTGTTCAGTGCCCATCAGCTCAGCCCGTTCAGTGTCCATCAGCTCAGCCCGTTCAGTGTCCATCAGCTCAGCCCCTTCAGTGTCCTTCAGCTCAGCCCCTTCAGTGTCCATCAGCTCAGCCTGTTCAGTGTCCATCAATGCAGCCTGTTCAGTGCCCATCAATGCAGCCTATTCAGTGCCCATCAGCGCAGCCTGTTCAGTGCCCATCAATGCAACCTGTTCCATTCTCATCAAAGCACTGCCAATTAATGCAGCCTGTTCATGCCCATCATCTCAGCCTGTTTAGTGCACATCAATGCAGCTTGTTCAGTGCCCATCAACACAGCCTGTTCAGTGCCTATCAATGCAACCTATTCATTGCCCATCAGCTCAGCCTGTTCAGTGTCCATCAATGCAGCCTGTTTAGTGCCCATCAATGCAGCTTGTTTAGTGCCCATCAATGTAGCCTGTTTAGTTCTCAGCAGTTCAGCCTGTTCAGTGCCCATAAATGCAACCTGTTTAGTGCCCAGCAGCTCAGCCTTACCTAGAGGAGATTAATTATACAGAGCAGGGATCTCCTGTTTACCCCGTGTGGCCGCTGTCCTCAGATGATGTCCCACCTCCAATGATAGACATCGCCAGTGTGCTGCCTATCGCAGGAGCCGGTCCAGGAGGCAAAACTTTGTCTGACAACCGGGTAAGCAGAAGATCCCCACTATGTATGATCAAGCTGCGCTCACCCCCCTCTCCCCGTCCAAGACAGCCCAAGACCCAATGGTCCAAGCGAGACTTAACGGAGGATCTGGGGGGGGGTACGCCACTGCACACGCCACTGCACTGGATCTACATTTCACAGCCCAGGCAAATATAGGGTGATCAGATCAAAACCAGGAACAGTGTTCTCAATCGGGAGACGTCTAGTCACCCTACTTTTGTGGCCCTGTGTCATGTAATGTGTCATGTAATGTGTCGTGATGTTTTGCTCACATTCGCAGGACCAGGAAGTGGGGATAGATCTCCTCACTCTTCTGTATGTACGTTGACTTGGTCAGAGGTCTGATTCTGGTGCTAGGTGTTCCAGCACCAGGCAGCATGACATGGGGTAGGTTTGTGGAACCCCAGAATTTAGTTGCAAGCCTGGGTCAGCCCTATGTAAATCATAATGGTTGGAAGGAATTCATTTTCAGGGCACATTTCCTAAGGGTGACAACATTGGACCATGCTTACTTAATGTGTGTTGATACAGCTATTAGTAATACATCTTCAATATTTAAATTCACAATTAGCTTGAGCTTATTTAAATTATTTAAAAGCCCCAACAATCCATTGTTTTGGGCTGAAAATATTTAATTGAACTCTGATCATTTACTATACAGCTGTTTTCTTTTGTTTGTGCTCTTGCACAAGCAAGGGCCGGCACGAAAGAAAAAATAAAAATAAAAATAGCGCAGGGCAGACATGACCAGGTGAAGAGGGGAAACAAGTTAGGGAAGGGTTAAGAGGTAGAGGTTTTGATGGGAGGTATGTGGTGGCTGTATGGGGTTTGGATGGTTTTAGGAGGGGTGGCTTCAGTTTTGCCATCCAGTGGAAGATTGATGGATGCAGGAAGCAGCTTGGGAGCCTCTAGACCCCGCTCTATCCTTCTGCTGGGACCCCCCACCCCCCTGGACTCGTGGATGGTGTCTGTGGATCAGCTTTTGTTCCAGCTCCGGGCTGCATGTCCAGGTCTCCTCTGTACTGAGGGTGGGGGGTAGGATGTTCCATGTGCTCGGAGGTCTCGGAAGTCTTGGCCTCCAGAGACTTTCGAGGCTTTACACCAGAATTCTCCACCAGGGCGCTAAGAGCCCCAGCAGGGACCCTATAGGCCTGCCAGCAAATTGCTTTACTCCCTCTTCTGGTGGCATGCCTGGGTGGAATCCTCTCCAGTGGTGAAGCTCCATGGGAGGGGAACACAGGCATGTCTCTACCTCTCCCCGGCCCACCCGATGGTGCTTGCAGGACCATGTGGACTCCTTATATGGCAATGAGCCTGTCAGGGAGGAGTCCTGGGGAGGAAAAAAGTTCTGTGGAGGCCGCCTCATCCCATGGCCAGTGGCTATAATGTCCCAGTGGACCCCCCTGCGGCCACTGCTAGGAGGAGGAGTGGCGCCAGAGGATGCATTGTGAGCACCCAGGGCTCTTGGTGCTCCACCTGGGGGACCAGGACATCGGGGATGGAGCTGGTGTGAGGGGGTGGGGCCAAATACCACACAGCTCCAGGGCATCCAGGCCCACGGACCCTGGGGTTTTTCTGGGCGTGGAACAACAGGTGGATGATGGGCGATCTGAGAGCGAGCTTTTCTGGTTCAGAAGGAAAGGAGCCACATGGAAGCCTGGTGAGTGCTCTTTGTCTTCTTTGTCTATTTGTACTGCTTTGCGGGAGCTGTTTGGGTTGAGGAGTGGAGCCGACTCCCTACCACCTTTTTCTAGCATGGACGTGGTTTCTGCCTCTCAGGTGGGGGGTGACTGTACCTCCTCTTTGGGGTTAGGAACCTGTGTAGGGGCTTTGCCAGCTTGCGGGAACTGTGTGGTCTCCGTTATTGGGGTGGGTAAAGTGAAGTGGTTGAGAGTGATCTGAGTATGGCATTTCAGCCAGTGAGTAAGGTTGGGGACATCTGTTATACATTGGTCATGTCTTTACCTAGACAAAAGGTCCACACTAGTGAAAATATTTGCGGTTTCATTTTAATCATCTTTTAAACAGAAATACAAGACTTGAAGTGCTGATGACTGCAGCTTTAGCTGGAGTTTTGTGTAGGTTTGTCTGAATACCAGTAGATGTGCATTGCTGTTTTTTGTTTTTCTTATAACTTGTGCTTTTATGTGCCAAGGACATAAATTCTTGTAGTAATTGCTACTGAGATTGTTTTTTAGATGAAGTGAACTTGTTACAAAGCTCAGCTTTGTTAGTCATTTGAAAATATGCTAGCTTCAGTGATCTAAAAAAAACAAGATAAATTATGAACTTCAAAATCTCACAACCAGTATTGTTCTTTGAAATGTGTTTACATGCACATGACTGTAAAATGAGGACTGTGAAGTTTGGTTTGAAGCCATGGACGGAAAGAGATGTGATCTGTCATATTGCTAAAACTCATTATATTTCTATACTAAAATAATTTCAACCTTGTCGTGGTTTAAATCCAAACTAGATAAAGTTGACTGGATAACATCTTTTAATTGTTTTCGGTGTTTGTAGTCAGAGTTGTTGACTGTTTATACAATTACCACAGCCCAGCTAGCTTTTCTAGGGCCCAACCACCCCTCCCCCACCAAGGCTGCTT
This sequence comes from Lithobates pipiens, assembly GCF_037356315.1. Lineage (NCBI taxonomy): Eukaryota > Metazoa > Chordata > Amphibia > Anura > Ranidae > Lithobates > Lithobates pipiens. Next base: position 49,153,467 of record NW_027507787.1, read on the forward strand.
TGGAAAATATATTTCCTTGATCATACATCACGGGATACAGAAGCTTCATTACATAGTGGGTTATATACAGTGGTGTGAAAAAGTGTTTGCCCCCTTCCTCATTTCCTGTTCCTTTGCATGTTTGTCACACTTAAGTGTTTCGGAACATCAAACCAATTTAAACAATAGTCAAGGACAACACAAGTAAACACAAAATGTAATTTGTAAATGAAGGTGTTTATTATTAAAGGTGAAAAAAAATCCAAACCATCATGGCCCTGTGTGAAAAAGTGATTGCCCCCTAAACCTAATAACTGGTTGGGCCACCCTTAGCAGCAACAACTGCAACCAAGCGTTTGCGATAACGTGCAATGAGGCTTTTACAGCGTCCTGGAGGAATTTTGGCCCACTCATCTTTGCAGAATTGTCCTAATTCAGTTACATTAGAGGGTTTTCGAGCATGAACGGCCTTTTTAAGGTCATACCACAACATCTCAATAGGATTCAGGTCAGGACTTTGGCTAGGCCACTCCAAAGTCTTCATTTTGTTTTTCTTCAGCCATTCGGTGGTGGACTTGCTGGTGTGTTTAGGATCATTGTCCTGCTGCAGAACCCAAGTTCGTTTCAGCTTGAGTACAGGAACAGATGGTCGGACATTCTCCTTCAGGATCTCTTGGTAGACAGCAGAATTCATAGTTCCTTTTATCACGGCAAGTCTTCCAGGTCCTGAAGCAGCAAAACAGCCCCAGACCATCACACTACCACCACCATATTTTACTGTTGGTATAATGTTCTTTTTATGAAATGCAGTGTTCCTTCTACGCCAGATATACTTGGACACACACCTTCCAAAGAGTTCCACTTTTGTCTCATCGGTCCACAGAATGTTGTCCCAAAAGTCTTGTGGATCATCAAGATGTGTTGTGGAGAAATTGAGACGAGCTTTGATGTTCTTTTTGCTCAGCAGTGGTTTTCTCCTTGGAACTCTGCCATGCAGGCCATTTTTGCCCAGTCTTTTCCTGATGGTGGAGGCATGAACGCTGACCTTAACTGAGGCAAGTGAGGCCTGCAGTTCCTTGGACGTTGTTGTGGGGTCTTTTGTGACCTCTTGGATGAGTCGTCGCTGCGCTCTTGGGGTAATTTTGGGCGGCCGGCCACTCCTGGGAAGGTTCACCACTGTTCCATGTCTTCGCCATTTGTGGATAATGGCTCTCACTGTGGTTCGCTGGATTCCCAAAGCTTTGGAAATGGCTTTATAACCCTTTCCAGACTGATAGATCTCAATTACTTTCTTTCTCAATTGTTCCTGAATTTCTTTGGGTCTCGGCATGATGTGTAGCTTTTAAGGATCTTCTGGTGGACCTTACTGTGTCAAGCAGCTCCTATTTAAGTGATGCCTTGATTGTGAACAGGTGTGGCAATAATCAGGCCTGGGTGTGGCTAGAGAAATTGAACTCAGGTGTGGACAACCACAGTTATAGTATGTTTTAACAAGGGGGGCAATCACTTTTTCACACAGGGCCATGATGGTTTGGATTTTTTTTCACCTTTAATAATAAACACCTTCATTTACAAATTGCATTTTGTGTTTACTTGTGTTGTCCTTGACTATTGTTTAAATTGGTTTGATGTTCCGAAACACTTAAGTGTGACAAACATGCAAAGGAACAGGAAATGAGGAAGGGGGCAAACACTTTTTCACACCACTGTAGGCACCTTCGGTGATTGGACACGGGTTAACCCCAATTAAGGAGAATTCCTCCCCTATATAATCCCTCCCATACGGGAGGCACCTCAGTTTTTTCGCCAGTGTCTAAGGTGGTTGGTCACGTAAAACATGTGCTATGAAGAAGGTCCCTGCAGGGGTCTAAGGGCTAGGATAGCCGGATCCATATCTCGGGCCGATATTTGACTCCAAAAGATGATATGGTACCTGGGCCTCGTCATCCAAAGAAACAAGGTTTTGCCTGTAAGTCCTCTCCATTGGAAGACTGGGCTCTGGGAAAACCAGACTTGGTGTACTATTAAAACAGTGGCACAAAAGTTTCTGGCAGAGTCTTTTACAAGGTCCAGGTAAGAGGTTCCTCTGAGAAAGAACCCAAAAAATCCTGAAGGTTGGCACAACTCTGCCCGCCGTGATGGGTGAAGGTTGGAAACTGTCTGTTTTCAGCAGTTCCTGCAGGGGGGACAGGTAAGAGAAGTTAATCCTATATAAATCATATATTATGGATTCTTCATGTGAGTAGTTGTATATCTTACCTGTTTTCCGCCACTAGAGGGAGTAAAGAGCAGCCTGTTGTATACTTACATGCCTTTCCAGGTTACACGCTTAGTGAAGCCAGTCCCCGGATGGCTCACATTCTCTGCTGCAGGCTCTGCCACACAAAGGTAAAAGAAAGGTCCCACGTAGTCTGGGGGGTCCCACGCAGCTCAGCAGGTGGTCCTCTTCCTCCCCCTCGGACTCCGACAGTCCTCCTGCATACACGCGCGCTGGGCGTGCTCCTATGGCAAAACAAAGGGGGGGGTTGCGGGGCCAGCGTGCACGGCACTTCACTGTGCAGGCGCCAAAGAGGCAAATTTAAAGAGCCCAGAACGCCAGGGATCTGTAAACAGATGACACAGAGCTGTGGGCAGTAAGCATCCAAAGGGATCGGATACAGGCAATCCTAAGACACTTACTCAGCATCAGGTTGTGCAGTTTAAGCATATATGTTTATTGTGAGACTTGTAGCTCAACAGTGATTGCACTTTGTACTAGTACCTCTGCTTTGTAGCTTAGGACTATGTCTCCTCGTAAGAGGGTCTCAGGGGAAGGTAACAAGGGCACTGAAAAATCACTGCCTAGGTCTAAGGGTCCTAAAGATGCCTGTAGGTTGCCATCCCCCCTTGCAAGACTGGAGCCAGCCTCACAGGATGAGTCAGTGCCCCTGTCAGGTTTTGCAGCCTCTCCTAATGTTTCAGCCCCAGCGTATGTCACTGAAGATTCCCTTAAGGCTACATTGGAGAGTTTTGAAGGGAGAATTATGAATTTTATTTCAGCTTCCCTGAAAGATAGCAGAAAAAGGGGTAGATCCCCTCCCTCTGCTGAAATTCCTCAGATGACACCTCTGACAATGAGGAGAGATCCCTATCATGGGATAGGGATCAAGAGTAGTCGGATTAATCAGAGGAAGAGGAAAGAGTCTCCTCCTCTCAGGCACTCAAAAAGCAGGTTCAATATTAAACTGAATTGGTGCGTACCACTTTCAGAATGCCCGCTGCTGAGGCCGCTACATCCTCTGTTTCTTCCCTGGGTTTCAGGAGAATCCCACAGACTGCCTTTTCCTTTCCAATTCATCCCTTAATGGATAAATTGTTGTATGAGGATTGGGGGCATCCCGATAAACTGTTTTCTCCTTCTAAAAGGTTTTCAATACTTTATCCTCTGGAGGAAAGTTTCACCAAGAAATGGGGGGTCCCATCTGCCGATGCGACTGTTTCTTGTGTGAATAAAAACCTGACCTGTCCTTTGGATAATGCTCAGGTATTTAAAGATTCAACTGATAAGAAGCTGGAAACGTTATTGAAAGCCTCCTTTTCCATGGCTGGTGCTGCAGTGCAACCTACAGTCGCAACTGTGGGGTTGTGTCAGTTTCTCAAGGAACAGGTAAGCAGATGTTTGGTCTCCTTCCCAGTGAGGAACTGGAGAATTACGCAGAACTTCCTCAAATTCTGTGTTTCATGAATGATGTGATTTTGGATTCTGTCCAACAAGCATCTCGTTTGTCTCTCCTGTTGGTACACATGTGAAGGTCCCTGTGGCTCAAAAATTGGGCAGCTGAGCTGTTGTGTAAAAAATATTTTACTGGGTTCCCGTTTAAAGGGGAATGCTTATTTGGGGAGGACTTGGATAAATTCCTCCAAAAAATTACAGGGGGTAAATCTACTCTCCTACCAAACAAAAAGAACATCCATCATTTAGGCATTCTCTTTCTCCCGGAGCATCAAGCTCTAAGCAGTGGCAACGGCCTTCCAAACCTCCCTCTAGAGGAAAGGCCCAAGGTCACACCCAGGGGCAGAAAAAGACTTGGGGACGAAAGCCCACCAAGCAGAGCCTGAAAGCTTCCTTGTGAAGGGGCGACCCCACTCGGCCGAGTGGGGGGAAGGCTCCAGCAGTTTGCAGAAGCCTGGCGGGAAGAGATTCAGGACAAATGGGTAACCTCCTCAATATCTTTGGGCTACAAACTAGAGTTCCAGGAGATTCCACCATCTCGCTTCCTAAGGTCAAGGATTCCCAAGGATCCAGTAAAGCAAAGACCGCTACTTCTGGCCTTAGATCACTTACTATCCCAGGGGGTGATAGTGGAAGTGGACCCAAAAGAACAAGGTTCAGGGTTTTACTCAAATCTCTTCACCGTTCCAAAGCCAAATGGAGATGTCAGACCTATCCTGGATCTAAAGGATTTGAACCAGTTTCTGCACATTTGGTCTTTCCAAATGCAGTCAATACACTCTGTGGTCTCCTCCCTGCAAGGGGGAGAGTTTATGGCATCAATAGGTATCAAGGATGCATATCTTCATGTGCCAATATTTCCCACACACCAAAAATATCTAAGGTTCGCGGTAGATCAGCGCCATTTTCAATTTGTGGCCCCACCTTTCGGTCTCGCTACAGCTCCTCGAGTTTTCACAAAGATTCTAGACCCTCTCTTGGCAAACCTAAGAGCTCAGGGCATAACCGTGATAGCTTATCTAGACGATTTGCTACTCATAGAGCAGACAGTAGCACTCTTGAACCACAGTATTGTCAAAACTTTAGAACACCTGGAAAACCTAGGTTGGATTATAAACCTAGAAAACTCATCCCTGCAGCCTGCTACAAGGTTGGAGAATCTGGGCATGATCATAGACACCGCTCAGGGGAGGGTGTTTCTACCAAGGGCAAAGGCCATGGCTATAGGGGTTCTGGTTCACCTAATACTGGGCAGAAGGACTTCCCCCATTCGGTTGTGTATGAGACTGTTAGGGAAAATGGTCGCCTCCTTCGAGGCCGTTCCATTCGAGGCCTTTACAGAGATGCATCCTTGTGGCTTGGAACAAGAAGCCCCAGGCCTTGGATCTTCCTATGTGTTTATCCCCAGGGATACACAGGAGTCTCATTTGGTGGTTACAGACCAAGAATCTACTGAAAGGCAAAACTTTTCTTCCCCTTCCATGGAAAATTGTAACTACAGATGCCAGCCTGACAGGCTGGGGAGCAGTGTTGGAAGAGGTATGCACGCAGGGGAAATGGTCTGCGACCGAAAAACTCCTGTCCATAAATATTCTGGAAATTCGGGCAGTTTATATGGCCCTCATGGACTGGTCCTACAGAATACAGGATCACCCTTTTCGAATACAGTCCGACAATGCCACAGCGGTGGCTTATATCCATCACCAGGGTGGCACCAAAAGTTTGGATGCACAGAGAGAGGTGAATCGCATATTTGCTTGGGCGGAGAGGCATGTTCACGTGCCTTTCTGCAGTCTTCATTCCAGGAGTGGAAAATTGGCAAGCAGACTTTTTAAGCCGCCAACAATTATGCCCAGGAGAATGGGCTCTACACCCTGACATATTTCAAACCATATGTCACAAATGGGGTACTCCAGATGTAGATCTGTTTGCATCCAGATTCAACAGGAAGCTGGACAAGTTTGTCAAGAACAAGGGACGTACTTGCTCAGGGGTCAGATGCTCTGAAAATTCTTTGGGATCGTTACAATCTAATCTATGCCTTCCCGCCATACCCGATTCTGTCGCGGTTCCTGAGAAGAGTCAGCAGGGAAACAAAATCGGTTCTGTTAGTAGCCCCGGCTTGGCCCAAGCGACCCTGGTATGCAGAGATCAGGAAGATGGCAGTAGGCAGGCCTTGGATTCTTCCTCTCCGGACAGATCTGCTCTTGCAGGGTCCAATCTACCATCCTGCTTTATACAGTCTAAATTTAACGGTTTGGCTGCTGAGACCCACATTCTGAAAGACCATGGACTCTCGCTGTCAGTCCTTTCTACTCTGGTCAATGTCAGAAAGCCGGCCTCCAGGCTTATTTACTACAAAATCTGCATATGTTTCCTGGTGTGAACCCAGGGGATGGCATCCTAGAAAGTATGTCATTAGCAGGATCTTGGCTTTCCTCCAGTCAGGCCTAGAAATGAATTTGGCTGTAAGCACTATCAAGGTTCAGATTTTAGCTTTGTCAGTGTTTTTCCAGACACCACTTGCATCACATTCTCTTGTCTGGGCTTTCATTCAGGGGGCTATGCGGTTAAAGCCGCCAGTCAAACCTCCAGTATGCCCATGGGATTTGAATTTGGTCCTCTCTGTATTGCAGGGACAACCATTTGAACTATTACACCAGGCTTCATTAGTTCATTTGACTAAAAAATGTGTCTTCTTGATAGCCATATCCTCGGCCAGAAGAGTGTCAGAGCTAGCAGCTCTTTCAAGCAAAGAACCTTATTTAATTATTCATAAGGACCGAGTAGTGATGCGTCCTAATAGGTCCTTTTTACCTAAGGTGGTTACGGGATTCCATTTGAATCAAGATGTAATCCTACTTCATTTTTTCCAGATCCACAGTCCGCAGAAGAAGAGTATTTGCACACTCTAAATGTGGTAAGGGCAATCAGTATCTATCTCCAGGCGACTGCTCAGATAAGAAAGACTGATTGTTTATTTTGCCAGAAGGCCCTAAAAGGGCATAGTAATCGAAATCCACTCTCTCAAGATGGATTAGACAAGTTATTCTTCAGGCCTATAGTGTAAAGGGGAAGATTCCTCCTTTTCAAGTGAAAGCGCACTCAACTAGGGCTGTAAGTGCTTCTTGGGCAGTGCATCACCAGGCCTCCCTGGCTCAGATCTGAAAGGCTGCGACTTGGTCATCAGTCCATACATTCACCAGATTTTATCAGGTGGATGTGAGAGGGCAAGAGGATACCGCCTTTGGGTGCAGTGTACTGCAGGCTGTAGTTTAGTTCCTCTGGTCCATAGCGGTCTATAATTCTGATCTGTGTCTCCTTTCCCTCAAGCCGATCATTGCTCTGGGACATACCACTATGTAATGAAGCTTATGTGTCCCGTGATGTATGATCAAGAAAATAGGATTTTTATATACAGCTTACCTGTAAAATCCTTTTCTTCAGAGTACATCACGGGACACAGAGCTCCCGCCCTTCTTGGGTTTTACGTGGTGTCTTATTGCTTTGCTACAAAACTGAGGTGCCTCCCATATGGGAGGGGTTATATAGGGGAGGAATTCTCCTTAATTGGGGTTAGCCAGTGTCCAATCACCGAAGATACCTATATAACTCACTATGTAATGAAGCTTCTGTGTCCCGTGATGTACTCTCAAGAAAATGATTTTACAGGTAAGCTGTATATAAATATCCTATTACTTAAGTGTTTATGGTAAATAGATGTCTCTAATTGTTTTATTAGATTCTGAGCCATACCTAACAAGTAATGGAGGGCTTGAGGCTGGAGATTCCCTTTAATCACTTCAATACCAGGCACTTACCCCCCCCCCCCCCCCCCCCGCCGAAGCCAATTTTCAGTATGTGCTCTCCGCACATCCCCAGTGACCCCAAACAGTGTGGGGGATCTATCGAAACTGGAGCAGGCGAAAACTGGACCAGCGGTGCATGGCAGACAATCTGCTTTTCTCTTTCATTTTCAAATCTTAACGGAACGAACTGAAGAGAAGCTGATTGGTTGCCATGGGCCACTGCTCCAGATTCTGTTTGCTCCAATTATGGTCAATTTCCCTAAATGTCTTTTTATCTGTTCTAGCAGTCATATGTATAAATGAGAAGAATGGTGGGGGCACATCAGGGCACATTAAGGCACATCAGGGCACATTGGAGCACATCAGTTCACATTGGGGCACATCAGGGCATATTGGAGCACATTGGGGCACATCAGGGCATATTGGAGCACATTGGGGCACATCAGGGCACATCGGGGCACATTGGGACACATTGGGGAACATCAGGGCACATTGGGGAACATCAGCATCGACTATCATATTAAGGTATATATATATTTGCTTTAAAATTCATCGTAAAGAATGTTCGTACAAGTGAACCTAACGACAATTCGTATTTCGTACAAATTGAAATTGAATTTCGGACACGAATTACAAAGTACAAATTAATCCTAATACGAACCATGTCTACTCATAGGTGGGCACTGATAGGCAACACTGGGCACTGAAAGGCTGCACTGCTGGGCACTGATAGGCGGCCCTGCTGGGCACTGATAGGTGGCACTGATAGATTGCACTGATAGGCATTACTGATGGCACTGGCACTGGCAGGCATTATTATCGGGCACTGATTGGCAGCTGCCTGGGCACTGATTGGCATATCCCTGGGGGTCTAGCGTGGCATACCTGTTGGGGTTTCTTTGTGGGCATCCTTGATGGTCCTGGTGGCATCCCTGGTGTTCCTGGGCAGGCATGTTGATAAACAATCAGCGCAGACCCCCACTGTCAGGAGAGCCGCCGATCGGCTCTCACTCGCGTCTGTCAGACGCGAGTGAGGAAAAGCTGATAAATGTCTCTTCCTGTTTACATCATGATCATCCGTGGTAAAGAGCCTCCGTCAGAGGCTCTTTACCGAGATTGACGATGCAGTGTGTCAGGCTGACACACCACACCACTAATCACAGAGCTGCGCTCCCCCACGGGCTCACGATCGTGGCTTATCCCGCTGGATGTCATATGACGCCAAGTCAGGATAACTGAACCACTTCCCTGCTAAAATTCTGCTATAGGGCAGGCGAGAAGTGGTTAAGGGAAACAATATACAGTAGATTAGAATAGCATCAACTGATCTGGGCATGGGAGTCAGTAGGGCTAAGAGAGAGAGGTGGGAGGCAGTGTAGCACGAGGCTACATGCTGTACGCACGGAGGTGCTGAGCGTCTGGTCTGTGGGAGATAGACCAAGAACCTAAAGTGTAAGGCCTAAGCTGGAGAGCTGCATTTACAAGCCAGGAGGGCTGAAAATTGTTTATTTTGGTAGCAGGACTGAAATACTGAATTCCCCTGCAAGGGAATCTTCTGTATTTGTTTTGAACTTTCTTTTAAATAAAAGTGGTGAAAACCAGCCCTGAAACAGATAAAAGCGAGAGGTAGTGTCCTTAAAGCACAACACTTGGAGTGAACCCCTGACAATATATTATTAATACATATATATCTATATATCTATATCTATATATCTATATATATATATATATATATATATATATATATATAGACAGTTGCAATAAAAAGTATGTGAACCCTTTTGGAATGATATGGATTTCTGCACAAATTGGTCATAAAATGTGATCTGATCGTCATTTAAGTCATAACAATAGACAACCACAGTCTGCTTAAACTAATAACACACAAAAAATTTAATGTTACCATGTTTTTATTGAACGCACCTTGTAAACATTCACAGTGCAGGTGGAAAAAGTATGTGAACCCTTGGATTTAATAACTGGTTGAACCTCCTTTGGCAGCAATAACTTCAACCAAACGTTTCCTGTAGTTGCAGTTCAGACATGCACAACATTCAGGAGTAATTCTTGACCATTCCTCTTTACAGAACTGTCTCAGTTCAGCAATATTCTTGGGATGTCTTGTGTGAATTACTTTATTGAGGTCATGCCACAGCATCTCAATCGGGTTGAGGTCAGGACTCTGACTGGGCCACTCCAGAAGGCATATTTTCTTCTGTTTAAGCCATTCTGTTGTTGATTTACTTCTATGCTTTGGACTGTTGTCCTGTTGCAACACCCATCTTCTGTTGAGCTTCAGCTGGTGGACAGATGGCCTTAAGTTCTCCTGCAAAATGTCTTGATAAACTTGGGAATTCATTTTTCAGTCGATGATAGCAATCCGTCCAGACCAGACGCAGCAAAGCAGCCCCAAACCATGATGCCCCCACCACCATACTTTACAGTTGGCATGAGGTTTTGATGTTGGTGTGTCGTGTCTCTTTTTCTCCACACATAGTGTTGTGTGTTTCTTCCAAACAACTCAATTTTGGTTTCATCTGTCCACAGAATATTTTGCCAGTACTGCTGTGGAACATCCAGGTGCTCTTGTGCAAACTGTAAACATGCAGAAATGTTTTTTTTGGACAGCAGTGGCTTCCTCTGTGGTATCCTCCCATGAAATCCATTCTTGTTTAGTGTCTTACATATCGTAGATTCACTAACAGGAATGTTAGCATATGCCAGAGACTTTTGTAAGTCTTTAGCTGACACTCTAGGATTCTTCTTCACCTCATTGAGCAGTCTACGCTGTGCTCTTGCAGTCATCTTGACAGGACGCCCACTCCTAAGGAGAGTAGCAGCAGTGCTGAACTTTCTCCATTTATAGACAATTTGTCTTACCGTGGACTGATGAACAGCAAGGCTTTTTGAGATACTTTTATAACCCTTTCCAGCTTTATACAAGTCAACAATTTTTAATCGTAGGTCTTCTGAGAGCTCTTTTGTGTGTGTGAGGCATCATTCACATCAGGCAATGCTTCTTGTGAAAAGCAAATCCAGAACTGGTGTGTGTTTTTTATAGGGCAGGGTAGTTGTAACCAACACCTCTAATCTCATCTCATTGATTGGACTCCAGTTGGCTGACACCTCACTCCAATTAGCTCTTGGAGATCTCATTCATCTAGGGGTTCATATTATCTTTTTCCACCGGCACTGTGAACGTTTACATGGTGTGTTTAATAAAAACATGGTAACATGTAACTCTTTGTGTGTTATTAGTTTAAGTAGACTGTGATTGTCTATTGTTGTGACTTAGATGAAGATCAGATCACATTTTATGACCAATTTGTGCAGAAATCCATATCATTCCAAAAAAAAGGTTCACATACCTTTTATTGCACCTGTATGTATATATATATATATATATATATATATATATATATATATATACTCTGCATTCAGTGTAGCATATAATTGCACTGACTCCTTGTCCATAGTTACTCCTTCCATAGCCCCACCATCATGCACGGAAGAGTCCCCAGAATTATTCAACCACAGTGTCAGTTACATGCTGCTATAGGATGCGCAGCAATTTGAAGGCTCTGATGTTGGTTCCCAGGTGAAGGGAGGGATTAATGTGAGCCTAAAGAGAGGGGGTGACACAGAAGGACAAAAAACTTGCAGTCATGTTCCCCAAGCTGCAGCATACTGCCAAGTTTGCTCCAGTGACGAGGAGGGAGGGGATGATGAGATCACTGACCATACTTGGGTGCCTGAGAGAAGAGAGGAGGAAAGTGAGGAGGAGGAGGGACAACTCTAATGAGGCAGGAGGTCCTCCAGGGGTCATCTTAAAGGCAGCCACCCTATTGCATCACACCGCAGAGCTCCACAGGTGTAGGGCGCTGCTGACTCCCCACTGACTTTTAAAAGTTCCTTCGTTTTCGACATGTGTGCAGCAGATCACACCATTGCTGGTTGAAACCTATGTCTGAAGTGGACCAAGCATGGCCAGAACAGCAGCCGCTTGGACACCACATGCTTGACCAGACATATGATGACCTGCCATGCAGTCTGTTGCCAGTAGCAGCTGAAAGACCCACATCATAGAAACAGGCAGACTTCTCCATGCTTCTCATCTGGGATCTCAAACCCTACTATACCTCCAGTCCTCTCAAAAATCTGCACTGAGAGGAATGAAGGTATAGTAATAGGTGTCACAAGAACTTGCAGCCAATCTGCTAGCAGTACACCACCAGTTGAATTCAACAGGCTAATTTTCCTACCCCAGCTACTGAACAATAAAAATAAATTTGGTCCCAGCCATCCACATGCTCATTGTCTAAATGCTAGCTTGGCCAAATTGCTAGCACTGCAACTGCTGCCTTTTCAGCTGGTAAATTCAGCCCCCTTTTGTGAATTTGTGGAATGTGCTGTACCACAGTGGGAGGTTCCAAAACACCATTTATTTTCACAGAAAGCTATTCTGGCTCTCTACTGTCATGTGGAAGACAATGTTTTAGCCTCGTTGGACAGGGCAGTCAGCAGTAAGGTTCATATTACCTAATCATAGTTATGTTACACCCATCTGCTTGTATATGTCCCAATAAACCTATGGTCAAATCGTGAATTTAAATGATGTATTATAAATTATTATTTTGTTAAATTGATATTGCAAGTAAATAGAAAATTGTTAGTAAATAAGTGTGAGAGGTTTAGATAATGAATGCAGCAGTTCTAATCTCTATTTTCGTGTGGGATCAAGGTAATTTGTTTTTGGCCTAGAATACATCTGTTAAGTGTATATGTTTGTGGCATGCCGGTGTGTCTACCGGATGTGATCCAGATCGGGTGTTTATCTCTGATATTCATTTATGTGGACCCCCTGCATGGTAAACATCTGGCTGCAGGTTGGTACATATTCGATTTATTAGTCACACAAATAGCTACTGTTAACAGATGTATATAATGTTATCCAGTATTAACCATTGATGACGAGTTTATATGATTTTACCATCTAGTTTTAAATGCCTTGCTTGTTTATAGTGGTTGCATAGCATTGTTATAATTGGAGATTTTTTTCATGTTTAATTATTTTCCTAAGTGTTTATTGTGCGCTATTGCGCATGAGCGCATGCTTAGCCCAAAGTTAGTCTCTGATGTCAGCATGGCATATGGCAGTGCTGTCTATTCATCTTATATAGGGGAGTTTTTCATAAGAGTGCAGGCAAACACCCCATACTCTGGCACCCAATGGTATGCACCTGCACAGCTGATTGTAGTCAGCTGTTATCTGATGATGTGTGGCGCCATTTGCTTCTCCTATTTAAGGTTCGAATGCTGGTAGTATCTGTGGCTGTGGCATGATTCAGGACATACATTATCAGGTGAGTCTGGGTGCGTGGACTTTTCATTGCACTTGCAGCTATCCTTACCAGCGGTACTGTGATGGTATTCAATGACCAAAGATTAATCAAATTTAATTTGCTTTCTAGACCTCTGTGTATGTTGCCACTGGCGTTTGATTATATCTGCTGCCCTGCAAATATTGATTCTCACACCGTTTTCTTGGTAAGCTTGCAATTGAGTCCAGCTCATGATCTGAGCAGTTTGTTTAATTTGCAAGAAATCCACAGGAAATTAATGCTAATTAAGATATTATTGATTTCTTTAGATCGCAGTTTACCCCCTGCTGTTTTTTTGGAAGATTTCTAACTAGCTTTTTTATTACTGATCCCCTCCTAATACTGTCAAAGTATTTGACCATGCCTCCGCGGTAGTGATTTTGGGGATACCCTTTATATAGTAAGTACTATATTGATATGGTTATGATTGCATTAATTGTCCTTTATATTCCTTTGGAGGCTAATTTTATTCTGTCTGCCCTATAGAATGAGGTACTGTGAATTATTGGCTAATTGATCTAGGGATGTGTCTCATTGATCTGGTTGCCTCTGGTTGGCACCTGACATGTTGCACTCTACAAGGGCTTTCTCTGATATGTGAATGGCACTTCATATATACTGTTCCCCATATCTATGGGGACTCTATAATTATATGATATCTGACTGCATTTTTTATATGTTTTGTGAAATATGATATTTCCCTCTCCTCTTTCCTCGATACAGAATCCCTCTGCATGCAGTCAAGGAAAAAAAGGTCCTGAAGAAGCACAAAGCGAAATGTCGATCTCTCTGACTGAGCAGTATTAGGGACTCTACACATACCGTATTTATCGGCGTATAACACGTGCCAGTGTATAACACCCCAAGTTTAGGAGGGAATTTTGTGGAAAACACTTTTGGAGGGAAATTTAAGGAAAAAAAAACTTACATTTAAATGCCCATCAATGCAGCTTTATCAGTGTCCACCTGAAGCCTTGTCAGTGTCATTTACAGCCTTGTCATGAAGCCTGTCCTCATTGCAGCCTTGTCATTGCAGCCTTGTCTTTGCAGCCTGTCCTCATTGCAGCCTTGTCATTGCAGCCTGTCCTCATTGCAGCCTTGTCATTGCAGCCTTTCCTCATTGCAGCCTTGTCATGCAGCCTGTCCTCATTGCAGCCTTGTCATGCAGCCTGTCCTCATTTCAGCCTGGTCATGCAGCCTGTCCTCATTGCAGCCTTGTCATGCAGCCTGTCCTCATTGCAGCCTTGTCATTGCAGCCTTGTCATGCAGCTTGTCCGTCGTTGTAGCCTTAGTGCATTGTCCGCTTATTTTTTTCAAAATGGCGCCACTGAGATGTCCTGTGTATCTCGGCGGCGCCCGGAAGTTCTTGCCAGCTTTCGGCCACTCTTGGACCTTCTCGGCGGCTTTTCGGCCGCCTCGGCCCTTCTTGCCAACTTTCGGCTGCTCTTGGACCTTCTGAGAAGGTCCGAGAGCGGGCGAAAGCCGCTGAGAAGGTCCGAGGGGGCCGAAAGCCGCCGAGAAGGTCCGAGAGCGGCCGAAAGCCGCCGAGAAGGGCCGAAGGCGGCCGAAAGCCACGAGAAGGGCTCTGGGCGGCTTTCCAAAAAATCATGCGGAAATCACGGAGTATCGGCGTATAACACAGACCCGCAATTTTCCCCTGATTTTAAGGGGAAAAAAGTGCGTGTTATACGCCGATAAATACAATGTGTGATTCTACCAATTGAGAGCTAAAACTTTCTTGTTTTTATTCTGTATTAATTTTTTTTTTTTTTTATAAATAAATAATAAATCAATTTTCATAATTATACAGTGTTCGTTTTCTGGTGGTAAAGTCCGCTCAAAATGTCCTATAGCCTTTAAACAGTTCTCATATGGATGTGGTACCCTCTTAGCTATTTCTCTATAAACATATTACAGTTGACTCAAGGTTCAGCAGGCATGGGCAGGGATGTTACCTTTCCTTCATGACACACTCTGCTGGCAGCTGGGCAGGATGTAGGACAGGGTTTAGGGTTTCAGCTTATTCTGCCACCACACAAGGTAGAAAAAACAAGGTAGTAAAAATTTAGTGGTGATTCTGCCATAACATCTGTTTGCCCCCCTTCCTCTTCTTCTTCTTCCTTTATGGCCTCTTGAACCAGCAGTTCTTCCTTTATTGTCCTCTGAACCAGCAGTTCTCCCTAAACGCTCAAGGGGCTACGCAAGCAGTCAGGCAAAAATATTTCATGTGGCATTTGAGTTGGTCTTCATAAACAGAGCAGTGCAGCGCTGAAACAAACCCCCCTATTAGTACTATATAAAGTCTCTTGAGATAAACAACAACATAAAAAGGAAAATTATACAAAGTGAATGAACAGTCTATGATGGTAGTGATCGACAATCATTTATTCTTCTCAGTGGATAGAATGCTTACTGATATCCTTAATCACCAGAAAACAGGTGCTCCCACCACCAGACAGCCAAACCGCTCACCTTAAAGAATTGACCCTGACTGAACAAATAGGTCAAATAGAGCATTCACCACTGCCAGTGGTCATATACCAGGATTCAGGTGGATCAAAAAGGTGTAACTCAGCTCCTTGGATATCACAGCGTTGTCATCAATGATGGCTCAAACTCCCCATATGGACATTATAAAATAGAAAAATATATATAGTGCAGACCGTATAGATAAAAAAACGAATTGTATTGCCAAAAGACAGGTACTCACATACAGAGCACTACAACTAGTGCTGGATTATAAGCATGGATGAACGAAGTTCACTTAAACAATGCAGTAAGGTGGTTGCAGTGACATTCCAGGGTCCTCCCGCACATGTATCGTCCTAAACGGGACTTCATCAGCGGATAAAGAGGCCCTTGCAACCATTTTCTAATTTATAACCACCCACTAATTATCCCCAGCTGAATGAATCATGATTAAAAGCCTGTAGCCAATGAAAAGACAGATATTCAAAACATGTTCCATTGTCCCCATTGAGTTAAAAATAATCAACATATATAATCATTCACACATTTTAAAACATATAAATCACACTTACTAATATCAAAAGTCATCAATTCAGCTTAAAATTGCCAGCTTCATCAATTCAGCTTAAAATATGATGTTTCTTTGAGGTTTTTGTTATATTTACCTTTTAGTGTTCAGCTGTTCCGTTACTTATACTTTAAACAGAAGGTTTTTGTTTTGCGCTGACGGATTTTGCATTTAATTTGAGTTGGTCTGCCTAGGGACAGGAGCCACACTGAGGCAGAGATTCCATCAGCTCTGCATGGGGCAGGCTCAGAGGAGATTGACAACACACTAGCTTCAGCCAGAAATGGTTGCATGCGACAATGGTACCAACCTTCTCTCCGCCCTCTGACAGGGACACTTGACCTATGTTCTATTTTTGCCCCACGTCCTGAATTTGGTGGTGCAGCGTTTCTTGACCAGGTACCCAGGCTCACAAATTCTTCTGAGGCAGACCAGAAAAGTCTGTGGTCATATCTGCTGGTCATACAATGCCAGTACTTGGCTGGCTGACATTCAAAGGGAATGCAACCTGCCCATCAACCTCCTCATTTGTGACATGCCCACCAGGTGGAACTCAACATTGGCAATGCTGCAGCAACTGCACACACAGCAGAGAGACATCAATGAGTACCTGTGCAAGTATGGCACCAGGACAAGTTCAGGGGAGCTTGGCTTCTTTTCGCCACGCCAGTGGCTATTAGTCAAGGATGCATGCACTGTCCTGTCACCATTTGAGGAGGCTACAAGGATGGTGAGAAGCAACAATGCATGCATCAGTGACACTGTCCCTCTAGTCTTCCTGCTGGAGCACACACTTTGTGGAATCATGGACAGGGCAATTGAGGCAGAACAGCAGGAGGAAGAGGGGGACTTCCTTTCCTCTCAAGGCCCCCTTTATCCAGATAGCATTCCTGCGGGTCCACCAAACACATAGGAAGAAGAGGAGGAGGATTGTGTCAGCATGGATGTTAAGGATAACACCCAGCAGTCTTCATGGGATGGTCTTCAGTCCCCAGAAACCCAAGGAGTTGTACGTGGCTGGGAGGAGGTAGTTTTGGGTAATGTGATCCTTAGTGACCCAGAGGACTCAGAATTGAATGCCTCTGCAAACTTATGCTGCATGGCAAGGCCTCCCTGATTCTGCAAAGCCTGCAAAAGGACTCTAGGATTCTTTGTATTAAGGAGCAGGAGATGAAACATTTTCAGGAGGCCTTGAAGAAAAGTTTGTGTAACACATTTCCAGACCCCAGGAGGGTACCATTTCCTGGTGTTGGACAACGTGTTTCTGAGGTTTCTTTCGTTCAGAGGAAGAGCGGTGGCGAAGGTAGCCTGCTGACTGATGCCTTTAAACAATTTTTCAGTCCTCAGTGCCAAGATCTGATAGGTTCCAGCAACCATCACCAGCGTCTGCATTATATGGTGCAGGAATATCTAGGGGCAAGAGCAGAGTGGAGACCTTTCCAACAGAGCATCCACTGGGTTACTGAGGTTGGACCACTGGCCAGAACTTGCTCAATATGCAAGCATGCTTTCTAAACGCACATTTAGCGCTGCTGGAGGGTTTGTAACATATCAAAGAGTGTGCCTCACCAGAGACTCCGTTGATAGGCTCACATTTATAGAAATGAATCAGTCCTGGATCAGCAACTATCAAACACCTAATGCTAATGTAACTTATTGAATTTGCTGTGGATCTGGGATCCCTTGAAGACCGTTTATGCTGCCTATCCTATTCCTCCTCAATCATGATAATGCTAGCTTAAAACAATATTTTTGGTTTAGGTCACCACCACCACCCAAGGTCCAATTTTTCTGCCCATTTTTTTAACAGGGGCATGTAATTACAATTTGTGAAATAATATTTTACAGCAGGGGCTGTTCCTATGCCCAACAAGAGTAACTGTGAGGGATTACCTTTTTTGGCACCACCAACACCTAAGGCCCAATTTTCAGCAGAGTATATAGTGAAGTCTGTATAGTATAGATGCTGCAGTTCAGAGTATATAGTGCAGTCAGTGTAGCATATATAATAAAGTGCAGGGTATATAGTGCAGTGTACAATATATAATATAGTGTATTGAAATGGTTAAGGG
Source organism: Lithobates pipiens (assembly GCF_037356315.1). Lineage (NCBI taxonomy): Eukaryota > Metazoa > Chordata > Amphibia > Anura > Ranidae > Lithobates > Lithobates pipiens. The sequence goes on from NW_027507787.1 coordinate 49,171,457, forward strand.
GAGGCCTATGACAGAATTAAGAAAAAACGGCAAGGGTTCCCCCGTTCATGCCAGGCCCTTCAGGTCTGGTATGGATTAAAACATTTTTTTTTAAAATTGGCATGGAGTTCCCCTTAATATCCATAGCAGACCCAAAGGGCCTGGTATGGACTGGGGGCGGGGGTACCCATGCTTTTTTTTTTTCAATGTTTTTTTATGTATATTGCTGGGATCTGGCAATACATTACAGCTGTGAGCAATTTTAAATTAATTTTTTTCCTTTAGAAATTTTTGCTGCGGTACTGTTCTAAACATGGGAAAGATGTGCTACTTTACGGGCAGACTAAGGGAACCCCCAGGCACGATATTTAAAGGAATATTTATTTTTTATTGTTTCACTTTAAGCATTCTTAAAATCACTGCTCCTGAAAAAACTTTTTTTTGCATTGATACATGTCCCCTGGTGCAGGACCCGTATCCCCAAACACTTTTTATGCCAATAACTTGCATATAAGCCTTTAAAATTAGCACTTTTGATTTGTCCCATAGACTTTAACGGTGTTCGCATGTTCGCGCAAATTTTTTGTCTGTTCACAAGTTCTGATGCAAACCGAACTGGGGAGTGTTCGGCTCATCCCTAGTGCTGGATTGTTAGGCCTAAAACATTTTGATTTAGTTACTTTGTGTTTAGCTGGTCAAGGCCTCAAATCACTTTGTAGAATGCATCCTCTTTTTGACAATTATTTGACATTGTTTAAGTTTAAGTTTTTGTTCAATGCTTAAAACTTGCAATAAAAACTATTAAAAGAGAAAAAACAAAACAGTATTTACAGTAGGTAGAGAGCTAATACTTTGCCTGAGCCTTCCTTAAAAAATAACTTAATTAAAATAGTCAGAAACAACATAGCAACCATCAACTATTGAAACGATAAACACTTTGGTCAGTAGTGTGTAATGTACAACAGTAAGCACTTTGTTATGTACAACACAATGGGGGTTATTTAGGAAAGGCATATCCACTTTGCACTGCAAGTGCACTTGGAAGTGCAGTCGCTCTAAATCTAAGGGGTAGATCTGAAATGAATGGTCTGCTGATTTTATCATTCAATCATTCAATCATGTGCAAGCTAAAATGCTGTTTGTTATTTTTTCTTGCATGTCCCCCTCGGATCTATAGCGACTTTACTTCCAAGCACACTTTAAGTGCACTTTCCTTTTCCTTTAGTAAATAACCCCCAATATCTAGAGCAGGGGAAGGCAACCCCTGGCACGCAAAGCCTCTTTTGCCGGCACTCAACTCCCTCCCCATAAGCAGCGCAGGGAAGTGTCAGTGAGACACTAATGCATTCTAATTTCAGAATTCCCCACGCTGCACCTGCACTAAGGGGAAGGCACTGTGCTCCCGCACATTGTAAAAGAAGGGAAACATTGTTTGGTTCTCTATCTTTGCTGTAACTGCGATTGTCAGCTTTTGTGATGGGGAAGAGATTGGGTGCAGTTCTGCTGGGGTGGGGGGGGGGGGGGCAGTCCCTGTTTCCAGGAGGAGGAAGACTGTCTTGGCCACTGCTAAAGCCAATCACAGTCCTGCTAACCCTGTCCACCATCTGGAGGAAGAAGACTCGATTGGTTGCCACTACCAATCTTAGAAAGAAGGTAATTTCACTGTGATTGAGAAAACCACAATCAGATGACAGTTTGTGGAATTACTGTTGAGCTTCTAGGAACTCCTTTGAAAGCAAACCTTTGCGTCATTTACTACTGAACCCCTCTGCACTCTGTGTCCCTTTATGCCACAGCCAGCATTTAGCGCAATGAAAAACCTTTGCTCAGCTGCTTATGATCCTGCACAAAGGCCCACTGCTTTCAGAAAATGCCCCAGACCTGAGCTCATCATTGTCATCCATGTGACCATCACATACAAGCACGTGGGCTGGTTGTGAGAGGTCGCTCAGCAGGATGAGTGTGCCAGGATAGGTAGATGTGTCTCGTCTCTGCTTCCTTTCACCACTCTGCATATCACGCATATCATAGATGAGAAGACAGTACAGCAGTGGAGCAGATGAGCAGGGGTGTACAGCAGTGGAGAAAATGAGCAGAGGGGGTTCAGAGGTAGAACAGAAGAGCAGGAAGGCACAGCAGTGGGGCAGATGTGCAGGGAGGTACAGTGGTGGAAAAGATGCAAAGGGGGTTCAGCAGTGGGACAGAAGAGCAGGGGGGTGCAGTGATGGGTCAAATGAGCAGGGGGGTTCAGTGTTGGGCCAGATGAGTAGGGGGGTTCAGTGTTGGAGCAGAAAAGCAGGGGGGCTAGAGCAGTGGGGCAGATGTAAAAGGAGGTATATTAGTGGGGCAGATGAGCAGGGACTTAGAGTGGTGGGGCAGGAGAGCAGAGGGAACAGTGGTGAGGCAGAAGAGCAGGGGGAACAGAGGTGGGGCAGGAGAGCAGGGGAATACAGAGGTGAGACAAATGTGCAGCAGGTACATTGGTGGGGCAGATGAGAAAGCATATTAGAGTGGTATGGCAAATGAGCAGATGGGTTCAGTGTTAGGACAGATGAGAAGGTGATTCAGTAGTGAGACAGAAGAGCATGGGGATACGCTGATGGAGCAGATGTGCAGGGAGGTACAGTGGTGGGGCAGATGAGAAAAGGGGTACATTGATGGGGCAGATGAGCAGGAGCATTACAGTGGTGGGACAGAAGAGCAAGGAGGTACAGTGGTGGGGCAGATGTGCAGGAGGTACAGTGGTGGGAGGGATGAGAAGGGGGTTCAGTGGCGGGACAGAAAAGCAGGGGGTACAGTGATGGGGCAGATGAGCAGGGGGCTACAGTGGTGGGAGAGATGAGCAGGGGGGGTTCAGTGTTGAGCCAGATGAGAAGGGGGTTACAGTGGTGAGAAAGATGGGCAGGGGGATTCAGTGCTGGGGCAGAAGACAAAGGTGGTACATTGGTGGGACATTGGTGGAACACGTGAGCAGGGGATTACAGTGGTGGGGTAGATGAACAGATAAGTTCAGTGTTAGGACAGATGAGAAGATGGTTCAGTGGTGGAGAAGATGTGCATGGAGGTACAGTGGTGGGGCAGATGAGAAAGGGGGTACATTGGTGAGGCAGATGAGCAGGGTGGTACAGTGGTGGGGCTGTTGTGACGGTTTGGACCTGGGATCCCGGGATGTTGTGTTCCAGCTAGCCCCCAGTGAGTGATCAACAAAAATACATAAATTGCACCAATTCCCTTGCAGTGCCCTTTATCAATGGGCACTAGCACTGGTTTGTTTAACCCTAATTGTATCATCGGTTCTTTTTCTATAGGTGCACGGGTGGTCAAACCCTACCAGGCTTCCACTCCTGGCCTATTGGCCTCTATCACTGTGGTCTCATACAACCATAATCTCCTCCAGTGAGTTATCTTTCCCAGCATCCCCTTATTTATTAATATTGTGACCAGGTATATTTGGCTTATATCTACTCACTTCAATTCACATTAGTCCACCGATTCTCACTTTCTTTACACTTTTCACAATTCTTCCCTATCCTCTACCTGGTTTGTCACTATTTTGCGGTCATTTCATCACTTTATTTCGCTTTCTTTCACTACTTATCCTCCCTTCACTTCATTTAAGTCATTCTCAACGTTATTTTTCACTTGTTTGCACACTATTGCGCATGTGCATAATTTCACATTCTTCTTTGGCTTGTGATTTTCACTTCTGGTCTCATTCATTCCAGTTTCACGCACTTCACCTTTTTGTTATGACAAGCTCATACTATACCTATTATAATTTTTTTCTTTTGCCCAGATTCGGATCGTCACACTTAGTAGCTCCCCCGAGTTGCCGCGGGGAACACATTTTTAGGTGAGAGCGGTCTAAGCTTGATGTCCGCTGAAGCTGGGGTAAGCAGCCTTGCTCTCTCCCCATTTTTACTTTTAAATATCTTTTAAAATATGATGCTGGATGTTAACTTTTTATGTTCCTATGTGCCGATCATTACTTTACCTTCTTGATTTTATCACAGATAACCTCCTGATGAAGCGGCTTATGTCGGCGAAACTAGTCAAGGAACACTATATCTGTGATCAACTGCTTCATTGTGAACACCTACTGGTGACATATTGTATATAGCTAAGATGTTTTATCTGTAAAAGATGAATTGTTTATTGGCATCAATAAAATCCTTTGTAATTTTTATATATTCATTTGTTATATTATTTTTATTGTACCGCGATAGTCCAATTGCCCCCCTTTTTCATGGTAGCCTGGTTGGGGATCAGGCTCCCAATTTCCATATAACAGTGGTGGGGCAAATGAGCAGGGAGGTTACAGTGGTGGAGCAGATGAGCAGGGGGTAGAGTGGTGGGGCAGATGAGCAGGGGGGTACAGTGGTGGGGCAGATGTGCAGGGTAGTACAGTGGTGGGGCAGATGTGCAGGGGGTTACAGTGGTGGGGCAGATGTGCAGGGGGTTACAGTGGTGGGGCAGATGAGCAGAGGGGCGCAGTGGTGAAACAGATTTGCGGGGGGCAGTGATCTAAGGTGTGGAGTTGCAGGAATTGGAGCTGATCTTTGGCGTGAGAGTGCAGGATGTTAATTTCTCACTACTAAAGTAGTTTACAGCATTTACTTTATAAAAATCCTTTTCTTGATTGAGAGTGTGAAGTTGACATTTCTTTGTTATAAAATTGGCCCGCTCAATTTCTTTGAAAACGTTTTTCCGCACACTGTGCTCAAAAGGTTGCCTATCCCTGGTCTAGAGTGCAAGTGTCAGCAGTATGTGTCATTGTGCCCCTATATTGCTGGTCATCAGAGGGAAAAATGTCTTGTGTCTGTGCCTAGTAGAAGGAGAAAATGTCCAGGGTCTGTAACCAGCAGGTGAAAAACCTCAGCAGTGTGTAGTGTGGTTGAACTAGGGCAGGTAGGCTCAGGACAGGTAGGTGAATTCATTATTTCCAGTGGTTTCCCCTTTACTACACCAGAATTCTTGGGACAGACCTGTAGAATCTAGGACTATTAGGAGGTATAGATCCACTAAAATGACTCAAGTTAGGACCATTCTATTCTCACTCTCTATCTTCCTGTTTACTTGCTCTGTGTTTACATTGGAGATTTGAAGGCTGGCGGGCAGCCAACTCACTGCTGGAAAAAGATATTAAAGGGAAAATATTATCTTTCAGAATGTTGAGGATAAATTACCCCAGGGTGTCTGCAGATACAGAGGTCAGTAAAGGCTTGTTTTGAACAATTTTTACTGCTTGTTAAGAATATGTAAATATTAAATATACATAGACTGGACAAAGTTCTGGTTCTAACAATTATAGCATTAAGCCAAGTTTGTAATAATAGTCCCTTCTTTGTTCTTTTGGGATGACAGACATTCTATTCCAGAAAATGTTTTCATAACGGCCCTTATAATTTACAGAATATTTATTTACATTGACTCTTAGAATGATTGCATTGAGATTTAGCACATGTTAATTGCAGGTATGTATATAGTGCTAACAATTTACATAGCTCTTTACATATGTTGTACATTCACATTAGCCACTGCCCTCAAGGAACTTACAATATAAGGTCCCTATCTCACATACAAGGTCTATTTTAGACAGGAGCCAATCAACCTAACAGCATGTCTATAAAGTGTGGGAGGAACATTCAAACTCTATGCGGGTAGTGTCACAGTTAAGATACAAACCGATGAAGCTAGTGCTGCAAGGCAAAAGTGCCATTTACTAAGACACTGTGCTGCTTGTATAATGTTTAGGGGTTTTGTGCTTTTTTTCAATATGGCCACAACTTAAAAATAAAGTTTAAAAAATATTTTTTCTAGCCATCAGGTAAACATAAAATAATGTATACTCATAAATTGCATTCTGCTTTTAGGGCCTGCTAAAAGTGCTTTAAAGTTATTGCTTATAACACTTAAAAAGGAAGTAAACTCTTGTATAAAAAAAAACAAAAAAGACAACCTGCAAGACAAAAGCATAACGAGCTAGTATAGAATGAGCATAATGAGCTTGGATAGTATGCATAGCATACTAGCTCATTATGTATTACTTATCTCACATTGAAGCCCCCAAAGCCATCCTCATCTCCCCCTCCGGCATGTCGTCCCGGAATTACTTCTGGGTATCGCAGCTCCAGCGCTGTGATTGGCTGGAGCCGTGATGACGTCACTCTCAAGCTAAGGTTTGACCTCATATTATATGGTTTTGGTAAATCTGAAGGAAAAACTCAGCAGAAAAACTGATAGTGTGTATGGGGCTTTAGAGCAGTTAGGATGTGGCATTCTCTTCCACAGGTAGTGGTTTCATCGGGGAGCATCAAAAATTTCAAAAAGCAATTGGATATGCACCTGAACAACTATAAAATACAGGGATACACACATAGATGTGACTTGATGGACTTTTTCCAACCTCGAGCACTACGTAAGTTTAAATCGGGGTTAGGTTATAAAAAAATATCCCAAGCTTTGAACATCTCACGGAGCACTTTTCAATCCATCATCCGAAAATGGAAAGAGTGTAGCATAACTGCAAATCTACCAAGACATGGCTGTCTACCTAAACTCAGAGGTAACTCCATGAGTTACCTCCATGGTAACTCTGGAGGAGCTGCAGAGATCCACAGCTCAGGTGGGAGAAGTGCAGTTTGCAGTTTGCGAGAAGCCATGTAAGGGACACAGCAAACATGTGGAAGAAGGTGCTCTGGTCAGATGAGACCAAAATTGAACTTTTTGGCATAAAAGCAAAACGCTATGTGTGGCGGAAAACTAACACTGCACATCACCCTGAAAATACAATCTCCATCGTGAAACGTGGTGGCAGCATCATCTGGTAGGGATTCTTTTCTTCAGCAGGGACAGGAAAGCTGGTCAGAGTTAATGGGGAGGTGGGTGGAGTAAAAAATAGGGCAATCTTAGAAGAAAACCTGTTAGCCCTTGTACACACGGTCGGACATTCCGACAACCAAATCTTTTGGATTTTGTCTGACGGATTTTGTCCGACATATTTTGTCCGAAACTGTTGCATACACACAGTCGGACAAAGTTGTCAGAAAATCTGATCGTACATAACGTGATGATGTTATTTAGTTAGGACGGGACTACGTTCAGGCTACTAGCCAATAGCTTTGGTCTAGGAATTTGATCTGAGCATGCGTGGCACTTTGTCCAATCGGAATTCTCTACACATGATCGGACAAAGTCCGATCGGATCATGTTGTCGGAAAATTTTATAGCCCAGCTGGAAAACTTGGTCCATCAGATACTCCGACGGAAACAGTCCGATGGAGCCCACACACTGTCGGATTATCCGACAACACGGTCCTATCAGACATTGTCCATTGGAATGTCCGACCGTGTGTACAAGGGCTTAGAGTCTGCAAAAGACTTGAGACTGAGGAGGCAGTTCAACCTTCCAGCAGGACAATAACCCTAAAAACACAGCCAGAACTACAATTGAATGGTTTAGATCAAAGCATATTCATGTGTTAGAATGGCCCATCAAAGTCCAGACCTAAATCTAATTGAGAATCTGTGGCAAAACTTGAAATTTGCTGTTCACAGACACTTTCCATCCAATCTTACAGAACTTGAGCTATTTGACAAGGAAGAATGGGCAAAAATGTCACTCTCTAAATGTGCAAAGCTGGTAGAGACATCCCCAAAAAAGACTTGCAGCTGTAATTGCAGTGAAAGGTGGTTCTAAAAAGTATTAGACATGTGCATTTCATTTAGTTCCGAATCGAAATTCGGACGAATTTTCATTATTCGGACATTCGGATGCATCCGAATTACCGAATTCAAATGCTAACGAATTCAAACGAAATTTGAAAAAATTACATTTTTCGACCCGACTTTGGGGCCACGTATCTCGGGGCCACTTATAGCTAGCAACCCCAAATGGTACGCAAACACAGTAGAACTAGCACTACAACATATTATATATATATATCTATATATATATATATATCTGTCACATCAACTTTTCATACTTGCAGTGTACCAGTGCAAAAAAAACACACACATCTTATTTCATTTATATTTATGGTATCAATGAAGTTGTCAGCATGCCTGATTGAAGAAGTCACAGATGTCGATCGCAAGGCAAGTGCATATGCTGTATGTCATTGTCCACTTGCCAAAAGTTGTGTATTGTATTTGTCCACTTGCCACGTCACCTGCCACAAGTTGTGTATTGTCCACTTGCCACGACACCTGCCAGGAGTGGCATGTGACCTGCCACGAGTGCCACGTGGCCTGACATGAGTGCCACGTGACCGGCCATGAGTGCCACGTGACCGGCCACGAGTGCCACGTGACCTGACACGAGTGCCACGTGGCCTGACACGAGTGCCACGTGACTTAACATGAGTGCCACGTGACTTAACACGAATGCCATGTGACCGGCCACGAGTGCCATGTGACCAAGTTGTGGATTGTCCACTTGCCACGTCACCTGCCACCAAGCGACCCCAGATATGGGCAATATGAAAGTACTTTTCTGCAGCAGAGAATGACATTTTGCGACCCAAATTTGGGGCCACATATCTCGGTGTCACTTATAGTTAGAAACACCAAATTTGGTATGCAAACACAATAGAACTAGCAATAAAACATATACAAATTTGGGGTTTTTAGCACCAAGTGACCCCGAGATACATGGCCCCAAATTCGGGTCACAAAATGTCAAGCACTTTTGTGCAGCAGAGAATTAAATTTTGCGCCCCGAATTTGGGGCCACATATCTCGGGGTCACTTATAGCTAGAAACACCAAATTTGGATTTGCAAACACAATAGAACTACCACTACAACATATCAAAATTTGGGGTTTCTAGCACCAAGTGACCCCGAGATACATGGCCCTAAATTCGGGTCGCAAAATATTTTCTAATCCGGTTGAAATATTTTCGAATTTGGTTGAAATATTTTCGAATGTGACCGATTTTTCGAATTCGGCAGAAAACTAAACAAAATACGAAAACGAATTTAAGGAATTTAATGAATATAACTAAACAAAATTAATTAATTAACTAATTAAAACGAAACAAAACAAATTTTTTCCTTTTGCACATGTCTACAAAGTATTGACTCAGGGGGGCTGAATACAAATGCACGCCACACTTTTCACATATTTATTTGTAAAAATTTTTGAAAACCAGTTATCATTTTCCTTACACTTCACAATTATATGCCACTCTGTGTTGGTCTATCACATAAAATTTAAATTTTTGGTTTTAACATGCCAAAATGTGGAAAATTTCAAGGGGTATGAATATTTTTTCAAGGCATATATATGAGATTCTAAGGGCCCGTTTTCAGTTGGGGCTGGGGGTTGTAAAACCCTGCAGCGTAGCCACTTCTTTACTGACCCTCAACCACTCCCCCTAAGCAGCGGTGTACACATGTAGGAATTATACCCCCTGTTGCTCTGGGTGGGCACAATCACCTGCAGAACTTAATCCATTCAAGTGAATAGGACTGTGATGCAGCTGCCTCACAACCACACATAAAACGCGCAGTCCCCCTCCTCACCACCTGTCAAATACTTTCTGAAGAGTGATCTGAATGCAGAGCGCTCTTCAGAGGGCAAAGCAAGTGTAAACAAGCCCTAAAAATGCCCCAAATATTTTCAACTGGAATCGGAGATGTAAAACCTACTGGACAGGGCCCTCCAATCTCTACCAAACACCTTCCCATGCTCAGCAGGGAAGCCCAAGCAGCTGAATGTGTCAGAGGACCTGGTCTTCATGCTTTTGTTAGTGACGTAAAAGACCCATTTGTTGCTCAGATTCAGTCTGTTCATTGGTTTTGGGGCCACTGGGGGCCATGCTATCTACTATAGGTGGACCAAGCTAACCTGGTAGAGCTCAGTTCTATCAGGCCCCTGCTGACCCGATCAGGCCAATAGGGTTGTACTGCCTGTACTGCTCTATAGGTGGCCCTGCCTGGAACTGTTTAGTTGTGCATGCATTTGCTGCACACTATATGCATTCAGCAGACTTTTCAACTTTGTGTCTACATTTTTTTACCTTATTTATGTAGGTGTCCTACATCCCCTGGCGGCACCATGCCAAGCTGACCAAGGCTCTCCAGAGAGGGCAGAGTACACCTGTGTTTACGGGGGATTTCTCCCCCCTCCCTTTTTCTTCTTTTCACTGACTTTATGTTGATGCGAGTTGTGCTCAAGTGACACAGCTAGGAAGAGGACAGCCAATGGGCAGCCACCTGATTGCAGTAGGAAATTCTGGGACATGTAGTCCCCATCTCAAACAGCCCCATAGTAGTCTATCTCTAGTCTGTAGAGCCACAGGACACAAAGCCCTCCAGATACAGAGATACTGTATACAGACACTATTGTCCTTTCACCTTGCTGAATTTTTGAAAAGTTTGAACTTGAATAATTTTCCAATTTCCAAAGAGAATAAAATAGAATAGAAAATAAATAAATAGAATATAAAAGAATATAACAGAAAATAAAATAAAATAATTATATATATATATATATATATATATATATATATATATATATATATATATATATATATATATATATATATAAATAATATAATAGATTAAAAGAGAACAAAATAGGATAGAAAAGAACAGAATAGAATGGAATAGAATAAAATAGAAAGGAATAGAATATAATACAAAAGAATAGAATATAAAGATTATAACCATCTTCTGAAATTCAAAATAGAATAGAAAAGAACAGAATAAGAAAAAGGATATAATAGAAATAATATAACCATTTTCCAAAACTCTAAAAGAATCAATTCAAACTTGAATAGGATAGAAAAGAATAGAGTAGAATAGAATAGGAAATAACACAATAATATAGAAAAAAAACAACAGAATAGAATAGAATGTTTATAACCATCTTCCTATTCTAATCTATTCTTTTATACTATATTAAAATTAAAATTGATTCTATTTGAATTTTGGGAAATGGTTATATTCTTTCTATTCTATTCTTTTTCTATTTGTTTATTCTATTCTAATATTTTCTATTCTATTACTTTATTTCTATTCTATTCTTTTCGATTTAAATTTAAATTTATTCTATTTGAAATTAAATTTTCGGAAGATGGTTATATTCTTTCTATTTTATTCTGTTGTTTTTTTCTATACTATTCTATTATTTTATATTCTATTCTAATTCATTCTTTTCTATTCTATGCAAATTTGAATTGATTCTATTTGATTTTTGGGAAATTGTTATATCCTTTCTATTCTATTCTGTTGTTTTTTTTAAGTCTATTCTTTTATATTCTATTATAGTCTATTCTATTCTTTTTTTTATTCTTTCTATTCTATTATTTTCTATTGTATTCAAATTCAAATTTATTCTATTTGAAATTCAAATTTCAGTAGATGGTTATATTCTATGTTATTCTATTCTATTCTATTCTATTCTAGTCTATTCTCTTCTTTTTATTTCTGCTCTATTTTGTTCTGTTTTACCCTTTTTCTTATTCTATTCTTTTTTATTCTATTTCGAATTTCAGAAGATGGTTATAACCTTTATATTTAATTATATTCTTTTTTATTCTATTCTATTCCTTTCTATTTTATTCTATTCAATTCTATTTTGCTCTTTTATTTTCGATCCTATTTTGTTCTCTTTTAATATATTCTATTCTATTCTTTTATTTTCTGTTCTATTCTATAATTGTTTTTCTATTCTATTCCTTTATTTTCTATTCTATTTTATTCTCTTTGGAAATTGGAAAACTATTCAAATTCGAATTTGAAAACGATTCGAATTTGAAAACCTTTCGAGTTTGAAAATGAATCGAATTTGAAAACGATTCGAACATGATTTGAATTCCAATTTTTTTCCAAATTTTTTTGTTATTTCGGATTCGCTTAAATTTGGAAATTCGGATACATATGCACTTCCAAAAAATGTAAATTTGTCCGAATTTTGATTCAGAACGAAATTGACTGCACATGTCTATTTGCTGCAAACTATATGCATTCAGCAAACTTTTCAACTTTGTGCCTACATTTTTATAACTTATTTATGTAGCGGGTGTCCTACATATGCTCACGGCGCCTTACCAAGGTGGCCGAGGCTCTCCTGAGAGGGAAGATCATGCCTGTCAGTGTCTGTGGGGGATTTCTCCCCCTAACTTTTTTTACCATGAGGCAGAGGGAGAGACTGGACCCAGGGGAGTGGTGCTACCTCCCAGGTCAGTCCACTGCATTGTTCCAGACAGGGCTTTTTTTTCTCATAAAATAGCTGTAGGAACTTAACCACAACCCTCCAAAACCCCCCTTGCCCCCACACACCCTCCAAACCATATCAAATGGTGTGGTCAAATTTCACTTACAGTGCAAGGGTCTTAAACTGTGCATTATGTACAGAGTGTTGAGTTGAAGGAGGGGTTACACACAGAGTACAGAGTTCAGGGGTGTGCTGCATGAAGAGTTTGGGGTGTGCTACGTACATTGTTCAGAGCTGAGGGGTGCTCTGCATACAGTGCAGAGTTCAGGGGTGCACTTTGCCTTCTTCCACAGCTGCTTAACTCTGAACCCCCTATCCACATCTCACTTTCACTCCTCTTCAGCTCTGACCTCTGCATGCAACCCCCCTTTCCACTGCCCCCATCTTCCCCCTCCCACCTTAGGAGCTCCACCATCTTCCACCACATGTCTTACTTGTGTTGCTGTAATAAGTTGAAGCACCAAGCCTGCTCTAGTACCTCCCCGCACACTGCAGGCGGCTCTGCCTCTATCACTTGCAGGGAGATCATCCAGTAGGGGTTTTAGAATCTTCACTGCACCTCGGGCACCTTCATATCACTTGTGCCCACCCTGCACTCTGTGGGAGCCGCTCAGGAGATCAGATCTGTGGGAGCTGTTGGGAGATAAACTATCACTGATAAACACAGAAGCCAGACTTTTGTGTTTACAAGTGATAGTGGTGATAAGGGAGCCGAGGACCTGAGCCAGAGGTGGTGGAGTTCCACCATGTTCCAGCTGAAAAAAGCCCTGGCTCCAGATGTCTACAGCCGGTCGGGACATCCAATCTGAGAGAGGGGGATTGCACGTGCACATACAGGCGCATCTGCATTGACAGTGTGAAGTGTTCCAATGGGAGGTGACTAGTCAGGTCACTAGATGTCCCTGCCTGTTCCAGGACGTTCATTTGGGTCTTGATGGCAAGATTGGTGAGAGGGCACTTGCCCATTTGAAGGAAACAAGGACACTGCACATAGATTTACTTCACTTTGTCCACCCAGCTTTATAAACACTGTATACAGACATCATTTATCTTATTCACCTTGCTGACACCTGTAGTGCCACAGGACACAAGGCCATCCAGATACAGAGACACTGTTAACAGACACTATTGTCCTTTCACCTTGCTGAAGAAGATCCTGCATACTTGGTTTGATAGTCCAGGCTAGTTGTATTGCTTTGCTCTGCCATGCATGAGTTTAAGTGCACCAACAAAAGTGGCTAGCCAAAGATCCAAGGCCTCATCCTTCTTCCAAGGGACTGAATTTACTATTTACTCATACACACACACGTCCAGGGCTCTGTATATGTAGTGGATGTGTGGGATGGTCTACCTTGGGAACTGATCTATTGAATATTGATTTGGGTGCAGTGTTTGTAGTTAGCCTCTGGTATCAGGGGGCAGAAGAGAGAGGTCTGACATAAGAGAGGGACAATTCTCTGCTCTCCTCCAGCTTGGACTCATAGAGCTAATTTATGTAGAAGTAACTTATATAATTTAAAGTTGTTATTGTTGAAGTGTTTTCCTCTGCTCTTGGGGTTATTCTCAGGTTTGGAATCCCCTGACAGCAGCCTGAATATAGTATTGAGCTATATTGCTCTTAATCGCAGTTATTGCTCTCCAGTTGAATTACTTGAATATATACTGTTACTGTCTATTACTCATTTCCACAGAAATATTGCAGTAAAGGCAATTTCTGTGTTTTATCATAACATGTATGTTTCTCATTTGGTCATTGCACTTTCACTATTGGCAGGTGTGGCAGAGGGGGCTGAGACTATTATTGGTATTGAGAGGCAGAGTACGTAAATAAACATACATAAGCGGCTCCTATGGGGGAAGCGCTACATTTATAGAATAGTCAATAACTCTAAAAAAGATTGAAGTTACATTGATACATTTCTATTTTTTAAGTCTGCTTATTCCCAAAGATATTAGTTCAGCAAGGCACAAAATTAACAAACTATTATTTTTATAATGATATAAAGCTATTGTGTTAATGTCTTATTTTCATAAACAGGCACAGTTTAAGATGCTTACACATTTTTAGATTAGCTATGCAAATGATGAAAGAGCATAACATACTCCTCCTTACAAAGTGATCTGCAAAACAGTTGCATTGCAGAGTTATAATTCATAGCACTGTCTGCCTAGGGCCATTGTACTGCTAAAGAATGATTTGTACTTTTGATAGGGCAGATAAGAAGAGATAAAGTCAGTAGTGGAGCAGAATGCCACATTAAAAAAATCTCTGAGAAACAGGCTTTTGGGAGAAAAACGTTCATCATCTAAGGATATCTGATAACAACCAATTAACATGTGCTGCAGAAAACCCGTTTCTAATAAAGAAGCTGTAAAAGAAAGATTTCTATTGTCAGACTTGTTTTGAGGATTTCTTGAAGTTATTTCCTTTGTTAGGCTGGCCTATCAGTGAGTTTTTTTATATTTAAAGAGTTTGTTTATTCTAAGGGGTGAAATCATAACTTGAGACCCACGCCCCCTTGTGACGTCATGGACCCCAGCATGATGGGTCCATGACATCACAAGAGCGTGGGGTCTCTGAGTGATATCACCAGATGGCAACACCCCAAAGTTATATAAGAACTGTCAGGCAATGGAGCTGACAGAGTGGCAGGAGCCAACATCAGAGGAGGAGTGTTTTTTTATTCTTAGCGGGTCGAGCCCCCCCTGCCCCAGAGCACCCCCTCATTTTGAGGGGATGTGGCCTGGTATGGTTCAGGGGGGTGCTCGGTCATCCCCTCCCTATTCTGACCTGTCAGGCTGCATGCTCGGATAATGGTCTAGTATGGATTTGGGTGGGACTCCACACCATTTTTTTTTATTTTGGGGTGGAGGTCCCCTTCAAAGGGCCTGGTATGGATTTGGGGGGACCCCATCCTGCTTTTTTCCAACCAGCAATTCTTTTTCCGGGGGGACTCCAACCCGCAATTATTTTTTGGGGGGGACCTTTTCCAAAAACGCACCGGCTGAAAAATGCATAAATGTGAACATGTACCATGTGAACGTGTACAATGGGAAACCTCACAAATTCTCTTCTGGAGCAATGGTCAAACATTTCCATAGAAACACTCCTAAACCTTGTGGACAGCCTTCCCAGAAAAGTTGAAGCTGTTATATATAGCTGCAAAGGGTGGGCCAACTCAATATTGAACCCTGCTCAATAAGGCCTATACATGTTTAGTGCTTTACATTTTGCAGATTTGCACTACAGAACATGTTACATAGGAAACCATGATAAATGGGCTGTAGTACAAATCTGCAAAATGCACTAAAAATGCATAGGTGTGTATCAGGCCTAAGAATGGGATAAAGTTCATGTGCATGTAAAGGCAGATGTCCCAATACATTTAATAATAAAGTGTATCTTTCAGCATTGATGGTTCCTTTTCCAGCAAGCTTCCCATTCCATACACGTGCACCTCCATACCATCAGGGATGAAGGTGCTGATAACGAGCAGCAAGTGACCTCCACTCTATAGTCCTAAGAACACAGCGCCCATTCCAAAATGAATGTCAGATTTTGATTCTTCTGATCAAGGAACAGTTTTCCACTTTGCAACAGACTATTTTAAAAGTGCTTTGACCCAGAGAAGATGATGTATTTTTGTATTATTCTGGCAGAATTGTTTATTGAGTCTATAACAATACTCTGCATTCATTATACATGAGGCATTGTGGCAGCATGTTATTGTAATTATTCTTTGGCCGGTGTTTTTTTTATGTGCTTTTGCTTTTAAATACGTTTAAATAAAATTGGATTCTAGGTATGTTAGGTTGCCTTATTTGACATGTCACATTTACCTTGGTTATTTATAGAGGTAGCAGTCAAAGACTGGGTTTTTATGTGAAGAGTACAGTTATAGTGGTGTTATAGTTATAGTGGTGTGCCAATGATTCACCCTTATACTACAATAATTATTGTTTGAATATATTCTATTAATTTACACAGGGAACATGGCTGGAATTTTTTTACGTTTTTTACACTATATACAAGCAAAGGAGAAGTAGGATTTAACCTGGAATGGGACTGGGGACAACGAAAGTAAATGTGTGATAACAAGATACAGGATAAGGCAGGGATCATAATAATCAAGCAGGTATGCGGCTCACAGGAAAAACATTGAAGCGTTGATAAAAAAAAATCAAGGTAGGGGCTATATTTTTTTCCAGAAGCCAGCAGCAGGTGCAGTCTAATTACCGGGATCTGCTGGCTACTGGGAGACAGCCGCTGGTGGCCACTGGAACTGCAACTTTCATTTACAGGAACCACAGTGCCAATCGCAGGTGATCCATGTCCTGACAGTCCCCCCTCTTGTGCAGGGTATGTCCAAAAATGAAAAGATCCCTCATCTTCAATGTTTGAAGACATTCATGATTTCCTTAAGCTATAGTCCTTCAACCCGCAGGATACTCCTCTACCAGGGTCTGACAACTGGCTAGGTACTCTTCAGTTCAGATCCTTTAGGAGGCACAACACTTGGAATTTGCAGTTTCATAAGGCGGTACATATCCCAACATTAGGATCCCATGGGCCATCTGATGGCTAAACACAAGAATCATTATTCCATATCTGTACCCTGATGCCAGGGTATCTCTTTGCCACTGGACATTCTACATCAGGATTATTAGTTTGATTGCTAGAAGCTGCTTTACATTTTAACAGCCATTCAGGTCTTTCCAAGGCACTGGTTACCCAACTCAAGTCCCCTAATGCACCTGGAGTCACAGAGATTAAAACTAGGTCAGAACAAAGTTCAAATGGGACTCTGCCTTTCCCCAGAAGACCTTTACTACTGTAACTGTTAAAGTTAGTGAAGTTACCAAATTTAGAGTTGATGTCTGGACCACCAAGCTTTGGCACAAAAACAGAAACAAATGGCAACAAAAGGAACTCGTGCAAGGCGGCTGTATGAATTTTGGACCAGATGGGTAACTCCGACATGCAAAAAATGTAGAGCTGGTGAGAGCTTAACCCTAGAACCAGATTCTGACTGGGTAGCAGGCACTGGATCGGCAGTGGCAAGCTGGGCAGCAGGCTCAGGACCATAAAAGGCATAATGGCCCGGAACAGCAGCCATTGGAAAAGGCCACACTGGAGTAGCAGGCACTTAGTCAGGATGGACAGCAGCAACAAACATGGAGTCAGGGACTAGCTCAAGATGGCTGAACTATGGTTACAGTGCCACCAGAAGGTAATCCAGGTCCTGGTAGCATTTGCATCATGTGATGGTTTTGGTCAGTGACAAGCACTCTTTATGAAGTCATCAGGGGTCTGTTAGACCCCAATGTCTCCCCTGCCAACCAAAACAGCTAATCAAGCCCAGATCATTCTTGATCAGATGCTGTTTCTAACAACCAGGTGAAGGCATCTCTAAAAACAAAAAGTAATAAAATCACCATTGCTTCCAGCTTCATTTGTCACAGAGAAGATGGAGGAACAGATGTTTCTCCATCTCTTCTGTGTGAAGGGATCCTGGCCATTTACTGCAGTTCTGGGATCCCTGGAGAAATAGAAGAGCCTGGGAACCGATGTGGACAGTGGCGCATATTTTGGGAACACTTATGATGGGTGGTGGCTCTTTTTGGTACTGTAAACTTGGGTACATTTTACAAGAAAGCTGATCGCAGGCTGTAAAAAAATGATACCAATATCGCAGCCAGAAAGTGGTTACTCAGAACCCCCCCTCATATCACTGAAATAAAGATGACTTTTGTTGAATTTAAAGTATAAAAAATATAATATATTGAGGCTTATCAATCCTTAAATGTTGTGACTGAATTCGGTTGGTGAGACCAGTTAGTAAGTCTGTTGTTTTTCAACTTCCTTTAACAGGCCAAGCTGTCCAGTTAAATTATCAATTAGAGGGTTGAGACAAACCATTTAACAGCGATAGGCTGCTTACAATAATCGGCTTTTATTGATTTATATAAAGACTATCCTAAAAGGAAAAAAATGTTGATGTAACTAAGTTAGCTAGAGTTTAGCTTTAACTTATTAGGCCCCTTTAATATCTGAATGTTTTTATCTCAAAGCTTGAAACTATGGTTTTCAATTGTGCCTGTTCACATCTGAGTGCAGTTTTGAAAAAGTACAAGGGTCAATTCATACCGGCACATATGAAATTTAAAAAATAGATTGTGCTGCACTGTTAGGTTAAAGATAGAAATAAGCTGAAATAAAACTAAAACTACCTGAGCAATAGATGTTAAAGAATATCCAAACAGTGAGGCATGCATTAAAATGCTAAAGGTAGTAGTATACACGTGAAAAAAGATTTTCCCAAATAAATAGATAACCAAAATCTTATAGACGAAAACAAAATAAGGTTATGTGTACACTCTCCAGCTGAGTGTAAATATAACATATAAAGTGACTTGTCCTTAAAGTGCAAAAAGTTGTGCAAATAAATGCAAAGTGCAAAAGTGATTTCTCCTCTTCTGTGCAACACACTTCAGTGAAGATGGCTTTTTACCTTACTGTTAAGAGGCAACCGCATGTATGTATAATAGTGAAGATGAATGGTGTTCACAATGCTGGCTCCTTGATAACATACTCTCAAGCCCCATACACACTATCAGTTTTTCTGCTGAGTTTTTCCTTCAGATTTACAAAAAACATATAATATGAGGTCAAACCTTAGGAGTTTCATGGTTTTGGTAAATCTGAAGGAAAAACACAGCAGAAAAACTGATAGTGTGTATGAGGCTTCAGTGTAATGGCGCAGATCTGTTCCATTTTAAAGCTGATATAGGCAATAATATTTCTCTCCCAATGGATGTATATACTGTATAATATGGAGGAAAAAGAAAGGGGGGATTCTAGATAGTGTAGTATTATTTTAAAGACAATGGGGGTTATTTACTAAAGAAAAATCCACTTTTTACCACAAGTGCAAACTACAAGTGCACTTGGAAGTAAAGTTGCTGTAGATCTGAGGGGGATATGCAAGGAAAATAACAAAAAAGCATTTTAGCTTGCACGTGATTGGATGATAAAATCAACAGAGCTTCCCCTCATTTCAGATCTACCCTCAGATTTACAGCAACTTCCAAGTGCACTTTCAGTGCAATTTCAAGTGCACTTTTCACGTGTAGTTTGCACTTGCAGTGCAAAGTGGATTTGCCTTTCGTAAATAACCGCCAATGTTTTTATTTGTTAAAAGTAATTTGACCCCTTTCAAACTGGGGCACTTTGCAGGCGCTAAAGCGCTAAAAATAGCACCTGCAAAAAGCCCTAAAGAAGCCTCTCCTGTCTCTCCAAAGTGAAAGCCCGAGGGCTTTCTCACTGGAGCTGTGCGCTGGTAGGACGCTAAAAAAAGACCTGCTAGCAGCATCTTTGGAGCAGTGAAGGAGCGGTGTGTATACCACTCTTTCTTGGCTGGTTTTACTTCTTTCTTGGCCACTAGTAGGGGGTAAAAGCTCCCTGCTAGCGGCTGAATAGTGCCGCAAGACTGACGGTAAAGCGACGTTAAAAATAACGGCGCTTTTACCGCCAACGCACCCACTGCCCCAGTGTGAAAGGGGCCTTAGAGGTACTCACATTTCTTTACAAGTTAAAATCAAAACACCACGAGCAGTGAGCTTGTGTGTTGACGTCACTTCCGGTGTCCATCCCAATGCCTATCGTCACGGTCACGTGACTTCATCACGGTATAAAGACTGCCACTGGAAATGTCTTTAAATAGTCTAAAGCATTGAATCAAATGATCATCATCAGAATCATTTTCTTGTATTTTTTCAATGATAGAGATGTAGTGTAGTGGCCATGTTTAGCTGTATATACATATTGAATATTACAGCCATTTTCTAGTAGTCCACTGCTAAAAGAACGGTTGTATGACAATGTTTTGCTAGAGACATTAAATTAAATACTTAAAAAAGGCTAAAAAGCAATAAAAAGACTATAGGAGATCTAGAGAGACTGGCTATCCACAGCGGCAGCCGTTCCAAAAGCTTATATAGATTAAAATAAGATTATATAAATATCACAAAATAACGGCACTATGGGCTTTAGGTTTGGATATCAGAGTGAGGGGGACACCAGAACTGACGTCAACAGATACTGCAGAGATAGTTGACATAAAATTCATTATATGATGGAGATAACATCCTGATATCACTAGAGATAGACAGCAATATATATATATATATATATATATATATATATATATATATATATATATATATATAAATATATATGTATATAATAATAATAATAATAAAAAAAGGGGGGTATAGGGAAAACTTTTAAGGCGGAAAGGCGGAAATTCTAAAAAAATAATATGAGTAAATAAAAAAAGTAGTCAGGCGTAAGGACCTAGTTCCCTACTGGGATCTCTGGTACTGGCAATTTTTTGTTTTTACCTTTTAAGCTGCTTTTTTCTCTTAGATTTTTTCCTGTGAGATCTACAATCAACTGCCAGACTGGGCGATAGGCTTGACACTAAAATCCAGTGGTCTCCCCAGTCTGGCCAGCGAGCGCGTGCAGAACGCAGCTATGGGATAGGTTGGCTGCGACATAGCTCCACTGGAATGTGGACTGGCCCTGCAAGTTAAATGCCTCGCGAGGTCGCATACGACCGGTCTCAGCCTGTATTGTAGCATTCCTCATGGCCGACAGCCCCCCAATTCGGTGGCGAGGAGGATCTGTCTAGGAGCGCTACCCACGCATTCCCTGGAACAGTAAGTAAGGGGCCCCCTCCTCTCCTTCCCTGGGGTGATCGGTCCCTCTGGAGCTCTTATCAGCATCCCCCTTTCCCCCTTGGTGAGGCCCATGCCTCTGGCTTAGGTGCTTTGAACACTGTGTCCACCCCCCTCCCCTCCAGGGTTGTCACTATGGGGGTGTACACCTTGGCACCTGATGGGTGGATGACCAGGCATTCACAGATCTGTGCCCCCTGCAGCAGCCCTCCACTAATTTAGGCCTCGAGTTTTGTGGCCCTACCGACCAGGGGACATGCGGGGTGGCCCTAGAGCGGACGGCGGAGGTTGCCGCTTTCCATTGTGGGCATACACCCTCCTTCCTCAGCTCTAGCCCGGTCTGGTCCCCCAGCAGACCTGTGCACTTGCGGAGGGTGGCCGAAAATTTAGGCTGCGGGTTTTGTGGTCTACTAGGCCACAACCTTCTAGTCTGCACAGCCACGCCGGACACCTTCTTCCAGAGGGGTGGCGCTGTGGGGGCTCTGAGGGCGACCCCTTTTGGAGGGTTGTTTAAGTAGGCCCTCCGTAGGCGCCCCCTGAGAGGGGCCTTAGTGGATGCCCCCGTGAGGGTCTTAGTGGATGCCCCCTGTGAGGGGCCTCAGCCAATTCCCCCTGTGAGGGGTCCAGTGGTGCCCCTTGTGTGGAGTATTCGTAGGTGCCCCCTGTGCAGGGGCTCAACCAGTGCCCCTGTTAGGGGTCCAATGGTTCCCCCTGTGTGGGGTATCAGTAGGTGCCCCAATGCAGGGCCTCAGCTGGTGCTCCTTGTGAGGAGCCTGGGTCAGCGCCCCCTTTGCGGGGCCTCGGTCGACGTCCCCCGTGTGGGACCTCGGTGATGCCCCTGTGCAGCGCCTAAGGCAACGGAGGTCTCAGTCGACGGCCCCCCTGTGTTCTTTACATTTTCACATGTAAAAAAAATATGGGCATATTGGCTAGTAAATGGCACCCCCTCACCATCTCCTGCCTGATCGGTTTCGACTGATCCTATGTCTGACTCTGCCATTGTGGATGTGGCCCACCTTGCGGGATTGGTCATTCTAGTGGGTCTGTATGGGTCTTGTCGGTCTTGTTACGCCGACCTGATGCGCTTGGTCGCTGACGTCCCTTGAAGACTGCCTCTCAGGGACTGTCTCAAGGGCTGATCTTGCATCCTGCTTCAGTCGCTGGTTTTTGAAGGCCTGGCTGTTATGAGGCAGGTGCTGAAGTTACGACACTGCTCTAGGCTAGGAAGCCTTCCTCTGGGAAGATTTACCACCGGACATGGATAGCGTACATATCTTGGTGTGAGGCGCTTGCAATTTACCCTCGTTCTTTCTCGGTGGCTCAGGATTTTGACCTTCCTTCACAGGGGAGGCAGAACTTGGCCTTGAGTACCATCAAGGGCCAGGTTTCAGTTTTCTTTGGTGTCCCATGGACCTGCACTCCCTGGTGCTTACTATTAATTAAGGGATTCAACATCTGCCTCCACCGGTGAGGTCGCTTCTACCACCGTGGGATCTACTCTTGGTGTGTTCGGTTCTACAGGATTCTCCAGTTCAAAATATTCGGGTAGTTATTCTGCTTGCTTTGTTCCAGAAGGTGGCTTTTTTGGTTGCTATCACCTTTGCTTGCAGAGTGTCGGAACTGTAGGTGTTACCATGTCCTACTCCTTACCTGGTGATTTACAAAGATGAAGTGGTTGTTCGCCCTTGTTCGTGGTTCCCTCCTCTGATTCCTTTTGATTAAGGACATTGTATTGCCTTCCCTGTGTCCCAGGTTAAATTGTCCTAAGGCAGGGGTAGCCGACCAGTGGCCTTTTGATGTGGCCCGCAACCTCCTGCTCTGGAATGGCAGGTTAGCAAGCCCAGATCGCAGGTTGCTGACCCGTCATACCACATCATCGGTGTTGTCAATGAAGCTGGTGGTAGAGGAAGAAAATGGCTGCAGAGCAGAGCCCATAAGCCGATGCTTCCTGTACAGCGCCGGCTTTTGCCACAGGCAGAGTCTATGGCAAAGTTCAGTTAACCCACAGGATAGACACAGGTGCACTGCGCTGTACCCGCGGTGTGGGTAATCATCAGTGTGAAAGCAGTTTAGGCCCTTTTCACACGATCAGCCCTACCCAATCGGACCCTCAATTCACCTCTACAGAGCGGCAGATGTAAACAGACTTTTGTCCGTTTACTCCCGCTTGCCTCCAATCCGGTGTTCTGGCATATAGTGTCCTGCCATCATATAGTGTCCGCCCCGTACTGCTCATGCGCAGCTCTCGTGCAGTACGGAGCAGAAGAAGCTTTGGAAAATCTCAGAAGATGAACGGAGCCTGCGCCGTGAGTCGAGGTGGTAGCCCCACCATCCAAGCAGACATAGGGCTGGGAAAATTAGAGGGCCCCTCGCACGCTTCGGACTTGGCCTCGCTGCGCTCGGCTCTTTTTATTCCAACTCTATGTCCACTTGGATGGTGGGGCTAGAACCTGGATCATGGCGCAGGCGCCGTTCATCTTCGGGTATTTTCGGAATATGTGTGTGCTGTGTACTGCGGACACTATCCGATGGGGGACTGTATACGATAGGACACCGGTCCTAAAAATCAGATAAAAAAACTAGAATGGAATTCGCCCCCTTCCATCTAGGTGGATCGGATTGGAGGGCCTATAGAGTAGTCGTGACCTGCCATCCGCCCATTGTGGCCCGCGACTGGTTACCAAGTTGCTTAAGTGGCCCTCGCTCTTAAAAAGGTTGGGCACCCCTGTCCTAAGGAATTTACCTTACATGCCCTGGATGTGTTTGGGCAACTTGGGTGTATTTGGCAGTCACAGGGCCTTTTCAGAGATTAGACTGTTTGTGATCACGGACGGGCCAAAAAGGGGACTGTCTGGTTCTTCTGCGACCTTTCTAGATGGCTCAGACAGACGATGACTCTGGTCTATTCTATGAGGGGTTGGGTTCCTCCTTTCCCTGTTACGGCTCATTCTAATTGGATACTTATTGCTTCTTGAGCCTTCCATCATCAGGTGTCAGCTGCGCTGGTTTGCAAGGCGGCCACTTGGTCATCCGTGTACACTTTCACAAAATTCTACAATGTGGCTGTGCTGACATCTGAGCTGACATCTGAGGATGCTTCTTTTGGCCTCAAGGTGTTGCAGGCTGCTGTTTAGAGGGTCCCTCTTGAATGGGGTATTGTTCAGGTTGGGCTCCAGTTTGTTTCTGTGTTGAGCACCTATTATCTGGTTGGCTCTTGTGTTAGCCTTGGGATTTTTCGTTGTCCCACCCCTCATGTTTGGCACTTCTTTGGGACATCCCTATGGTTCTGAATAATGATGTGCTGTGTATGTCAATCACTGAAAGAGAAAATTTGATTTTTGAATTACCATAAAATCCATTTCTCTGAGATCATTGACAGATACAGCACCCACCCCTCTAAGGAGTTTTGATGCTTCTGACACTGCTTGTTACTAAACTGAAGGTCTACAGCAGAGAGGGGGGTGTATATCACCTAGGACTGCCCATAGGCATAGTCAAGTCTTTTTTCTGCCTAGTGTCCTACTCCTGTAGGGGACGATATAGTTTGTGATGTCGACAGAAGCCCAAAAGTCCCCATGATGAAGGGACACCAGACCCGTGTGGCTGGACTCCATTCTGTACCCACTGGAACTGGGACAAGCACACTCTGAAGCAACAGGGCTTGCACAGCCCCAAGGATAACTGCCAACAGTCCAGTGACAGATGCCAATTGGAATTGGTTCAAGGTCGGGACACTACGACATAGGTGAGGGCATGCCTTCATGATAAAAGGGTCTTGCCTGTGGTTGCAATAAAGTTCCAGTATCCTGGAGTTTATTGTGTTTCTGATCCCAAAATGTAGAAGAGGTGCTGACATACTGAATTGTTACAGGCCATTCTGTTGAACATATTTCCCGGCATCTGTAGAGAGAAAGACGTTCTCTTTGTGTAGTTTAGACACCCTGTAAAAAGGATTTAGTGCTTTAAGTCATGTTATCTTATGCCCCCTTCCTGGAAAAAGGCTTGCTTGATTAATTAAGATATGGATTTTAAAGAGGCTTATTTACATTTTAACGCTAAATATATATATAACCTGTCTGAACCTTTTGCATTTACACTGTTATTTGCTCCACAACCATGTAATTGTTTTCTATCACAATTTTTGCAAATTGCAGGTCTCGATCATCAACCATCTGGTGGGTGCCTCAGGAGGCTAAAGTGACTATTTTACTTGAACATTAGCAGATGTAAGCTTTTATTTATTTCAGTTGTTATTGCACCTTTGAGAAAACGCTTTATAAAATCGCTCAGTACGAGAAAAATTATGTAGACTCTAAACTAGTTTTATGCTTTTTGTGATTTGATCATATTTCTCAAAGCTGTAAAAAAAAAAAAATAACCATTACCTTTCGAGTAACTTGTTTTTTTTGGCTTATGCTGTATTTGAAAATATTTTGTCTTCTTGATGCTTGACTTTCAGATCAGGCTTTTTTTTAAGAAAATATCCTATAAATGTCACTCGTTCTTCACTCAGGTTACTTTAAGTGTTACTCTGGGAATCCATTATCATGTACAAGATATCAACACTGGGAATGACCAAGGGTCCTAATAACATTATCCATTTTCCTTCCATCCAAGCTGTGTGCACATCAATTTTTTAAATGACAATCACTGTCTCCCACTTCTATTAGACAGTAGCCTTCATTACTACGCCAGGTTGTAAGTGAAGAGAAAGTGGTAGACAATGTATTTTCTGACTAGGCACATTATTATTAAGATTTTAAAGACTGGTGCCATAGTGAAACTAGAGCTATGTATAGTATATAGTTCTACAGCGTAAATAGTTGCTTGTATGCCCTTTCAGATGTCAGACAGACCTTTGAATTGACCTTTGAATGGAAATTACAGAAGAAGGTAAATACGTTGAAAACTCTTATCTCTATAAGGAGAATAAGAAAATAACACAATACTGTAAAGTAGGAACCCCTGGATGAAAAGAAATATTAGTGGTCTCAGCTCATCGGATGGGGCTTAGGGTGTCAGGTGAAGACTGGACATCATGCTTAACCAGTTAAGGACCGCCGCATGTAAATCTACGTTGGCACAATGGCATGGATGGGCACAAGCATGTACCCATATGTGCCTGCCTTCCAGTGGGTGGGGGTTCCGATCGGATGGCCGTTGGCGAATGAGAAGCTTCCCCTGCCTGTGTAAGTGTAAACACAGGCAGGAGGAAGTGATGTCACTCTCCTCGACGGCGAGGAGAGAAGACATCCATACGACACATAGGTACACATAGACACACAAACCACCCCAGTCACCCCCCGATCACCCCCCGCCCCCCCAGTCACAGTGTCACTGATTGCAGTGATCATTTATTTACTGATCACTGCATTTAGTGTCAATTGTGACTGTAAAAAGTGTCAGGACAGTTAGTGTTAGGCCTCTTTAGGTCCAGGGAAGCTTCCTACCCCCCCAATAAAGGTTTAACCCCTTGATTGCCCCCCAGTTAACCCTTTTACCCCCTTTTGCCAGTGTCACTAAGCAATCGTTTTTCTGATTGCTGCATTAGTGTCACTGGTGCCGCTAGGTAGCCAGTTATTTTTTAGGTTCACCGCCAGGTTTTTATAGTGTTAGGTACCCCCATATATAACCTAATAAAGGGTTTAACCCCCTGATTGCCCCTAGAGTTAACCCTTTCACCAGAGATTACTGTTGACGCTGGTTAGCCAGTTAGTTATTTAGTTATTTAGGTTCCCTGTCAGGTTTTTATATAGCGCTAGGGACCCCCATATACTACCTAATAAAGGTTTTAACCCCCTGATTGCCCCTAGTTAACCCTTTCACCAGTGATCACCGTATAAGTGTTACGGGTGATGCTGGTTAGTTAGTTTGCTTTTTATAGCATCAGGTCACCCACCATTTATTACCCAATAAAGGTTTAACCCCCTGATCACCCGGCGAGCAAAGCATACACCTCCCTTAGTGGTATAGAATCTGAACAGATCAATATCTGATCTGATCAGATCTATACTAGCGTCCCAAGTAGTTTAAGGTTCCAAAAAAACGCATTGTTAGCGGGATCAGTCCAGATACCTGCTAGCACCTGCGTTTTGCCCTTCCGCCCAGCCCAGCCCACCCAAGTGCAGTATCGATCGATCACTGTCACTTACAAAACACAACACACATAACTGCAGCGTTCGCAGAGTCAGGCTTGATCCCTGCGATCGCTAACAGTTTTTTTTTGGTAGCGTTTTATAAAGTCACTAACAGCCTAGGTGCTTTTTTACCTGTGAGTCTCACTAGTATACCCCTAAATTTAGAGCCCAAAATGGCAAAGCGAGTGTACACTAGTGAAGAGGCCTACACGTTTCTGAGCATGACAGATAGTGAAGAGGAAGTCACTGATCTGTCAGATTCAGGCTCAGAATATGATCCTGTAGAGGACAGTGGCTCAATGACAGATGGCTCTGACGACAAAGATGAGGTCCCTGCTAAGGTCAGGTGTACCGGACCCCGATCTTCTGATGTTGTTGAGGTGCAAGAACCGCAGGTCCCTCGTATGGAGCAGAGAAGTACTAGAGCCGCTCATCCTTCTGGTGAACTGGCAAGCACCAGCGGCCTAGTACACCCTGGACGTACATCCAGCACTGCAGTATCACATGGTGACGTGGTGAGTCCCATAAGTGCAGTTCAAGCTGGTGAGGTGGCAAGCACAAGTAGTGTCCCGCTGCCACCAAGAAGAAGACAAAGGTAGGCCCGTCGTTCCCATAGTGCCCTTCCTGCAGAATTCGCCAATCCTGATTGGGTGCCCACCACTTCTGCAGCACCAGTACTTCCCCCATTCACTGGCCAACCCGGTATTCAGGTGGATACAGCTGATTTTACGCCACTTGATTTTTATTTGCTGTATTTCACGGAAGATCTCTATAGATCTATTGTGGACCAAACTAATTTATATGCTGGTCAACACATTTCCGCTAATCCCCAGTTGCCTTCCCTTGCAAAAGATTGGAAACCAGTTACGGTTTCCGAATTTAAGACCTTTCTGGGCCTTTCCCTCAACAAGGGCACACATAAATTCATGACGTTGCGGACATATTGGTCCACGCATCCGACTGACCACATACCCGTGTTCTTTAACTCCATGTCCAGGAAACGATACGAGCAGATCTTGAGGTTCATGCACTTCAATGACAATGAACTTTGTCGTCCTCCTGGAGACCCTGAATACGATCGGCTCTACAAAATTCGGCCCCTCATAAACCCCTTCAACAAACGTTTTGCAGCCTTGTTTATTCCCCATCAAGTTGTCTGCGTTGATCAGTCCCTGATTAAATTTTCTGGTCGCTTGTGATTCAAACAGTACATTCCCAACAAGCGTACCAGATACAGGGTCAAGCTCTATAAGTTCTGTGACAGGGCCACAGGCTATACATGGAGCTTTACAGTTTATGAGGGAAAAGATAGTTACGTAGAGCCAGAGAACTGCCCTGACTACATAGGAAGCGCTGGCAAGATAGTGTGGAACTTGGTGTCACCCTTATTCAGAAAGGGGTACCACTTGTACGTGGACAATTATTACACGAGCGTGCCACTGTTTAGTCATTTGTTTGATCATCAGATT
The DNA here is from genome assembly GCF_037356315.1 of Lithobates pipiens. Classification (NCBI taxonomy): domain Eukaryota; kingdom Metazoa; phylum Chordata; class Amphibia; order Anura; family Ranidae; genus Lithobates; species Lithobates pipiens. The sequence continues at coordinate 49,200,005 of NW_027507787.1, forward strand.
GGAGCATGTGGCACCGTGTGACCTAATCGCCGGGGCTTTCCCCAGGGGCTTGTATATTCCCGTCTTAGGCTGGGGGAGAGAGCCTGCTTACGGTGTAATAATTTGCTCACTATGAAGTGGAGGGATAATAAGAATGTTTTTGTTCTTACCTCCCTTCATGCAGACACGACGGTCCAAATTCATACAGCGACTGGTATTGTGGAGAAACCCCTCTGTGTCCATGAATATAACAAAAATATGGGAGGGGTGGACCTCAATGACCAGTTGTTGGCGCCATATCTAGTTGCCCATAAGGCCAGATGCTGGTACAAAAAAGTGTCTGTTTACTTATTTCAATTGGCTTTGCTGAACGCTCATGTGCTATACAGAGCTTCAGGTGGGACTTTATCCTTTCTTTTTTTCCAGAGAGAGGTTGTCACAGACCTTCTGTATGCAGACGGTTCTGCACCTCACCATTCCCAACCAAATGCAGTAAGCCGGCTGCACGAGAGGCATTATCCTTATGTCCTCCCGAGTACCCCTACCCAACCACCCCCCCAAAAATTTATTGTTCACGCTGTCCTGGCAATCCTGCTCTTTGCCTTGGTGAATGTTTTGAACGCTACCACACACTAGTTTTAGCGTAAGGTACAGAATTTCACAGGCTAGGACACACTAACACAGGGTCTCCCAAGATACCATCGCATTTTGAGAGACCCGAACCGTTCCATTAGTTACAGTTTACAGTTAAAAAAAAAAGTAAAAAATAAATAAAATATAAAAACCAAAAATAGTTATCGTTTTATTGCTCTCTCTCTCTCTTCTCTCTCTGTTGTTGCTCTGTTTCACTGTATTTTATCATGTTTTATCATGCTTGCTTTCCAGGTATATCATTTTTTTATACTTTACTGTTTACTGTGTTTTATTGTTAACCATTTGTTTTTGTTTTCATTTGCGCCATTCAGCTGCAGCACGGATTTATTTATCTTGACAGCAATAACGTTTGCTCCCAACGATACATAAAGCCGTGACTCCAGTGCTGTTAAAACAAAAAGAGCATATATGCCGAAGCATGGGGGCAGCAGGGTAGGAGGAGCGATTTTGCTCCTAATGCCACATACATACGGTCAAAATTCCGACGGAGGGCTTGCCCGTGGAAAAGTTTGACTGTGTAAAAGCGGCATAATTTTTTTGCTGGAGGATGCCCCCATGCTTCGGCATATATATATATATTTTAGGCACAGGTTGTATTAAAAAAATTTTATTTTTTACTTTTTTTTGGCATTTTCTTTGCAGGTATGGTATGGTAAGGTTTTACTGTTATACTGTAATGTTACTTTGTTTTAACATTAACCATAATTTGCTTAGCAGGTACGCCATTCAGTTGCAGCAAGGATTTATTTATCTTGACAGCAACAGCGCTTGCTCCCACGATACATAAAGCCGTGACTCCAACGCTGTAGGATATGATTTCACCACTACAGTTAAAAAAAAAAAAAGCATATATGCTGAAGCATGGGGGCAGCAGGGGCGGAGGAGCGATTTTGCTCCTAATGCTGCGTACATACGGTCAAAATTCCAACGGAAGGCTTGCCCGTGGAAAAGTTTGACCGTGTGTACGTGGCATAACTTTTTTGTGGGAGGTTGCCCCCCATGCTTCGGCATATATAAATGGTGCATGTATGCCCATCATTAGAAGTGGGTGGATGAAGGGAGGTATGAAGAAAAAGATTACAATATATGTCCAACAAGGACCAGCAACGTACTGGTATGTTGCTCGACTTTGAATGGTTATACCAGAATGATGCCTGTGGGTTTAGGTATCATCTTGGTATCATTCTTGCTGAGAGGCATGTCGAGTCCATGGAATATTTTATATTTTGACACACGTTGTGGGAAAAATAATTTTATTTTATTTTTTGCACAAAGTTGTCACTAAATGATATATTGCTCAAACATGCCATGGGCATATGTGGTATTACACTCCTAAATACAATCTGTTTCTTCTCCTGAGTATGGGGATACCACATGTGTGGGACTTTTTGGGAGCCAACTGCGTATGGGACCCCAAAAACCATGCACCGCCTTCCTGCTTTCTAAGGGTGTACATTTTTTATTTCACTCCTCACTGCCAATCACAGTTTCGGAGGCCATGGAATGCCCATATAGCACAAACCCCCTCCCAACTTTCCAAAATGGGGTCATTTTGGGGGGGGGGGGGTTTGTGCTATTTTGGCATTTTATGGCCTTCAAAACTGTAATAGGTAGTGAGGAGTGAAATCAAAAATTTGCGCCCTTAGAAATCCAGAAGGTGGTGATTGGTTTTTGGGGCCCCGTACGTAGCTAGGCTCCCAAAAAGTCCCACACATGTGGTATCCCTGTACTCAGGAGAAGCAGCAAAATGTATTTTTGGGTGCAATTCCACATATAACCATGGCACGTGTGAGCAATATATAATTTAGTGACAACTTTTTGTAAAAAAAAAAATATTTTTATTTTTTGTCATTATTCAATCCCTTGGGACAAAAAAAAATATTCAATGGTCTCAACATGCCCCTCAGCAAATAGCTTGGGATGTCTACTTTCCAAAATGGGGTCATTTGGGGGGGTTTGTGCCATCTTGGCATTTTATGGCCTTCAAAACTGTGATCGGTAGTGATAGGTTGTGAGGAGTGAAATAAAAAATGAATGCCCTTAGAAATCCTGAAGGCGGTGCTTGGATTTCAGGGTCCCGTACGCGGCTAGGCTCCCAAAACATGTGGTATCCCTGTACTCATGAGAAGCAGCAGAATGTATTTTGGGGTGTAACTTCACATATGCCTATGGCATGTGTGAGCAATATATCATTTAGTGACAACTTTGAGCAAAAAAAAAAGTTTGTAATATTCCCGCAACTTGTGGCAAAATATAAAATATTCCATGGACTCAACATGCCTCTCAGCAAATAGCTTGGGGTGTCTACTTTCCAAAATGGGGTCATTTTGGGGGGTTTGTGCTATTTTGGCATTTTATGGCCTTTGAAACTGTGATAGGTAGTGAGGAGTGAAATCAAAAATTTTCACTCTTAGAAATCCTGAAGGTGGTGATTGGTTTCGGGGTGCCGTATGCGGCTAGGCTCCCAAAAAGTCCCACACATGTGGTATCCCCGTACTCAGGAGAAGTAGCAGAATATATTTTGGGGTGCAATTCCACATATAACCATGGCATGTGTGAGCAATATATCATTTAGTGACATATTTTTGTAAACATTTTATTTATTTTAATTTTTTTGTTATTATTCAATCCCTTGGGACAAAAAAAAAAATTCAATGGGCTCAACATGCCCCTCAGCAATTTTCTTGGCGTGTCTACTTTCCAAAATGGGGTCATTTGGGGGGGGGGGGGGGGGTTGTACTGCCCTGTCATTTTAGAGCCTCAAGAAATTAGATAGGCAGTCATAAATTAAAAGCTGTGTAAATTCCAACAAAAAGTAGAAAATATATTTTTTTCTCAAAATTTTCGGTCTTTTTCCATTTATATCGTAAAAAATAAAAATCGCAGAGGCAATCAAATACCATCAAAAGAAAGCTCTATTTGTGGGAAGAAAAGGACGCACATTTCGTTTGGGTACAACATTGCATGACCGCGCAATTACCAGTTAAAGCAGTGCGGTGCGAAATTGTAAAAAGACCTCTGGTCCTTAGGTTGACAATTGGTCCGGGGCTTAAGTGGTTAAAGCCACACCTTAAACTTTAAAAATGTTGCAGTACATAACACATTACACATTAACGCATATAGAAAATAGAAGTATTAGAAAAATGTTTACACTCTCCAGTTCTATCACCTGTTCTAGATCATTAGCTCTATTTGAGAGCTACAGCTGCCAGAAGAATCTTCACACTTCTGGGTGTGTTAAATGCCTGCTCCCCACCCATGTGCACTGGTTCCATCTGCTGGGATTATGTACCTAGAAGACAGAGGATTGACGCTCTGATTGATTGAGCAATGGTTTGTAGGAAGGGAATGCAGGCATTCTACATTGCTAGACATGTTGAATGTGAAGATTCCTTCTAACATCACAATTTTCCAGTACATTTTAAACTCAAGCAGGGGAATTGTGTTCAATTTTGAGTGGAATGATCACCATTCTTAAATTGAAACTGAAAGGTGGCATATTCAGCTCCTAGCATGTAGTTAAAGTTTTTTGCATATTAATTATTTAGGTTGTAAAAAAGCTAAAGATACCGTGCTTAGGTATATGTGAAGCTGCAGCTTCCCCAAAAAAAGACTCCACAAATGGTGTCCCAAAAATTAAATAATGAAAAACAGGGATATTGGTGCTGCTTATGAGTGTGAATATAGATCCACCAATCAAAATAAAGATAAGTATACAATATATGTGTGTATGCTAATCTGTTTGAGATAGTATAGGAGAAAAAGTTGCAAATCTATAGACACTATGATGGGTTCCTATTTTTAAGCAAATGATGTGTTGTCTGTTCAAGTCAAATGAAGATGAAAGTATGAATCCCTAAGCAGTGTAATGGAATCCTGTATGTAAGTAACCTATATAAAATAAAAGCGCTCTTTATCCACCTCAGAAATGGTACATTATCACAAAGTGGTTAATAGCTGACAAACAGATGTTAATAACAAGTGGAGCCCTAATTAGAAAGTGAATCAAGTGACAAAAAATATATATAACAATAAATATATAACATCAATGATAAAAAACATGAAACCAATAAATTGTTTGTTGAAAAGTGAATCAAACTAAAAAAAAAATGTAAAAATGTAAAATGTAAAAATATGTATATCAAATGTATAACAATAATAGATATAAAGTCAGTTTTTCAGTGTCCATTGTTCATATTTCCATAAAAGTGACTTGTGCTGATTTCCAGGTGATGCTACTTTATATCAGCCTCTGTGCATCAAATAAGGTGACTTCTCATGCATCAAAATAAAGTGACTTCACATCCATCAAATAAAGTGACTTCTCCTGCTCCCCCTTAGGTATGTGCAATCAAAAGATGCCCCCACCCCTGCAGGGGTAAAGAGCATGTAGTAAATTGTGTCTCCAATCTGGATATCTCTGGGAACGATAAACTCTCCTACTCCGGAACCAGATATATGCAAAACAGTATCCACATGCAATCAAAAACGGACATCTATAGTGTAAATCCAGTAAAAATATTTATTTAACACAAATTCAAATATAAAAGGACTTTCCTTAGGAAAAACGGGGCTGACAAATTGCACAGAAGATCAAAGTCAAGGACTCCAAAAGCAAAAATAGTATATTGGAAGAAGATATGATCAGTAGGAGAAAATTAATTGAACGCGTTTGAGTTGTAGGTAAAATTAGATGTGATAGAAATTAGATGTTAGTAACTGGAATGGTTTAGAGATTTCTTTAAAAAAGGGAGTAGTAATGTCACTAAGGAAATCTTCAAGGCTAATAAGAATATCAAGGTTCAACTACCAGGTATGATGCATATGTGATACAAACTCCCTGCTTCCCACAGTATTCTGTGCCTCATTGACCAATTGCCATGTCTAAGCATTTGCCAAGGAATATATTTGGATGCTTCTTTCAGCAGACTGGGCATTAACGGAGTATAGAGAAGGTACGGTATGTAAATGCACTTTATGATGCCTACATTGTAATGTTTTGTGTTCCTACTGCTGACCTCTGTCTCTCCACTGTGTCCTGTAATTATTTGGAGGACAACAAGAAAAGTCAGTGACAGCTGCAGTGGACCCATCAGATTGACACTCCTGAAAGTGTTGATTTCCCAGGGGAATTTGGGGAACCAATCCTACTGACTGTAGCAGTGTGAAAGTGGTGCATGCAGCAGGGGAGGTAAATGATCAATTTCTTGTTTACAGGTATCTGTCTAAAGTGAAACTATACTTACCTTTTCTCCAGCTATGTAAGATCTTCAAGCTACCTTCCTAACTTTATTTGCTTAAGGGATTTTTGGCCATGTTTGGCCAAGCCAAGATAATGCTCAGGTATTGGTGTCGTTCACGCCACCATAGAGACATGCAGAGAATGTTAAAAGTAAAAAGTTGCAAACAAGCAGGCTTTTATCACATTGTTTGCTGCTTTTTTTTTAACCCAATATTCACACATTTTTTGGGCTCATATGTGAAAATTCAGTGATTCTTGTGTGAATGTCATATGAATATTAAGAAAAAAAAAAGATAAATAAACTGCTTAGTATACATTTTACAAAAGTTTACCAAGAGACAGCTAAGAATGTGTTATTTAAAAGAAACTTTCATGTTTGCAAATGTTTAATTTTAACTTTAAGTTCCACTATAATATTAAATATTAGATTAAATACAATGTAACATTACATACCGGAGTTGGATGCCGATAATTGGAGGGAGATTTGGAATTTCCCATTCTCTCCTCTGGTCTCGGCCAGGGACAAACTGGTCCAGTATAAAATTATACACAGAGTTCATTACACACCCCATAGGCTGCATCAGATGTCGCCGGCACATTCCCCGGTGTGCTGGCGCTGCTCCTATCAGCCAGGGGACTTCTTTCACATTTTCTGGGCTTGCCCAGCAACTGTACATTATTGGAAGGAAGTTCTCCATGTGGTAGCTAAAACCACAAAGACTAGTGTCCCTTATGACCCTAAATATTGTCTGCTGGGGCTAGTGGAACAAATCTCCGTCCTCAGAGCCAATAAAATGCTCATATCTTTACTACTGTACTATGCACGCAAGGCATCACAATGAGCTGGAAACAATCATCTCCCCTCTCTGTCAGGTTCTGGAAAAACCTGGTGAATGCCAGTTTACCCCTTTATAGAGCTACCTACTCGGGCAGGGGTTGCCCGCAAAAATTTGAAAAGGTGTGGACCTGCTGGTTGGAAGACAATACTATGGCAACTGATGCAGTAATTCCCTCCTAGATTAACATAACGATTGTAGAGTAACGGGGGATTGACCTGAGTACCCTTATGTCTTATTATGTCTCCATTATAAGAGTGAGCACAGATTCTTCTGCATTGAACCCCTCCCCACATAGGGGTATGGTTAAGTAAGGTTGTATTTGTTGATGGTCTGTCCTGTGGCGGTATGTTGCTGCCCCAGGAATGGACTGGTTATATTATATGTTATGCCTGGTGTGGCTTTTGCTGCATCAGAGGATTTGCCCCTGCGTTGGTAATGTTCGGCCCTTGTGTGGGCAATGTTAAATGATAATGAAAAACTCAATAAAAACGATTTTGCAAAAAAAACAAAAATACAATGTAACATTAAAAAATGCTTTAATTGATGTTGCTTCAATGTTAAAGAGATTTCTCACGTTGCCTATATTGTAACCAGCATGGGAAGCGTGAATAAATATGAATCTGGATATTTTCACAAGGAAAGAAAGTGTATACAAATGATCTGCGATACTGAATAATTCTTTAAATCCTCCAGGCTCATAGTAATGTTAAAAGATAGAACTTAAAAGGTCTGCTTTAGCAATAGTGGAATGGGGATATTTTTGTGGGCATTACACCATCATCTGTCATACTCTTAAAGTGGTTATAAACGCTAATGTTTTTTTTTTACCTTAATGCAGTTTTTGTATTAAGTTAAAAAACCTTTTGAGGTTCATGTTCCCCCTGCCCCACCCTAAATACTTACCTGAGCCCAATCTTGGTCCAGCTCTGTGCCTCAGAGCAGCAGTGCTGCTCTCTCTCTCCCTCCTCAATGGACTCAGTGAAAGCCATTGGCTCCTACTGTTGTCAATCAAATCTAGAGACCGGGCACAGGGCCAAACCACACTGTGTACAGTATGTCAATAGATGGACACAGTGCTCGGGATCAAGCAAGCACGAGTTACCCTCCCTAGCAAGCCAATTGCTGGGAGGTAATCGAATGCAGGAGAGCCAGGGGCGTCAATGGGGGACCCCAGAAGAGGAGGAACAGTGCTTCTCTGTGCAAAACCACAGAGCAGGTAAGTATCAGATGTTTGAAATAAAAAAAAATAAAAAAAGATCCTGTACAGTCACTTTAACCACTTCAATACAGGGCACTTAAACACCTTCCTGCCCAGACCAATTTTGAGCTTTCAGCGCTGTCGCACTTTGAATGACAATTGCGCAGTCATGCTACATTGTACCCAAATGAAATTTTTATCATTTTTTTCCCACAAATAGAGCTTTCTTTTGGTGGTATTTGATCACCTCTACGGTTTTTATTTTTTGCGCTACAAATAAAAAAATACCGAAAATTTTGAAAAAAAAATGTTTTTTTTTGTTTCAGTTTCAAAACTTTGTAAATAAGTACGTTTTCTCCTTTACTGATGGGCACTGATGGGGCTACACTGATGGGCACTGATAAGGCGGCACTGATGGGCACCAATGTGGCACCAATGAAGTGGCACTGATAGGCGGCACTGATGGGCGACCCGGATGGGCGAAACAGATGGGCGACACGGACGGACACTGATAGGTGGCACAAATTGGCACTGATAGCTGGCACGGATGGGCGGCACGGATGGGCGGCACGGATGGGCGGCACAGGTGGGCATGGATATGCGGCACAGGTGGGCATGGATAGGCGGCACAGGTGGGCATGGATAGGCGGCACAGGTGGGCACTCAGGCGGCACAGGTGTTATACTATAGTAATGGATGCCAATCAGTGCCAAACAATAATGCATGCCAATCAGTGATGCCCATTGTGGGCACTGATTGGCATCCATTATGGGCACTGATTGGCACCCATTGTGCTGACTGGCATCCCTGGTGGTCTAGGGAGGATTATGACCTTTATTACCTTTTCCCTGGTGGTCTGGTGGCGTCCCTGGTGGTCCAGTGTGGGCATCCTCGGGGGGGCTGTGCTGATAATCGATCAGCACAGACCCCCCCTGTCAGAGGAGCAGCCGATCGGCTCTCCTCTACTCGCGTCTGACAGACGCGAGTGAGGGAAAGCCGATCACCGGCTCTTCCCATTTACACTGTGATCAGCCGTGATTGGACACGGCTGATCACATGGTAAAGAGTCTCCGTCGGAGACTCTTTACCGAGATCGTAGTTGCCGGGTGTCAGACTGACACCCCGCAACAACAATCGCTGCGATGCGCGCCCCCGGGGGCGCGCAGCGGCTCATAATCCTGATCACGTCATATGACGTCCGGTCAGGATTATGAAACCACTTTGCAGTCGTCAATTGCCTATAGGGCGGGCGGCAAGTGGTTAATTGCAATCCCAGACCACCAAACTGATGTTCAATAAAAAGAGGAACTCAGGTGTGAAGTGCCAACCTGCTTTCCCTTTCCCTAATTTGGGCCTTTTGTGTTCTACTGGAATATCATGTGCTGATTCTTCTAACACTTAAGGTTAGACATGTGCACACTGAAATATTTTGCTTCGGAATTTCATTTTCGTCTGAAAAATACATTTATTTCCTTACTCCCGAAAATCATTTTTATTTATTTAGTTTTTCATTAAAAATTGCATAACGCAACATCAAATTAATTTAAAACAAAATAAAACCAATAAGAAGCATCATCTCTAGCACTAGCAGGCCTAACATGTTTTGTCCACTGACTTTATCAGAGTTCTCTGATGCGTTATTTATAACATGGCTGTTGAAGTATGTTTTATTAATTAAAGATTAATACTTACCCAACTAGCAGGCCTGGATCTTAGCTGTCTTGTAGATCTAAAGAATCTTCTGCATAAGGCTAGGTTCACACCGGAGCGATGCGGGAGCGCTGCGAATCCGCTGCGTTTTCCCGCATCGCATGCCTCCCGCCCGCAGTTCACACTGCCCTGTACGGACTGCTGGGAGTGTCAATGAAATCTTAATGACACCCCCAGATCAGTCCGCATATCGCAGTGCGATCTGCAAACTCGGACAGGAATCGGATCGCATGGTGTGAACACCCATGTGATCCGATTCTGCTGCGGACCAAAAAAGGGTCCTGTGCGAGTTTGCGGCGGGTGCGATGCGAATTCAGCCATACTGTATGGCTGAACTCGCATCGCACAGAGATCGGATGTGATTTGCACTGCAGTGCGGTGCAAATCACATCCGGGTCTCCCACCCGCATCGGTGTGAACCCAGCTTAAGGCACACTTCCAGGTGTGTGAAGTGTCTGGTCCCTTATTGCTCACCGTGGTTCTTCAAGCCGGCTGCTATGACACAGCAGGGACTTGGGGACCAGTGAAGGGAACCACTCCACACACTGGGATATTCAGGCATGTCGGTAGTGTTTAATTGAATATTCTGCTGGATGCTGTTGTTTTTCAACAAAAGACGAACCCTAGTCAGAGCCCACTATAGAGTTAAGTGTTATTATTCTTTTTCATTTCAGAGTGATTAAAAAAAAATGGTAACAAAGTTATTTTAAGATAAGGTGGAATTCACAAATTATTAATGAGATTGTTCTGGTTCTCTGATGAGAGTTGAATATATCCTCCTTCAACATGATGGTGCAAGGTGTGCACACTGCTTAGAAAATATTGATTTAGTGTCCATGACTTTAGATATCTGTCTTTCTTTCTCTCTTCTCTGTGCTGGTATAAAACTAGATGAGCAAAAACGGAATGAATGCATTCAATACATGTGAGTCATACAACATATTGTGAATCTGCAATGCAGTATGTCATCAAAGGGAACGTGCAGTGGATTTGAAATTTTTGTCTAGTTTTAGCAATGTGAAAGTAATTTTGAGGAGGAAGGAGTATAATTTCGGCATAATTAACATATCTCTCTGGAACCGATGAGAATCATTAGGAGATGCTTTGCTTACAAGAAAGTGCAATACAAAGCCGAACGTAGTGCTGTGAATATAGTTTGAGAGACATATGGCCAAGTGTAGGGAAAAAAGGAACAAATGAAATAATGAATGAAAAGTGAGAACAAAGGAAAAAATAGGGAAAAAAAGAAGGGTTGAGAATAAGGGTGTGGGGGCACTGGAGAGATTGGAACATGGACTTCAAGGTTTACAAATTGCAGGAGCTTTAAAGCTAATCTCCAGATTTAATTTAACTTTAAATAGTTTATTTGGACCAAGCTGGTCCAAATGAACTGTTTACTTCACAAATGCCATATACACATGAGCAGACTTTCCGGCAGACTAGGTCTGATGGTCTTCCCGACTGACTTTTCAGCGGAGTTCCGACGGACTTTCCAAACGAACGGACTTGGCCACACACAATCACACCAAAGTCTGACAGATTCAAACGTGATGACGTATGACCAGACTAGAATAAGGAAGTTCATAGCCAGTAGCCAAAAGCTGCCCTAGCATCAGTTTTCATCCGTCAGACTAGCATACAGATGAATGGATTTTTCGACAAGACTCTAGTCCGTCGGAAAGATTTGAAACATGTTCTCAATCTAAAGTCCATCTGGTTTTTTCGGCAGCAAAGGTTCGATGAAGCCCACACATGCTCGAATTGTCCGATGGATTTGTTCCATCGGACCTTTGCTGTCGAAAAGTCTGCGTGTGTACACATAACAGTTCCAGCGGCTGGTAGTGCTGTGAAAACCCAGCTACATATAATATACAGTGGTGTGAAAAAGTGTTTGCCCCCTTCCTCATTTCCTGTTCCTTTGCATGTTTGTCACACTTAAGTGTTTCGGAACATCAAACCAATTTAAACAATAGTCAAGGACAACACAAGTAAACACAAAATGCAATTTGTAAATGAAGGTGTTTATTATTAAAGGTGAAAAAAAATCCAAACCATCATGGCCCTGTGTGAAAAAGTGATTGCCCCCCTTGTTAAAACATACTATAACTGTGGTTGTCCACACCTGAGTTCAATTTCTATAGCCACACCCAGGCCTGATTATTGCCACACCTGTTCACAATCAAGGCATCACTTAAATAGGAGCTGCTTGACACAGTAAGGTCCACCAGAAGATCCTTAAAAGCTACACATCATGCCGAGACCCAAAGAAATTCAGGAACAATTGAGAAAGAAAGTAATTGAGATCTATCAGTCTGGAAAGGGTTATAAAGCCATTTCCAAAGCTTTGGGAATCCAGCGAACCACAGTGAGAGCCATTATCCACAAATATCGAAGACATGGAACAGTGATGAACCTTCCCAGGAGTGGCCAGCCGCCCAAAATTACCCCAAGAGCGCAGCGACGACTCATCCAAGAGGTCACAAAAGACCCCACAACAACGTCCAAGGAACTGCAGGCCTCACTTGCCTCAGTTAAGGTCAGCGTTCATGCCTCCACCATCAGGAAAAGACTGGGCAAAAATGGCCTGCATGGCAGAGTTCCAAGGAGAAAACCACTGCTGAGCAAAAAGAACATCAAAGCTCGTCTCAATTTCTCCACAACACATCTTGATGATCCCCAAGACTTTTGGGACAACATTCTGTGGACCGATGAGACAAAAGTGGAACTCTTTGGAAGGTGTGTGTCCAAGTATATCTGGCGTAGAAGGAACACTGCATTTCATAAAAAGAACATTATACCAACAGTAAAATATGGTGGTGGTAGTGTGATGGTCTGGGGCTGTTTTGCTGCTTCAGGACCTGGAAGACTTGCCGTGATAAAAGGAACTATGAATTCTGCTGTCTACCAAGAGATCCTGAAGGAGAATGTCCCACCATCTGTTCGTGTACTCAAGCTGAAACGAACTTGGGTTCTGCAGCAGGACAATGATCCTAAACACACCAGCAAGTCCACCACCGAATGGCTGAAGAAAAACAAAATGAAGACTTTGGAGTGGCCTAGCCAAAGTCCTGACCTGAATCCTATTGAGATGTTGTGGTTTGACCTTAAAAAGGCCGTTCATGCTCGAAAACCCTCTAATGTAACTGAATTAGGACAATTCTGCAAAGATGAGTGGGCCGAAATTCCTCCAGGACGCTGTAAAAGCCTCATTGCACGTTATCGCAAACGCTTGGTTGCAGTTGTTGCTGCTAAGGGTGGCCCAACCAGTTATTAGGTTTAGGGGGCAATCACTTTTTCACACAGGGCCATGATGGTTTGGATTTTTTTTCACCTTTAATAATAAACACCTTCATTTACAAATTGCATTTTGTGTTTACTTGTGTTGTCCTTGACTATTGTTTAAATTGGTTTGATGTTCCGAAACACTTAAGTGTGACAAACATGCAAAGGAACAGGAAATGAGGAAGGGGGCAAACACTTTTTCACACCACTGTACAGCTCTATGTACTGGCACAGGGATGAGACCTTCCAGTCCTGCTTCTCGAAACAAATGGAGTTGGTGCTGCTTTGTATTCTATGAATGAATACAAAAGTGCTTCTGATTGGCTAAGGCAGTTGTCTAATCATGTCATGGGATACAAAACTTCCTCTGAATGGCACCTGAGTAGCACTCAGGCCAGCTCAATTGTGTTCTGGGAGAGGGACGGAAAGTTCTCATCAAACTGCTGGAAAACAGTGCTGTGTACTGTATATAACTGAGGCTACATACAGTTTACGCAGCTCTACTATCCGTTGTAACTGTTAGTGAAGTAAATAGTTTGGACCAGCTTGGTACAAACAAACAATTTAAAGTTAAATGAAACCTGAAACTCAGCATCAATGCATTGCATAGTTTAATGTGCTACAATGTTAGAGATTTAGACTCAGTCACCCAATAGGTAGTGAACAATTTAAGGCTCCCATAACTTTTGGGAACTTACTGTATCATTCTGTATTTCTGTAAACTTTTCAAATATTATGAGTTAAGAGAGTTGATGTTTTCCAAGCTCATGCTGGGAAACTCTTGGGTGAATATATGGGGAGAAACTGGCAATTAGTGTGGTTGGCTTTTTTTTTTCAGCAGGGCTTTTCATGTGCCCTTACGGAATGTATGTCCCAGTAAAGGAACTTTGTATGTGTGATATCTGTTCAGTTGTTTCTGACTCATCACTTCATTGGGCCAGTTTTCTGGGCACCATATCTGATATGCTTGAGAACTTTGCGAGGTAGGACACCAGGCCTTTTCACTACCCTCATTTGCATGGGCTTGGGATCAGCATACTAGGGCCAGTGTGGGAGGAAACGGGAGCACCCATCCAAGCACAGGGAGAACATTCAACATCTATGCAGTTAGTGTCCTGGTAGAGATGTAGGCCAAGTGCTTAATTTTTTTTACAGCTTTTCTCACCTTTTCATGGTTTCCAGAAACTACTTAGCAGCTTTTTGTAAGAAACCTGTTTTTTACAGAGTTCTATAGATCAAGCTGCAATTTAAAAACAGAAGTCTTGAAGCAAACAGCAGGAGATGGTTCCCTGTGATGTGACCAATGCGAAAGCAAATGAAAAAGTGAGCAGGAAGGCTTTAAATAGGCAGGTCAGACAAGCATCATCGGGAACAGCTGGTAACTGTGGAAAGAGAAGAGAGCTGGCAATTAGCCGACAGCTGAGCGGCCAGCCCAGAGGAGGAAGAGCTAAGCCAGCCCTTACACTGCCACACTCCCAAAAATGTGCTGGTAGGTAAATTATGGTACATCCTGCCTAAAATTGGCCCTAGTATGTTGTAATGTTCGGGGGACCAGGTAGATCGCAGGACACAGGCTTTGCACACAACAAAGGGTTTATTAAACTTAAATAGCTTTACAGCAGCCAAAAACAAAAGGAAAAAGGTTTCTAGTCTCACCGACTTGCAAAGTCCAGAACGGCTGTCTTTATCAGAAACAGAGCTTGATCTTGATGGCAGGTAGCTTCCCCTGCCAGGAGCCTTCCAAACAGGACACTGCTGTCCACTTCAGTTGCTGCAACCCCAAAACAAACACCAAACACCATCCACCATGTGTTCTCCACTCCTCCACACCCACCTACCACTTCCTGTCTTGTTTTTTAAAGGCACTCCCTAAACAGGTGGGTTAATCAATTTTATTCATTTAAAAAGACCACAACCCAAACAGAGGGGAAATATAGCGTCCTTCCAGGACCCAGCCACGGCGTCCTGTACATATCCCCCCCTGTGCCCCAACGCCAAGGAGGTGGAGGCAACAGTGGAGCTCAAACAATGGACTCGGGAGAGGGCATCTGCATTTAGATGCAGTCTCCCGGGCCTATGCTCCACTACAAATTTAAATTCCTGGAGTGCCAGGAACCACCGGGTAACCCTGGCATTAGTCCCTTTTCCCTGTCTCAGCCATGTTAAAGGGGCATGGTCAGAAATCAACCTAAACTTCCTTCCCAAAAGGTAATATCTGAGGGATTCCAGAGCCCACTTAATGGCCAGACACTCTCGTTCAATTATGGCATAGTTTTTCTCCGCTGGTGTTAACTTCCTGCTGAGGAAGACTATCGGGTGTTCCTCGCCAGGAATAACCTGTGACAACACCGCTCCCAATCCTACATCGGAAGCATCAGTCTGGACAACAAATTCTTTTGAAAAATTGGGTGCTACAAGGACAGGGTGTTGGCACAGCGCTGACTTGAGCTCCAAAAAAGCCTTCTCAGCGTCTGCATTCCACTCCACCATGACCGATTTCCGACCCTTAGTCAGATCGGTCAACGGAGCCGCCAACGTGGCAAAGTTGGGTACAAACCTTCTGTAGTATCCCACCATGCCCAGGAATGCACGTACCTGCTTTTTTGTGAGGGGGCGGGGCCAATTCTGTATAGCCTCTATCTTGTTGACCTGAGGTTTCACTACCCCTTTACCCACGATATAACCCAGGTATTTCACCTCCTCCATCCCCAAAGCACATTTTTCAGGGTTTATTGTAAACCCCTCCTTCCAAAGAGAGTCCAGCACTGCCTGCACTTTGGGCAAATGTGATTCCCAGTCTTTGCTAAAAATTACTATATCGTCCAAGTATACTGAGGCATACTTCCGGTGAGGTCGTAAAATCCTATCCATTGCTCTCTGGAACGTGGCTGGAGCAGTTTGCAATCCAAAAGGCATCCTTTTGTACTGAAAACTCCCCTCTGGGGTAGAAAAAGCTGTTTTCTCTCTAGCGGCCTTAGTCAACGGTATTTGCCAATACCCCTTGGTAAGGTCTAATGTAGTGATATACCTGGCTGGACCTAGTCTCTCGATAAGCTCATCTACCCGGGGCATGGGGTAGGCATCAAACCGGGAAACTTCATTAAGTTTCCGGAAATCATTGCAAAATCGAAGAGTCCCGTTGGGCTTCGGTACCAACACAATCGGGCTCGACCACTCACTCTGCGATTCCTCAATAATCCCTAGGTCTAACATCTTTTTTACTTCCTCTGAAACGGCCTTCCTTTGAGCCTCTGGGATGCGGTAGGGCCGGACAAAAACTTTGACTCCTGGTTCTGTGACAATATCATGCTCTATGACACTTAATGAGCCCTGGCAAGTCTGAAAATTTCTCTTTATTTCTCTGCAAGAACTCCTTTGCCTGCTGACTTTGGGTTTTAGACAGGGTATTTGCTACTTGGACACTCTCCACCCCAACCCGAGGCTCAAGTTTTGTACTAGCCAGGGAGGTCACTGGTTCCCTGTCTGTCCAGGGCTTTAACAAGTTTACATGATATATCTGTAAGGGTTTCCTCTTGCCTGGCTGGTGGACTCTATAATTTACCTCTCCCACTTTTTCTACAACCTCGAAAGGGCCTTGCCATCTGGCCAAGAACTTACTTTCCACAGTGGGAATCAACACTGCTACTCGATCCCCCACTTGGAAGTTCCTAATTTTGGCTGCCCTATTATAGACCCGTCGTTGAGCCTCCTGGGCTTTTTGTAAGTGTTCCTTAACTAGCGGCATCACCGTTCGGATCCTCTCCTGCATTTGAGAGACATATTCAAGAACACTTTTATGCTGAATTGGTTCACTTTCCCATTCTTCTTTAACAAAGTCCAGTAATCCACGAGGTCTCCGCCCATATACCAATTCAAAGGGCGAAAACCCAGTGGAGGCCTGGGGCACTTCTCGGATAGTAGTGATGGACGAACTTCCGACGGGACGTTTCGCGAACGCGAAACGCGAACGGACACAAACGTTCGCGAAAACGACCGTTCGCCGCGGGCTCCATTGACTTCAATGGGAGGCGAATTTCGCAAACCTTTAGGTCGAATTTGCGGCCACGGGGTAATTATTAGGGGGTAGCACGTAGTCCCACCACCTGGACAATAGCATAATACATGTATGAGGTGAATTTGGGATCGATAACTACAAGCATTTTTTTTTTATTTGGGAAATTGTTCTGACAATTCAGGACTATGGAGCTAATGAAGGCAATGGAGGAGAGGGAAGGTCAGGGACCAGGGTAGGCAAACAAGAGGGTGCAGGAGATACAGAGCACTGACAGCAGCACCGTAATACAGAGCACTGACATCAGCACCGTGACATACAGCGCTGACAGCAGCTCCGTGACATACAGCGCTGACAGCAGCTCCGTGACATACAGCGCTGACAGCAGCTCCGTGACATACAGCGCTGACAGCAGCTCCGTGACATACAGCGCTGACAGCAGCTCCGTGACATACAGCGCTGACAGCAGCTCCGTGACATACAGCGCTGACAGCAGCACCGTGACATACAGCGCTGACAGCAGCTCCGTGACATACAGCGCTGACAGCAGCTCCGTGACATACAGCACTGACAGCAGCTCCGTGACATACAGCACTGACAGCAGCTCCGTGACATACAGCGCTGACAGCAGCTCCGTGACATACAGCGCTGACAGCAGCACCGTGACATACAGCGCTGACAGCAGCTCCGTGACATACAGCGCTGACAGCAGCTCCGTGACATACAGCGCTGACAGCAGCTCCGTGACATACAGCGCTGACAGCAGCTCCGTGACATACAGCGCTGACAGCAGCTCCGTGACATACAGCGCTGACAGCAGCTCCGTGACATACAGCGCTGACAGCAGCTCCGTGACATACAGCGCTGACAGCAGCTCCGTGACATACAGCGCTGACAGCAGCTCCGTGACATACAGCGCTGACAGCAGCTCCGTGACATACAGCGCTGACAGCAGCACCGTAAGCAGCCCCAGGAGGAAGTCAGCACAGCACAGGGATGGTGTGATCCCCTCATAATAAGAACCCCCAGGAGGAAGTCAGCACAGCACAGGGATGGTGGGAGCCCCTCATAATAAGAACACCCAGGAGGAAGTCAGCACAGCACAGGGATGGTGGGAACCCCTCATAATAAGCAGCCCCAGTAGAAATATGACACCGCTCAACCTCTTCAAAGAGGAGGGTAGGGGCATATAGTACGGTGTGCTTTTTTGGGTCAGGGAAGTGAGCCAAATGAATTAAGAAGGTCTGTGTGCTTGATTCCAAAAATTGTTTATAGACATATACATGGTCTACTGATCACATGTGTTGAATTCCTCCGAGATCCATGCCTCATTCATTTTTAGAAATGTGAGGTAGTTAACACTGTGGTGAGCTAGGCGAGTACGCTTATCGGTCACAATCCCCCCTGCTGCGCTGAACGTCCTTTCGGACAGGACACTGGATGAGGGGCAAGCCAACAGTTCGATTGCAAATTGGGCAAGCTCTGGCCAGAGGTCAAGCCTGCCCACCCAGTAGTCTAGGGGTTCATCACTCCTCAGAGCGTCCACATCGGCCGTTAACCCAATGTAGTCGGACACCTGACGGTCTAGGCGTTCCCTGATGCTGGATCCGGATGACACCTGTCGATGGGTCGGCTGAAAGAATGACCTCATATCCGAAGTCACCAACACATCTTCAAACCGGCCTCTTCTTGCAGGCGCTGTTGGATTGGTACCCGCAAATCCTTCTCTGGGAGTGGGAATTGCTCCTCTGCCAGCGCACGCAAAAGCAGAATGCAGCATTTCTCGAAGCAAGGCCTGGAAGTGCTGCATTCTGACAGCCCTCTGCGACGGCGGTAACATTTCCGCCATTTTGTGTTTGTACCGGGGGTCTAAGTACGTTGCCACCCAGTACTGGTCCTTGACCCTCATGCTTTTTATACGGGGGTCCCTATTAAAACACTGGAGCATGAAGGCCCCCATTTGCACTAAAGTGGAAGCGGTGTGGTGGCCTGGCTCCTGCTCATCATCCAGGATAATGTCGTCCTCTTCATTCTCCTCTCCCCATCCTCGCACAACAGGGATCCCAGAAAGGTTTAAAGCATGCTCTTCTTGCTCCTGCTCATCCGCCCCGGCACCATCCTCCTCTGACTCCTCATCAGACTCCTGTTGTTGACTTGTCTCAGATAGAGTAGCCCCCCCTGGGAATTCATCCAGCATTGCGACTTCCTCATCTTCCCGCTCCTGCTCCTCCACAGCCTGATCAATGACACGACGCAATGCACGCTCCAGAAAGAAGGCATAAGGTACCATGTCACTGATGGCGCCATGGCTGCGACTGACCAGTTTGGTGATCTCCTCAAATGGCCGCAGAAGTCTGCATGTGTCGCGCATGAGCAGCCACTGGCGCGGTGAAAAAAAACCCAGCTCCCCAGAACCGTTTCTTTCGCAGAGTTCATACAGGTAGACGTTAACTGCACGTTTCTGCTGGAGCAGCCTATCAAGCATATAGAAGGTTGAGTTCCATCGCGTCGGGCAATCGCAAATAAGACGTCTGACCGGCAGATGGTGTCGCCGCTGAATGTCAGCAAGGCGAGCCATGGCCGTGTAAGATCTTCTGAAATGGGCCGAGATTTTCCTTGCCTGCCGCAAGATGTCCTGGACCCCAGGGTATTTGACAAGGAATCGCTGCACGACCAAGTTTAAGACGTGTGCCATGCACGGCACGTGCGTGATTTTGCCCTGTTTCAATGCGCTAAGCAGATTGGCACCGTTGTCACACACCACTTTACCAACTGTCAAATTGAGCGGTGTTAGCCACTCATCTGCCTGTGAACGCAAAGCTGAAAGGAGTGCCGGGCCAGTGTGGCTCTTTGCTTCCAGGCACAACAGACGCAGCACGGCATGGCAACGTCTCACCTGGCATGTGGAATAGGTTCTGGGGAGCTTGGGCGGTGCAGTGGAAGAGACGCTAGCAGCGGAAAAGGAGGAGGCAGCTGAGGAGGAGAGGGAGGAGGATGGAGTAGGAGGAGGAGAAGAAGAGTCAGGCCTGCATGCAATCCGTGGCGGTAAAACCAAATCTACACGGGTGCCACGGGTTACATGCTTGACGGCCGTCAGAAGGTTCACCCAGTGGGCAGTAAAACTGATATACCTTCCCTGCCCGTGTTTGCTAGACCACGTGTCTGTGGTCAGATGTATCTTGGCACCGACACTGTGTGCCAGAGATACATTCACTTGCCGCTGAACATGGCCATATAGCTCTGGGATGCCCTTCTCTGAGAAATACTTCCTTCCTGGGACCTTCCATTGTGGTGTTCCAATGGCCACAAATTTGCGAAAGGCCTCCGAGTCCACCAGTTTATATGGCAGTAGTTGGCGGGCTATGAGTTCTGACAAGCCAGCCGCCAACCGTTGGGCAAGAGGGTTATCCGGCGTCATCATTTTTTTACGCTCAAACATTAGGCCCACGGAAGCCTGCCTTTTTGCAGAAAAATGTGAGCTTGGCGTGATGGAAGGTGGAGTGGAGGACAATTGTGAGGAGAGAGGAGAAGGAGAAGTAGAAGACGAGGCTGGACGGTGAGAGCCTGCAGTGTGGCTTTGTGTGTTCCGTTGCTCCCACTGGGCTCGGTGATGGCTGCTCATGTGCCTTCTTAAGGCGGTCGTCCCTAGGTGAGTATTGGGCTTACCGCGACTAACGCGTTGACTGCAAAGATTGCAGATGGCAACGCTATTGTCAGCAGCGGACACGTTAAAAAAAGCCCACACTGCGGAGCCATGTGCCGGTGTCCTGGGAGCGCCAGATGTGACCGTACATGGTCGATGACTCGCTCCTGATACATTTGCAGTCTGCTTTGTCCCTGCTGTGCAATGTAAGTCATTGCTGCTTCTCCTCCCTATCTGCTGGTCCATATCTCCCTCTGAACTCCCCTCCTCTTCCTCTCTTGTGGGCACCCACGTGACATCACTAGACACGTCATCATCAACGTCACCTTCCCCACCGCTATAAGTAGAGTAGGCAGCAACACCGGGGACCAACCTCCTCCTTGGGCTGATCTGGGTACTGGCGTCAGACTGCTGAGTAGCGCTTGTTGCTACCTCCTCTTCCTGATCCAATACCAAGAGTGGCTGCGCATCAGAAATGTCCTCTTGATATGGATCGGAAAATAATTCCAGTGACTCAAGCGGAAGGTATGTGGTGGTGGTGGTGGTGGTCGTGTTGTTGGTGGTAGTGTCTTTGGGGGTGCACATAGCAGAGAGTGAAGAAGAGGGTGCAGATCGAGAGGATGAGGAGGGTGCAGAAGAGTAAGGCTGAGCGAGCCACTCAACCAAGTCTGGTGCATCCTTTAAAGTAATTGAACGCACCTTCTGCAACTTCCCACTTTGGCTCAAGCCTGTTGCTCCTGCCCTACCCCTACCACCCCTGCGGAAGGGCCTGCCTCTTCCTCTGCATGTCATTTTTTAAATGACCCTGTGACAAAACTCTTAGTCCCTATACCGCTGAAGGACTGCTGCAGTATAGGTGAGCGGTCAGCAGTGGTGCACGTCAACCCTATCTATTGTGGACCGATAGCGGTCCTTACAGAACAGCAGACTGTACCGCACTCAAGCCTATGTACCGTAGCACCCTATACCAAGTTACCAGTCCTTATAAGAACTTTTGTGGACCAAGCAGGTTGTGTATTAGTGTTTAGCAGACTGTACGTCAGTCCCTATACCGCTGAAGGACTGCTGCAGTATAGGGCAGCGGTCAGCAGTGGTGCACGTCAACCCTATCTATTGTGGACCGATAGCGGTCCTTACAGAACAGCAGACTGTACCGCACTCAAGCCTATGTACCGTAGCACCCTATACCAAGTTACCAGTCCTTATAAGAACTTTTGTGGACCAAGCAGGTTGTGTATTAGTGTTTAGCAGACTGTACGTCAGTCCCTATACCGCTGAAGGACTGCTGCAGTATAGGGCAGCGGTCAGCAGTGGTGCACGTCAACCCTATCTATTGTGGACCGATAGCGGTCCTTACAGAACAGCAGACTGTACCGCACTCAAGCCTATGTACCGTAGCACCCTATACCAAGTTACCAGTCCTTATAAGAACTTTTGTGGAACAAGCAGGTTGTGTGTTAGTGATTAGCAGACTGTACGTCAGTCCCTATACCGCTGAAGGACTGCTGCAGTATAGGTGAGCGGTCAGCAGTGGTGCACGTCAACCCTATCTATTGTGGACCGATAGCGGTCCTTACAGAACAGCAGACTGTACCGCACTCAAGCCTATGTACCGTAGCACCCTATACCAAGTTACCAGTCCTTATAAGAACTTTTGTGGACCAAGCAGGTTGTGTATTAGTGTTTAGCAGACTGTACGTCAGTCCCTATACCGCTGAAGGACTGCTGCAGTATAGGGCAGCGGTCAGCAGTGGTGCACGTCAACCCTATCTATTGTGGACCGATAGCGGTCCTTACAGAACAGCAGACTGTACCGCACTCAAGCCTATGTACCGTAGCACCCTATACCAAGTTACCAGTCCTTATAAGAACTTTTGTGGACCAAGCAGGTTGTGTATTAGTGTTTAGCAGACTGTACGTCAGTCCCTATACCGCTGAAGGACTGCTGCAGTATAGGGCAGCGGTCAGCAGTGGTGCACGTCAACCCTATCTATTGTGGACCGATAGCGGTCCTTACAGAACAGCAGACTGTACCGCACTCAAGCCTATGTACCGTAGCACCCTATACCAAGTTACCAGTCCTTATAAGAACTTTTGTGGACCAAGCAGGTTGTGTATTAGTGTTTAGCAGACTGTACGTCAGTCCCTATACCGCTGAAGGACTGCTGCAGTATAGGGCAGCGGTCAGCAGTGGTGCACGTCAACCCTATCTATTGTGGACCGATAGCGGTCCTTACAGAACAGCAGACTGTACCGCACTCAAGCCTATGTACCGTAGCACCCTATACCAAGTTACCAGTCCTTATAAGAACTTTTGTGGAACAAGCAGGTTGTGTGTTAGTGATTAGCAGACTGTACGTCAGTCCCTATACCAATGAAGGACTGCTGCAGTATAGGGCAGCGGTCAGCAGTAGTGCACGGCAACCCTATGTATTGTGGACCGATAGCGGTCCTTACAGAACAGCAGACTGTAACGCACTCAGGCCTATGTACCGTAGCACCCTATACCAAGTTACCAGTCCTTATAAGAACTTTTGTGGACCAAGCAGGTTGTGTGTTAGTGATTAGCAGACTGTACGTCAGTCCCTATACCAATGAAGGACTGCTGCAGTATAGGGCAGCGGTCAGCAGTAGTGCACGGCAACCCTATGTATTGTGGACCGATAGCGGTCCTTACAGAACAGCAGACTGTAACGCACTCAGGCCTATGTACCGTAGCACCCTATACCAAGTTACCAGTCCTTATAAGAACTTTTGTGGACCAAGCAGGTTGTGTGTTAGTGATTAGCAGACTGTACGTCAGTCCCTATACCAATGAAGGACTGCTGCAGTATAGGGCAGCGGTCAGCAGTAGTGCACGGCAACCCTATGTATTGTGGACCGATAGCGGTCCTTACAGAACAGCAGACTGTACTGCACTCAGGCCTATGTACCGTAGCACCCTATACCAAGTTACCAGTCCTTATAAAAACTTTTGTGGACCAAGCAGGTTGTGTGTTAGTGTTTAGCAGACTGTGCGTCAGTCCCTATACCGCTGAAGGACTGCTGCAGTATAGGGCAGCGGTCAGCAGTAGTGCACGGCAACCCTATGTATTGTGGACCGATAGCGGTCCTTACAGAACAGCAGACTGTAACGCACTCAGGCCTATGTACCGTAGCACCCTATACCAAGTTACCAGTCCTTATAAGAACTTTTGTGGACCAAGCAGGTTGTGTGTTAGTGATTAGCAGACTGTACGTCAGTCCCTATACCAATGAAGGACTGCTGCAGTATAGGGCAGCGGTCAGCAGTAGTGCACGGCAACCCTATGTATTGTGGACCGATAGCGGTCCTTACAGAACAGCAGACTGTAACGCACTCAGGCCTATGTACCGTAGCACCCTATACCAAGTTACCAGTCCTTATAAAAACTTTTGTGGACCAAGCAGGTTGTGTGTTAGTGTTTAGCAGACTGTGCGTCAGTCCCTATACCGCTGAAGGACTGCTGCAGTATAGGGCAGCGGTCAGCAGTAGTGCACGGCAACCCTATGTATTGTGGACCGATAGCGGTCCTTACAGAACAGCAGACTGTAACGCACTCAGGCCTATGTACCGTAGCACCCTATACCAAGTTACCAGTCCTTATAAGAACTTTTGTGGACCAAGCAGGTTGTGTGTTAGTGATTAGCAGACTGTACGTCAGTCCCTATACCAATGAAGGACTGCTGCAGTATAGGGCAGCGGTCAGCAGTAGTGCACGGCAACCCTATGTATTGTGGACCGATAGCGGTCCTTACAGAACAGCAGACTGTAACGCACTCAGGCCTATGTACCGTAGCACCCTATACCAAGTTACCAGTCCTTATAAGAACTTTTGTGGACCAAGCAGGTTGTGTGTTAGTGATTAGCAGACTGTACGTCAGTCCCTATACCAATGAAGGACTGCTGCAGTATAGGGCAGCGGTCAGCAGTAGTGCACGGCAACCCTATGTATTGTGGACCGATAGCGGTCCTTACAGAACAGCAGACTGTAACGCACTCAGGCCTATGTACCGTAGCACCCTATACCAAGTTACCAGTCCTTATAAGAACTTTTGTGGACCAAGCAGGTTGTGTGTTAGTGATTAGCAGACTGTACGTCAGTCCCTATACCAATGAAGGACTGCTGCAGTATAGGGCAGCGGTCAGCAGTAGTGCACGGCAACCCTATGTATTGTGGACCGATAGCGGTCCTTACAGAACAGCAGACTGTACTGCACTCAGGCCTATGTACCGTAGCACCCTATACCAAGTTACCAGTCCTTATAAAAACTTTTGTGGACCAAGCAGGTTGTGTGTTAGTGTTTAGCAGACTGTGCGTCAGTCCCTATACCGCTGAAGGACTGCTGCAGTATAGGGCAGCGGTCAGCAGTAGTGCACGGCAACCCTATGTATTGTGGACCGATAGCGGTCCTTACAGAACAGCAGACTGTAACGCACTCAGGCCTATGTACCGTAGCACCCTATACCAAGTTACCAGTCCTTATAAGAACTTTTGTGGACCAAGCAGGTTGTGTGTTAGTGATTAGCAGACTGTACGTCAGTCCCTATACCAATGAAGGACTGCTGCAGTATAGGGCAGCGGTCAGCAGTAGTGCACGGCAACCCTATGTATTGTGGACCGATAGCGGTCCTTACAGAACAGCAGACTGTACTGCACTCAGGCCTATGTACCGTAGCACCCTATACCAAGTTACCAGTCCTTATAAGAACTTTTGTGGACCAAGCAGGTTGTGTGTTAGTGATTAGCAGACTGTACGTCAGTCCCTATACCAATGAAGGACTGCTGCAGTATAGGGCAGCGGTCAGCAGTAGTGCACGGCAACCCTATGTATTGTGGACCGATAGCGGTCCTTACAGAACAGCAGACTGTACTGCACTCAGGCCTATGTACCGTAGCACCCTATACCAAGTTACCAGTCCTTATAAGAACTTTTGTGGACCAAGCAGGTTGTGTATTAGTGTTTAGCAGACTGTGCGTCAGTCCCTATACCGCTGAAGGACTGCTGCAGTATAGGGCAGCGGTCAGCAGTAGTGCACGGCAACCCTATGTATTGTGGACCGATAGCGGTCCTTACAGAACAGCAGACTGTACCGCACCCAAGCCTATGTACCGTAGCACCCTAGACAGACCAAGTTACCAGTCCTGATAAAGAGCTTTGTGGAACAAGTGAGTTGTGAATGATTAGCAGACTGCAGCAGAAGGGCAGCAGTCAAGTATAATATTCTTTCTATATTTGGAAGAAAGAATATTATACGTGTACAAGCCTATTACCGTACCACTGATACCAGTCCTGAAAAGAACCTTTGTGGAACTAATAGTAACAGCAAGTCTTTAAAATTATCCTCACTGCCTGACACACTGCTTCCTGCCTGTCCCTATACAAATTGGCAAAAAAGAGTAGGCTGGAACGATTAGCTGGAACAGCTCTTTTGTGGACCTGATAGTAACAGCTAATGATGATGATGATGATGATGATGAAGAAAGACTAATCTGGCTGAGCTGTCCCTAAAATAGCAGCATACAGCGCTCTGTCCCTTTATCTAAACTGACAAAAGAAACTCAGGCTGCTGACCTAACACCTATACCAGTCCTGAAAAGAACTTTTGTGTACCAAATAGCTAGCGTTTTCTCTGTCCCTACTCCACACAGGATCCTTTCCCTACAGTGACAGAAGAAAGAATGTAAAATGGCCACCGGATCGGGTGTATTTATAGGTTAGGGGGAATGTCCAAGTGTCCATGAGCTGTCATGTCTCAATTGGTTGTCCTGTAACACATGATAAACGTGTCACGAAAGGTTAAAGTTCTTGTATACATTAAACACGTAAGTCCGCCGGGGCGAACGACGGAAAAAGGCGTTCGAACCCGCGGACGGCGAAAGTCGGAAATTCGCCGCGAAACGACCGCCGGGCGAACCGTTCGGCCATCACTATCGGATAGCAAATAGGAGAGCTGGTAACAGGCAGTCCCAGTCTTTCCCATCCCTTTGTACCACTCTCTTGAGCATAGACTTAAGGGTCTTATTAAAACGTTCTACCAATCCATCTGTTTGGGGATGGTAGACCGATGTGCGCAGCTGTTTAATCCGGAACAGTTTGCATACATCAGCCATAACCTTCGACATAAACGGGGTGCCCTGGTCTGTGAGAATTTCCTTGGGAAAACCTGTCCATGTAAACAACTGGAATAACTCCCGTGCAATAGCCTTAGAGAAGGTATTCCGTAGGGGTAGCGCCTCAGGATATCGAGTGGCATAGTCGAGGACCACCAGTATGTAAGAATGACCTCGAGCCGACCTTACCAAGGGACCCACTATATCCATGGCTATCCTCTCGAATGGGACCTCAATTATGGGCAGAGGGACCAACGGGCTCCGGAAATGGGTCGCTGGAGCGGTCAACTGACAGGTGGGACAAGAGGTACAGTATCTCCTTACCTCTGCTTTCAAGCCTGGCCAGTAAAACCGGTCGGCGATCCGTTCCTCCGTCTTTTCAACTCCCAGGTGTCCCCCTAACACATCATCATGGGCCAGGTCCAGGACCTTGCGTCTATACTGTTGGGGTACCAATAATTGTTCTACCACATTTTCTCTCACTTTAGTAACCCGATAAAGCAATTCATTACATATTGAAAAATGTGGCCACCGCTCATTAGCACCTGGCTCTTGGGGCTCCCCATTTATTACTACAACCTGTTCCCGTGCCCTGGCCAAAGTGGGGTCCTGCATCTGGGCAGTACCAAATGCTCCCTGGGGAACACCCAAATCTGGCAAGTCAGGGGTAGAGGCCATTTCCTCATCCTCTTCCCCCAGCATTACCTGGAGTGGGGAAGGTTCCCCCCCCTCAGTGTTCAGGTAGGTCTGAGACCCCCACATATTGACATCCTTAACAGTATCAGCACTATTTTCATCATTATTAACCAAAGTCTTGGCGTTTTTATCAACTGGGTCCATATTACGAACATGTGGCATCTCAGGATTATTACCCTCAACAACAGGAACAGAGGGACTAGTTTCTTCCCAGTCTCTGGACCTTTCAGATAGTTCTCCTTGTCTCCAAAGTTTTGCAAATAACGGACAGTCACGTCCTATGATAACGTCATGTACCAAGTTTTTTACCACCCCCACCTCTTGAGTACTAGTGCCACATGCTGTGGAGATGGACACCAAGATGAGAGGGTACTCTCTAGTGTCCCCATGAATGCACACAACCCGCAAAATTTTGCTTACCGGACCGATCTTCCCAATTACTCTAGGGTGAACCAGGGTTACCATGCTTCCAGAGTCCAGCAAAGCCTGTGCAGGGTGGTGGTTCACTTGGACTTCACACTCAAACTTCCCCTCTCCAAGGTCAAGATGTGTTGTACACGCTTTATGGGCATAAAAAGACTCCCTCCGAAGAACCCCGCATTCCATGGGTTCTTCCTGCAATGGGCAGTGGGCCCGGGTATGGCCCCAGGCATGACATCGCCAACATTGTACATCCCCTCCTCTCCGATCAGGAACAGGTCGCTGAGGGGGTAACGGGTGTGACTCTTGGCCTTCCGGGGTGTTGGTTCCAGGGCTCCTGGGGACATCCTTTCGAAGGGCGGCAGTTGGTCGGAAGGGCCGTGGCAGACTGGGCCCTTGACGCTTGGTGGGGCCAAGCAGATCCTCCACCACCGTATATCGTTCCACCATCTCAACAAGGCAGTTCGCGGTTTTGGGGTCTCCATGGCTGACCCACCGTTGAAGGTCATCTGGCAGTGACCTTAAGTATCGGTCCAGCACGACCCGCTCCACAATTTGGGGGCCAGACAACACTTCGGGCTGCAGCCATTTTTTTACTAGTTGCACCAGGTCATGCATTTAAGATCGCGGTGGCCGGTTTGAACGATACTTCCATTGGTGCACTCGTTGGGCCCGAACGGCCGTAGTCACCCCCAGCCGAGCCAGTATTTCCGCCTTTAGTTTTTGATAATTTTTAGCATCTTCTGGTGGTAGGTCAAAATAGGCTTTTTGAGAATCTCCGGTGAGGAAAGGAGCAATTAAGCCGGCCCACTGGTCCTGGGGCCACCCTTCTCTCTCTGCCATCCTCTCAAATGTTGCCATAAACGCCTCTACGTCATCACTCAGGGACAACTTCTGCAAAAAATGGCTTGCCCTTATGGTCACCTGGTTGCCAGGGGCAACGGCCACTTGTTCACGGCCCTGAGAAAGCTGCTGCACTGCTTCTTTTAAGGCCGCCATCTGAGCCTGCATAACCTCTTGTTGGGTCGCTAGCTGGGCTGCTAACTGGGCCACCAACTCGTTGTGGTGCGTTTTTTGTACCTCCAGCTGGGTTGCTAAGCGCTGATTAGCTTCCTCATGGCGAGTCTGCGCTTGTATATTAGCTAAGGACAGCTGTTTAATTAGCTCCTCCATTGTTTCAGCTTTCAACAGTTGTGCAGCTTTAACCCAGGACATAAATTCACTGTACTGTCCCTTTAAATGTCAGTTCAGATCCAATGCAAAAAAAAAAAAAATAGCAAGAAAACGCCTGTTACTTTGTCCTGCCCGCATTCGAGCACCACTTGTAATGTTCGGGGGACCAGGTAGATCGCAGGACACAGGCTTTGCACACAACAAAGGGTTTATTAAACTTAAATAGCTTTACAGCAGCCAAAAACAAAAGGAAAAAGGTTTGTAGTCTCACCGACTTGCAAAGTCCAGAACGGCTGTCTTTATCAGAAACAGAGCTTGATCTTGATGGCAGGTAGCTTCCCCTGCCAGGAGCCTTCCAAACAGGACACTGCTGTCCACTTCAGTTGCTGCAACCCCAAAACAAACACCAAACACCATCCACCATGTGTTCTCCACTCCTCCACACCCACCTACCACTTCCTGTCTTGTTTTTTAAAGGCACTCCCTTAACAGGTGGGTTAATCAATTTTATTCATTTAAAAAGACCACAACCCAAACAGAAGGGAAATATAGCGTCCTTCCAGGACCCAGCCACGGCGTCCTGTACAATGTGTATGTATGCATTGTAAGCTCCTTGAAGGCAGGGACTGATGGGAACATAAAAAGACTAAACCAAAAAATAAATTTCGCAAAAAGTGTTACCAAATGGTAAAAAATATGAATTTCTCAGTGGCAGTTGTATTCACAAAATGTCTACATAAACATTATACATATTAATATTACTGTGATTGGCCGGAGCCGCGATGGCATCTCTCACGCTGGTAACGGCACACTTACTTAAGCATACGGTACATACATGCCATTGCTTCAGTGGCCATGTGCTGATGAGGGAACTTGCAGATACAGGGGATATCTCCTAAACCGTGCAGGTGGGAAAATAATGATTTAATCCCCTGCAGATTTTGTACATTTGCCCGCTTACAAAGAAATTAAGGGTCTATAATTTTTATCATAGGTGTATTTTAAATGATAGAGACAGTATATCAACCCAAAATCCAGAAAAAACACACTGAAAAACACTGAAGCCTGAGCTGCACTGAGGATGAATGAGATAGAATTCTGTATAGAGACTGTTATTCAGTAAAAAAATGAAATAAAGTAAACAGTGTTTACAATATTTCATTCACAAACTGACACATAGTAAACATAGTTTACTATGTGTCAGTGATTAATGAATACAGAAGCTGTCTGTATTCTTTCAGGAAAGGAAAGCAGCTGGTAAAACACGTTTACCAGCCCCCCCTGCTCTCCATCCATCCAGCGATTTCTTTTTTCTATGGCTTGTATTATTTGATAAACTCGATCATTTTATTTTTTTGTGTGTGACTTCATCTGAAATACAAAATGTTTGATGAAACAAAATTGCTGAAGCAAGTGTATGCACTGTATATGCAATAAAACTTCCATGGGATAAGCTACACAGTAGACTGATTTTGGCAGCCAGGTTTTCCAAAAGCCATATAAATGTAAACATGTTCTGGAGAGGTTGCGTATAGGCTAACTACGCAAGTGATTTTGTCGCTGCAACTAATTGCTACTATGTTGCTGCTACAAAGTCACCTGTGTAGCTTAGCCCTAGTGAAGAGAATAGTGATGCTTAGGAAATGTTCACATGTATAATCTGATGGGAAGCTTTTTCTAGAACTTTTTATCAAATACTACAGAAAGATATGCACTTAAATGTCACAAACCCGATGATATACTGATCCATTCCATACAAAACACGTCCATCAGTTACACAATGAAACACCACAGAGTGTGTCCAATGAAATGTAACAAAATTCTAATTCAAGCCACAATAAAAAACAAAACAAAATAAGAACATTGATTAATGCTGGAACAACAGCTCCAAACAGTGGCATAAAGAAAAAACAAAAAGAACCAAATCCCAAATCAAGGTACAGTTTGTTTGAACAAACAGCAGGTATTCAATCCAGGTTGGTTTCTTATATATTTGGCTGTGGTAATCATTGTGTACTAAAGTTTTTAATGTATTTTGAAGGTACCTTGTCTGGATTAAGGTATCATTTAGCAGTTTTCCTCATTAGTGAACGTAAGTGTTTTGTAGTTGAATTTTAGCTGTAATAAAATCAGTGGTGTGGCTGATCATGTACATTTGCAGTAATACTGATGTAAATATGGAATAGCCTCCAGGGAAATACTAGGGGACTTTAGGGGCAACTAATTAGCAGAATAGTTTTAGAAAGTAGAAATGTATTAATAATATAAAATATGTGGTGCATACACCACCATTGTCAATTGCATAAAAAGACAATAACAAGATCATATATCATATATAAATGCAAACGTCCTTCAGTGTTAAGCCGACGTGTTTCTGGACCTATGAAGAGTCCTTTCTTCAGGGGCATTTCATACAAAGTATTGCTGCTATCAGATATTCTATAATGAGACAAAATCACACATCAGAATCAGCAATGAGGTCAGAGAAATTAGCATCGCTGAAGTCAAGTAAAAACGACATACCAGTCAAGGAACACTGAAGGATTTTTGCATTTATATATGATTTATTATATTGTTATTGTCTTTTTATGCAATTGACAATGATGATGTATGCACCACATATTTTATATTATTAATAAATTCTACTTTCTAAAACTATTCTGCTAATTAGCTGTCCCCAAAGTCCCTAGTATGTCCCTAGGGGGTACTCCATATATACAGTACATCTGTTTAATTTGGGATGTTGGCAACTTATGGGTCTTCTCAGTTGGATTTCTACATATTTTTGCAGTAATAATAATCCCCATTCTACACACTTTCAGGTGTAGCATCAAGAGCACTGGACTTAGGTTCAGGTTGGGTGTTTTTCAATACTGAACCACAGCTCAGAAAGTTGTTCTGTAATCAGAAAATGTTCTTGCACAGTTATGAATAGAGATGGCCTGGCAGTCGGTTCGCGGCGGACTTCTGACGCTGTTCGCGTGGCGGACATATGCGTTTACATTGTGAAGAACTTTGACCCATGATGACACATCCATCATGGGGTACAAGACAGCCAATTGAGACATTTCAGCACATGGACAATTAGACATACCCCTACCTTATAAATAGACCTGATCTGGCGGCCATTTTACATTCTGTCTTTTGTCAGTGTAGGGACAGGATGCTGTGTGGAGCAGGGACAGTCAATTTAATCACTAGCTATTACTATTAGGTCCACAAAAGTCCTTTTAAGGACTGGTAATACACTTAGAATATACTTTCTTTCAAAGATACAAAGTATATTCTGGTGCACTGCTGCTGACTGCTGTGCTGCTGAGTGCACTGCTGACCGATTCTGCAGCTGTCTTTTATCAGTGTAGGGAGGGACAGTTTGGTGTTTGGAGCAGGGACAGTCTGCAAATAACTAGTTACTAGGTCCACAAAGGTCCTTTTAAGGACTGGTATAGGTGTACAGTATATAGGGTTTTACACGTATAATATACTTTCTTTCAAATATAGAAAGCATATTATACTTGACTGCTGTGCCGCTGAGCTGATTGCTGCCCGATTCTGCAGCTGTCTTTTATCAGTGTAGGGACTGAGGGACAGTTTGGTGTTTGGAGCAGGGACAGTCTGCAAATCACTAGCTACTAGGTCCACAAAGGTCCTTTTATAGGTGTACAGTATATAGGGTTGTACACGTATAATATACTTTCTTTAAAATATAGAAAGCATATTATAGTGCACTGCATGCAGTGCTGCTGACCGATTCTGCAGCTGTCCTTTCTCAGTGTAGGGAGGGACAGTTTGGTTTTTGGAGCAGGGACAGTCTGCAATTCACTAACTACCAGCTAGCTACTATTAGGTCCACAAAGGTCCTTTTAAGGATTGGTATAGGTGTACTATTTGGTGTACTACACGTATAAAATACTTGCACATAGAGAAAGCATAGTATAGTGCATTTCCACTGTGCAGCATTGTGACTGCGGAGCGGTTCTGCAGCGATACTACAAAGAGTGACAAACGCTATTTTAAAAAAAGTATTATAACTGGTGTGATAGACCAGTGGCCCCCAAAAACGACAGATTGAAGCGGGGTGTTATATACCTTCTTCCACATACATACTGCACTTCTCTAGAGACTTTTGTCACGGGGTCATTTAAAAAATGACAGGCAGAGGAAGAGGCAGGCCCTTCCACAGGGGTGGTAGGGGTAGGGCAGGAGCAACAGGCTTCAGCCAAAGTGGCAAATTGCAGAAGGTGCGTGTGATTACGTCAAAGGACGCAGCAGACTTGGTTGAGTGGCTCACTCAGCCTTACTCTTCTGCACCCTCCTCATCCTCTCGATCTGCACCCTCTTTTTCACTCTCTACTGTGTGCACCCCCAAAGACACTACCACCAACACCACCACCACCACCATATACCCTCCACTTGAGTCACAGGAATTATTTTCTGATCCATCACAAGACATTGCTGAAGCGCAACCACTCTTGGCATTGGATCAGGAAGAGGAGGTAGTAAGAACCGCCACTCAGCAGTCTGACGACAGTACCCAGATCAGCCCAAGGAGGAGGTTGGTCCCCGGTGTTGCTGCCTACTCCGAGATCTCTAATTATAGTGGTGGGGAAGGTGATGTTGATGATGACGTGTCTAGTGATGTCACGTGGGTGCCCACAAGAGAGGAAGAGGAGGGGAGTTCAGAGGGAGATATGGACCAGCAGATAGGGAGGAGAAGCAGGCAGAACTTAGATTGCACAGGAGGGACAAAGCAGACTGCTAATATATCAGGAGCGAGGCATCAACCATGTACGGTCACATCTGGCGCTCCCAGACGCGGGCACATGGCTCCGCAGTGTGTGCTTTTTTTAACGTGTCCGCTGCTGACAATAGTGCTGCCATCTGCAGCCTTTGCAGTCAACGCATAAGTCGCAGTAAGCCCAACACTCACCTAGGGACGACCGCCTTAAGAAGGCACATGAGCTGCCATCACTGAGCCCAGTGGGAGCAACAGAACCCACATAGCCACGCTCCAGGCTCTCACTGTCCAGCCTTGTCTTCTACTTCTCCTTCTCCTCTCTCCTCACAATTGTCCTCCACTCCACCTTCCATCATGCTGTCCTCACGTTTTTCTGGAAAAAGGCAGGCTTCCATGGGCCAAATGTTCGGGCGTAAAAAAAATTATGACGCCAGATAACCCTCTTGCCCAGCGGTTGATGGCTGGCTTGTCAGAACTCATAGCCCGCCAACTACTGTCATATAAACTGGTGGACTCGGAGGCCTTTTCGAAAATTTGTGGCCATTGGAACACCACAATGGAAGGTCCCAGGAAGGAAGTATTTCTCACAGAAGGGCATCCCAGAGCTATATGGCCATGTTCAGCGGCAAGTGAATGTATCTCTGGAACACAGTGTCAGTGCCAAGATACATCTGACCACAAATACGTGGTCTAGCAAACATGGGCAGGGAAGGTATATAACTTTTACTGCCTACTGGGTGAACCTTCTAATGGCCATCTATGAATTAACCCGTGGCACCCGTGTAGATTTGGTTTTACTGCCACGGATTGCATGCAGGCCTGGCTCTTCTTCTCCTCCTCCTACTCCATCCTCCTCCCTCTCCTCCGTGGCTGACTCCTTCTTTTCCGTTGCTAGCGTCTCTTCCGCTGCGCCGCCCAAGATACCCAGAACCTATTTGACATGCCAGGTGAGACGTTGCCATGCTGTGCTGCGTCTGTTGTGCCTGGAAGCCAAGAGCCACACTGGCCCTGCACTCCTTTCAGCTTTGGGTTCACAGGCAGATCAGTGGCTAGCACCACTCAATTTGACAGTTGGTAAAGTGGTGTATGACAACGGTGCCAATCTGCTTATCGCATTGAAACAGGGCAAAATTACACATGTGCCATGCATGGCACACATCTTAAACTTGGTCGTGCAGCAATTAATTGTCAAATACCCTGGGGTCCAGGACATCTTGCGGCAGGCAAGGAAAATCTCGGCCCATTTCAGAAGATCTTACACGGCCATGGCTCGCTTTGCTGACATTCAGCGGCGACACAATCTGCCGGTCAGACGTCTTATTTGCGATTGCCCGACGCGATGGAACTCAACCTTCTATATGCTTGATAAACGGCTCCAGCAGAAATGTGCAGTTAACGACTACCTGTACGAACTCTGCAGCAGAACAGGTTCTGGGAGCTTGTTTTATTTTTACCACACCAGTTGCTGCTCATGTGCGATGCATGCAGACTTCTGAGGCCATTTGCTGAGATCACCAAACTGGTCTGTCGCAGCCATGGCGCCATCGATGACTTCGTACCTAATGCCTTCTTTATGGAGCATGCATTGCGTCATGTCATTGATCAAGTCGCGGAGGAGCATGAGCAGGAAGATGAGGAAGTTGCAATGCTGGATGAAATCCCAGGGGGGTTACTCTATCTGAGACAAGTCAACAACAGGAGTCTGAAGAGGAGTTAGAGGAGGATGGTGCAGCGGCGGATGAGGAGGAGCAAGAAAAGCATGCTTTAAACCTTTCTGGGATCCCTGTTGTTGTGCATGGATGGGGAGAGGAAAACGAGGAGGACGACATTATCCTGGATGATGAGCAGGAGCCAGGCCACCACACCACTTCCAATTTAGTGCAAATGGGGGCCTTCATGCTCCAGTGTTTTAACAGGGACCACCATATAAAAAGCATAAAGGTCAAGGACCAGTACTGGGTGGCAACGTACTTAGACCCCCGGTACAAACACAAAATGGCGGAAATGTTACCACCATTACAGAGGGCTGTCAGAATGGAGCACTTACAGACCTTGCTTCTAGAAATGCTGCATTCTGCTTTTGCGTGCGCTGGCAGAGGAGGAATTCTCACTCCCAGAGAAAGAGTTGCGGGTACCAATCCAACAGCGCCTGCAAGAAGCGGGCAGTTTGAAGATGTGTTGGTGACTTCTGATATGGGGTCATTCTTTCAGCCGACCCATCGACAGGTGTCATCCGGATCCAGCATCAGGGAACGCCTAGACCGACAGGTGTCCGACTACATTGGGTTAATGCCCGTTGTGGATGTTCTGAGAGGTGATGAACCCCTGGACTACTGGGTGGGCAGGCTTGACCTCTGGCCAGAGCTTGCCCAATTTGCAATGGAACTGTTGGCTTGCCCCTCGTCCAGTGTCCTGTCCGAATGGACATTCAGAGCAGCAGGGGGGATCGTGACCGATAAGCACACTCGCCTAGCTCACGACAGTGTTGACCTAGCCTTATAAAAATGAATGAGGCATGGATCTCGGAGGAATTCAACACATGTGACTAGTAGACCATGTATATGTATAACTCTATAAACGATTTATTTAATTGAGCACACAGACCTTTTTTCCACCTTTGGCTCACTTCCTTGTACAAAAAAAGCACACCGTACTATATGCCCGTACCCTGTTTGAAGAGGTTGAGCGGTGTCATATTTTTGGGTCCCGCAGAGAGTTGCTGGTATCAGTGCTGTTGTCAGTGGACTCTATCTCGGTGCTGGTGTCAGTGCTCTCTCTCTATCTCGGTGCTGGTGTCAGTGCTCTCTCTCTATCTTGGTGCTGGTGTGGTGTCAGTGCTCTCTATCACGGTGCTGGTGTGGTCTCAGTGCTCTATCACGGTGCTGGTGTCAGTACTCTCCATCGCGGTGCTGGTGTGGTGTCAGCGCTCTTTATCTCAGTGCTGGTGTCAGTGCTCTCTATCTCGTGCTGGTTTGGTCTCAGTGCTCTCTATCACTGTGCTGGTGTCAGTGCTCTCTATCACGGTGCTGGTGTGGCGTCAGTGTTCTCTATCTCGGTGCTGGTGTCTGTGCTCTCTCTCTCTATCTCGGTGCTGATGTGGTGTTAGTGATCTCTATCTCGGTGCTGGTGCCGGTGTCAGTGCTCTCTATCACGGTGATGGTGTCAGTGCTCTCTATCTCGGTGCTGGTGTCAGTGCTCTCTAACTCTGTGCTGGTGTCAATGCTCTCTATCACGGTGCTGGTGTCAGTGCTCTCTATCACAGTGCTGGTGTGGTGTCAGTACTCTCTATCACGGTGCTGGTGTCAGTGCTCTCTATCACTGTGCTGGTGTGCTGTCAGTGCTCTCTATCTCGGTGCTGGTGTCAGTGCTCTCTATCTCGGTGCTGATGTCTGTGCTCTCTATCTCAGTGCTGGCATCAGTGCTCTCTATCTCGGTGCTGGTGTCAGTGCTCTCTATCTATCTCGGTACTGGTGTGGTGTCAGTGATCTCTATCTCGGTGCTGGTGTCAGTGCTCTCTATCACGGTGCTGGTGGCAGTGCTCTCTATCAGGGTGATGGTGTCAGTGCTCTCTATCTCGGTGCTGGTGTCAGTGCTCCCTATCTTGGTGCTGGTGTCAGTGCCCTCTATCACAGTGCTGGTGTGGTGTCAGTGCTCTCTATCATGGTGCTGTGCCAGTGCTCTCTATCACGGTGCTGGTGTCAGTGCTCTCTATCACGGTGCTGGTGGGGTGTCAGTGCTCTCTATCTCTGTGCTGGTGTCAGTGCTCTCTCTCTATCTCAGTGCTGGTGTCAGTGCTCTCTATCTCGGTGCTGGTGTCAGTGCTCTCTCTCTATCCCGGTGCTGGTGTGGTGTCAGGGCTCTCTATCTCGGTGCTGGTGTGGTCTCAGTGCTCTCTATCATGGTGCTGGTGTTAGTGCTCTTTATCACAGTGCTGGTGTCAGTGCTCTCTATCTCGGTGCTGGTGTCAGTGCTCTCTATCACGGTACTGGTGTCAGTGCCCTCTATCTCGGTGCTGGTGTCAGTGCTCTCTATCTCGGTGCTGGTGTCAGTGCTCGCTAAGACCTGCTGGTGTCAGTGCTCTCTATCACGGTGCTGGTGTCAGTGCTCTCTCTTTATCTCGGTGCTGGTGTGTTGTCAGTGCTCTCTATCTCGGTGCTGGTGTCAGTGCTCTCTATCACAGTGATGTGTCAGTGCTCTTTATTACATGCTGGTGTCAGTGCTCTCTATCTCGGTGCTGGTGTCAGTGCTCTTTATCACGGTGCTGGTGTCAGTGCTCTCTATCACAGTGCTGGTGTGGTGTCAGTACTCTCTATCACGGTGCTGGTGTCAGTGCTCTCTATCACGGTGATGGTGTCAGTGCTCTCTATCATGGAGCTGGTGTGCTGTCAATGCTCTCTATCTCGGTGCTGGTGTCAGTGCTCTCTATCTCGGTGCTGATGTCTGTGCTCTCTATCTCGGTGCTGGCATCAGTGCTCTCTATCTTGGTGCTGGTGTCAGTGCTCTCTATCTATCTCGGTGCTGGTGTGGTGTCAGTGATCTCTATCTCGGTGCTGGTGCTGGTGTCAGTGCTCTCTATCACGGAGCTGGTGTCAGCGCTCTCTAGCATGGTGATGGTGTCAGTGCTCTCTATCTCGGTGCTGGTGTCAGTGCTCTCTATCTCGGTGCTGGTGTCAGTGCTCTCTATCTCGGTGCTGGTGTCAGTGCTCTATATCTCGGTGCTGATGTCAGTGCTCTCTATCTCTGTGCTGGTGTGGTGTCAGTGCTCTCTATCATAGTGCTGGTGTCAGTGCTCTCTATCACGGTGCTGGTGTCAGTGCTCTCTATCACGGTGCTGGTGGGGTGTCAGTGCTCTCTATCTCTGTGCTGGTGTCAGTGCTCTCTCTCTATCTCAGTGCTGGTGTCAGTGCTCTCTATCTCGGTGCTGGTGTCAGTGCTCTCTCTCTATCCCGGTGCTGGTGTGGTGTAGATAGAGATAGAGATAGAGAGCACTGATGCCAGCACCGAGATAGAGAGCACTGCTGGTGTCAGTGCTCTCTATCACGGTGCTGGTGTCAGTGCTCTCTAGCATGGTGATGGTGTCAGTGCTCTCTATCACGGACCTGGTGTGCTGTCAGTGCTTTCTATCTCGGTGCTGGTGTCAGTGCTCTCTATTAGGGATGAGCTTCGTGTTCGAGTCGAACGTACGTTCGACTCGAACATTGGCTGTTCGGGCGTTCGGCGAATTCCGAACGTTTGGGCCGTTCACGTCAAAATTCGAGTGACGCGCGCGCGGACCACAATGCACTGCGGTGGCGCAGTGCATTGCTGCCCCATGATTGGCCAAGCATGCACTGTGACCCCGCATGCTTGGCCAATCGCAGCGCCGGCAGCGAGGAGAGCCATGATTGGCCACAGGCATCCTGCCTGTGGCCAATCATAGCTCAGGCTGTGTAGTGCACGCCCCACACTATATAAGGCCGCCTTTGAGGCGGCTTCGTGTAGTGTGTTACTTAGCATCTGAAGCAGTGGGTGTTCTGTGTACCTTCAACACAGTACACACCAATCGTTTTTGGCTGATTTCCTATCTTGCTGCTGTGTAGTGGTTGTTGTCTGTGCCCTGACTGCAGTATACACCACTATATTCACCTCACCTATATAGCTAGTGATCTAGCTTTAACCACTTAACAACTGCCCATTGCCGATTAACGGCTTCAGGGGGGTTGTTTAACTCTGAGAGGCCGTTAATTAACGGCCTCCCAGAATTCTGCTCTCGCGTGCCCCGAGGTGTGCGCACTCTAGAGCATCCGTGACCGCCGGGTCGCATCACGGATCACGGTAAACGGCCGCTCATAGCGACTGTTTACCACGTGATTGCTCCGTCAAATGACGGAGTGATCACTTGGAAACAAACCGGCGTCATGTTATGACGCCTGTTCCTCCCTCCCCTCTCTGTACCGATCGGTACAGCGGAGGGGAAAGAGATCGGTGTCAGCAGCGATGTGGGCTGCATCTGCAGTGCCCACATCGCTGCTCACCGAATTTAACCCCTCAATTCCCTGCCAATACTCTGCAATACCAGTGCATACTCTGCAGTACCCTGCCATTACTCTGCAGTACCCCGCCATTACTCTGCAGTGCAGTACCCTGCCATTACTCTGCAGTGCAGTACCCTGCCATTACTCTGCAGTACCCCCCATTACTCTGCAGTAACCCCCATTACTCTGCAGTACCCCCCAATACTCTGCAGTACCCCCCATTACTCTGCAGTAACCCCCATTACTCTGCAGTACCCCCCAATACTCTGCAGTACCCGCCATTACTCTGCAGTACCCCCAATACTCTGCAGTACCCCCCAATACTCTGCAGTACCCGCCATTACTCTGCAGTACCCGCCATTACTCTGCAGTAACCCCCATTAACCTGCAGTACCCCCCAATACTCTGCAGTACCCGCCATTACTCTGCAGTACCCGCCATTACTCTGCAGTACCCCCAATACTCTGCAGTACCCGCCATTACTCTGCAGTACCCGCCATTACTCTGCAGTACCCCCAATACTCTGCAGTACCCTGCCATTACTCTGTAGTACCCCCCAATACACTGCAGTACCCTGCTATTACTCTGTAGTACCCCGCCAATACCCAGCCAATACTCTGTAATACCCTGCCATAAATTGCCATACCCAGCCATACTCAGAGATACCCAGCCATACTCGGTGATACCCTGAAATACCCAGCCATAGACGCCCCCCACCCCTCACCGCCCTCCGGTGCTTCTACCAACTCGCCAGTACGATCAAAGCCAGAATCTTTTTTTTATTTTTTATTTCAGGCTTCCCAGCCTAGAGGTGAGATGTGGGGTCATATTGACCCCCCAGATTTCACTGTAAAGAGGACCTGTCACCCCATATTCCTATTACAAGGGATGTTTACATTTCTTGTAATAGGAATAAAAGTGATCAAAAATATATTTTTGGGGAAAAAAATGTCAAACTAACATAAATAAAGTAAAATGAACAATAAAAAAATAAAATAAAAAT
This sequence comes from Lithobates pipiens, assembly GCF_037356315.1. Classification (NCBI taxonomy): domain Eukaryota; kingdom Metazoa; phylum Chordata; class Amphibia; order Anura; family Ranidae; genus Lithobates; species Lithobates pipiens. The sequence goes on from NW_027507787.1 coordinate 49,240,742, forward strand.
TAAAGCGCCCATGTCCCCATGTGCTCGCATGTGCCACACATGTGAGGTATCGCCGAGAATGTTAGAGCGAGAGCAATAATTCTAGTCCTAGACCTCCTCTGCAACTCAAAACATGTAACCAGTAAAAAAAAAATTAAAGCGTCGCCTATGGGGATTTTTTAAGTAGCGACGTTTGGCGCCATTCCACGGGCATGTGCAATTTTGAAGAGTGACATGTTTGATATCTATTTACTCAGCATAACTTCATCTTTCACTTTATGCAAACATTGGGCTAACAAGTGGTTAATAATAGAGCTTGCAGTCAGTAGTGTTAGGAGAGTGCGTGCTGTCTGCGTGCTCTGTACCCAGTACATACCGCTATAATATAGGGCAGGCCCCTACTTTCAAACATCCAACTTACAAACATCTCCTACTTGCAAACGCAAGGAGACAGCAGCAAGTGAGATGAAAAAAGATGGACGACAAAACAAATTATACAGGGGTGATAACCCTTCCCTATGTTTTCCAAAAAGCTTAAAGATAGTTTTTTTGACTGGAGCTACACTTTAAAAATGTACCGGTTGAAAATGACAAACAGATTCAACTTAACACAACAAACCTACACAGTCCCTGTCTTGTTTGCACCGCCTGTATACTGCTGTTCTGAGTATATAGGGCCTGGGGGCCACACGCATTTCCTTTTTTTAATATGGGTACGGGGTTCCCCTTAATATGCGTACAAGACCCAAATAGGCTGGTAATGGGCAGGGAGGGCTACCCATGCCATGTTTCTCAATGATTTTCAACCATATTGCAGGAACCAGATATAACATTAAAACCGCAAGCAGTTTTAAATGGTGTTATTTCCGTTTAATGTCATTTTGTGCAGGGACTGTTCTAAACACGGGAAACACGTGGCACTTCACAGGCATACTACAGACACCCCCCAGGCACCATATTTAAAGGAATATTTCACTTTCTTTTTTTCACTTTCTTTTTTTCACTTTAATCGTCATTAAAATCAGTGCTCCCGCCAAAACGGCAGTTTTTAAAACTTTTTTTTGCAGTGACCCATGTCCCCTGAGGCAGGAGGCAGGTCCCCAAACCCTTTTTAGGACACTATCTTGCATATTAGCCGTTAAAATTAGCACTTTCCAATTCGAACGTTCGAGTCCCTTAGACTTCAATGGGGTTCTAACGTTCGTACCGAACGCGGGGGTCGTTCGCAAGTTCTGGTGCGAACCGAACCGGGGGGTGTTCGGCTCATCCCTACTCTCTATCTATGTCAGTGCTGGTGTGATGTCAGTGATCTCTATCTCGGTGCTGGTGTCAGTGCTCTCTATCACGGTGCTGGTGTCAGTGCCCTCTATCTTGGTGCTGGTGTCAGTGCTCTCTATCTCGGTGCTGGTGTCAGTGCTCTCTATCTCGGTGCTGGTGTCAGTGCTCTCTATCACGGTGCTGGTGTCAGTGCTCTCTCTTTATCTCGGCACTGGTGTGTTGTCAGTGCTCTCTATCTCGGTGCTGGTGTCAGTGCTCTCTATCTCGGTGCTGGTGTCAGTGCTCTCTATCTCGGTGCTGGCGTCAGTGCTCTCTATCTCAGTGCTGGTGTCAGTGCTCTCTATCTCGGTGCTGGTGTGGGGTCAGTGCTCTCGATCACGGTGCTGGTGTGGTGTCAGTGCTCTCTATCAGGGTTCTGGCGTCAGTGCTCTCTATCTTGGTGCTGGTGTCAGTGCTCTCTATCACGGAGCTGGTGTGCTGTCAGTGATCTCTATCTCGATGCTGGTGTCAGTGCTCTCTATCTCGGTGCTGATGTCTGTGCTCTCTATCTCGGTGCTGGCATCAGTGCTCTCTATCTCGGTGCTGGTGTCAGTGCTCACTATCTCAGTGCTGGTGTTGTGTCAGTGCTCTCTATCTCGGTGCTGATGTGGTGTCAGTGCTCTCTATCACGGTGCTGGTTTCAGTGCTCTGTATCATGGAGCTTGTGTGCTGCCAGTGCTCTCTATCTTGGTGCTGGTGTCAGTGCTCTCTCTCTCTATCTCAGTGCTGGTGTTAGCGCTCTCTCTCTATCTCGGTGCTGGTGGGGTCTCATTGCTCTCTATCACGGTGCTGGTGTCAGTGCTCTCTATCACAGTGATGGTGTCAGTGCTCTCTATCTCGGTGCTGGTGTCAGTGCTCTCTATCTCGGTGCTGGTGTCAGTGCTCTCTATCTATGTCAGTGCTGGTGTGATGTCAGTGATCTCTATCTCGGTGCTGGTGTCAGTGCTCTCTATCACGGTGCTGGTGTCAGTGCCCTCTATCTTGGTGCTGGTGTCAGTGCTCTCTATCTCGGTGCTGGTGTCAGTGTTCTCTATCTCGGTGCTGGTGTCAGTGCTCTCTATCACGGTGCTGGTGTCAGTGCTCTCTCTTTATCTCGGCGCTGGTGTGTTGTCAGTGCACTCTATCTCGGTGCTGGTGTCAGTGCTCTCTATCTCGGTGCTGGTGTCAGTGCTCTCTATCTCGGTGCTGGCATCAGTGCTCTCTATCTCAGTGCTGGTGTCAGTGCTCTCTATCTCGGTGCTGGTGTGGGGTCAGTGCTCTCGATCACGGTGCTGGTGTGGTGTCAGTGCTCTCTATCAGGGTTCTGGCGTCAGTGCTCTCTATCTTGGTGCTGGTGTCAGTGCTCTCTATCACGGAGCTGGTGTGCTGTCAGTGATCTCTATCTCGATGCTGGTGTCAGTGCTCTCTATCTCGGTGCTGATGTCTGTGCTCTCTATCTCGGTGCTGGCATCAGTGCTCTCTATCTCGGTGCTGGTGTCAGTGCTCACTATCTCAGTGCTGGTGTTGTGTCAGTGCTCTCTATATCGGTGCTGGTGTGGTGTCAGTGCTCTCTATCACGGTGCTGGTTTCAGTGCTCTGTATCATGGAGCTTGTGTGCTGCCAGTGCTCTCTATCTTGGTGCTGGTGTCAGTGCTCTCTCTCTCTATCTCAGTGCTGGTGTTAGTGCTCTCTCTCTATCTCGGTGCTGGTGGGGTCTCATTGCTCTCTATCACGGTGCTGGTGCCAGTGCTCTCTATCACAGTGATGGTGTCAGTGCTCTCTATCTCGGTGCTGGTGTCAGTGCTCTCTATCACGTGCTGGTGTCAGTGCTCTCTAGCACGGTGCTGGTGTCAGTGATCTCTCTCTCGGTGCTGGTGTGGTGTCAGTGCTCTCTATCTCGGTGCTGGTGTGGTGTTAGTGCTCTCTATCTCTGTGCTGGTGTCAGTGCTCTCTATCACGGTGCTGGTGTCAGTGCTCTCTATCACGGAGCTGGTGTGCTGTCAGTGCTCTCTATCTCGGTGCTGGTGTCAGTGCTCTCTCTCTCTATCTCAGTGCTGGTGTCAGTGCTCTCTATCTCGGTGCTGGTGTCAGTGCTCTCTATCACGGAGCTGGTGTGCTGTCAGTGCTTTCTATCTCGGTGCTGGTGTCAGTGCTCTCTATCTATCTCATTGCTGGTGTGGTGTCAGTGATCTCTATCTCGGTGCTGGTGTCTGTGCTCTCTATCACGGTGCTGGTGTCAGTGCTCTCTATCATGGTGATGGTGTCAGTGCTCTCTATCTCGGTGCTGGTGTCAGTGCTCTCTATCACAGTGCTGGTGTCAGTGCTCTCTATCACAGTGCTGGTGTGGTGTCAGTGCTCTCTATCTCGGTGCTGCTGTCAGTGCTCTCTATCTCAGTGCTGATGTCAGTGCTCTCTATCTCTGTGCTGGTGTGGTGTCAGTGCTCTCTATCATGGTGCTGGTGTCAGTGCTCTCTATCACGGTGCTGGTGTCAGTGCTCTCTATCACGGTGCTGGTGGGGTGTCAGTGCTCTCTATATCTGTGCTGGTGTCAGTGCTCCCTCTCTATCTCAGTGCTGGTGTCAGTGCTCTCTATCTCGGTGCTGGTGTCAGTGCTCTCTCTCTACCCCGGTGCTGGTGTGGTGTCAGGGCTCTCTATCTCGGTGCTGGTGTGGTCGCAGTGCTCTCTATCATGGTGCTGGTGTTAGTGCTCTCTATCACAGTGCTGGTGTCAGTGCTCTCTATCTCAGTGCTGGTGTCAGTGCTCTCTATCATGGTGCTGGTGTCAGTGCCCTCTATCTTGGTGCTGGTGTCAGTGCTCTCTATCTCGGTGCTGGTGTCAGTGCTCTCTATCACCTGCTGGTGTCAGTGCTCTCTATCATGGTGCTGGTGTCAGTGCTCTCTCTTTATCTCGGCGCTGGTGTGTTGTCAGTGCTCTCTATCTCGGTGCTGGTGTCAGTGCTGTCTATCACAGTGATGGTGTCAGTGCTCTTTATCACATGCTGGTGTCAGTGCTCTCCATCTCGGTGCTGGTGTCAGTGCTCTCTATCTCGGTGCTGGCATCAGTGCTCTCTATCTCAGTGCTGGTGTCAGTGCTCTCTATCTCGGTGCTGGTGTGGTGTCAGTGCTCTCTATCACGGTGCTGGTGTGGTGTCAGTGCTCTCTATCACAGTGCTGGTGTCAGTGCTCTCTATCACGGTGCTGGTGTCAGTGCTCTCTATTACGGAGCTGGTGTGCTGGCAGTGCTCTCTATCTCGATGCTGGTGTCAGTGCTCTCTATCTCGGTGCTGATGTCTGTGCTCTCTATCTCGGTGCTGGCATCAGTGCTCTCTATCTCGGTGCTGGTGTCAGTGCTCTCTATCTCAGTGCTGGTGTTGTGTCAGTGCTCTCTATCTCGGTGCTGGTGTGGTGTCAGTGCTCTCTATCACGGTGCTGGTGTCAGTGCTCAGTGTCAGTATTTTGTGGCTGAAAATATGACCTGGAGGTTTTTAAGGTTCGCCTGCCATTAAATTCAATAGGGTCCGCCACAAACTTTTGGTCGCGTTCGCGAAACATCCCGTCGGAAGTTCATCCATCACTAGTTATGTTAAGTTAAGTGAAATGGGATGTAGATGACTGTATACAAAATTACCATAGTTATAAATCACCTAGAGTACTTTTTATACTATTGGCTCAGTTCACAAAGCTAATCAGGACCATGAGGATCTTTATTTTTAGCCCTTCTTTAACCACTTGGCACCCATACTATGTCTATTGACGTCATGGGCTTTCGGTGGTTATATCTGAATGATGCCTGAGGCCACAGACATCATTCAGATATCAGTGTTTTCAGCCGGCGATTCCCTGCACCATAAGAATGATCATAGTGGCTGTTCCGCCGCTTGATCGTTCTTACGGGCGGCGGGATGGGACGCCCCCCCTCCCGCCACCCTCCGGTGCTTGTACCGACTCACCGCTTCCATCGGTGAGTCGTGACAGGATCCGCCGGCCCCCGCCAGTTACCATAGAGATTTCTGGTGGACCAGATCATCCCCGGAGTCTCTATGATCATTCGGAGGCCGGGCGCGATGTTATGACGTCACACCCGCCCTCGTATTCAAAATAACGGTGCCAATTTGGCAGGGAAGCCAGGATTTTTATTTATTTTTTATTCCCAGCCTAGAGGTGAGATATGGGGTCTTATTGACCCCATATCTCACTGTAAATATGTCCGATCGTGCCATATTCCTATTACAAGGGATGTTTACATTCCTTGCAATAGGAATAAAAGTCATCAATTTTTTTTTTTTTTAAGTGTCAAATTAAAAAATAAAAATAAAATTAACAATAAAAAAAATAAAAAAGTAAAGCGCCCCTGTCCCCGTGATCTCGCACACAGAAGCGAACGAATACGTAAGTCCCGCCCACATATGAAAACGGTGTTTAAACTACACATGTGAGGTATTGCCACGAACGTTAGAGCGAGAGCAATAATTCTAGCTCTAGACCTCTTCTGTACCCCAAAACATGTAACCAGTAAAAAAAAATTAAAGCGTCGCCTATGGGGATTTTTAAATACCAAAGTTTGGCGCCATTCCACGAGCTCGTGCAATTTTGAAGCATGACATGTTGGGTATCTATTTACTAGGCGTATCCTCCTCTTTCACGTTAGGCAAAAATTTGGCTAACTTTACTGTTTTTTTTTTTAAGCATGAAACTGTTTCTTTCAGAAAAAAACGTGTTTGAAAAATTGTTGCGCAAATACTGTGCAAGATAAAAAGTTGCAACAACCGCCATTGTATTCTCTAGGGTCTTTGCTAAAAAAACATATATAATGTTTGGGGGTTCTATGTAATTTTCTAGCGAAAAAATTAGGAATTTTACATGTAGGAGAGAAATGTCAGAAATGGCCTGGGCGCGAAGTGGTTAAAATGACAACTGTAATTTCTTGCAAAATAAGGATTCTTTTCTTGGCATTTTTAGCTTTGTGAATTGAGCCTTAAAGTGTTACTAAACCCAGGACACTGCATTCACTATATCTGGTCTCCCACAGTACACAGAAACATGGAAATGCAATTATTTTAGTAAATATAAATTTCTAAATACCTTTTCTCATCAGCAGTATATAGCAGTCTTGTGGATTCAATCAGTGTTTAGCCAAGCACTGGTTAAAGCTTGTAGGAGTTTTCTGACTGCCCTATGAGACTGCAAGACCCCTGACCCTCTGTCTGGACACTGTTGAGTGGCCCTGTGCTGATCACATGCAACCTCCCGAGAAAATAAAACATTGTTGTTTTTTTAGCAATACACACCTAACTGAGCATGTGCAGCCTGACTCTATAGGCTCTGTGTTATCAGGAAAATTATCAAGGGACAGTGGAATAAGAGGAGGATCAGAGAAGCCAGAATCAAGCAGCCTTTTTACACAATGCAGAGGAGTAATCTCTTAGGCTCCACAGTGAATATAACAAGCATGCTTTACTTCAGATACAGAGTGATTTTACTGTTGTGGGTTTAGTAACACTTTAAATATCTTACTATTTATTGTTGCCCATTTTCTCATTTTTAAAATGTGGATCACAGATTCATATTTTGATAAGTATTACAGCTAAAGCTTATAAAATATAGTTTATAATAGGATGAACTATTTATAAGATTATATAAGATATAATAGTTCTGTACTTTTTTTCTTACTCTTGCCCATTTAAAAAAAAAAAAAAATATTATGGCATCCGTTCTTACAGTTTTCCATTGAACATGACTGATGTCTCTGCTCTCTGCATTACATACAGAATTACATGCCAAACATTTTTGCTTTGTCTCAAGTATATTTCAGGCTATATAAACTTGTAGTAAAAAACACAGAAGAATTTCAATAACATTTTCTCCAAAGGAAATTTCAAGCATATCCTCCTATCTAGTTGGACTAAAATTGAAATTCCAATTTCATACTGCTGAACAACCAAACAAAAAAGTACCATTTTATGCAGTGTACATTGTGTTCAGTGCACAATGTATTTCATTCAAACAAGTTCAACATTTCTAACATTAAAGTCTGTCATGCATTCAGAAGTAAAAAGTGTTTATGGAGAGAAAAAGTAAAATTTTCAGCTTGGTAATCTTGGCAAGGAGAGAACATTTTGTAGACCTTTTGTTGTAACTAACTTGGGTTCTTACATGTTTTGCCACATTAGGAATTTAGATGTTTGGTTATCAAGAGAAACCTAATTCTTTCACTGACTGTACATTTTGCATTGGTCTATATAGCAACATGTCTGTGTTGGTTCAGTTTATAACTTTCTTTTTCCACTGCTATGCATTTAAATATCTCCCAAATGTTTGGTAAATTTGAAATTGGTTTTGCTCAGTGCACAGTGTGCCACATGTATGCAAAACTGGTGCAAGAGCTCCAGGATGCATACCGCTGTGACAGATGTGAGCAGGTTGCCCTTCTAGAAGCTCGCATTAGAGATCTGGAGGAGCAAGTTGCAACACTGGGTGGAAAGGACAACCTTGAAAGGGGTCCTCTGCTCGCTGAGCAGGTGGTCAGTAGGGTTGATGTGGAGGGTGGAGGGGCAAGTCAGGATTATCACGTAGGAAGATGGGTTAATGTAGTTAGAGGGAGTGGAAGGGGCTCGCAGAAAAGGAAGGCCAGTCCTGTGTTTGTGCATCAAAACAAATTTGCCGAGTTGGGTGAAAATGTGGAGGTGACAAACACAGAGGTGGCAGCCCTAGATGTCACTGCTCCCCCTAACAGCCGGGAGAGCAGCCCATCTAGTAGAGGAGGTGAAGGGAGTGCAGAAAGGCCTAGACAGTTGGTGGTTATAGGGGATTCTATAATCAGAAGGACTGATAGAATAATTTGTCGCCAGGATCGCCTCAACCGAATAGTTTGCTGTCTCCCTGGTGCTAGGGTTCGGCATGTGGTGGACCGGGTGGATAAATTACTGGGAGGGGCTGGGTATGACCCAGCAGTCTTGGTCCACGTTGGAACCAATGACCGTATACATGGAAGGTGGAGGCTCCTCAAGAATCAATTTAGAGAACTAGGCTGCAAGTTGAAGGGAAGGACCTCCAAGGTGATATTCTCTGAAATATTGCCTGTGCCATGCGCAACACAGGAAAGGCAGGGGGTGATTAGAGAGCTGAATGCATGGCTAAAGACCTGGTGTAGGGAGGAGGGATTTGGGTTTCTAGAGCACTGGGCTGACTTTTCATTGGGGTGCAACCTATATGCTAATGATGGTTTGCACTTGAATGGAAGGGGGTCTGCTGTGCTGGGGAAGAGGTTTATGGGAAGGCTGGAGGAGTATTTAAACTGGGTTTGAGGGGGGAGGGTGAACCAGAAGTACATTGGGCAGACAGGTCAGTTAGGGGTCAGACATTAATGGAGGGTGGAATGGGGATAGATGGGGGGTGGGATATGGCAGGTGTCAAGAAATTTCCCATGTTGCAAACAGCCATTGAAAACTATAGTGCAATTTGTACTACTAAAAATAATATGAAAAACACCAGAGCAAAATGTAATAATGCATTAAAGTGTTTATTCACCAATGCCAGAAGTCTGCCAAGCAAAATAGGTGAGTTGGAAGCTGTGGTGCATCAGGAGAGCTATGATGTAATCGGTATTGCTGAAACTTGGCTTCAATCCTCACATGACTGGGCTATTAATATTCCTGGCTATGCACTCTTTCGGAGAGACAGGGTAAAAAGGAAAGGTGGCGGGGTCTGTCTCTATGTGAGAAGTGATCTCAAAGCAAGTGTGAAAGAGGACCTGGTGGATGGAGAGTGTGATGAGTCCGAAGCATTATGGGTGGAACTGCATTTAGATGGGGGTAGTTCAAAGTTAATCGTTGGAGTTTGTTATAGACCACCCAATGTGAATGAGGAGGTGGAGACTCAGCTCCTTGCACAGATGGAAAGGGCTGCAAGGGCTGGGACAGTGATAATAATGGGGGATTTTAACTACCCAGAAATTGACTGGAGTAATGGCACTGCTGGGACAGTTAAAGGGCAAAAAATGATAAACCTATTACAGGACAATTTTATGGTCCAGTTTATTGAGGCCCCAACTAGGAATGAAGCTCTGTTGGACCTGGTAATCTCAAACCATGCAGAGCTTATTACTAATGTCCAGATAAAGGAACACCTGGGTAGCAGTGATCATAACATGATTTCCTTTGATGTTAGCGCTAAACAAGAAATACATACGGGTAAGATAAAAACACTTAACTTCAAGAGAGCTAATTTTCCAAGGATGAGGGATACTCTCCAGGACTTAGACTGGGAGAGAATATTCGCTTCAATGGGCACAGAACAGAAATGGGAATTCTTCAAAAAGACTGTTGGGGACCTCACTGCAAAGTATATTCCCATGGGCAATAAGTTTAAAAGGCTAAAAACAAAACCTATGTGGCTCACGGCCAAAGTTAAAAAAGCTATAAACTGTAAGAGAAGAGCTTTTAAAAAATATAAAAATGAAGGATCACTAGTGTCATTTAAATGTTACAAAGAAATTAACAGTATATGTAAAAAGGAAATCAAGGATGCAAAAATTCAAAACGAACGACAGATTGCAAAAGATAGTAGGACAAACCCCAAAAAATTCTTCAAATATATTAATAGTAAAAAGGTCAAGTCTGAGCATGTAGGCCCTTTACAAAACAATCTAGAGTTGGTGACTGGGGACAAAGAGAAGGCTAATTTATTAAACACTTTCTTCAGCTCTGTGTACACAAAAGAGCATGGGGGAGCTCATGTCCATAATGGGGGTGGTAGTGACACAGCCCCAAATGATCCACAATGGCTCAAAAGGGATATGGTCCAGAAATACTTAGACAGAATAAAGGTGGATAAAGCACCTGGACCTGATGGCATCCACCCACGGATCCTAAAAGAATTGAGCTCTGTAATTTCAAAGCCATTGTATCTAATTTTTAGGGACTCATTAATGACGGGAATAGTCCCACTGGATTGGCGCAGGGCGAACGTGGTGCCTATATTTAAAAAGGGATCAAAGTCTTTACCAAGTAACTATAGACCTGTTAGCTTAACTTCTATAGCTGGGAAGATACTGGAGCGTTTAATAAAAGACCACATCGACGAGTTCTTGCTGAACAATAACACTTTAAGCAACAGACAGCATGGATTCATGAAAGACAGAAGTTGTCAGACAAATCTGATTTCTTTTTATGAGGTGGTAAGTAAAACCTTGGACAGAGGGGTGGCGGTGGACGTGGTATACTTGGATTTTGCAAAAGCATTCGATACAGTTCCGCACACACGGCTCATGTGTAAGGTAAAGTCTACAGGTTTGGAAATATCAGTTTGTAAATGGATAGAAAATTGGCTAGAAGACAGAATTCAAAGAGTCGTGGTTAATGACTCTTACTCTGAATGGTCTAAGGTTATCAGTGGTGTACCCCAAGGTTCAGTGTTGGGACCCTTACTTTTTAACATCTTTATAAATGACATTGGGTCTGGCATCAAAAGTAATATTTCTGTCTTTGCAGATGACACCAAGATATGCAGTGGAATAACGTCTTTACAGGATGTCTCCAATTTACAAGCCGACCTCAATACACTGTCTAATTGGGCGACTATGTGGCAGATGAGGTTTAATGTTGATAAATGTAAAGTTATGCACTTGGGGCCTAAGAATATGCATGCATCATACATGCTAGGGGGAGTACAACTGGGGGAATCCATAGTGGAGAAGGATCTGGGGGTTTTGGTAGACCATAAGCTCAATAACAACATGCAATGCCAAGCTGCTGTTTGCAAAGCGAGCAAAGTCCTTTCTTGTATTAAGAGAGGTATGGACTCCAGAGAAAGAGATATCATTTTGCCCCTGTTCAAATCATTAGTAAGACCTCACCTGGAATATGCCGTTCAGTTTTGGGCACCAGTTCTCAAAAAGGATGTCGGGGAACTGGAGAAAGTGCAGAGAAGGGCAACCAAACTGATAAGAGGCATGGAGGAACTCAGCTATGAGGAGAGATTAGAGGAACTAAATTTATTCACTCTTGAGAAGAGGAGATTAAGGGGGGATATGATTAACATGTTCAAATATATTAGGGGTCCATATAGTGAACTTGGTGTTGAGTTGTTCTCTGTACGGTCAACCCAGAGGACACGGGGGCACTCTTTACGTCTAGAGGAAAAGAGATTTCAGCTTCAAGTACGGAAAGGTTTCTTCACAGTTAGAGCAGTGAAAATGTGGAATAGACTCCCACCAGAGGTGGTTCTGGCCAGTTCAGTAGATTGCTTTAAGAAAGGCTTGGATACTTTCCTGATGGTACATAATATAACTAGGTACTAACATAGGTAAAGTTGATCCAGGGAAAATCCGATCGCCTATTGGGGGATCAGGAAGGAATTTTTTTTCCCCTGCTGTAGTAAATTGGAGCATGCTCTGCTGGGTTTTTTTTTCGCCTTCCTCTGGATCAATTGTGGGCATAAAATTGGGTATCTGGATTGTACGATTATTTTTCATTTTATTTATTTGTTTTTAAGGTTGAACTGGATGGACTTGTGTCTTTTTTCAACCTGGCTAACTATGTAACTATGTAACTATGAAACAAAACAGCCAATACGCTTAGGTTTAGATTTTGTCAATTTGTAATTTTGTATAATTTAGTAAGAATGGATTTTTATATGTGGACCTCATTTTTGTGAATGGTTCCAAATGATCATCACAGTGTGGATGGTTTTAACAGCATCTTAGTATATGTGCAGAGAAATGCCAACAGTGACCAAGATGTCACACTCTCCTGCCTCTGAACACGTTTCTAGAGATAAATACCTACAAATAGTTTTTGTTTGCTCTGAAAGCACGGTGTATGAGTTTTTGGACTTGCTGGTTTGCTGAACCCATGCACATAGCAATCCAGTTAAATTTTTTCAGGTAAATGATCAGAACCAAATATACAAAATCAATATTTTTTGGATGTTCAACATGCATGACAAGCTAAGACCATGCTGTACACGTTCAACATCATTGTACAATCAGTTCATAGATTTAGCAATCACATTCACTTTGTGCACATGTGTTCAAGATATAAGCATATTGGAGTGATTTATTCCTACTCTTGTTAATTTCTGATGGAAATCAAGCCTATTGTCTGTACTTGAGATGCAAAATGACATCATGCTTTTTGAAAAATTTCCACGTGCAACAGTAAAGGTAAAATAGAAAAAAGAATTACGTTTCACATTACATTACTGTTTATAAATAGCTTGACTTTCATTCTCAGATATTTTTTTAGCACTTCTACAGCAAATTGAGTAACTGAACCCCTTGCTACATTGAAATTAAAAAAAATTTGCTTTTTTTTTAAATTTGTTCAGTATGTTTCCAGGGAGTGGTTTTGACTTAGGAAAATAGAGGAATCCTGCCAGTAACTTCAATTCATGCAGGAAACAGATTTGATCAACTTGGCATTACCACTTCCCACCTAGCATATTGTCAATAACTTCTATGCAAGATGTAGAAACCTTGCAGGAAGATCTAAACAAATTAAGGGGGTGGGCAACCACATGGCAAATGAGGTTTAATGTTGAAAAATGTAAAATAATGCATTTGGCTGCCAAAAATATGAATGCAATCTACTCACTGGGGTTGAGAACCTTTGGGGGAATCTAGGGTGGAAAATTACCTGGGGATCATAGTAGATGACAGGCTGAGCAATGGCAATGCCAAGCTGCTGTAAGCAAAGCAAACAGAATATTGGCATGAGTTAAAAAGGGGATTAACTCCAGAGATAAAACAATAATTCTACCACTCTACAAGACTCTGGTCCAGCCTCACCTGGAGTATGCTGTCCAGTTTTGGGCAGCTGTCTTCAGGAGGGATGTGCTGGAACTGGAGAGGATCCAGAGAAGGGCAACAAAGCTAATAAAGGGAATAGAGGGTCTCAGCTATGAAGAAAGAATGCATGCACTGAACTTATTCTCTCTGGAGAAGAATTGCTTGAGAGGGGATATGATTTCAATGTAAAATACCGTACCGGTGACCCCACAATAGGGAGAAAGCATTTCCGTGCAAGGGAATTTAATAAGACACGTGGCCATTCACTAAAATTTGAAGAGAAGTGGTTTAACCATAAAACTGCTGTGAGGGGGTTAGCTCGGCAGCAGGTGTGTGTGACCCCCTGGATGGGTTCACAACACAAAATTAGGCACAGCAGACAGCGTTGTAGGTGCAAAAAAACAAAAGATGCAGTTTATTTATGCTACATGCAGTGAAACATATAACAGCCAAACAAAAATAAAACATGAAAATAAATCCTGGTCAGCTTGACCTCTAATTACACACTTAGACTCCCTGTCTAACAACTGAGTGCAGCCTTGTGCTGCCCCAGTCCCTGTCTCTGTTGTAGGGGTTTGCCACACAGGCGTTAACTCACCGCACAGAACAGGTATCACACTCCCCAGTCTATACACACAAAACTGGTTCCAGGATGGAGCATCTCCCTAAGCATGCTGGGGTTTTTTGTAGAGGTCTTAATGAGCCCACTTACTTCAGCTGGGCTCATTAACTCTTCCCCTCTAGTTGTACAAGTCTGCATAAAGCCTGAATCTAGGGCATACATATTTCCCATCCTGGATACAACCAGGTGACTTTACCTGCGTGCTGCCACACTGCGTAGAGGCTTCTTTACTGTAAGAGTGGTAAGGATGTGGAATTCTCTTCCACAAGCAGTGGTTTCAGCGGGGAGCATCGATAATTAAAAAAAAATGATTAGCTGGGCACCTAAATGACCACAACATATAGGGGAGTATACAATGTACTATTAACATAAAATCTCACACACAGGTTGGACTTTATGGACTTGTGTCTTTTTTAAATCTCGCCAACTATAAAACTAAGTAATTGATAGCTGGGCAAGACATTCCTCGATCGGTGGACGTTGCTCGCTACCGCTACCATGTGATCGCTGTGATCATTCACAGCAGATCACATGACAATTGTAAACAATGGCTTCCTTTCATGCAATCCATTGTGTACAATTGTGTTGCTAGCTGTGATTGGTCACATTGATCACATGGTACAGACAGGGTCAATCACAGCCCATCTGTACCCTGTGATTAGGTGAGAGCAATCACAGCTAATCACAACAAAACACACTGAATGAATCAGTTTAATTGAGTAAAAATGGTTGCTTATACCGGTAAAATTTACTGGTATAAACAATCATATAATATGTAAAAAAACATCCTAATCACTTCCCCAGTGTTACTATGGCAACACTGTATTGCTCTGGTCACAGTGCGTAAAGTATAAAATCTTAAAAAAAAAGTAATAAAAACAATTTTTTTTAATTTTTTTGCACATACAGTGTCCCTGATCACCACCACACCCATTATATAATAATGCTGTACTGCACTGGTATCAGTATGTAAAAAAATTAAAATAATAGAATTTCTGAATTTTCCAAAAATATTGACCTGGGCAGAAAGGGGTTAAAAATGTCAGGTATTGAAGTGGTTAACTTTCTTTGAAGCTGAGCTGTGGAGGAATTTAAAAACTACCCTTGCTTCCTTAGTAGCTGGCGCTCTCCTTTTATCTCCTCCATGGCCCTGCATTGTATGTGATGATATGAGAGTGCAACCAAAGAGCATCAAGGAGAAGTGGCTTTGGGGGACTGGTCACATAGAGAGGAAGAAGCCTCTAAGTGCCTCCAAGACTGAGGCATTGGGTAAGTAAAACTGCTTTTTAATTTATCCAAGACAAAAACAGTGTAGTGGGGAGCCCCATTGCAATGGTATTTTTTAAATGTCCACAAAGTTCAGCTTAACCACTTAAGGACAATGCCAATGTACGTCAACAGAATGGCATGTACAGGCACAAGCACGTACATGTACGTGCTTGCCTTCCAGCTGGTGGGGGGTCAGATCGGACCCCCTCCCGCTGGATGCGGCGGTCCGTTTCGCTTCAGGAGCGATCCGGTATGAGGGGGTGGCCATTGGTTTCTGGCCATCCCCTCTCTTTCGCTCCTGGCGAATGAGAAGCTTCCCCCGCTGTGTATAGTAAACACAGGCAGGGAGGAATTGATGTCATTCTCCTCGGGCGGTCTTTTTGACCGGACTGCGGGGAGAAGAGAGAAAGTAAGTGTGCACCAACACTACACTGACATGTAGGCACACATAGGCACACAAACCCCCCCCCCCCCTGATCACCCCCCCGATCGCCCCCCGATCCCCCCGCCCCCCTCCCCTCTCAGTCACAGTGTCACTGATTGCAGTGATCATTTATTTTCTGATCACTGCATTTAGTGTCAGTTGTAAAAGAAAAAACTGTCAGGGCAGTTAGTGTTAGGTACAGGGTAGCCCCCTACCACCCCCAATAAAGGTTCAACCCCCTGATTGCCCCTTGTTAACCCTTTCACCCCCTTTTGCCAGTGTCACTAAGCGATCGTTTTTCTGATCGCTGCATTAGTGTCACTGGTGCCGCTAAGTAGCTAGTTATTTTTTTAGGTTGACCGCCAGGTTTTTATAGCGCTAGGTACCCCGATATACTACCCAATAATGGTTTTAACCCCCTGATTGCCCCTAGCTAACCCTTTCACCCCCTTTTGCCAGTGTCACTAAGTGATCATTTTTCTGATCGCTGCATTAGTGTCACTGGTGCCGCTAAGTAGCTAGTTATTTTTTTAGGTTCACCGCCAGGTTTTTATAGCGCTAGGTACCCCCATATACTACCCAATAATGGTTTTAACTCCCCGATTGCCCCTAGTTAACCCTTTCACCAGCGATCACCGTATAAGTGCCACTGGTGACGCTGGTTAGCCAGTTAGTTATTTAGGTTCCCCGTCAGGTTTTTATATAGCGCCAGGAACCCCCATATACTACCTAATAAAGATTTTATCCCCCCGATTGCCCCTAGTTAACCCTTTTACCAGTGATCACCGTATAAGTGTTACGGGTGACTCTGGTTAGTTAGTTTGCTTTTTATAGCATCAGGGCACCCACCATTTATTACCCAATAAAGGTTTAACCCCCTGATCACCCGGCGGGTGATATCAATTCGGTTTTAGGGTCAGGGTCTGCGTCGCCCCAGGCAGCGCTAGGTTAGTGCCAGTAGTGGTATAGAATCTGAACAGATCAATATCTGATCTAATCAGATCTATACTAGCGTCCCCAGCAGTTTAGGGTTCCAAAAAACGCATTGTTAGCGGGATCAGCCCAGATACCTGCTGGCACCTGCGTTTTGCCCCTCCGCCCATCCTACCCAAGTGCAGTATCGATCGATCACTGTCACTTACAAAACACTAAACACATAACTTCAGCGTTCGCAGAGTCAGGCCTGATCCCTGCGATCGCTAACAGTTTTTTTTTGTAGTGTTTTATATTTAAATCCTGAAGGTGGTGCTTGGTTTTCGGGGTCCGGTACGTGGCTAGACTCCCAAAAAGTCCCCCACATGTGGTATACCCGTACTCGGGAGAAGCAGCAAAATTTATTTTGGGGTGTAATTTCACTTATGCCCATAGCATGTTTGAGCAATATATCATTTAGTGACAACTTTGTGCAAAAAAAAAAAAAATTAATATTCCTGCAACTTGTGGCAAAATATAAAATATTTCTTGGACTCAACATGACTCTCAGTAAATAGCTTGGGGTGTCTACTTTCCAAAATCCTGAAGGCAGTGATTGGTTTTCGGGGTGCCGTACGCGGCTAGACTCCCAAAAAGTCCCACATATGTGGTATCCCCGTACTCAGGAGAAGCAGCAGAATATATTTTGGGGTACAATTCCACATATAACTATGGCATGTGTGAGCAATATATCATTTAGTGACAACTTTTTGTAAACTTATTTTTTTTGTGCCATTATTCAATCACTTGGGACAAAAAAAAAATATTCAATGGGCTCAACATACCCCTCAGCAATTTCCTTGGGGTGTCTACTTTCCAAAATGGGGTCATTTTGGGGGGTTTGTGTTATTTTGGCATTTTATGGCCTTCGAAACTGTGATAGGTAGTGAGGAGTGAAATCAAAAATTTGCACCCTTAGAAATCCTGAAGGCAGTGATTGGTTTTCGGGGTGCCGTACGCGGCTAGACTCCCAAAAAGTCCCACATATGTGGTATCTCTGTACTCAGGAGAAGCAGCAGAATATATTTTGGGGTGCAATTCCACATATAACTATGGCATGTGTGAGCAATATATCATTTAGTAACAACTTTTTGTAAACTTTTTTTTTTTTTGTCATTATTCAATCACTTGGGACAAAAAAAAATATATTCAATGGGCTCAACATGCCCCTCAGCAATTTCCCTTGGGTGTCTACTTTCCAATATTGTTCATTTTGTACAAACCCAACTTTCCAAAATGGTTCATTTTGTACAAACCGGGTTTGTACTGCCCTGCCATTTTAGCACCTCAAGAAATGGGATAGACAGTCATAAATTAAAAGCTGTGTAAATTCCAGAAAATGTACTCTAGTTTGTAGACGCTATAACTTTTGCACAAACCAATAAATATATGCTTATTGACATTTCTTTTACTAAAGACATGTGGCTGAATAAATTTTGCCCTAAATGTATGACTAAAATTGAGTTTATTCGATTTTTCTTATAACAAAAAGTAGAAAATATCTTTTTTTCTCGAAATTTTCGGTCTTTTTCCATTTATATTGCAAAAAGTAAAAATCGCAGAGACAATCAAATACCATCAAAAGAAAGCTCTATTTGTGGGAAGAAAAGGACGCAAAGTTTGCTTGGATACAACATTGCATGACCACGCAATTACCAGTTAAAGCAGTGCAGTGCGAAATTGGAAAAAAGACCTCTGGTCCTTAGGCTGACAATTGGCCCGGGGCTGAAGTGGTTAAATAATTAAAACAATAATATAAAAAATTATGAAATACTGTAAAAATTGTTTGAAAGTGGTGTCAAACCTGAAATCAAAAATGTAAAATATTGCTGCTTACCAAATCATTAGATGTGGTAGTTGCATTCGTTTTCTTTTTTATGCTTTTTTACCTTCTGTTTTCACCTGGTGATCTGCCCCGTAACACACTTCCTGTATTAGAGTGCCCCCCTCTGGATAAATGAGCACAGGGGTACCTTTGGACAGCAGCATTGTCAGTCAGGGGGAAGGGAAGTGTTAGTACTAGCAGATTTAGATACACTAATAAATTGAAGCTGAACTCCAGTTTACACTTTATAAACAGTTACAGAAATGTTTTCCTTTTGGGTTTAAAGTTTTACATACATAAAATTGTATCATTGTAAGCACCCCCTTACCCCTCAGTGGTAAATGTTTTGTCACATCCCTCATCTGCAGGAGAGTTTGTTCTATTTTCACCTGGCCAGATCACTAGGTGAAAATAAGGAAAAGAAAGCCTAAAAAAGAAAAGTAATGCAGCCACCACATGTAAGAATAGGTAATCTGCAATATAACACATTTTTGCTTTTGTGAACTCTCAGTGTAATAACATTTCATGCTGCACCCCGGGGCTGGAATACGCCATACTGTGTGCACAGCTCCAACGCACATGTGTTGCAGCGCACCATTAAGGAACAGTAACACATTTCTATGCATTGTGGTGCCCATTATCGACAATTAGGCTCCTTACGTATGGGAGCAGCTCCGTTGGAGTCCACCTGCTCAGCAGGGGAATCCGTCGGCTGATCTCTGCTGAGTAGGTAGATGGCTGGGCCATGTCCGCTTCCCATCAAGGGGCAAGGAGTGTTGGGTGGAGCTCTACATGCTACACAGAAAACGTATCAAGCTGCAACCCAATCTATCCGAGAGAGAGTGAGCTATCAGCCAAACTGGATTGTGAGCGATGAGCCATGGGTTGCATCTCGCTCTGTATAGCTATAGCTGTGCTAACGCCAATAATGATTGTATCTTTGGAAATGCTGCTTTATGTTCATTAAAAAGGGACATATTTAGTACACAGTAAGCACTATATTTTGTTCTTCTACCTATGACCTGATGATGACTATGAGATTGAACAAGTGAGAAGGAGAAGAATCTGAGAACCAGTGCACAGCTGATCATGGCTTTTATAGGGATCAGGCATGTTTTGACTTTTTATACTCAAAATGTCTTTTTTTTAAGGTAAGAATACATCTTTTACCTCTCTGAAGGTGGTGGATGTCTTGCATGCACATTGGAATTTATCTGGTACTTTGGGAATGAGAATCACCACTAGGGATGAGCTTCGTGTTCGAGTCGAACATACGTTCGACTCGAACATCGGCTGTTCGCCCGTTCGGCGAATTCCGAACGTTATGGGCTGTTCGCGCCAAATTCGTGTGGCGCTCATGGCCCACAATGCACTGCGTCATCGCAGTGCATTGCTGGCTCATGATTGGCCAAGCATGCACTGTGACCCCGCATGCTTGGCCAATCACAGCGCCAGCAGCAAGGAGAGCCATGATTAGCTCAGGCTGTGTAGTACACGCCCCACACTATATAAGGCTGCCAGCGCGGCGGCCTAGTGTAGTGTGTTGGCGTCTGAAGCAGTTAGTGGGTGTTCTGTGTACCTTCAACTCAGTACACACCGATCGTTTTTCGGCCGATTTTCGATCTTGCTGTTGTGCAGTGGTTGTTGTCTGTGTGCCCTGACTGCAGTATACACCGCTATATTCACCTCACCTATATAGCTAGTGATCTATCTTTTATAATAGAGCTTGCAGTCAGTAGTGTTAGGAGCTTGTGCATGCTGTCTGCGTGCTCTGTACCCAGTACACACCGCTATATCCACCTACATAGCTCTTCTCTATTTGAGCCCACTTGCCATCTGCAGGAGTTATTGGAAGTTGTGTGTGTCTCCAGCACAGCACAGTATACATCTGTATATGCCCCTTTATCTCTGGTGTTCTATAAAAAAGGCATCTGCAGGAGTTAGTGGGTTTTTTGTGCCTCCAGCACAATATACACCTGTATCTACCCTTTATTGCTGTTCTCTAATAGAGCCATCTGTAGGGCTTAGTGGGTGTTGTGTGACTCAATTACAGTATACCCCTTTATCTCTGGTGTTCTATAATAAAGGCATCTGCAGGAGTTAGTGGGTGTTGTGTGCCTCCAGCACAATATACACCTGTATCTACCGTTTATTGCTGTTCTCTAATAGAGCCATCTGCAGGGCTTAGTGGGTGTTGTGTGACTCCATTACACTGCTGTTTTACCCAACTCCCTTCAGGCCATTACCATGTCTGGAAGGCCAGCAAGGAGAGGCAGACAGGCGCGAGCCGATAAAAGAGGGCAAGCAGGCTCTGTGTCTAGAGACAACAGTGCTGGTCGTGGATGCGGTGCATTGTCATCAGCACGTGGCCATGGGACACGCTTGTCCTTCTTTTCGGCAGCTGGACATGTTGAACCGCAACATGACAACGACTTGGTAGAGTGGATGACCAAGCCCTCTTCATCCTCCTCATCCTCTCTCACCCAGTCTCAGGGTACTAGCAAAGCAGCTGCCAACGCATCGACTTCCCTCCTCTCAATGTCATCATCAGTGGCTCCTTCCCTAGACCCACCACGTCCTCCTGAGGAGTCTCCTGAACTCTTTGAGCACAGTGTTGGGTACATTCTCCAGGAGGATGCCCAGTGTTTTGTGGGCTCTGATGATGACACTCAGCTAGAGGAAGGCAGTAGCGTGAGCGCAGAGAGAGGGGATGCTCAAGAAGGACAGCAATCTGGCAGTCATGTTCCACAAGCTGCAGCATACTGCCAGGTTTTCTACAGCGATGAAGAGGGAGGGGATGATGAGGGCACTGACTCCACGTGGGTGCCTGGAAGGAGAGAGGAGGAGGAGGAGGAGGCACATGTCCAACGAGGCAGGATGCCCTCCGGGGGCCAGCTTAGGGGCAGCACACCGACTGAATCACACCGCAGAGCTCTGCCTGTGCAGGGCGCTGCCTGTGCAGGGCGCTGCCTCTGCGCGTTATTCTAAAAGTTCTTTGGTGTGGGCCTTTTTTGAGACGAGTGCATCAGATCGCACCGCTGCTATTTGCAACATATGTCTCAAGCGTATCTTGCGTGGCCAAAACATCAGCCGCTTGGGCACCACATGCTTGACCAGACATATGTTGACCTGCCATGCAGCTCGTTGGCAAGCGTACCTCAAAGACCCACACCAAAGAACAAAGCGGACCTCTCCTTGCTCCTCATCAGCTAGCATCTCCAACCCCACTAGACCTTCAGTCCTCTCTGAAACCTGCTCTGAGAGGAATGAAGGTGTAGAATTAGGTGTGTCACAGCCAAGTGCTTCCGGGAACTCTGCTAGCGGTACACCCACGTCCGATTATAGCAGGCAAATGTCCCTGCCCCAGCTGCTGGACCGGCGAAAGAAGTTCACTCCCAGCCATCCACATGCCCAGCGGTTGAATGCTAGCTTGGCTAAATTGCTAGCACTTCAACTGCTGCCTTTTCAGTTGGTAGACTCTGCCCCCTTCCGTGAGTTTGTACAATGTGCGGTTCCTCAGTGGCAGGTCCCCAAACGCCACTTTTTCTCACGGAAGGCGATTCCGGCTCTCTACTGGCATGTGGAAGGCAATGTCCTTGCCTCGCTGGACAGGGCGGTCAGCGGTAAGGTGCATATTACCGCTGACTCATGGTCCAGCAGGCATGGACAGGGACGTTACCTGTCTTTCACGGCCCATTGGGTCACTCTTCTGGCAGCTGGGAAGGATGCAGGACAAGGTGCAGTAGTGTTGGAGGTTGTTCCGCCACCATGCCTCCAAAATGCTACTATTGGTTGTGACACACCTCTCTCCTCCACCCCCTCCTCTTCTTCTTCCTCCATGGCCTCTTCCAGTGCTCTGTCCTCAGAACCAGCGGTGCTCCGTAGGCGTTCCAGTGGCTACGCAAGTACGCAGGCAAAACGATGCCATGCCGTGCTTGCACTGGTTTGTTTGGGGGACAGGAGCCACACTGGGGCGGATGTTTTGTCAGCTCTGCAGGGGCAGGCCGAGAGGTGGTTGATGCCACGCCAGCTTAAGCCAGGAATGGTGGTTGGTGACAATGGCACCAACCTCCTCTCCGCCCTCCGACAGGGACAACTGACCCATGTGCCCTGTGTAGCTCATGTCCTTAACCTGGTGGTGCAGCGGTTCTTGGGCAGGTACCCCGGCTTACAGGATGTCCTGAAGCAGGCCAGGAAAGTCTGTGTGCATTTCCGCCGATCATTTAATGCCTGTGGTCGGCTGGCTGAGCTCCAAAAGGAGTTGAACCTGCCCAAGAACCGCCTTATATGTGACATGCCCACCAGGTGGAACTCAACGTTGGCCATGCTGCAGCGGCTGCACAAGCAGCAGAGGGCCATAAATGAGTACCTGTGCGACTACGGCACCAGGACAGGGTCAGGGGAGCTCAGTTTTTTTCTCACCACGCCAGTGGGGCATGATCAGGGATGCATGCACTGTCCTGTCACCGTTTGAGGAGGCCACAAGGATGGTGAGCAGTGACAGTGCATGCATCAGTAACACTGTACCTCTTGTCCACCTCTTGGAGCATACGCTGCGTGGAATAATGGACAGGGCACTTGAGGCAGAACAGAGGCAGGAAGAGGAGGACTTCCTTGCCTCTCAAGGCCCCCTTTATCCAGACAGTGTTCCTGCTGTGCCACCCATCACACAGGAAGAGGATGAGGAGGAGGAAGAGGAGGAGGAGGATGATTGTGTCAGCATGGAGGTGGAGGCTGGCACTCAGCATCAGCAGCAGCAGCAGCAGCAGCAGCAGTCTTGTAGGGATGATTTACAGTCCCAAGAAACATGTGGACTTGTACGTGGCTGGGAGGAGGTAGCTGCGGATCATGTTGTCCTTAGTGACCCAGAGGACTCCGGACCGAATTCCTCAGCTAACCTACGCTGCATGGCCTCCCTGATCCTGCAAAGCCTGCGGAAGGATCCTCGTATTCTTCGGATCAAGGAGAGGGGCCATTACTGGCTGGCCACTCTCCTTGATCCACGGTACAAGGCTAAGGTTGCCGACCTTATCTTGCCATCGCAGAGGGAGCAGAGGATGAGACATCTCCGGGAGGCCTTGCAGAAAGGTCTGTGCAACGCGTTCCCAGAGACTGGGAGGTTACAAACTCCTGGTCCTGGACAACGTGTTGCTGAGGCATCGGTCAGAAGGAGCGGTGGAGAAGGTGGCCGTCTGACTGATGCTTTCAGACAATTTTTTAGTCCGCAGCCCCAAGGTATGATCGGTTCCAGCACCCATCGCCAGCGTCTGATTTACATGGTGTAGGAATACCTAGGGGCAAGGTCAGACTTGGACACCTTTCCCACCGAAAATCCTCTGGCTTACTGGGTCTTGAGGATGGATCACTGGCCAGGGCTTGCACAGTATGCAATTGAGCTACTGGCCTGACCTGCATCCAGCGTTCTTTCGGAACGCACCTTCAGTGCTGCTGGTGGCTTTGTTACCGATCACAGGGTGCGCCTGTCCACCGAATCAGTTGATCGACTGACCTTCATCAAGATGAATCAGTCTTGGATCACCCACAGCTACCAAGCACCTGAAGCTGATGTAACAGAATAATTTTTTTGAAATATCACATCCCTTCAAGACTGCCTATGCTGATGCTGAGTGACTGTCCTGTTATGTTGATTGTCTATCCTCTTCCTCCTCCGCTGATATGTTGGAAGAACATTTCTGGTTCTGGGTGATGCCTAAGGCCCAATTTTTCTGCCCCTGTTTAACAGGGGCGTTTAATTACAATTTTTGATGCAATGCTTAGCAGCAGGGCTAATTCCTGCAATAAAACTAGAGTATATGGCAGAGGTTGCAGTGTGGTGGCACCAGCACCAGTGCCTAAGGCCAAATTTTTCTGCCTCTGTTTAACAGGGGCGTTTAAGTACAATTTTTGTTGCAATGCTTTGCAGCAGGGCTAATTCCTGCAATAAAACTAGAGTATATGGAAGAGGTTGCAGTGTGGTGGCACCAGCACCAGTGCCTAAGGCCAAATTTTTCTGCCCCTGTTTAACAGGGACATGTAATTACAATTCTTGATATAATATTTCACAGGAGGGCCCCTTCCTGTGCCCACCCAGAGTAACGGTGAGGACTTATAGTGTTGTGGCATCAGCACCACAACCACCAAAGGTCAATTTTTCTACCACTGTTCAACAATGGCATGTAATTACAATTCTTGATATAATCGTTCACAGCAGGGCGCTCCAGCGCCCACCAAGAGTCACTTTGAGGGCTTACAATGTTGTGGCAAAACCAACACCTTGTTCCGCCATTTCTGCAGAGCATATAGGGCAGGCCCCTACTTTCAAACATCCAACTTACAAACATCTCCTACTTGCAAACGCAAGGAGACAACATCAAGTGAGATGAAAAAAGATGGACGACAAAACAAATTATACAGGGGTGATAACCCTTCCCTATGTTTTCCAAAAAGCTTAAAAATAGTTTTTTTGACTGGAGCTACATTTTAAAAATGTACCAGTTGAAAATTACAAACAGATTCAACTTAGCACAACAAACCTACACAGTCCCTGTCTTGTTTGCACCGCCTGCATACTGCTGTTCTGAGTATATAGGGCCTGGGGGCCACACACATTTCCTTTTTTTAATATGGGTACAGGGTTCCCCTTAATATGCGTACAAGACCCAAATAGGCTAGTAATGGGCAGGGAGGGCTACCCATGCCATTTTTCTCAATGATTTGCAACCATATTGCAGGAACCAGATATAACATTAAAACCGCAAGCAGTTTTAAATGGTGTTATTTCCGTTTAATGTCATTTTGTGCAGGGACTGTTCTAAACACGGGAATCACGTGGCACTTCACAGGCATACTACAGACACCCCCCAGGCACCATATTTAAAGGAATATTTCACTTTTTTTTTTCACTTTAATCGTCATTAAAATCAGTGCTCCCGCCAAAACGGCCGTTTTTAAAACTTTTTTTTGCATTGACCCATGTCCCCTGAGGCAGGAGCCAGGTCCCCAAACCCTTTTTAGGACAGTATCTTGCATATTAGCCGTTAAAATTAGCACTTTTAATTTCGAACGTTCGAGTCCCATAGACTTCAATGGGGTTCTAAAGTTCTTATGAATTTGGGGTCCGTTCGAAAGTTCTGGTGCGAACCGAACCGGGGGGTGTTCGGCTCATCCCTAATCACCACATATTGTTGGAGCATGGACTGGTGCATTTCTGGCCTGTTTTTGATATACACCCACAGGTTTTTTTTTACATATACTGTATATTGAGCACTTAATTGTAAAGATATTATTTGTGGAATCTATTTTATCATTTGTGTGAACAATATTATAGAGTGTAGACACTGATTTTGAGTTTAAGATTTTCAGCTCAGCACATTAGATGATTCATTTGTAGAAGTTTTTTTTTAACTTTGAGTGCTGCAGCTTTTTCTGTAGTAGTTTATTGGCGAGTGCAAAGATTATTGCCTTATTGCCAGGAATTACATGTCACCTTGCAAAACTAATATTCTGTACTGTAAAGCTTTGGATTCAATTTATAAATGTATCATGATTATTAGGGTTGTCCCGATACCACTTTTTTAAGACCGAGTACAAGTACCGATACTTTTTTCAAGTACTCGCCGATACCGATTACCAATACTTTTCTTTTAATGTCATGTGACAGTTTTCAGAGCACAATACAGATTAGGTGGCACTGATATGCAGCACTGATGGGGTTAGGTGGCACTGATGGGCACTGATATGCAGAACTGATAAGCACTGACTGATGGCTGGAACTGACAAATGGTTGGCAATGAGAGATGGCACTGACAGGTGGCTGGCACTGATAGGTGGCTGCCACTGATAAGGGCACTTATGGGCATTGGGCACTGATGGCATTGATAAGTGGCTGGCCCTGATAGATGTAACTGACAGGTGGCTGGCACTGATAGGTGCACTTACGGGCATTGGGCACTGATAGATGGCATTGATAGGTGGCTGGCACTGATAGGCGGCACGTACAGGCATTGGGCATTGATAGTTGGCATTTATGGGCACTGATGGGCAGGCACTGAAATGACATGAAAGGAAAAGCTGCCTGCGATGCCCATCTTGGTACTCCTTGCACTCGGCCGCATAAAAGCAGCATCGGCCATCTTGTTACACCCACCCGAACTAGGTGTAACAAGATGTCTGCTGCTGGCTGTCAGGTCATCTGAGACCAGGTGACAGATGCACTCCGTAGAAATCGGAAGTGCACCACTAAGATAGTGGACCCTAGGACTGACTGCTGCGGATAGTACCCAGGGAGGTTCAGGAAGCAGGTCTACTGGATCATTAACACAGATCCCAGTTGGAGCTAGACCATAGATTCCCCAGGGCATGGAGTCTAAGAGCCAGCAGGTGTTCACCAGAGCCTCTAGTGGTGAAGATGGACTGCGCTGCAGTTTGCCTCCAGGTCGCGGGCCCTAGGGTCTCACAGCTCACGGTAGACT
This sequence comes from Lithobates pipiens, assembly GCF_037356315.1. Classification (NCBI taxonomy): domain Eukaryota; kingdom Metazoa; phylum Chordata; class Amphibia; order Anura; family Ranidae; genus Lithobates; species Lithobates pipiens. Next base: position 49,267,385 of record NW_027507787.1, read on the forward strand.
ACAGGAGAAGGAAACAGCAGGCTGGAACAACAAGGATAGTAAAGGGATAAGGCAGAGGTAAGGTCAAATAGCAGACAGGAACAACAGAGTACACACCAAAGGTCAGGGTCACGAGCAGACAGGAATAGTCGAGAACACGTCAAGGTCGGTAACAGAGACAAACGTAGAGCACACAGCAAGCAGGAAACAGGAAGCCAAACACACAGTGAATACACAATGGTTGATCAGCAACTCTGGCTTGCAGTGCATAGGTTAATATAGGGTTCCCTGATAGGGCCTGGGGTGTAGCCATGCTTAGAGGAGAGGTTTTAAAAACCACCAGGTGGAAGTGGCTGGCCTCTTAGTCTGAACACATGAGGAGAGGTAAGCAGACAGGAAGATTACTGCATAACCATGTCACTGGCTTACTGCGGCTGAGTGCAGGGTGTACCAAGATGGGCATCAGGATGTCCAAGCAGTGAAGTCGGCACGAGAGTCACTTCCATTGTTCCGCCCGCTGACTTCCGGTTGTGCCGGGTAGTCTAATCTGACGAAACACCGCCTCTCCCAGGTATCGGATCAGGCATCTGGAACATTTGTGTGAGTACAAGTACGCACGCAAAAGCTCGGTATCGGTCCTGATACCGATACTAGTATTGGTATTGGGACAACCCTAATGATTATATCAATCTCCTTAAAAAACAAGTATGTATCTGACTATCATGATCTTTAAGAACTGTATGGTATAATTCAATAAAGATGCTGCTGTTCACTTGTAACGTCCTGGATTTTATTTTTCAAATTTAAGTTATCAGTCTCTCTGTACATCAGATTTTTTTTTAATTAAAAATAAATATTACATTCTATAGAGTCTGTTCAGAAATGTTTTAACACATGAATCACACAACTTTACCAATGATTCACACATTTTTCCAAATGAATCCAATTAAAATGAGTGAATCTTGAGTGAAAGCTGTGTAAAATTTGACAGTTAACAGGTGACAGTTATAAATAGACCACGTAATGCCTTGTACACACGATCAGATTATCGTACGATGTATCGTTCACATTTTGTTGCATAAAACTAATTTAGAATACCACAGTGCAAAATGTGCTCTACGAAAAGTAAGATTTTTGGCGTAAAGACCTTCCGGTGTGCATAGCTATGTATTGGAAATGATGTCAAATACATGTGATCCCTGTGTCTGCCATGCCTTTTGGCTATCCGTTCATAGTGTACAGGCATATTCGTGTATTGCTCTTACTTTTTATGCTCTTTTTCATGCTCTTTTCATGCTCTTTTTCGCTTGTTCTCTTAGCGAATGGAGAACGTTATAATTATATAATATATTATAATTATTATAATATAATATAATTATATCTTATTTTCATCGATCATTCTGATAAATAATTAACTACAATGATATTATCTGTTCATTGATTGCTGAGGAATATTGTGATCGGCTACAGCCGAGTTTCTGTTCATATGTTGGGGCATTTTCGCTGTACGAACATTGTTTACATTACATACAGTGATCGGCTGTTGAAAACCGTGTTCTAATAATCAGATTATCGAACGATCAATCCGAAAGGGATTTTTATCATCCGATAATCTGATCATTTGTACGAGGCATTAGTGTCACAAACCCATTTGTCTGTTATAGAAACTGATGTAATTGTTTCTGTATCCTTGCTTAGGTTACCTCTTACAAGGCTCTTACAACACTTATGTCCAACATACTTGTACTTAGTTCTCTGATAAAGATGATCTGAGAAACAGGCATGCTCAAAAATTTACATATCCCTGGCAGAATTTTTTGAATGTGGACCATTTTCTTAAGAAAACACGAGTGATCAGACAAAACACTTTTTTCTATTTTAATGTGATTCAAATTAAAATGTTATGCATCACAGAATAGCACTATTATTAAGCAAACTAGAGAGATATTGCAAAGGTTTGCATACCCTTAATTCTAATTATCATGTCTGACATCAGTGATTACATTGCTTCATAAGAGTTGTGAATGAGTTCCTTTATTTTCTTATGTGATAAAGCTGCCCATTCTTAGCAAAAAGCCTCTAGGTCCTTTAATTCCCTAAATTCTTTGGCTGACTAGCATGAAGTCCTAAACTGACTCTATGATATAATAAACAGTAAATTGTAATCATCACTCTAGAACACATATGTCAAACACAAGGCTCGTGGGCAGAACCCGGCCAGCTAGACCTTGTCATGTGGTCCTCCTAACCAGTTTTGCAGCTGGATTTTGGCAGATATCCATTTTACCACCTCTGGCTCTCTTATGTTTTAGGCAATTGTTATGTTGTAAAGTTCAAGTGTACCTTGTGTGCAGGTTCAGGGCTGGTTATAATCTTATGGACACAATTATAGGGAGAAATAATAACACTAGCATAAAATATTCATTTTATGACTTATGCCACCGTATAACTTACCAGTAATAAGGTTGTCCACCAAAGTTGTTGGCATACAGAAAATTCCCACTAGCAAGTCGCTGACTGCAAGGTTCAGAATGAACATGTTGGTAACTGTACGCATCTGGCGATTCTTTAGTACAATGAAGCATACTAGCATGTTGCCAATCATACACATAAGAAAGATGAAAGTATAGGCAAGGATAAACATGGTGGCTACAGATGAGGAGTGCTGGTAGTAGAAGGAGAATGTTAGATTATCTCTGGAGACATCGGTCTTATTCCCAAAGCCAAGGGAACTGATGTTGAAAGGTGGCACAACAGGTCCTGAAAAAAATAATAGAATAATAAATTAGTATTTTGATCTCTTAAGGTTATGTAGTGATCAAATAACTTTCATGTTAGTTATTCACAATCATGCTTTTATCTTCAGAGACATTTTAGAAGAGACTAAATCTTTTGTTTCACATGAAGAATCAGCGGAATGACTTTGTTGTTTCATGCTAGATTCTCTAAAAAGTGTTGGTTCTTTTTTCTTAAGGAGAGAAGTCTGCAATTTTAATTTCCTTTGAAAGATTTGTATTAAAGAAAATTATTTCATTTATTCGAGTCAGAATTTTTCCCTTTCTGCATAGATGACACTTGATGTTTAGGGCCAATACTAGACTTTTAAAGGATTTGTCTCTGAATATTTTATGTTTTCGAAGGGGTTCCTCACTATTTTTTTTAACACTTGGCTATAATATAAAATAATTATTTTCCTTCATTTATTTCTATGGCTTTTTTTCTGTTAACTTGTTAACTGGTATGTTAGAGTTGTGTTAGAACAGCATGTAAAATGAATAACAAATGTTCAAACCTTAATACCCACTTGCTTTAGGCTAACTGTTTGATTAGACATGACAAGTCCTAAACCTATGAACCCAGTAAGCAAAAAACATAACAAAAAACAATAGTTAAAAATGTTTCAATAAAATGAAGTCACAAGTGAATGAATAAATCAAATAATCATATATTATGACCCTGTTATTTTGAGATAGTGAATGAAATAAACAAGAAAATGGCTGTATTAAGTTTAAACACCATTTATGAAAGATAGATTAGGACACTCACATGATGTTCAGTTAAAAACAGCATTCAAAATTGCCCGTAGGAATTTTCCAACCGGGAAAATGGCCACGCTCCACTTGGTTTCTGATGTCGCCATTTTCTCAGTTTGAAACTTCCCACAGGTGATTTTGAATGCTGTTTTTAATTGAACATCATGTAAATGTCCTAATCTATCTTTCATTATATGGTGTTTTAAACTTAATACACTATGATGAGGCTTTATCTGCTCTCTTGAGAGACACATACTGTGGACCTGTATTTGCTTATGGGAGATCGTGGCACCTGGATTTGGAAATCAGATAAGGGGAATCCTTCTGAAGGCTGCCTAGGAACCATTACATACGTGTTTGACCCCCTGAAAAAAGGAGTCAACTTTTCTCGGTGTGGTGGTATTGAAGGTAACAATCTCCAGTCTGAATTTAAGTTTCCTATCTATCTACCATTTCTTCTAAAACTGAATGACTCTATATGGGTTATTCATGCCACTTTTTAAACATGTTATTGTGTCTTGGGTGTTATTTCTATTTCGCTAATGGACTAAACATATACAGTACATTCCATTATGATAAGCGCTGCATCCCATGTTTTTTATTGTTTATGTTTGTGACCAGCAAATGTGCTAGCTTATGTAATATTTGCAAGTTGTTCAAGCACAGAATTTTCTAGTATTTTTTTACAATAACCAACATATAGCGAGATTTTCTCAAATTTGACTGCAAAAGTCAAATACGCTTTGAATAAAAATTCCTCATGTGCTGTCTAAGGCTCTTGCTGGCCCCCTTATTTATGGTCGACTCCCCAGATTGTATTGACTTAATAGTGCTATTTCACACTAAGGGCAATGCAAACTCCTTTCAGCCACTCTGTCCTCCTCAGAATTGCTTAATCAGCACTCCACATTAACAAACTAGAACGAGAAAGAAAAGCATCTCCATAATGTATCAACAGACTTGTATCAATAGACCATCACTACCGGACTTCTTCAGAAGCAGCTTTAATAGCAACATTTTATACACTACACTGAATCTCTCTCCACTCATGGTTCATTCTTCAACCCTTCCAGGTATTGTATAGACTTTACCAATAAACATGTAATATAATATTTATTTGAGCAGCGCAACACTTTTTTGAGAGTTCCTATTTTTGGTGTGGGAACACATTGCATGATTGGTGTTTTTTTTTGTGTGTGTGTTATTTCATTTGTGATTTAATTGATTTTAAGGCTGGGTTCACACTGCTGCGGGGGGAGAATCCTGATGTGATTCGCACCCGCACTGCAGTGCAAATCACATCCGATCTCCGTAGCGATGCGAGTTCAGCCATACAGATAGTATACAGATAGTATGGCTGAATTCGCATCGCTCCCGCAGCAAACTCGCACGGGACCCTTTTTTTGGTCCGCAACAGAATCGGATCGCATGGGTGTTCACACCATTGCGATCCGATTCCTGTGCGAGTCGGCAGATCGCACTGCGATATGCGGACGGATCTGGGGGTGTCATTAACATATCATTGACACTCCCAGTCGTCCGCATAGGGCAGTGTGAACTGCCGGCGGGAGTAATGCGATGCGGGAAAACGCTGCGGATTCGCGGCGTTCCCGCATCGCAGCGGTGTGAACCCAGCCTAAGGAAAGTTATCGTAGCTCCCAGAGTTTTATTTTTCATGAATATTTATCTGGATAACCTGCCTCAAAATTGCTTGTGGCTGTGGAATTTTTTGGTCGCATCAGCTCCTGATGAGTGGGGAGACACCCACGAAACGCGTCGAGCTTTTGAAATGATGTCCCAGCTATACTTTATACGGAACTATATTTATTTTATTATGAATTTACTCTTTTAACTATATACTAAATTTATTTTTGTTTTACATCTAGTGGATGCATATCTATTATGTGGATGTACTTGCTGATGTCGGTTTTGCTGTCATAGGCACTACCATGCCATACTACCCAATTATTTTATTTATTACTACTATGTGCTGCTATATGTGAATACTATATATCATGCTTCTACTGTACTTTATGAATTTGATCTTTATTATTTTTTATGATCTGTTACTGAACAATCAATAAAAAATAATTTTTTTTTTAATATGGTTAAAACCTACCTCCATTATCCAAGTGCTTCATTTTAAAGTCCCAAACTTCCTCTATTACGTACCGATTACTGGGATGGAGGCACATACTTGTGCTTCATTTAAAGTCCCAAAATTCCCCTCCTTTTTTGCATATATATCGGGATGGAAGTACCTGGATATACGGGATTGATAGTGTCCCCCTATCTTCCCGGCGTGAGGTCCATTTATATATTGCTGATGTCTTTAGATTTTTTATGTACCTACATACATTTATTCTATTCATGTTTATGTTGTACATTGACAGCATTACCGACACCGTATAAACGTCCCACCTGGATATTTAATTAATAGGGTCCAGTGCACACTCGCTGGCCGATTGCGGTTATTGCTATGTGTGGGGCGGTTGGGTATTTGGGTGTTGCTGGGGTCTTTTCTTCCTTGCGGGAACTGCGATGCTCCAGTTGGTCCTCCCCTCCTCCCCCTTCACATCTGATTGGGAGGTTCGGGTGGACTCTACTTTGAGCATCGGCGCCACACGTCCTACGTCGTGCAGGTGACGTCACTTTTGACGTCATCACGCCAATGTCTAGTGATTTCCGTCTCCGTGTCTCTATTGGGGGGATCTGGCGCGCCTGTCGCTGTTTTTTTTATCCAGGTTAGGTGTGGCTCCTCCCCCTATGTTTCACGCATGTGGCGTTGGCGGCATATTTAAACCCCACTCGGAGATAGCTATGTGTGCGGCGGGTCTCTGCATGGAATCTGCACACACTGGCCGTCTTGTCTGCTGGTGTTGTTTTTTAGGAGCGATGTTTAGGTGAAAAATCTCTTTTCTCTTTCTACTCACACTTCATCTCTGTTCTGATTGCACTTGACCCTGCCTATGCTCATGGTTACTACTTTTTGTCTTAAGCTACTATACTAGCTTTTATAAATATTACCATTACTATCATTAAAGTTTACCTTATATATTTTATTTTATTTTATTTTATTTTTTTATTTTTTTTATTTTATTTTTTCTCCATGCTGGTTGTGCAATCAGCATCAGCTGTTGATAGTTAAAGGGGCCTTTATTATCAGAGCCACCCTGACCGGTGTCTGCAGACCTTATTGGCAGGACGCCGGCTGGACGGATCTCTCATCCTAATATCTTGTCTGCTGGTGTTTTAGGAGCGATGTTTAGGTGAAAAATCTTTTTTCTCCTACTACTCACACCTTTTTTTTGCTGACTGGTAATTCTGTCACTCTCCTTGTCTATCATGGTCTATGTACACCCCTTCATCAATTTTCTTCACATTTTGTTAACCTGCACACTCATACTTTCTTTCACACTATTACATTATTTTTAATTTTGCACACCATTCACTGTTTACATTCATCTGCATATACTTACTACATAGTATATACTTGCCTTATGGCCAGCACTCTCTCTGTACCCTTTGAGGGTCACTATCAATTTTAAATTACTTTCGCATCACATTATTTTCATTAATCATACATACTATTAACATTTTGTTTTTAGATATGTTGTTTTCAACAATTGCCACACACTCCATATCTGATACTCTTCAACACTGCTGTATCTTTTTGGTTTTGCCTGATATCGCATCCATGTCTATGCCGCCTCAGTTCCCGGGGAGGGATCTTGCCCATGGCCCACCCTACGCCCACTGCCGCACACTGCACTTTCCATCCGGATTGGTGAGTCTGCCCTGGCCAACCATTTACACGCATTAAATCCCCATTAATTTATTTTTATTTATATGGTTAGTATATTATATTATTTTTTATTCTATTCCATAGGAATTTTTTGGTCGCATCAGCTCCTGATGAGTGGGGAGACACCCACGAAACGCGTCGAGCTTTTGAAATGATGTCCCAGCTATATTTTATACGGAACTATATTTATTTTATTATGAATTTACTTTAACTATATATTAAATTTATTTTTGTTTTACATCTAGTGGATGCATATCTATTATGTGGATGTACTTGCTGATGTCGGTTTTGCTGTCATAGGCACTACCATGCCATACTACCCAATTATTTTATTTATTACTACTATGTGCTGCTATATGTGAATACTATATATCATGCTTCTACTATACTTACGCCTATATACTTTATGAATTTGATCTTTATTATTTTTTATGATCTGTTACTGAACAATCAATAAAAATTTTTTTTTTTTTTTAATATTGTTAAAACCTACCTCCATTATCCAAGTGCTTCATTTTAAAGTCCCAAACTTCCTCTATTACGTACCGATTACCGGGGTGGAGGCACATACTTGTGCTTCATTTAAAGTCCCAAAATTCCCCTCCTTTTGTGGCTGTGAAATGTGGAAATACTACAGTACAGAAAATTGTCCATATGTATTGCTATAAAAGCTTTTTTGGACATCAGTTCAGAGATAACAGTGAAGAATTATCCCTCTCATTCCAGAATTCATGGCGATGCCCAAAGTGTGTGAAGCAGTTGGTATTTTCATATGTGTGTGAAGCGTGTGTAAGGGGAGGCCTAGGTGCTCAATTAATCCATCCTTTTATATGCTCCCAGATGTAGGCTGACATAGATTAGAGTTAAGAGCCACACTACATAAAAGGTCCTTGACAAGGTAATGTGGTTCCACATGTATTTGCAAATGTTGGGAAACTGGAATCTCTGAGGGGAATTTATCAAAACCTGAGCAACCAAAATCTGGAGCAGTTGTGCAGGTCAACCAATTCACTTCTATCTTTAATTTTCAAAGTTTATCTAAATTGCTGGCTAGCTGGTAAGTGGGCTGAAAAATATTTGTATTGTATGTTCTGTGGAAAGGCCTTTCTTGTGCACCTTGTTTAACTAACTAGTAAAAAATTGGAGTAGTTGCCATTGTGCTGTGACAGGCTTGTTTTTTTATGCCTTTAAGGCATATGTAGTCATGGTTCCCAGCAGTCATTTGTCAGTGTGTTATGGGAAACACAGAGTTGTTAGGGACAAATCACATGCAACAGTTTGATGTCTTTTTTCATTAAAATAGATTAAAAAAACACAATGACAGTGTGGGAGGTGTCTGTCCTCTTAAATAAGTAGCCTAATGAAAGTGCTTAAATACTGCACACATAGTTACTGCATTTTTTTAGTCGATTTTTTTAGTTAAATAAATAACCTTTAATGTTGATTTATTTTTAATAAATGCTGGCTTATGTCTCTCCTATTCAAAATATGTCCTAGTAAAACCTTCCTAAATGCTGCGTATGGATTCTGTACAATATTTTACTGCCCTTAATGGAAAATAGTTACACTGCAAAATGTATTTCTTGATAGCAAACTGCATGGTTTGTCTACTTTTCAAAATGTTGCCTGGCAAAAGTGCCTAAATACTGTGTACAGAGATACAATATTTTGCTGGCTTATTTCTGAGAAATAATACACTCTAATGTTGAGTTCTTGATTGCAAGCTGTTCTCCCTGTTAAGCTGGCCATGCAATGATTAAAATTGGCAGGTTCAGCAAGGATTGGTCAACTTGTGTACAACCAGCCTGTTGGAAAATGCTGTCTCTATCAGCGTTGCTGGCTATAGCCAGTTCTGATCAATGTATTCTGACAGCAAAGAAGTCTCCCCGCTGTTAGAATACAGTAGCTTTGTGGAAGTTCCCCATACACTTCGAGTGTGTGGATGGATGTTTGTTTTTTTTCAATAATAAAGTATTCCTGGTCACTCGGTTGTTAATTTGCAGCCTATATACTGTGCATTAATTGCACAATATTTATAGCTATTCTTATGCTCCGTTCAGATATGAGCCACATGCGGCTCACAGCAGGGGTCCAGTGGATCCTGGTTAACTGTTTCAGCCCAAATTGTGGGCTGAATTCGAACCTGAAACAGACCTAAAGACGCACAGGACCCGCTGCGGAGATATGTGAACCGGCTCCATAGAGAGCCAGTCAAAATCTCCTGCTATTGCGAATTTGATGCAGTGATCCCGCATCCAATTGGTAATGGTGTGAACACAGCCTCAGTGAAGTAATACAGTCTAATTTTTATTTTTTGATAAAACCTGCCTGGTGTTTTCTTTCTAAATTTGTGTCCTACTAAAGCGGATTACACAGTGTTCATTGAGCCTATTCAATATTTTGTCTCTTTTCTCTAAATAACTACATTAAAATGTTTATTTTGTGATAAAATCTGCCTTATCTATCCATCTTAAATTGCAGCTTAATTGCATCAACTGTGCAATATTTCTGACCAATATTTGTAAAATAATACAGTGAAACCTCGGTTTATGAGTAACGCGGTTAACAAGCGTTTGAAAAGACAATCAACAAAAAAATCCTGACTCGGTTTGTGAGTGTTGTCATTGCAAAATGAGCAGAATTCAAGTCAATGGGGTGTGCAGTAGCGCATTTAGCCAGAGGTGCAGGGGCACAGGCGACACTCAGAATGGTTCGGAGCCATTCAAGCCATTCAGAAATATTTGGAAATACTGCATTCCCAAGTGTTTCTGAGCCTTCCCGAGGGTTTTTCGAGTTCAGCCGAGCTGTCCCCATATATTACCAAGGCTCTCCGGTGCCCCCCGCCTCTGGCCACATTTGGTATTGCATGCAAAAGATGTCAATGCAGAACAAATTATCTTTGTTTCCATTGACTTCTATGGGGAAACACGCTTTGATATACAAGTGCTTTGGATTACAAGCATTCTCCTGGAACGGATTTTGCTTGTAATCCAAGGTTCCACTGTACTCTAATTGTAATTTCCTAATAAAACATTCTTCATCTTTGATAGAGAAAATAAATTTATCCTGGCTCACTATCACTAACGTATATGAAAGCCTCCAAAGCCTGGTTGCCTTAGCTTATTTTATACCATAGGAATGTCATTACAAACTGGCCAAGTCCTTAAAAGGTCATGTTGCTTTCAAGGGGGTTGGTCATTGCCTTGTACACTTGTCCTGTATATAACACAGCTAAAACTTGGAATAATCAGTCTCGTCTCAGGGTAGCTTAAATGCATGTGCCTGATTCTGATCATCTGTGCCAAGCTGTGAAAGTGGCTCAGACTCCTTGGCGAAAAGGCATCTTTAGTTAAGCATTCTTGTTGTATTTTCTAATATTATTACATTTGTTATCTGTATCTGTCATTACTTATTTAAATGCTATACCTATAAGTGTTTGTGTGATCTCTCTTTGCACATCTTGAATAAAACCCCCCAAAAAATTAAACCATCATGTAACTATGATAAAATAATCTTGACAAGTGCATGCATGAAGTCAGCTAGGCAAGACATGTCTGCTTAGAGCTCCACACCGACCGGGACCAGCCAGCCATTTTAAGCTGAGTCACACCAGACCATAATCTCCACACATCAGCGCATTAATCCCTGAAACTTGTGGGCACATTTTGGTGACATATATATGGGAGAAAAGTGAAGCTGAAAACAACAAAGCCTAAGACAAAGCTAACTAGAATGGTAACTAAAATGGCGGCAGCACCATCACATCTCTCCTCACAGACTGTTACACAGCAGCATCACAGGTCTGCCTCTTCAGCGCACTGTGATGAGACTGAATATGATTTGAATTTGTCTCCTATTACTCTACATAATAATCAAGTAGGTTCAGACCTGCTTTTCCAATTTGAACAGGCATTACATAAAGCATTACAGAATACCTCAGATGCTATTACTGATAAACTAAAACAGGAGATCCGTGAGGTAGGCAGACGCACATCTATACTTGAGCAGAGAGTAGATGAAATTGACATCTCTACCACAGCTCATTCAGAGGAATTAGAATCCCTTAAAGAGGATTATTCTACGCTTCAAAGCCGACTGGAAGATTTTGAGAACAGGGCTAGACAATCGAACCTGCGCATCTGTGGCATTCCTGAAGAAATAGAGGATTTACAATCAACTGTTACAACACCTTTTCAAGAACATTTTCCATCCATCCTATTAGAAAGATTGGAAACAGATTGAATACATAGAGCTTTATCTGCACGTAAAGAAGATGGGGCCCCCTAGAGATATAATTATAAAAATTCATTATTTTTGCACGAAAGAACAAATAATGGCAGCTGCAAGAAACAAAGACTCTTTAATTTTTAAGGGCCATAAATACCAAATCTTTCAAGACTTATCTCAACTAACTCTCTTTAAATGTGAAGAAATGAAACCACATTTGCAAGCACTTAAATATCATTGAATAAATTATCACTGGGGATTTCCTTTCTCCCTTCGCTTTACTTATAAAGGTACTTCATATATATGTAAATCAGCAAATTATATTCTTTCTACACTTGGAGATTCCTGCCTGTCAACATCGTCCACAACAACGAATGGTCCCAAACGACAAATGAATTCAACATCCATCTCACAGACCCAAGATATTCAAGACTTCCAAGCGCATCAAATAACTCAAGCCTGACTTAGCCTCATAAAAGGGGTCGCTTTGCTTCACCACAGTCTGAAGAAGATGACATTGCAAACTGGGTGATATTTAAGAATTCAATCCTATATCTCTCCCCCCCCTTTTTTTTTTTCCATTGACTCGATTTTACATATTATACATATTCTACTTCTTTTACCTCACATGATTTAATTATTATCCCTTTCTGTGAGGATTTAATGGTATATTTTCTATACTAGCATTATTATAAGATTTATAAGATTTTTATTCTAACAATAGAATTATCTTGAGTGTTTTTTTTTTATCAGTTTCAATTATCCTTAACTTTAATATATTTTGAGCTTAACCTGAATTCTACTACCTTGCATTAAATTATGCATTATTTTTATAGTTATGTTAAACTAACATTATACTTATGACTCATTTTGTTCAATAATTTTACTTAATAACACGCAGGCTGTCGTAGTCCCGGAGGCAGCTCACTGCACCTCCACTCATTCCTCGAGTGCCAAACTTAGATTTGGAAACTCCTTGGACCACTTCATATCCACTGGTTGGTATTTAATTACCACCCTCTGGATATTCGCTCCTATAGGAAACCCTTTCCTTTTTACAACTTATTTCCTTTTTTAAAGTTTCACTTGAATATATCATTTTTCCTCTGTGATAATATAAGGTATACAATCTACATTGATATACTTCTACTGCTCCTACCTTGCTGAATTTCCCATTCCTCATTAGTATTATTTTCTCCAGTAAAGTAACTTTTAATTAATATTAACCAGCCCTTTATTGATCCTTATCAATAATCTATAATGTCTTACTTAAATCTATTAACACAAAATGTACAAGGTCTCAAATCTCCTTCAAAAAGAACTAAAGCCTTTGCCTTCTTTTCCAAACTATTAGCTCATGTAGTTTGTTTGCAAGAAAACCACTTTGTTCAGCAATCCACACTAAAATATTTTGGCCGCAGGTATCCCCAAGTTTTTACTGCTTCTACCACAATGATAAAAAGGGGAGTACTGATTGCTTTCCACCGCACAACACCATTTACTATTAAAAAGGAACTTAAAGACCCTGAAGGTAGATACCTGATCTTATCAGGTACATTACTAGATAATGATGTTACAACTGTTTCTTACTATGCACCTAACAAGAACCCATTGACATTTCTCTCGCACTTGCTCTCGGTGGTTGAAACACGTAAGGTACCCTTATTATTGGTGGTGATTCCAACCAAATAATAAATCCATTCCTTGAAAAATCCCCGGTCCCAACCAATATCCCTAAACCTTCATATCAATGACTCCTGCATCAATATTCTCTTTTAGACACTCGGCGAGAATATAATCCTACAAAACTACATTACAATCACTATTCTCATCCCCACAAGCAATTCTCCCATATTGACCACCTTTTTGTTATAGCTTCAACTTCAGCACTCATTATAGATTCACATATTATACCATGTGCATGGTCGGATCATAATGCTGTAATAACAACTTTCTCATCTCCAGTTCCACGATCCAATCATTGTACTTGGTTTATTAACCACTTCCCACCCGGCCAATGTACATATACGGCCGGGTGGGAGCCATCTACTTCTGATAGGACGTTCAGGAACATCCTTCAGAAGGAGGGTTATCGCGCGCACGTGCCCGTGCAGCGGCGCAATCCCGATGTGCTTGTGCCACCCGGACACGGCGCATCTCGGATCGGCAGGAGGGCTCTGTGATTGGCCCTCCTGATCACACGACGGCCGTGTCCAATCACGGCCGTCATGTGATGTAAACAAACAGCGGATTGCTAGGCAATCGCCTCCTCCTCTTCTCACACAGAAGTCATCACTGAGGAGAGGAGAGCAGATCGCTGCAGCCAGCTGGTGATCAGTGAGTATGAGCTGTTTTTACAGCTTTTTACTAACTGATCACCAGTCTAGTGTAATACACACATCACCACAAAGTGTAAACACACATGTCACCACAATACACATGTCCCCAAAACATACATGTCCCCAAATAATAAAAAGACATGTCCCCAAATAAAAAAACACATGTCCCCCACATATGTCCCACTAAAATCACATGTTCCAATGATTATCTGCACACATATGTACATGATCATTTGCGTACATATGTCCGTGATTACACAAACCAATTATTATACACTTAAAGTAGAAGTAAACCCTCCTATCGTTTTCAGCCAAGGAAGCTGCCATCTTGGCCTCCGTTTAATCTTTAACTGCTATGAAGCTACACATGTGATCAGTTATGACACCAGCCATTGGATAGTTTGACAGTTTGGTTGAGAGTACAACCAATGTGACAGTTAGCATTTCCGGCATGCTGGGAATGTAAGGCCGCGTACACACGGGCGGACTGTTCGCCCAACCTTGTCCGCTGAACAGTGTTTGGGCGGACAGTCCGCTCGTGTGTGGGCTTTCAGCGGACAGTTTCAGCGGACAGTTGGACGGACAAAGTCTTTCGGAAATTCCGAAAAACTGTCCGCTGAAACTGTGTTTGAGCGAACAGTCCGCCCGTGTGTGGGCTTGTCCGCTGTACTTTCGAAATGAGCGGACTGTTCCCGCTCGGAAAGTCCGCCCATTTCGAGCGCGTGTAAAGGTAGGCGGGGCCCGCGAAGGAGACGTCGCGGGCTCCGCCGCCTGGAATGGGCTTAAAGGGGAACCCCAACGCCGAAAAAAATCGGTGTGGGGGTTCCCCCAAAGTCCACACCAGACCCTTGTCCGAGCACGCTACCCGGCCGGCCAGGAAAGGGGGGCGAGCGAGCGCGCCCCCCCCTCCTGAGCCGTACCAGGCCGCGTGCCCTCAACATGGGGGGGTGCCTTGGGGAAGGGGGGCCGCGCGGCCCCCCCACCCCAAAGCACCTTGTCCCCATGTTGATGAGGACAAGGGCCTCTTCCCGACAACCCTGGCCGTTGGTTGTCGGGGTCTGCGGGCGGGGGGCTTATCGGAATCCGGGAGCCCCCTTTAAGAAGGGGGCCCCCGGATACCGGCCCCCCACCCTATGTGAATGAGTATGGGGTACAATGTACCCCTACCCATTCACCTGTGAAATAAAGTACAAAAAAAAACACAACACAGGGGAAAAAATATTTTATTGCACAGCTCCGGGGGTCTTCCGTCTTCGGGGGTCTTCTCGCCGGACTCCTCCGCTATCTGTGTGTAGCTCTTTTACTAGCGGAGGAGTCCGGCTTTCTTCCTCCCCGCCGCCGGCCTCTTCTCCCGACTTCGGGGGTCTTGTCCCCCTCTTCGGTTCTTCTGCCGGGCCACCGCGCCTTCTTGTAGCTCTTTTACAGGCGGTGGCCCGGTCTTCTGTCGCCGCTGTCGTCGTCGTCGCCGCCGCCGCCGCCGCCGCCTTCCGTTCTTGTTCTTCTTCTTGTTCTTCTTCTTCTTCTCCTGGAGATGTTGACTCGACGATCTCTCCGGCCGGAATGCCAGGGACACGCTCCGCTGCCACTTATATAGTGACAATGGGGCGGTGTCACATGGTATATGTCACATGGGTTGGTCACATGGGTTGATGTCACATGGGGACTATGACATCGTAAGGGGGCGGGGTCACCATGTGACCAACCCATGTGACATATACCATGTGACACCGCCCCATTGTCACTATATAAGTGACCGCACAGTGCGGCTCTGGCATTCCGGCCGGAGAGATCGTCGAGTCAACATCTCCAGGAGAAGAAGAAGAAGAACAAGAAGAAGAACAAGAACGGCAGGCGGCGGCGGCGACGACGACAGCGGCGACAGAAGACCGGGCCACCGCCTGTAAAAGAGCTACAAGAAGGCGCGGTGGCCCGGCAGAAGAACCGAAGAGGGGGACAAGACCCCCGAAGTCGGGAGAAGAGGCCGGCGGCGGGGAGGAAGAAAGCCGGACTCCTCCGCTAGTAAAAGAGCTACACACAGATAGCGGAGGAGTCCGGCGAGAAGACCCCCGAAGACGGAAGACCCCCGGAGCTGTGCAATAAAATATTTTTTCCCCTGTGTTGTGTTTTTTTTTGTACTTTATTTCACAGGTGAATGGGTAGGGGTACATTGTACCCCATACTCATTCACATAGGGTGGGGGGCCGGTATCCGGGGGCCCCCTTCTTAAAGGGGGCTCCCGGATTCCGATAAGCCCCCCGCCCGCAGACCCCGACAACCAACGGCCAGGGTTGTCGGGAAGAGGCCCTTGTCCTCATCAACATGGGGACAAGGTGCTTTGGGGTGGGGGGGCCGCGCGGCCCCCCCCTTCCCCAAGGCACCCCCCCATGTTGAGGGCACGCGGCCTGGTACGGCTCAGGAGGGGGGGCGCGCTCGCTCGCCCCCCTTTCCTGGCCGGCCGGGTAGCGTGCTCGGACAAGGGTCTAGTGTGGACTTTGGGGGAACCCCCACGCCGATTTTTTTCGGCGTTGGGGTTCCCCTTTAAGCCCATTCCAGGCGGCGGAGCCCGCGACGTCTCCTTCGCGGGCCCCGCCTACCTGTACACGCGCTCGAAATGGGCGGATTTGCCTCCTCCTTACGTGGGCGAGTCCGTTCATTTCAAAAGTTGAGCGAACTGTTTGCCCAACCTTGTTCGTCAAACAGTCCGCTCGTGTGTGGGCAAGTCCGCTCATGCAAATTTTGAGCGGACTGTTTGACGAAACTGTTTGACGAACAAGGTTGGGCAAACAGTCCGCGCGTGTGTACGCGGCCTAACTGTTTTTTCAGACTGTTAGATCGATGGGTTTACTTCCGCTTTAATGGATTTTTTTTTACCAAAAACATGTAGCAGAATACATTTTGGCTTAAATTTATGACAAAATTTGATTTTATTGGATTTCTTTTAAAATAGAAAAAAGAAAATATATTTTTTTTCCAAATTTCCGCTTTTTTTGCGCTTATATCGCAAAAAATAAAAAACAGAGTCGTTAATAAATACCACCAAAATAAAGCTCTATTTGTGCGAACAAAATGATAAAAATTTTATTTGGGTTAAGTGTAGCATGACCGCGCAATTGTCATTGAAAGTGCGAGAGCGATGAAAGCTGAAAATTGGGCTGGGAAGGAAGGGGCGAAAGTGCCCTGTATTTCAGTGACAATTGCACGGTCATGCTACACTGTACCCAAATTAAATTTTTATAATTTTGTTCGCACAAATAGAGCTTTATTTTGGTGTTATTTATTCACGACTCCGTTTTTTTTTTTGCGATATAAGCGCAAAAAAAGTGGAAATTTGGAAAAAAAACAATATTTTCTTTTTTCTATTTTAAAAGAAATCCAATAAAATCTAATTTTGTCATGAATTTAAGCCAAAATGTATTCTGCTACATGTTTTTGGTAAAAAAAATTCCGTTAAGTGTATAATAATTGGTTTGTGTGATCACGGACATATGTACGCAAATGATCATGTACATATGTGTGCAGGTGATCACATACATGTGTGTGCAGATAATCATTGGGACATGTGATTTTAGTGGGACATATGTGGGGGACATGTTTTTATTATTAGGGACATGTGTTTTTATTATTTGGGGACATGTATGTTTTGGGGACATATGTGGGGACATTGTGTTTATACTGTGTGGTGTGTTGTGTGTTGACACTAGACTGATGATCAGTGAGTAAAAAGCTGTAAAAAACAGCTCATACTCAGTGATCATCAGCCGGCTGCAGCGATCTGCTCTCCTCTCCTCAGCAATGACTTCTGTGTGAGGAGAGGAGGAGCCGATTGCCTAGCAACCGGCTGTTTGTTTACATCACATGACGGCCGTGACTGGACACGGCCGTCATGTGATCAGGAGGGCCAATCACAGAGCCCTCCTGCCGATCCGAGATGCGCCGTGTCCGGGTGACACAAGCACATCGGGATCGCGCCGCTGCGCGGGCACGTGTGCGCGCAATCCCGCTCCTTCTGAAGGACGTTCCTGAACGTCCTATCAGAAGTAGACGGCTCCCACCCGGCCGTATATGTGCATTGGCAGGGTGGGAAGTGATTAATGATAGTTTACTTTTAAATTCCTCATTCCAGCATTGGAAACAGCCACAAAAGATGATCTCATCACCAACAATTCCACTGACACAGATCCCCTGACACGTTGGGAAGCTCTCAAACATTATATTAGAGGAGTTTGTATTAGCCCCACCTCTTTCTACTGTAAAAAGCAAAAATAACTTAAAAAAAAACTTGAAGACACATTTTATAAAGCTTCAGCAGATATTCAGACCAAACCCACACAGCCAAATGAACTTATGTATGACAAAGCATGCCTAGAATTGAACCTCTTTCTGATGGAGTGAGCAGAAAAAACACTTCATAAATCCAAGAACACCTTTTATATGAAAGTTAATAAACCAAACACATTTCTAGCCCTGGCATTGCAGAAGACCAGCTATACCCCTAATCCTCTTTGTTTAAAGATTAAACAAAATATACATACACTAGTAATCCATTAAAAGTATTAAAATAATTTCATAAAAAACTAACTGAATTATACAAAGACCCTAACAGCTTAGACCATTCTCAACTGACCTCACTCCTATCTTCAGTTCATCTCCCCTCCCTTTCCTCATCTCATCAAGATACTCTTGATAAACCTATTACTGAATTTGAAATACAACAAGTTATTAAATCACTCAAATCACATAAACATCCAGGCATAGATGGCCTTTCAGCAACTTACTACAAAAGATTTGCATCTTTATTATCACCCCTTATGATAGAAGCCTTTAACTCCCTTCTCAAAGAACATAATTTTCCTACAGAATCACTTACAGCTTCTATATCCATGATCCCTAAACCCAATACAGATGACACATCTTGATATAATTATAGACCAATATCTATCCGCAATATCGATATTAAAATATTGGCCAAGATATTATCCTCCAGACTTAATCCAATTATTGGCACCCTTATTTATAGAGATCAAACAGGATTTATTCTGTCAAGACAAGCTGGAGATAATATTTGCTGAGCTACACTTCTGTCCCACGCAGCTCGTTCATGCCAAACACCAAACAAACTTTTCCTATAAAATCTTTTATAACCTGTTCAACAGAGGGGGCGGTGTATCTTCTAACTCGCCCCTGTGGGCTTCACTACGTGGGCTGTACTGTACGCCCGCTTCAAGTGAGATTAGGTGAACATTTGGGAAATATTAGAAGGGGGTTCAAAGGCCATCCTGTTTCAAAACATTATCTAGAAATGCATAATCAAAACCCTCAGGGGACTTCCCTTATAGGAATTGACAAATTACAACTGCCTTGGAGAGGAGGCCTTAGGAGAAGAGCTATTTCGAAACTCGAAATGAGCTGGATATATAAAATTAAAAGTATGAAACCCTTTGGACTCAATGTAGACATTGAAATTAATGATTTTATAGATAATGAATGAGGGTTTGTAAAACTAGATTTTTGGGTCTAATTAGTCATGTGGGATCTGATACCTAGGAATATAAGTGTTTTATAATATCCACGATTTTATATATGACAGTGTATCCCTGAGATAAGCTTGTCTATTACTTGTGGACAGAGGAGGAACCAGACCGTAGTGGGTGTTCAAACATATTTTATCCCCCTAATTTTATTTTATTTTATATATATATATATATTTTTTTTTTGCCAATATTCGAAAAGTTTTTTCTATATGTAGCCTAGCGCCTGGAATAATTTATGAATGGCGCTACATACAAATATATGAGTTTTAATTGAAGAGTTTGAGAACATCCTCCTCTAATTACATCCTAGTAGCACTGTTTAAAGATTCTGGATGTGTAGGGAAGGGTTTGGGGAATATATATGTATTGAGGAGGTTGAGGTTGTTATTTTATTGTTGTTAAATTTTGGAGATCTGGTTCATTTCTGGTCTACAAGAAAATGGCGTCTGAACGAAGTCGAGGCTTGGTTTGATCCTGATAGGATCAGGTCTATCCTTGGTCTATAAAAAAAATGGGGTCAAGATGAAGTCGAGGCTTGGTTCAGTCCTAATGCTATTTAAGTGATGGATCAGCATATTACCTGTGCCCCAGGAGGACGTAAGGTATTACGAAACATGTCAGGCTGTTCATGCTGATACCACCACGTTTATAGTATCCCCTAGCATGGGTGTATATTTGTTTTTATTCTAAACCATTTTTTTATTGTATATTGTTTTTGCTACAATAGTCCTTTGTATTACGGCCATGGTGGCTTATACCCCTGGTCTCAGCTTATTTTAATAAATAAGCCCATTTTTCAAACGGTACGTTCACGATTGGAGCCCATCTTTTTCCCCCCCTCCCCCTTCACTCGTGGCCTGGTGGCCCGAGTGTTTGTGTTTTATCACAGGTTCGCCCATTGAGGAGCCTCCGTGCATAGCCCCATATCGGAGAGCACTTCAAACTGTGTCAGAAAGTTGGAGACCGGGAGAGATTGGTCGGCTAACCTGCCCATCCTCTCAGTAAGATCAGAGACTAAGTGAAGAGGATCGGCTTTTTCCGGAAGGTATCGGCCATGTTCGGGAATTTCCGGGATGTTCGCACATGAGGACGCTCTGTCGGCTTGAGGGACCACGGCAGAGCGCACACCTGGGAGACACACGCTGATCCCTGCAGAGGGCTATTTCTGCTGGCGTTACCAACTCCATATGTTGGGAGTCCATCAGCTGCGGTAAGAGTCCAACCTATTTGTGTTACCGGGAAGACATAACGGTTCAAGATTTGGAAACGTTATTTAACCCAGAGAGAAAGATTGAACATTTTGGGGATTTTTTTGCACATTTGTATTTTTTGTATCACTTGATTTGTCCTTTCTGAATTATTTATATAATATGAGTCTACTTTTCAATTTTTAGTGTGATTTCAGCACGGGATAGTTCATAATCTGTTCATAGGATTTACGCACACTCATTTTTTTTAGAATCATTTTTAATTTTGATTGCATCACAGCATTCACACATATCTAGCGCAACATTATATATTTTTTAATCTTGATGCCACATCCCTGCCTGTTTCCTCTCGTTGGATATAGGAAAGGTATTTGGTTCATTATCATGGCCTTATCTAAACTCAATTCTTTGTCACTGTGGTTTCGGACCACATTTTTTTGAAATGGATAGCGCCCTTATATCAACACCTAAAAGCATATATCTCTTATTCGGCTTTAAATCTGATCCTATTAATGTGGAGAGAGGAACCAGGCAGGGATGCCCCTATCCCCTCTCCTCTTTGCAATGGCAATTGAACCCCTGGCCCAACTCATTTGATTCAACCCAAACATAAAAGGCCTCGAACTTGGTGGTTAACAAAAATGATGTGTTTTTGCAGACAATGTCTTAATATTCCTAACTTCTACCATAAGCTCAGCACCAACTCTTCTGAACGTCCTTTCTAAATTTGAACAAGTATCAGGCCTTTCTATAAACCCCCACAAATTTAAAGCTCTAAATACATCCTTGACACCAGCCATCCAAACCCAACTTCTTCACTCTCTACCATTCACCTGGTCTACAACATTTATCTCCTACTTGGGTATTAACTTTACAGCCAACCCTCTGGAGCTCTATGCATCAAATTCTTTCAACCCATGCTTTCAAAACTTAATAAACTTCTCAATAATTGGTCTACCATACCATTGGCCTGGTTAGGAAGAATTACAGTGATAAAAACGTCCATCCTCCCAAAACTCTTATATCTTTTTTGAGTACTTCCTGTATCTATACCATCACACTTCGCATCGTACAATATAAAATCTTACATTTTATCTGGGGTAAGACTAAACCTCAAATTCCTAAACATACTCTATTTGCTCCTAAAATTCAGGGTGGTCTAGGTGTGCCAGATTTGACAAAATATTATTATGCAGCCCAATTATCACAAATCCAAATACCACGCTAAAATGGAAATCCCACTTTGGGTAACGGTAGAATCAGTCGATAGAGACCCTCTATCCATCGCAAATCTTCTTACTCTACTCTTTCCTACTCCTCATGAAAACCACATACAGAAACTTTCAGATATCTTCAAATAAAAACCTTTTTTCACAGCAATGCACCCTCTGATACGAAATCACCAAACTTCACTATATTTGAACAAGCCTGTAAATCAGATCCACATAAACGTAGTCTCATTTCCAACCTATACACCCGTTTGCTATCACACATTACTTCTACACCACCAACCTATACTACCAAATGGGAAAAAGATCTCCAATTACAATCTGCAGACATAAATTGATCTAAAATCTGGAAAACAACAAAGTCTGCTGAATGTAAGTTACTCACAAGATGGTACTTAGTCCCAGCCAGAATTTCCAAATTCTCTCCACAATATCCTTCCCATTGCTTTAGTGGCTGCTCTACTCCGGGTACTCAGGTACATACCTGGTGGCAGGGGTCAAGTCCTGGGGAAAAAAGTGTGGGAACTCCTACTCAAGATCCACTCATCCACTAAAAGAAAAAAAAAATTATACGCTCATATGCACAAACACTTCAAAAGTGTTATTTTTCATCCAATTTTCGTATTGTGTGTATGAAGCTTAACTGTTAGTACATAAAAAAAAACAATCCTCAATAAACATAAATACGGTACGGCTGAATAATCAGCATTCATTCAATTGTGCGTCCAGGCAAATGTGAACATCATGTTCTGATCTTTATTGGGGAATGTTATTTTGTATATAGAGTGTTTTTGTGGTGAGTTTACACTTTTCAATGAACAGAGTTTGGATAACAAAGGGTTAAACGGAAAGTGGGATAAATTAACTGCACATTATCTGGACAGAATGCTTGGGGAGATAGTGATATGTTCCTGTTTAGGAGATGTATGTTACATTGGGGGGCTGCAAACTCTGCAGGGCTCCAACACACACTCACTGCTATTCCAACCCTTCACATATTTCCACATAAACTTCCCTCCTGGCATTAAACTTTGCCAGGTATTGTGCTCAGCTTACTACCCTAAACTGATGTTCCTCCCTTAGCTCACCTCTCTCCCCGCAAGTCCTGTGAGCAGAATAGCTTTGCTCCTCCTCTAGGTTCTCTCATCATATGGCACTGAAGATAGAGGAGGGGGAGATTCAGCAGGACACACAGAACAAGTATGCAGGAGACTGGGGGGGAGGATGAGGAGACAGAAAATCAGGAGGGGCCGGCGGGGAGGAGCACATCATGAGAGGTCTGACTAAATACAATCTCTTAGCAGCAGGGACCTGATCTACCCATCAGCTAGCTGTGATTGACAGGTAGATCAAAGAGGAAGCTGTCATAGGGCCCCCTACTGGCAATGCCTGAATGGTCAGTCCACCCCTGGTGTGCAGCACTTACTATTGGGAGCTGTGTCGGCGGCTGCTGGTGTAGCACCTGCACACAGCTTGCATACTTCAAAGTCTTGCAGGATGTGGCTGCTAACGGGAACTGAGTTCCTGTTGTGGAAAAAGTACAGGAACTCCGTTCCCATGATTTCCCGCAGGACTTGAGCCCTGCATGGTGGGAATGTATTATTGTCAGATTCTTATGGTCAGAAGTATTTAATTCTCCTTCCTCAATGTTCAAAGCTATATTACTGCCTGATGCAACTATTGCACTCCTGAATCGTAAACCCCATGCTTTGTCAAAACGCCAATTTAAACTCATGCTCTTTGTAGCAACAGCAGCAAAACAGGTTATAGCGAAAGCTTGGAAAACAGATTCACTTGATATATCATTAGTCAAACAAAGTGTTACCCAATCCCTAATTCATGCTAAAACAGAAGCCATCTATCTGATAATATATATATAAATTCGAAGCCCTGTGGACACCATGGATTGAACATTTCCTACCACCGGGCTTTGGCACCTCTTTATTACTCCCTTAAGGGCTTAAGTGCTATAATCTGTAATGTGATTTAATTCATTCATTCATTTTTTACCTCCTGAATCTACTGACCCCCTCTGGGGACATACCCCATTTCACATCCCAATGTCTCTTCATCATAGCATTATCCAAGTTTCCCTTCTCTTTTCACTAGTTATTTTTACTCTAATAGGAGTCTTGCGGGTTAATCTGAAATATTACTCATATTTCCAGATAATGCCAAGCCAATTTGCAGGAACTTGGCCCTAGAAAACTTAGTTATTTCTCTCGATTGCCCTGTAACACTCCAAATGTACCATCTCATACATATTTTAACTATCTGGCTCTTCACTCAAAACCATAGGTACAATATTCTATTGAATTATTTCTATTCTCCATACCCATTCCTGAAATAAGAAGCATCCTAATTTTAGTCATATTTGTTACAAGTAACTTTTTATCATCTATTAATTTTTACCCTATAGCTTATTTTAATGTTTATTACTAAAGAAAATTCATTTCTATTATTTTCTATTATGTCAAATATTGTATTTCCACATATAATGTTACTGTACATCGGTTGTTTAAAATGATAAAAAAACGTAATAAAAACATTTAAAGTGATAAAACAATGTTTCCAGCACTGTCTAATATATTGCCATACATACTGGGCATTGAGTTATTATTATTATGGCTATTTCCTTTGAAATCTTTTTTTTTTTTAATTCAATACCACTTCATTGATCTGCTTTAAAACTGTTCCGTATTTTTTTTAATTATTATTTTCTGTCCTCCTATATTGGGTTCCAAAAGTGAGACTTCCAACTTCTTTAATGTCAACCTTTTAAAACTATTGTGCTGACAACACCCTCCACATAATCAGAAGAGCCCAGGGATTTAGTTGAGGCCAAATTAAAAAGCTGTTTAAATCAAAGCACCATGTACAGGTAGTGCCAACAGAATTTCTTGTCATCAGCCACATCTGTGAAGCCAATTTCTAAGCTGTTGGTCTTATCTTGAAAAAAAACATGAAAAAAATGTGCTAAAATATATGCATTTCAAAAAATTGCTTTGAAGTGCACCTCTATTGTGCTGAAGTGTACAGTGACATGTTGCACACAAAGGGCAGCATTGCCTGTTTTAGCAACAAGTGTGAAACCAAGGCTGCCTTGTAACATGGCAGCCAGCCTATTCCTATTATGTGTTCCCTTTCATCCATGCCTCCAGTGAAGTGGAATAAAGCCACCAGATTTAATCAATGTAATGGCAGTTCTTCCAAATATGGGGGGGGGGGGGGGGGTAGGGTGCTTTGGAGCACAGCTCCATTGCACAGAAGACCACCTTGTGGAAGGCAGGCCTTTTTCCATTTTGTGTTATCCTTTCATTTATGCCTACAGGGTGGTGGATCCAGCCACTATAAGGATATGCAACAAAGTGGTTCTTTGGTGTGCTTTTTAAGAATAGGGCACTTTGTACTCCTTCTTGGATGGTGGCATAGTACCTTGTATATAAATGCTAAGGTGGTAGTAACGGCGCTCGTCTGCTGTTAATTGTACCTGCAGGAGACTCACCTGCTATTAATTGTACCTAGTCCCTGCGGGGATCTATTTCAAGTTAAAGGGTGTAGCTGAAGTGAAACCTAGTTCATTAAAGTGCTTAAATGGCAATATCTCACGCAAAGATTATAAAAAATTAGGAAAAAGCAAATAAATATTCCACATGTGCAAATCGCTAGCAATATGAAACGTGCATAAAGATATTATAGAGACCCTAACTTACATTATGTTAATACAGAAACTACAATGCACAATTGTAGTTTCTACATCACAATACAATGCATCCAGTTTTAAAACGAGTTTTATTGAATGTGTAAAGTGCTACTCACAAAATGGAAGGGGAGGCTCCAGACGACGTCCAATGACGAAACGCGTAGGGCGGGGCCTATGGTGTATGCACTCTTTCATAGCGGCTGCGGCGGTGAATTCAAATGCTGTGACTTACATATGCACTGAGGCGCAATTTTAATCTTCCATTTTGTGAGTAGCACTTTACACATTCAATAAAATTCATTTTAAAACTGGATTACACTATGTTTGCTCTATTCTATTTTTAATGAGGAAAATTACTGGATGGTAACCGGACCAGCTCTGCATAGCGGCACAGGGGCTCACACTGTGGAGGCGCATTAACCTGGTGAGTGCGGATTATTGTCTCTAAACACGGAAATCGCACCGGTTACAATCCAGAAACCCACTAAACATTGAAGCACACTGTCACTTTTGTTTCAGAAGGACTTTCTGATTGGATTATTATTGTTTTTCTGCCGTTGGATTTTTGTATCAACCTAAAAATTGCATGCTTCCATTTAGCGATTTTATAAAGTGCAAAGGACTGGATTTACATATTGTGGCGCTTTCAGAAGCACGTAGCACTTTTTTCACAGTTGATATTGTTACTGTGGCACCTTTTTAAGCACCTAGCACTTTTTAATGTATGTTTTGCACAAATGTATATATGCACTTTTAACATTGCAATAAGTGCATTGTAGTTTCTGTATTAACATAATGTAAGTTAGGGTCTCTATAATATCTTTATGCACGTTTCATATTGCTAGCGATTTGCACATGTGGAATATTTATTTGCTTTTTCCAAATTTTTTATAATCTTTGCGTGAGATATTGCCATTTAAGCACTTTAATGAACTAGGTTTCACTTCAGCTACACCCTTTAATTTGAAATAGATCCCTGCAGGGACTAGGTACAATTAATAGCAGGTGAGTCTCCTGCAGGTACAATTAACAGCAGGCGAGTGCCGTTACTACCACCTTAGCATTTATTTACGTTTTTTCCACCTTTCAGGTTGAATATGTAAGGTAGTGGCAGCCCCTCCTTTTATCACTAAGGTTTTTGGTTTTCACCTTTTGGTGCATTTTTTTTATTTTTTTTATTTTATAGTAACAATTTAGGGTCCTTAGCGCACCTTTACCCCCCTTTTTTCTATAGTACCTTGTATGATTTGGGGGGGAGGGATGAAATGTCCTTCTTGAAGCTACCCAATTTTTTCTCCTCATAACCCCCAGCACCACAACCCTCTACCTCATCACCAGTTCCCCAGCACTTCTACTCTTCATCTTCAGCACTCCATTCTGGAAATACATCTATCACCATATCACTACGATTAACACTAAAAATCCTGACCTCCCGATTGGTTGACATTGTATTACGGTCCATCTGGGTCATACACCACGTGTAAGATTTCTGGCTCTAGACCACATTCCTCCCAATATTCGGGGGGGGGGGGAGGGTGATCATAACAAACTTCACCCCCCCCCCCCCCCCCGGCCTTAATGAAGCCTTAAATTTTAGACCCTTTCTTGAGGGCTTTCAATCTGGGGTCTGTGAACTTGACCTTTAACGGCCTCTCGGCCCCCTTCTTCTTAGTAAATCGGGGTCTGTGTACTTTACCTTCAATGTTTATCTTATTGGTACTATGATAGCATTATATATCCTTGCGATGTGTGATCATCTGCTGATGCAGTGGACATCCATTTTCGGTATTCTGGTATGCCAAATGAATACTCTTTGGTAATAGTTATTACAACTATCATGCTAATTCTTACCCTTTCTTTGACCCGACCATGACCCAAATTCAACTCATATCATTTGGACACAGACAACTAGACGGACTACCCAACAGTTCATCACAATTCGGACGGTCTTATACTACGCACACTAATAAGACCAGACATGACGGTGGAAACACCCCTTGGCGAGACTTCAACCTAATGGACGACATAATATGACTCCCACTCCAGGCATTTTTCATAGGAAGTGTCCATGGTAATATCACCACCCAATTGGTCTGAGAGGCACTCACAGAAAACCACCCTGAAAAGGGCCACTCATATCAACTTAGGCAAAAGTCTGGGAGCAGGAGGATTCATTCTATATTCTAAATGAGTATGATGACTACCGATAAATCTTTATAACATTAAGAGAAATTGTATAGTTCTACAATGCTCGCATGCATAATGTCTGTGCAAAGATTTTGTATTTCTAATAAAAAATGTATTTATGGAGAAAAAAAAAAAGGCCTTAACAAACAAAGTGTCCCATGCCATTTCGTCCAGGCACACAATAAAGATTTTTGATGCCTGGTTATGACAATTGAATGTATTAAAGTAAAATTCTAAATGCTAACCATAACATACAAAGCCATCCACAACATTGCCCCCATCTACATCACCAACCTCATCTGTAGATATCGCCCAAATCGTCCCCTCCGCTCCTCTGAGGACCTCCTGCTTTCTAGCTCCCTTGTTACCTCCTCTCATGCTCGCCTTCAAGACTTCTCCAGAGCCTCTCCCATCCTCTGGAACTCCCTGCCCCAGTCTGTCCGATCAGCCCCTACCGTGTCCACCTTTAGGAGTTCCCTGAAAACTCATTTATTCAGGGAAGCCTATCCAACACCCACCTAACTGTCCCCGAGCCACCCCCATCAAATCATTCTCTGCAGCTATTACCTTTTGTACCACCAGCCCCTCCCTTTAGAATGTAAGCTCTACGAGCAGGGCCCTCCTGTACCTTTTGTATTGTACTTTGTAATTGTGTTGTCCCCCCGATACATTGTAAAGCTCTGCATAAACTGTTGTAGCTACATAAATCGTGAATAATAATAATAATAATAATAATAATAATAATAATAATAATATTCCCAAGGGGACTTTTTCCTCTTGTGTAGGAGAGAAACCATCTAGATATATCTCTTGGGTTCTCTCACACCGGGGGGCCTTAATGAGGAACTTAACATTCACAGTGTTATATAATTTCCCTTGGATTCTTAAGCACATATGTATTGAATTCATGACTAATATACCAATTATTTGTCCCACTTATACATTTAGTTTTTTTAAGATGCAATATTATATCTCCTTCTGTACAGAGGACAACCTTACGTTATATTTGTTGTCATATTGTAATGTTGGGTTCTCACACAACTATAATAATACTTTTTCAACACTGTCTGAGACCATTTATTTCTCGTCACCTAATATCAGTCTTTTTATTTTTGTTTTATATAATTTTTCTTCACCATTCATTTATTCATTTATTATTTTTTTCATCACCATTTATATTTTTTCATTCATTTTAAATTTCAATTATTTTATTTTTATTTTATTTTAATTTTTTTTCTTTACTTTTAATTTCATTATGGTTCTTAATTTTATCCATGGTCATTTTTCAAAATTGCATTTTTTAAATAATGTAATCTATAATGTCTCTTTCAAATTTTTTCGTTGTTTTCAGAATTAGTTCATCCTCATCTTTTCTTACATTTTTATCCTGAACTTGCATCCATTTGCAAAAGAGGCAGGAGGAACTAATGGCCTGAGC
Organism: Lithobates pipiens; assembly: GCF_037356315.1. Lineage (NCBI taxonomy): Eukaryota > Metazoa > Chordata > Amphibia > Anura > Ranidae > Lithobates > Lithobates pipiens. The sequence continues at coordinate 49,296,564 of NW_027507787.1, forward strand.
CCCCTCAGTCTTTTTGTATTTCTACAGCCCTTAGCTTCCCTTCTCTTTGCTGGACCAATATCTTGATCCATTTCCTGGTACAAAACTCGGAAACCATGTGGCACTCTTTGGTGAGGTCCTCGTCTATAAAGCTGCATTGCTTCTTAATACGGGTCTCTTTCTAATTTTTTAGTTTTTTTCAGAATTAGTTCATAGTTTATTATTTTTTATTTTGTTCTTTACTTTTAATTTCAGTATGGTTCTTAATTTTATCCATAGTCATTTTTCAAAATTGCAATTTAGCTACATTTAGTTACCGGTATTATTTTTAATATCTAGGGGCTATAGGGGGGCTCACATGTCAAGCATTAGTAGTTGTTTTAATGTACTGATATTTGAACAGCCTGTGCATGTGTTCCACCAGTGGTTTTACAAGAGTGGTTAACAGCACTCGGTGGGTTTCCTTTACCCTCTTTCTCGCCCACCAATTAATTCCCATTCCCTTTAAATTCTCCAGTTGCCGTTCTTACCGTAGCTTTGACAAAGTGCAGGCGCACAAACATGTCAGCTACGGCAACTTCTTAGCCAATAGTGTTCACAGGGTTCCAGCTTTCGGAGTAGCGCTGATGCTACCGCGCATGCGCATCTCCTCGGTTACATCCGGCGCTCCAAGCTTCGCTCTGCAGTGGCTTCCCACAGCCTGGTGCTCTGCAGGTGGATCACCAAGGCGAGAGAATTACATCACCACGCTTGGCTCCCCTTCAGATCTGCAGTGTCTGTTGCAGGTCAGCAGGAAGAGGTTTCACCTTCTCACTCCCTCCGATCAGCGCCAGAAAGCCTTCCATATATCCCAAGACGACCGTGGTCCACTAATAACCAGCTAAACCTCCCAGAAGCAGTTAACCCCTTCTTATCAAGATTCTTCTATGGTGGTACCGTGTTAATATCATTTTATCTATACACATCTTTATGCTTTTTATCCTTTTTATTGCTCTTTGCACCAGTGTCCATAGGATTGTGTATACTGCCTGGCAACCGCTTAAGTATAATACAAACAATTTGTATCCAATCCTAGGTGCATCTGCTTTCATGCATATATACTTTGTCTTATACATCTGACTTTTACCCATAGAGCGCTGCTTTTTTGTGTTTTATATTTTGCAACACATGAGGTGAAAGGCTTCCATGCTTTTTTTGCAGCTGGTATACCTGGGCGACAGGACCTACACTGGACCACTACCCACAGAGTGCTTCTTTTTTGTGTTTTATATTTTTCTTTCCATTTGTCCAGTGGTTGGCAGCTGCAGCAACTGTTGCTGTTCATTTGTTGCAAAGGCTATGGGGGCCCTTGGCATGGACTGGTGGTTCTTAAGAGTCACCGGCTGAGGCCATTTTGGAGAAGGGGAAATACAGTAGGTCACTGTGCTGTCATCAACATCAAGGTGTAAGATACAGGGTGGCATCATGAGTTCCAGCTATGTACCCTGTTCTGCATTCTTTTCAGATATAATGTTCTTGCCCATGCTGGCATGACTACCTGTCTGTGCTCATGTGGACCCTGCTGTTAACCCTGTGGTTCACTAATACAGAGATATTACATTACACATTATGTTACATTATGCTGGTGGAGTGCCAGCTTTCTGTTCTGAGCAAAAAAGTTGGCTAGGTAAAGGCCATTGAAGTTCAGCACAAGCCATAAACTGGTGGAAGGGGACCAACTTCACCAGTTGGAATTGGAGCAGCTGTAAAGTCAGCAGTTTTTCTAAGTTGGCACTGAGATACTGGGCACGAGGGTGATTAGGGGCCATCAGCTGCAGATGAAACACCTGCTTGGTCAAGGATGTTACTGGAGATGGCAGGGTGGAGTAAGCACACTTACAGGGACATTCAAGGCTATGTTTGGCCCTACTCTATGTGGACAAATGTAAAGTACAACCTCTCAAGCTGTTTGTCACAGTTTCCCCAATTGCTCAAGTCTGCAGACTTTTTGGTGGATGCAGATGGAGAATCTTGCAAAAGGGGAAGTGGAAAGCGGGCTCTTCAGCGGGAGAAGGGGTTCAAAAATGGCAGGACATGTGGCCTATTCAGTTTACAGATTTTAATGTAGAACTATATGCAAAATGTTTTTGATTTTGAATAGAGAGAGAGAGAAGGGTATAACCCTTGTCAGTTTGTTTTTTTCGCCATCTGTGTCCCATGGAGGAGATTTCCCTTCACTTCCTGTCCCATATCCAAACAAGAATTGAGAGGAAATCCCTGCAAATTAAGGGAATTCCTTTGGGACCCCCAGCTCACCAAAACTAGTGTCCCCACTGGAACATATCCCCTGTATTACTTTTCTGAGGATAACCCAAAATGTTGGGATTTTCTTTTACTTTCACCTTTAATGATAATGGTAAACAGCACAAATAGAGAGGTTGAATCTACTTAACAGGGATACAGACATCAATAAAAACTGAAATTTTTTCTAATCTATCTCTACTCTATCCAAAACTTTAAAAAAAAATTGCCTTTAGTTATACTTTAAGACAATGTAGTATAGTATTGCCAAAAAAATAAACCCACCAACTATACTACAAAACACTTGTGCTACTGGCCAAGTTGTAGAAAGTTGAGGGCTTAAGCTTGATTTCTTTTTAAGAGTACAGTTTCCTGTAAATTCCTGTAAGATCTGTTGTGACTGCTAATCTCACCAATCATATCATGCCTGTTACCGCTGCATAGGAAAAATGAGGCGTCAAATCTAAAACTACCTAAAAAAGCAATGTTATAGTGAATCTGATTGAGGTGTGTCACTGCTTTACTTAAGTCAAGTGATGATGTAAAAGAAAAAAGTAAATAAAATGTAGTACGCATGCAAAATATGTGCTTTTAAAATGTGGTGTTGCTGATGCAGTCCGTGAGAATCTTATTATTCTGCAACAACACATACAGCTTGAATAAGAAGTGCAGAATTAGGGGCCTGGATGACCTCAACTATGAGGAATGACTACAAGCACTAAATTTATTCTCGCTGGAGAAGCGACGCTTGAGAGGGGACATGATAGTAATTAACAAATACCTCAATGGTGATCCCAACATAGGAAAAAAACTATTCAGTCTCAGGGAGTGTAAGAGGACACGGGGCCACACAATAAGATTGCAGGAGAAGTGGTTTAATCTTAAATTGCGCAAGGGAGTTTTTACTGTCAAGGCAATTAGGATGTGGAACTCTCTCACAATTTGTGTTGGCGGCAGGGAGTATGGATGTTTTTAAAAGACTCTTGGATGTGCATTTTATAGAACACAACATAGAGGGATCTGGGAAATAATTATAGACGCTGACACACGTACACCTACACAGGTTGAAGTGGATGGACTATTGTCTTTATTCAACCTTACCAACTATGTAAATATATAAGAAAAAACAAACATTTATACTCACCTATATGGCTGCAGCATCAGACTGCCCCCTGCCGCCTCTAAGATGGAAAACTTAGCAATCACATGACCAGTGGCTCAGGCAAACACCCCACACCCCTAAACCAAATGGTTACTTTGGTCAACACTATCCACCTGTCTAGAGGAACCACACCCTGTCAGGTGAAAGACGTGGCATAAGATTTCAATGTGGGAGAAATAGAGGGGGTCCCCCTAGACATAATTATCATCAAGGAGTGGGTCGTGGACAGTATTCCTCCCCTTATTATGGTGAGAGGAGTTCTTATCACATGTTCCCCCATAGAGATAACAGAAATGATTATCAAATCTCAGAGGGACAGGGTAACTACTGAGGGAGTTATAATGCACTGTCCAGTTCCTATGATTATGACACCTCACATGTTCCCATTTATAATTGCTTTGAGACACTTAGTGAATACATGGAGGAATTCACTGTAAATAGGTAAGAAAAACAGGTGAAATTACCCATACAGGATTAAGAAATGCTTCCTTATTTAACCCTCTGGGAATCCTGGACTGAATTTAGAAGTTTTAAAACATCTGGTTTTCAAGGATTTGGAGGCTAGTCAATATCGTTTTAAACAGGATAGAAAGGTACAGTTGTACATACAATCCCTGTGTGATGAAAAGCAATTGATTGTAAGTCTGTAAAACCAGCTGACAAAGGGGGGGGGGGGGGGTTGGTTCTTCTTCTTCTGAAGGACTATTTGGAAAAAATGAATCACTTACTATCTGACAGGAATACGTATGAAATCTTGAAAAGAGACCCTCTTTTTGGCTTTAAAAGGAAGTTGGACAGGATTATAGGGGCATGGTTTGTTAACCATATCCTGGGCAAAAAAGAGAAAGAATTTTTAGTATCCCTGGCACCACGGACTCCAACTATTATCTCCCTAAAATACATAAGTGTCAGAATATACCTCCTGGGAGACTGATAGTAAGTGGGATTGATTTGTTGACTGCATGAAGAGGTAGATATGTAGGTTTTTGTTCTACAGCCTCTGGTTAAAAATACACCAGCATACCTGAGAGAGAGACACTACACATATGATCAAAAACGGATGAGGCTAGAGGGAGAAACACTGCTGGTGACAGCAGATGTTTTATCCTTCTACACAATCATACCACATGAAAGAGGATAAGAAGTGGCTAAACATTTTCTGGATGTAGATGGGAAAATTCCCTTGTTCCAAACAGAGTTCATATTAGAACTATTAAAATTTGGTATGGAACACAATTATTTTTTCTTTGGAGGGGAATTTTACCTACAGCGCACAGGTGTTGCCATGGGAGCTAAATCTGCTCACTAATTTGATTATGGCGCTGTGGGGGGGGCGGGGGGGGAACAGACACTGTACATCAATAGAGAAAAAAAAATACATTGTTGGTGTCGCTTCATTGATGACGCCTTCTTTATTTGGAAGGGTGACAGAATCTTTGAATAGTTTTAGTTCCCGTTTGAATTCCAATGCATGGGGGATTAATTACATCTATGAAATTAGTTTTCAGCAATTCGTTTTCTTGATCTAGTAATTTTTAGGGAAGGGAACCAGCTTCTCTAGAACAGACTTTAAAAGTACTGATAGAAATAGTTTTAAAGCCCAGGACAGTTGCCATCATCCGACCTGGCTATGAGCTATCCCCAAAACACAGTTTTGGCTCAACTGTTCTAAACAGGATTATGTGACCTAAGCTAATATGTTAAAAAATAAGTTTCTTCAGAGGGCTATTCTTGTGAAAGTTTGGAACTGGAGATGGGAAAAGTGTTGAAATTAGATTAGTGCCTTTTTGTCCTCTCATGCTAAATCAAACAGAGCTGATAATGGTTTTGATTGGGCAACACTTCTTTTATATCCAATCACACATAGAAAAAATACAAATTAAAATCACATATAGCACCGAGGGAGTAATTTACCTCCTGTGGTGTACATGTGGATTCCAATATGTTGATAGGACCACCAGGGAATTTAATGTGCGTATTGGGGAACACCTGGCCAACATAAGAAAAGGATTCAATAAACATAGTCTCTCTAAACATTTTGCCTATTGCCATAAGAAAAATCCTTCATCGTTGGAAGGAATTGAGATTGAGAGATACACTCTACATTGGAGCAGAAGCAATCTTAAGAGAGAAATATCCAGACATGAAACCCACTGGAGTTTTGACCTTTGTAGTTACCACATGGTCTGAACCTGGAGTGGGATATTAATTCCTTTTTAAACAATAGTTAGAGTTTCTACTCCTATAAATCAATTTCATTAAACGTATCTCAACTCGTTCATGTGGAGTGGGAGATTAATTTAATTTTAACAGTAGTTGGAGTTTCCACTCCTAGAAAATACTCCTAAAAATAATCTTTATATAAATAAATTAATCTCTATTAATTATACCATCTATAAACAGTAAATCCCTAGTAAATTTGCTCTTTGGAATATTCATTTAGAATATGGTGTGATTCATATGTTTTTTTTTTCCGAGGTATAATATTATAAAAATGTGTTTTAACAATTAATCTATAACAGTGAAAGCAATCCTGCTGCCTCCTTTTAAGAATTATAGCTCTCCCATGAAGTCAAATCAATGTTAAAATGCCTTTTGGAAAAATAAATGGATGAAACGTTGCGTCAGGGTGCAGCTGGGTCACGGCAATCAGACAACACACATTATCCTAGAGGTGTTACCGAGGATGTGAGGGACAGCCAATTGCACTGCTATGTAATCAGCTGGGATTTATGATATGCTTGACATCTTTATGTTTGTGAGTAGTTATTGGATGTTTAATAAATGTTAGTGTTTTTATGGCAATACACTATGTGAGTTCCCTTTTCTTTGCCCAATATCTGAAGAACCACCAGAATATCTTTCATACCAGTTTATAGAAAGACTCTGCAGAAGGAGTGGTGCATTCTGAGTGATTTATGCCAAGCATTTATATGTATGGCATAACCATTTGGTGAGTCAGACTCGCATAGGGTAAGCACTTGAGTTGATTGTTTGTGGAGTGGGATAATCACATCATCTTTCCTGCACGATTGAAACACAGCTATTTGCAGTTATATTTTGCACTGACTTTTTTATGAACTTTAAGATTTCATGTTTTGAATTTCTAGCATTGTTCTAGCGCCTTATGGAATCTATTAACATTGATTTGATTTTATGGCAGAGATATGTTACATATCGCTGTGAGTGCAATAATTCTAGGGACATTATTCATGGTTAACTTTAACATGATGAGCTGTATAAGCTTTTAAAATGTGCTTATGGAAAATCTTGGGCTTCACACGCACACACAATTTTAAGGTTTGACATCTACTGTGTTTACTCAGTCATATAGAAAATTATTCTGCAGCACTCTTCCTATTAATGTGGGAACGCCTACCTTTTATCACCAAACCCAATGTACTAGATTGCTCTTATTATGCAAATACGTTCCAAAATCATATACCTACTATAGTCCTCTTCATAGTATTATAACACCAACCTTTTATCACCAAACCCAATGTACTAGAGTGCTCTTATTATGCAAATACGTTCCAAAATCATATACCTACTATAGTCCTTTTCATAGTATTATAACACCAACCTTTTATCACCAAACCCAATGTACTAGAGTGCTCTTATTATGCAAATACGTTCAAAAATCATATACCTACTATAATCTTCTTCATAGTATTATAAAAGTGTTACAATACCAGTACAAATTATATCCAAAATAAAGTGCCTTGTACAGTTACCCACTGAGTGTAAAATTTCTGTTTCACCTTCTGTTTCACCTTCAACTTTTCAATTATGCATATCCAAGAACAATGTAAGTTATACTGTATACTCCTACATTAAACAATTAATAAAGTGCTTTATGCAAATAGCCACTCGATGCAAAATGTCCACCTTTCACAATAAAGATCATTCACCAAATGTATCTCATAAATAAAATGCATCCCAAAGAAAGTGCTTTTTTTCTCATTCACTCCTTTCTGATCATATACATAAAGTGGCTCCTCATGTCGTACACATCATTACTCATAGGGACCAGCCACAGAGAAAATAAAATTGCTCATAGTATAAAACCCACTGTTTAATCATTTAAAACAAACACCTCTATTTGCACATACTCACATTATATTGTGCTGACATCCAGCACACAGCATATTGCATTAAAACCACACTGCCGCCTTCCTTGCATTCTAAAGCTGAACTTGCGGCGGGAATAACTTCAATGTTGTTAGCCCCACCCTACATGTTTCACCTTTCGGAAACTTCAGGGAGCATTACATATGCTGCACATTCTGCATCATTTTATTTATTTATTAACTCTATCTTTACCCAATAGCTTTGTTTAATATACAGTGTTGGTCTTGCCTTTCAATTCTTACACATTTCATTGGTTTCACCTTATTTTCACACTGCATTAACCCTTTGCATCTTGTTCACAGTGTTCTCTACAGCTTTTACCACTCTAATATAAGTATGTACTTATTTTATACACGTTTTTATAATTTAATGTATTATTCTTATTTGCACATTCTGAAATTATACCATAATAACACAATATATCATAATATTACATTATTTTCTCCATTGCCTCATTCCTCTACTTATTTTATGAATGACATAATTATTTTGCAAATCCTCATTTAATTTTTTAAAACTTTTATTAATTAGTTATAAAACAATTTAAATCTATGTCAATATTTAATCCATTGGGACTTAGACTCTAATTCATAAATCTATTTTGTTTCCTTTTGAGATACTTTCTTTTTCATTTTCATTCCTCTCCAATACCCATCCACCCTATATAGGCCAATCCATTCAGATTATTTTCATGTGCTTTCCTTAAAAGGTCTTGATACACTAAGTTTTGTGTACCCTTTTTTTATGTTGTTGATGTCCTCTCCTATTCCTGTACTCAGTTTCCTTGTTGTCCTGCCAACATACTGGATCAAACATGGGCATTCCAGCAAGTATGTGACATGCTTATTATCATAACATTGATTATGTTATAAATAGGTTAATTTCATATGTTTTACCTTTAACCTTAGATTGAAATTTTGTTATTTTCCTTACTTTATCCACACTTGTTTTACATGGACCACAGCTTTTGCATTTATAGAACCCTTTCAGGTTAAAAAACTATACTCTTCCTTTTGGTGGATTTATAACACTTTTTACTATCTTATTCCTAAGGACTGTTGTTCATCTATAAATAAATGTATTTTTTTGGTTCCTATCTGCGCAGTGCAGCCTAATCTTTTAGATTTTACCAAAAATGTTTTTTGTTTGTGTTTTGCATTATATTGCATATTGCATTGTATTTTTTGCTAAAAGATTTATCCTCTTTAACCATGGACCATTGGCTGGCCAAAGACCAGAGCACTGCTTGCGATTCGGCACTGCATCTTGGCTCCCAAACAAAATTGACGTCCTTTTTTTCCCACAAATAGAGCTTTCTTTTGGTGGCATTTTATCACCTCTGCTGTTTTTATTTTTTGAGCTATAAATAAAAAAATAGCGTAAATTTGGAAAAATATCCCCAAAAAATCTATAAAAAAACATTTTTTTTTCTCAGTTTAGGCCAATATGTATTCTTCTAAATATTTTTGCTAAAAAAAAATAATCATTTATTGATTGGTTTGCGCAAAAGATATAGCACCTACAAAATAGGGGATAGTTTTATGGCCTTTTTATTATTATTATTTTTTTTTACAAGTAATGGCAGTGATCAGCAATTTTTATCATGGCTGCGACATTATGGCGGACATGTCAGAAACTTTTGGCGTGATTTTGGGACCATTAACATTTATACAGCGATCAGTGCAATTAAAAATGCATTGATTAATTTTTGAAAAAATTACATTGATTACTGTGTAAATGTGACTGGCAGTTAAGGGGTTAACCACTATGTGGCACTGTAGGGGTTAAGTGTGTGCTAGGGAGTGATTCTAACTCTTGGGGGGAGGGGCTGTGAAAGCAAGGATAGCCGCAAGGATGCCCCCCAAATGCCCATCATCTAAGGCTATAGAAGCTGCTGCAAGGTACACCAATGAGACCTTCAATAGTATCATCAAGAAGGGTGGGTACCAACCAGTGCAAGTCTTTAATATGGATGAGACCTGCTTGTTTTAGAAGAGAATGCCCAAACGGACCTACATCATGGGCTTATAAGGACAGGGTAATCTTGGTTATGTGTGGAAATGCTGCTGGGTTTATGATCAAGAACCAGCTACCAGTCCATTGGATGCATAACACTAAGGATTGGATTACTAAAATCCTCACAACTGAGTGGTTCCATAATTGTTTCATCCCAGCCATCAAGGTCTACCTTGCCCAACTTGCCATTGCTTTTAAGGTGCTTCTGCTGATGTATAATGCAGGAGGCCACGCCATGGATCTATCGTACAAAGGAGTGCAAGTTGAGTTCCTTCCACCCTTTAATTCAGCCCATGGACCAGGGTGTGATTCGAGCATTCAAGGCGCTGTACACTCGCAATTCCTTGAATCATCTTGTAGAATCCAAGAACAAGGATGAAAATTTCAATTTGAAGGACTACTGGCGTAATTACACCATTGCAACCGGTCTGGAGAACATACAAAAGGCCCTCAAGGAGATGCAGAAGGAGACTGTGCATGCCTGTTGGAAGAAGCTTTGGCCAGAAATTATTCATGATTATGAAGGGTTCTCTCCTGACAAAGTTCATCATTCAGCTGTGGACAAGGCAATTAGGTTGGCAAAGTTGCTAGGAGGTGAAGGTTTTCAGGATATGACCCAGGACGACATCAATGACCTAATTGAAACCCATTCAGCTCCACTAACTGATGAGGATCTGACAGAACTCACCGAGTCAGCGAGTGAGGAGGAAGTGGAGGAACAGGAGTAGGAGGAAGAAGATGAAGGCTTGTCAATTGAGCGCCTTGGCAGGGTCATGCGTACGGCCAATGACCTGAAACAGATGTTAGCTGAGTGGCATCTTGACATGGTTCGTTGACTGCAGTTGCAAAACAGCATTGATGGAGCAATCCAGGTGTACAAGAACCTCCTCGCCCAAAAGAAGAAATACTCCCAGCAACTGCCTATAACTATGTTCTTCACAAAATGGAAGAAGGCCGCATCCACCCCAAGTAACTCCACGGCAACCTCCGATGTAGAAGTGGAGGTTCTGGAGCAGCAAGAAGACAAACCACCTATACCTGAAGAAGCGCCTGCTGAACCTGCACCTTCAGAAGAACAGTAGCTGCTCTTATTTGCTTACATTATTTGCTTATTTGCTGCTTATACTGTAGTCATCTTCTTTTCTGCTGAGTACAGTACATACAATACTGTATTGTACTCTATTTTTTACTGTGCTGTACAGTATACTGTTAACACAATATTTTTGTGTTTTAAAAATCCTCTTGATCTCTCTCTCTATCTTTTATGTATTTCTATTGTGTAAAAGTGTGTTTAAATACCTTTAAATGCTAAAAAAAAATTAACAAAACAGGCCGTGTGTGGTGTATTTAAATAGGGTCTTTCTATTTCACGGTTTTTCACTTTTCGCTGGTGGGAAAAAAAAAACCCGCGATGGAGGGGGGTTTACTGTATTTCTTTTTTGAATAGTATTTGTGAGTAGACATGTGCAGAGTAAAATATTTCGTTTCGGAATTTCGTTTTCGTCTGAAAACTTAATTTATTTAGTTACTCCCGAAATTCGTTTTTATTTATTTCATTTTTCGTTCAAAAATTGCATTCGTCCGAAAATCCACATGAATCACGGTCGAATCTGTCTTTGAAGGCTTATGGTGTCTGTCGAATGTATAAAGAAGATTCGACGGAGCTAGTATATAGCATACTTTAGAACCCTATTAAAGTCTATGGGACTCCAACGTTCAAAATCTAAAGTGCTCATTTTAAAGGCTAATTTGCAAGTTACTGTCCTAAAAAGTGTTTGGGGACCTGGGTCCTGCCCCAGGGGACATGGATCAATGCAAAAAAAAGTTTTAAAAACGGCCGTTTTTTCGGGAGCAGTGATTTTAATAATGATTAAAGTGAAACAATAAAAGTGTAATATTCCTTTAAATTTCGTAGGGGGGGGGTTGTCTATAGTATGCCTGTGAAGGGGCGCATGTTTCCCGTGCTTAGAATTGTCCCTGCACAAAGTGTCATTTATGCAGGAAAAAAAGTCCTTTAAAATCACTCGCAGCTATAATGAATTGTCGGCTCCCGTAATACAGAGAACACTCATTGAAAGTCATTGATAAAAAAAAAAAAAGCGTGGGGGTCCCCCAAATTCAATTACCAGGCCCTTCAGGTCTGGTATGGATATTAAGGGGAACCCTGCCTCAAATTTAAGAAAAAAATTGACGTGGGGTTCCCCCTAAATATCCATAACCAGACCCTTCAGGTCTGGTATGGATATTAAGGGGAACCCCGCGTCAAATTTAAAAAAAAATTGACGTGGGGTTCCCCCTAAAAATCCATACCAGACCCTTTATCCGAGCACGCAACCTGGCAGGCCGCAGGAAAAGAGGGGGGGACGAGAGAGCGGCCCCCCCTCCCTCCTGAACCGTACCAGGCCACATGCCCTCAACATTGGGAGGATGCTTTGGGGGTCTGTGACCCCTCAAAGCACCTTGTCCCCATGTTGATGAGGACAAGGGCCTCATCCCCACAACCCTGGCCGGTGGTTGTGGAGGTCTGCGGGCGGGGGGCTTATCAGAATCTGGAAGCCCCCTTTAACAAGGGGACCCCCAGATCCCGGCCCCCCCCCTGTTTGAAATGGTAAGGGGGTACAAAAGTACCCCTACCATTTCACAAAGAAAGTGTAAAAAATGTTTAAATAAAACAAACACACTTTTGAAAAATTCCTTTATTAAAAATAAAAAAATAAAAAAAAGATTCCAGCGGCGGTAATCCACTCTTGCTATCCATCGACGGACGGTCATATCTCCAGCGATGTCTCATGTCATCCAGCGCAGCGAATCCTCCGTCCTTCTTCTGTCTCCGTGGAGGAGACACTACAGACATTCCGGCGGCTGACGTTTGTTATATACGGAGGGCGGGGCCACCCGTCACCTGACCCCGCCCCCCTCTGACGCAAGGGGAAACCCGGGGTTCCCCGTGACGTAGGGGTGACCCCGCCCCCCTCTGATGTAACGGAAACCTGCCTGTGTTACATCAGAGGGGTGCGGGTCACCCCTACGTCACGGGGAACCCCGGGTTTCCCCTTGCGTCAGAGGGGGGCGGGGTCAGGTGACGGGTGGCCCCGCCCTCCGTATATAACAAACGTCAGCCGCCGGAATGCCTGTAGTGTCTCCTCCACGGAGACAGAAGAAGGATGCTGCGCTGCGCTGGATGATATTAGACATCGCTGGAGATATGACCGTCCGTCGATGGATAGCAAGAGTGGATTACCGCCGCTGGAATCTTTTTTTTATTTTTAATAAAGGAATTTTTCAAAAGTGTGTTTGTTTTATTTAAACATTTTTTACACTTTCTTTGTGAAATGGTAGGGGTACTTTTGTACCCCCTTACCATTTCAAACAGGGGGGGGGCCGGGATCTGGGGGTCCCCTTGTTAAAGGGGGCTTCCAGATTCTGATAAGCCCCCCGCCCGCAGACCTCCACAACCACCGGCCAGGGTTGTGGGGATGAGGCCCTTGTCTTCATCAACATGGGGACAAGGTGCTTTGAGGGGTCACAGACCCCCAAAGCATCCTCCCAATGTTGAGGGCATGTGGCCTGGTACGGTTCAGGAGGGAGGGGGGGCCGCTCTCTCGTCCCCCCCTCTTTTCCTGCGGCCTGCCAGGTTGCGTGCTCGGATAAAGGGTCTGGTATGGATTTTTAGGGGGAACCCCACTCAATTTTTTTTTAAATTTGACGCGGGGTTCCCCTTAATATCCATACCAGACCTGAAGGGTCTGGTTATGGATATTTAGGGGGAACCCCACGTCAAATTTTTTCTTAAATTTGAGGCAGGGTTCCCCTTAATATCCATACCAGACCTGAAGGGCCTGGTAATTGAATTTGGGGGACCCCCACGCTTTTTTTTTTATTTATTTATTTATTATTTTTTTATCAATGACTTTCAATGAGTTTTCTCTGTATTACGGAGCCGACAATTCATTATAGCTGCGAGTGATTTTAAAGGACTTTTTTTCCTGCATAAATGACACTTTGTGCAGGGACAATTCTAAGCACGGGAAACATGCGCCCCTTCACAGGCATACTATAGACAACCCCCCCCTACGAAATTTAAAGGAATATTACACTTTTATTGTTTCACTTTAATCATTATTAAAATCACTGCTCCCGAAAAAACGGCCGTTTTTAAAACTTTTTTTTGCATTGATACATGTCCCCTGGGGCAGGACCCGGGTCCCCAAACACTTTTTAGGACAGTATCTTGCAGAATCTTTTCTCTCTGTCAAATCTTTTTTCTCTGTCGAATATTTTCTCTATATAATCTTGGACTAATAGAGGTAAGGTTAGGCACATTCGAACACAGGTTCTATAGACACGTTGTCAGAGTCACGTCGAATCTCCTATTCTATATCGAACTGTTGTAACAATGAAAACGAAAATAAAGCATTTATTTATGTCGGATCTTTCGTTTTTCGGATTTTGTGCTTTCGTTATCGTTTGGCAAAACGAAAACGAAAATAGCTGAAATTCGGACGAAAATGCATTCGGACGAAAACGAATGCACATGTCTATTTGTGAGGCTTTGTAATACTTTGAAGTATACACATGTACACTTTATATGTTCAGTGCTAGAACAAAGTGCTATGATCTGGAATTCCAGATATTGGCTGTTTACCACCTCTATTGTGGCTCCACTCACACAGCTTATGTGGAAACTCTAAGTACCAGTATGTTGACATTGCTTTTTATGTGATCCTGGTCGATTTGCTTGCAAGTGTCTGCCCCTCTTATGTTGCCATGACTACGGTAAAATTCTTGACACTGAATGTCAGAGGTTTAGGGCCAAACCCAAACAGACAGCAGTCTTGGCACATCTCAAAGCACAGTGTGCTGATGTATCAGTCCTAATGGAAACCCATATTACTGGTCATATAAGGGTATATCAGGCCCCTTATACCTCTAACACCCAGGGGGTTGCAATATTGATTGCTAAGTCTATTCAATTTTCCATTTTGACATTGCAGTCAGATCCGCAGAGCAGGTACATTTTTATGTTAAGTGATAATAAGATATTATTGCTGACATATTATGTTCCCCCACCATTTCAATTCACTATCTTGATGGAGGCTTTTGCATTCGTGAAGGCCCACCCTATGGTCCCTGCCATATGGTTGACTCGGGTCTTAAAATTAATAGTTACCCGTTCCCTGGCAGATTACGTTAAACTGAACCCAGGCCCTTTATTTGCAGTTTTGAAATATAAAACCCAAGTTTGGGCTAGGCTCCCCTTTGGTGTCATGGACTGTATCAATCTAATCAAAATGGTACTATTGCCTAAGCTCCTTTATATCCTTTGGCGTGCCCCTGCGTATTTACCACTGCACTTATTTAAAAGCCTAGAATCTTTCCTCAATTCCTTTGTATTGGGTAAATCTCGTCATAAACTGTACTGGCACATTAAAGAAGCCTACACGTTTAGGGGATCCAGATCTCAATCTATACTATCTAGCCGCACAGTTGTCACACTTCTACGACACTGACAAGGGGGATAAGGCTTTGTTACCTCGCCCTAGTGTGCTTCCCCCACTCCCAGAAGATTATGCACCCTTTCCAACTCCTCTTTCGGGCCATACGTGACCACTCAGCTCTGAGTGGTTGTAGAAGCCTGTTGTTCCATCATTGTGAGATCTGGAGTCTAGCACGGCATAGACTCAAAATTCCCTCAGTGGATGCCTCCTCTCCCTTGTGGGACAGTTCTTGTCTTCTGGAACTTGTGTCCATACCCGATTATGAATTGCGGGTTTCCAGGGAAATTGTATACCTCTCGCAAGTATATTGTAATAGTGGTGTTAAGACATTTCAACAACTTAAAGAGGAAGTAAACCCTGATGGGTTTACTTCCTCTTTTTTTCCCTGCAAAGGTAAAGCATAATGGACTACTATGCATCGCATAGTAGCTCATTATGTGTCACTTACCTGACACAGGAGCCAGCGAAGTCGCCGCTGATCCCTGTAGTCCGCCGCGTCCATCTTGCTGGTGGCGTCTCGCAGCTCCGACCAATGACAGCGGGGAAGCCGCGATGACGTCACTCCCGCGCATGCGCACGGGAGTCGCGCCTCGCAGCTCCGCCGCTGTCATACGGCGAGGCCGCGATGACGTCACTCCCGCGCATGCGCACGGGAGTCGACAAATTTGGCAAATCCATTCTTGGACTTGCCGCATTTAGTGCGCATGCGCGCCGCTGTCTACGGCGCATGCGCCGTAGACAGCGGTGCCCATTTTCGGGCAAATATCTCCTAAACCATATAGGTTTAGGAGATATTACTTGGACCTACAGGTAAGCCTTAATCTAGGCTTACCTGTAGGTCAAAGTTGTTTGGAAGGGTTTACTTCCATTTTAAGGATGAGTTTGAACTCACTAACTCAATGTTTTTCTGCTACCTCCAGCTCTACCACACATTGGGCCCTCAATTTTGTTTGTCTACCCCTGATCAGAAACAACTATACCTTTTTCGATGTAATAGTGGGGTCAGAGTCTAAAACACTCACCTCTACATTTTACAATTGCCGCCTCACAATGACTACTGTAGTCTTGGCATGCCAGCTGAAAGAATGATGGGAGGCAGATGTGGAGGAGCTGGAGGGTGTTGAATGGGACAATGTTCTCCAATCTCGTAAACTGGTCTCTCCGAAGCTCTTGGACCATCTAACTCAGTTATATATATATTGCATAGACCATGTAGCCCTCTCTGTCTTAGATGTGGAGACTTTAATGGCTCCTTTTATAATTTTCTTTGGTCCTGACCAGCTATATAGGGCTACTGATCCCAGGTGGTAAAATTTCTTCATGATCAAATTGGCTCCACTCTCACGCTGTGCCCTAAACAATAACTATTAGCCCTTGTACACGCGGTCGGAAATTCCGGCGGAAAATGTCCGATCGACCGTGTTGTCGGATAATCCGACCATGTCTGGGCTCCACCGGACTTTTTCCGTCGGAATGTCCGACCAACAAAGTTTGAGAGCTGGATATAAAATTTTCCGACAACATGATCCGATCAGACTTTTTACGATCGTTTGTAGAGAATTATGATCGGATTATGATCGAAGTGCCACGCATGCTCAGATCAAATTACGAGACCAAAGCTATTGGCTACTAGGCTGAACGTAGTCCCGTCGTTACGAACAAACGTCATCACGTTCCGAACGATTGGATTTTCCGACAACTTTGTCCGACCGTGTGTATGCAACACCAGTTTCGGACCAAATACGTCTGAAAAAATCTGACGGATTTTGTTGTCGGAATGTCCGACTGTGTGTACAAGGGCTTAGGCTTATATGCCGATCCTGACACAGACAAGTTCCTCCATATCTTTCTGCAAAAATCCCTATTTATGGCTAAAATGTTGATTATGCAAAAAGGGCTGAGGGCATTACCCCCAACTAACCATGAATGGATGACCACTGTCAATGCTACCTTACCATACAAAAAAGTCCTGTACGCCCATAGGAGGTGCCCTCTTAAGTGAAACAGTATATGGGACACATGGCTGGAAAGTGCTTTTACCTGTGGTGTCGCAGACAATGTAGATTTGCAGCTTCATTGTTACTTGTTATATTTACCCCTCCCCTCAAGGTTTTTCGATATGGTTTCATATCTGTACATCCTATAGTGTTTTGTAAAATATATACTGTTCAGAAGTTTTAGTTTAGCTTATCTAAAATAAAAGCAATGTGAGAGTCGCAAATGTGGAGGCCTGATGTGTTTCGACACAAGGGGTCTTCAACTGGGGCAGGCTTGCACATTTGTTACTCCCACATTGCTTTTATTTTATTCCATTGTATTTTGGATTCATTTTATCATGTATCTTGCAAACTGTTGTAAGATTTTTTAAGCCCAATAAATGGTTTTTGGTTGATCTGCACCATATGGAGCTTTTTCCTCTTTTTCCCTTCCATCCTTCATCCTGCCATTTTTGATCCCTGCCTGTCCATTCCTACGTGGATTCATCTGGGACATCTTTGGCTGCTGCATAATGGTTCTATGTGGACTTCCATGGTCCTGGGATTGGGAGCTACTCATCAACGCACCCTAAGTGACATCAATAGAAGAATTACAAACTTTTCTGACCCACTGCCATATGGTACGTGTGTCCACCTCAGCTAGTAAGATTGCTGTATCGTGTGTACACCGTTGTCAGATTTTAATATTCATCATATAATCCGAGTTACACTCCAGTCAAGTCCTTCTGGAAGGGAGGCTTCAAAGAACTTTTTCACGTCTTTATTATTATTATTATTATTATTATGAACTATTACACTTTATTGAGTCCCATTAGCACTCACTGTGTTTTCACCTTGTTGGTTCAACATTTTGTGTTGACTAATTGAACATTATTATTGTTTGAGCAATTCTTCATATTCACTTATTTTAACCTTTGTTGTCATGTTCCTATTCATGGGGTTACATGTTTGAGCGCTCTACATAAAGATGGACTAGGCTATAAGAAGATTGCCAAGACCCTGAAACTGAGCTGCAGCATGGTGGCCAAGACTATACAACGGTTTAGCAGGACACGTTCCCCTCAGAACAGGCCTCGTCATGGTTGACCCAAGAAGTTGAGTGCACATGCCTAGCATCATATTCAGAGGTTGTCTTTGGGAAATAGATGTATGAGTGCTGCCAGCATTGCTGCAGAGGTTGAAGGGGTGGGAGGGTCAGCCTGTCACTGTTCAGACCATACGCCGCACACTGCATCAAATTAGTCTGCATGGCTGTTGTCCCAGAAGGAAGAATCTTCTAAGATGATGCACAATAAAGCTTGCAAACAGTTTTCTGAAGACAAGCAGACTAAAGACATGGATTACTGGGACCATGTTCTGTGGTCTGATAAGACCAAGATAAACGTATTTGGTTCAGATGGTATCAAGCGTGTGTGGAGGCAACCTGGTAAGGAGTACAAAGGCAAGTGTGTCTTGCCTACAGTCAAGCATGGTGGGAGTGTCATGGTCTGGAGCTGCATGAGTGCTGCCAGCACTGGGGAGCTACAGTTCATTGAGGGAACTATGAATGCCAACATGTGCTGTAACATACTGAAGCAGAGCATGATCCATTCCCTTCAGAGACTGGGCCTCAGGACAGTATTCCAACATGATAACGAACCCAAACAAATCTCCAAGACGACCATTTCCTTGCAAAAGAAGCTGAGGGTAATGGTGATGGACTGGCCAAGCATGTCTCCAGACATAAATTCTATTGAGCCTCTGTGGGGCATCCTCAAAACAAAGGTGGAGGAGCACAAGGTCTCTAACATTCACCAGCTCCGTGATGTCATCATAGAGGAGTGGAAGAGGACTCCAGTGGCAACCTATGAGGTTCTGGTGAACTCCATGCCCAAGAGGGTGAAGGCAGTGCTGGAAAATAATGGTGACCACGCAAAATTTTGACACAATTTGGACATTTTCACTTAGGGGTGTACTCACTTTTGTTGCCAGCAGTTTAGACATTAATGGCTATTTGTTGAGTTATTTTGAGGGAAGAGCAAATTGACACAGTTATACAAGCTGTACATTCACTACTTTACATTGTAACAAAGTGTAATTTCTTCAGTGTTCTCACATGAAAAAGAATAAAATATTTACAAAAATTTGAGGGGTGTACTCACGTTTGTGGGATACTGTAGATCAAAAAAGTTAACAAACAAAAAAACAAAAGGACAGACTTGATGGACCACTTGGTCTTTTTTTTCTACCGTCACTTTTCTATGTTTCTATCGTCTATAATTGAAAGCTTGGTATTTTTGCTGGTGTTGCCCTTGAAGTCACATAAAAAGGAGGACCTTCTTTATGCGCATGGGCGTCCGCAGCAGGGGGCAAGGGGGGTCAAGTGCCCCCCCCTGGAATCCCCAAGGTGTCTGCAGTAGCCGCCGCCATGCTGCATCTTTTTTTCACTTTTTTTTTCATTTTCTTTTTGGCTGCATCCTCCGCCCTCTCCTATGGATCAGAGCGCTGGATGGCTCTGTGTTCGGAGGCCGCTCTGTAACACAGTCCCGCCCCCTCAGACCAGCTTGTGTGATAGTAAAGAGAATCAACGTTCCCCCTATCACACGAGCCGGTCTGGGGGGCGGGGGCGTGTTTCAGAGCGGCCGCCGAACACAGAGCCATCCAGCGCGGTGATCAAGAGAAAGAGATGCTGCAGGTACAGCCTGCCCTGTGTGCCACAGTGGATCGAGGGGGGGGGCTGCAGATTTTCCTATCCAACTTATTTTACTGTCCCCAGTTCACCTTGTGCTCCCTGCCCCCCCCTCCTCCACCACCACACTCTCCTGCCCCCTCACAGTTTTCTCCTCCCCTGTTCTTGCTGCCCTCCCTGCTCTCCAGCTCTCCCCATCCTTCTCTAGCCTCCATCCCAGTGCCCCCCCCAGTGCTCTCCACTCCCCCCAGTGCTCCCCCGTTCTCCCCCCCCCCACAGTGCTCTCCGCTCTCCCCAGTCCTCTCCCTTCCGTGCTCTCCCCCCAGTCCTCTCCCCCCCTGTCCCCCCCCCCCTGTTCTCCCCCCAGTGCTCTCCCCCCGTTCCCCCCCCGTGCTCTCCCCCCTGTTCTTTCCCCCTCAGTGCTCTCCCCCCTGTTCTTTCTCCCTCCCCGTTCTTTCCATTCCCCCCAGTGCTCTTCAGCTCTCCCCATCACTCTCCAGCCCCAACCCCAGTGCTCTCCAGCCCCCCATTCTCCCCACCCCTGTTCTTTCTGCCCCCCTGGTGCTCTCCAGCCCCCCCCAGTGATCTCCACCCCTGTTCTTTTTGGCTCTCCCCAACACTCTCCACTCCCCACCCCTGTACTCTCCACTCCCCCTGAATTCTGCCCCCACCCATGTGCTCTCCAACCCTACCAGTGCTCTCCACCCCCAATAGTGCTCTCCAGTCCCCAGTGCTTTCCACCCCTGTTCTTTCTGGCCCCCACTGGTGCTCTCCACTCCCCCCTGCTCTTTGTACCCCCCCAGTACTCTCCAGCCCCCGTGCTCTCCACCCCTGTTTTTCTGCTCCCCCAGTGCTCTTCACCGCACCACATTCTCCTGCCCCCCGTGCTCTCCTCCACCACCACAATCTCCTGCCCCCCCCCACAGTTTTATCCTCCCCTGTTCTTACTGCCCCCCCTGCTCTCCAGCTCTCCCCATCCTTCTCCAGCCACCATCCCAGTGCTCTCCCCCCCAGTGCTCTCCCCCCTGTTCCCCCCCCAGTGCTTTCCCCCCTGTTCCCCCCCAATGCTCTCCCCCCTGTTCCCCCCACAGTGCTCTTTCCCCCTGTTCCCCCCCCAGTGCTCTCCCCCCCTGTTCCCTCCCAGTGCTCTTCACTCCCCCCAGTGCTCCCCCCTGTTCCCCCCCCAGTGCTCTTCCCCCCTGTCCCCCCCCCCAGTGCTCTCCCCCCCTGTTCCCTCCCAGTGCTCTTCACTCCCCCCCAGTCCTCTCCCCTCCGTGCTCTCCCCCCGTTCTCCTCCCCAGTGCTCCCCCCCTGTTCTCCCCCCAGTGCTCTCCACTCTCTCCAGTGCTCTGCCCCCTGTTCTCCCCCCCAGTGCCCTCCACTCCCCCCAGTGCTCTCCCACCCTGTTCTCCCCCCAGTGCTCTCCCACCCTGTTCTCCCCCCCAGTGCCCTCCACTCCCCCCAGTTCTCCCCCCTGTTCTCCCCCCAGTGCTCTCCACTCTCCCCAGTGCTCCCCCGTGCTCTCCCCCCTGTTCTTTCCCCCCCAAGTGCTCTTCAGCTCTCCCCATCACTCTCCAGCCCCCACCCCAGTGCTCTCCAGCCCCCCATTCTCCCCACCCCTGTCCTTTCTGCCCCCTGGTGCTCTCCAGCCCCCCCACTACTCTCTACCCTCCGTGCTCTCCACCCCTGCATTTTGCCCCCACCCATGTGCTCTCCAACCCTACCAGTGCTCTCCACCCCCATAGTGCTCTCCAGTCCCCCGTGCTTCCCACCCCTGTTCTTTCTGACCCCCACTGGTGCTCTCCACTCCCCCCTGCTCTTTGTACCCCCCAGTACTCTCCAGCCCCCGTGCTCTCCACCCCTGTTTTTCTGCCCCCCCAGTGCTCTTCACCACCCCACACTCTTAGCCCCTCCAGCGCTCTCAGCCTACCGTGCACTCTACCCCTGTTCTTATTGGCCCCCCAGCACTCTCTGCTCCCCACCCCTGTGATCTCCACTCCCCCTCGCTCTTTGCCCCCACCCATGTGTTCTCCAACCCCGCCAGTACTCTCTACTCTCTAGTACACTCTCCCTTCTCTCCAACTCCCACCCAGTGCTCTCCACTTCCCCAGGACCAAAGGACAGGCTGACTGGGGCTGGAAAATGAGGATGGCTGAAGGTGCAGGTGGCCAGGAACCACTCCATCTCACAGCAGACAGATCCTCTGGAAGGAGCACCGTCCCCATCCAAAACGAGAACAGAGCCTGCCTGCTGCTGCCCGTCATGGATATCCTGCTGGCATGCAAGGTACCGTACCAAGCATCAACAACACACCTTCCCACAGACAGGGACTGCAGACTGGGACATGGTGCACAGGAGGGGCTGCAATGATGGGCACAGTAAAGCTGCATTTGATGGACACAGTGAGGCTGCATTTGGTGAGCACAGTGAGACTGCATTTGGTGGGCACAGTGAGGCTGCATTTGGTGGGCACAGTGAGGCTGCATTGAGCTCTTGCATCAAGTCTGCAGTCTCTGACCATCTCCTGTAGCATGTCTGCAGTCTCTGAGGGAGTCTGGAGAGGAGTCAAGAGTGGGAGCGCTGCCGGGATGGGGGTCATGGGAGAAGTCAGACTTGTCTGGACTGTAGACAGGAGACTATAGGATAAAACCAGAGCCACCAAGCTGGAGCCGACTGACTGAGCCCTGCACAGTGCACCTGAGAGGAGGTCAGTGAAAGCACCGCCAGGCCAGTCGGGGGGGGGGGTCACTGATGTAAGGGGGGAGTGAATACGATAATGTAAGGGGCACTGATATAAAGGGTTTCCTCCTTATGTTAGTAACCCACCCCCCCTTACCTTAGAGTATTTTTTCTGCAGAAGGTGCCCCCCCCACGTTCTGAGTTCCTGGGGTCCCCCTTGATGATTGATCACTTACCACTATTAACTGGAATTTGAATATATATATATATATATATATATATATATATATATATAAAAGTAGTAGGTAAGATGCACACACGGTCAGTGAAACAGATGTGCCAGCAATCGAGTCTGTCCCAAAGACTCAATATAAAAAAGCAGAAAAGGGATTGCTGCACAAACAAAAGTAAATGTATTGATAAAATTTACATCACATCAGGTATAATATATATATAATATAAGCCCTATGTGATTTCATATCTATATATAATACGCTCTTCATCAAATATGCTTTAAAATGTATGGTTTTTCCCTTTCATGAACAAGAAAATAATGACGCTATGCTGTTGGGCTGCTATAATAATGCTGTGAGGCTGGTATGAAATTTTTTCCAGGGCTGATTTTTGAAAGCATGGGTGTCCGCAAGGTTACTCAGGTGGCTGGGTACCATGCCCATATAGCCTAGAGAATGTACATCTTTTTACATGGCATCATGTATCTTGATGAAAACAGTCTAAACAGTGACAGTATGAGATCAAAATATGGCCACAACAGATGTATTGCAATGTAAAAAGATGTACATTCTCTAGGCGATATGGGCATGGAACACAGCTGCCAGAGTAACTTCCAATACAAAGTGAAGATGAATTATCTGTTATATAACACATATGTATTTCCAGTGGAAAGATTTTCATGAGATTGTCGAAAAGGGGCGGAGCATGAGTGGCTTTTAAAATGGTGCCCCCCCTTGGAAAAAGTTCTGCGGACGCCCATGTCTATGCGGTATAGTATTCTTTGAAAAAACGTTTTTGCATTGGTACATATCATCCTTGATTCCTTGCCCTCTGACAATGACTTGCTCAGTAGCCCTGAAAATGGCCAGATTTAATTTTTAACAATTTCCAGCTCAAGCCAATTCTGGCAATCTTCTCCTACATGTAAAAATCATCATTATCATCAAAATCTCCATAGGTGACACTTTAAACTTGTTTACAAGTTACCAGTTTAGAGTTACAGAGGAGGTATTGAGTTAGAATTATTGCACTCACTCTAACGTTTGCAGCGATACCTCACATGTGTGGTTTGAACATGTTTACATATGCGGGCGCAACCTACATAATGCATGCTTGTGAGCACAAGGGGATGGGGGCGCTTCAAAAAAAACTTTTTTTTATGTTTATTTTATTTTTATTTTTACACTTTCTCTTTATTTTTATATTTTTATTGCTTTTATTCCTATTGCAAGGAATGTAAACACTCCTTGTAATAGGAATAGGGCATGACAGGTCCTCTTTTACGGAGAGATCTGGGGTTTACAAGTCCCCATATCTCTCCTCTATCCTGGAAAGCCTGAGATAAAAAAAAAAATCCATCTCAGGCTTTCCTGCTGAAAAAAGGCAGTGTTTTCATCTGCCGACACTGGGAGTGATGTCATGACGTCGCTTTCGGCCTCCGAGGATCATAGAGAGGGCCAGGGAGTTTTCCCCTCCCGACGCCTGCAAAAGCAATCCAGCGGCTAAACAGCTGCTAAGATGGCTTTTACATGTGAGGGAATCGCCGGCTGAAAAAAAAGATATGTGGATGATGCCTGTAGCTGTATTCTATTCATTAAGGTAAAATACCTTCTGTGCCTCAGGATATCCCCAGCCCTTCCTCTTATACTTACTTGAGCCAAATCTCAATCCAGAAATTTGCACGAGAGCAGTGGCTCTCTCGGCTCTCACTGAGCAATCCTTACTAGGCAAATTGATAGCAGATTGATTGCTGTCAATCAAATCCTTTGACAAGGAAGTAGGGGGCGGGGCGGGGCCGAGCCACCCTGTCTGTGTCTATAGATGCAGACATGGCAGTTCAGGAAAAAGCCCGCATAAGTGCACCCCATAGAAAGCTGCTTTCTATAGTGGGCACTTGCGGAAGAGGAGCACCAGAGCCAGGAGCACGGCGGGACACCCCAGAAAAAGAGGATCAGGGCTGTTCTGTGCAATACCATTGCAGGTTAGTATCCTGTGCGCCATAAGAATGATCATAGTGGTGGTTCTGCCGCTTGATCGTTCTTAAAGGCGACAGGAGTGAACATCTCCCCCTCCTGTCGCCATCTGGTGCTTCTCTGGGCTCTCCCGTGCCATCGGGGACCCGGAGAAAGAATTGTTCGCTGGATGACAACCATAGAGATTTCCATCTCTATGACCATCGGAGGCCCGGGTGCGACGTTATGATGTAAACAAAGCCGCGATCGTGGCTGGTAAGCATGAGATTGTAGATTTTTTTTCTGATCTCATGCTTTCTAGCCTGGAGGAGAGTTGTGGGGTCTTATTGACCCCGCATCTCTCCATAAAGAGGACCTGTCACGAACGATTCCTATAACAAGGGACGATTACATTCTTTGTAATAGGAATAAAAGTGATAAAAAAGTAAAAGAGGGTGTAATTTTTTTTTTAAATGCCTCTGTTTCCGTTGGCTTGCATTCAGAAGCAAACGCACACGTAATTCCTGCCCACATATGTAAACACTGTTCAAACCACACATGTGAGGTATCACCACGTGCATTAGAGCGCGAGCAGCAATTCTATCATTGTAACCTGTAAAAAATTTTAAAGCGTCGCCTATGGAGATTTTTAAGTACCGAAGTTTGGCGTCATTCCATGAGGGCGCGCAATTTTAAAGTGTGACATGTTTGGAATCTATTTACTCGTTGTGACATCATCTCTCACATTATATAAATAAATTGGGCTAACTTTACTGTTTTGTCATTTTTTAAATCATTACATTTTTTATTCCAATAAAACGAGTTTGAAAAATTGTTGCGCAAGTATCGCATAAAATAAAAAGTTGCAACAACCGCCATTTTATTCCCTGGGGTGTCTGCTAAGAAAAAATATATGATGCTTGGGGATTCTGAGTAATTTTCTAGCAAAAAAATTATTATTTTTACACGTAGGAGAGGAGTGGCAGAATAGGCCCGGTATGGAAGTGGGTAAGAAAAAAAACAACTTTAAGGCATTAAAGTGGTTGTAAACCCTTACAAACCACTTTGATCTACAGGTAGGCATAGAAGGCTTACCTGTAGGTCCAAGAAATATCTCCTAAACCTACACGATATTTACTAAAATACAGTCACCGCTGTCTCCGACATATGCGCCGTATACAGCAGCGTGCAGGCGCACTATCGTCGTTAGCAGCATGCCTCTGCTAACGGCGATATGCCGTTAGTGGCGGCTCCCTGTGCATACGTGGGAGTGACGTCATCGCTGCTCCGGCTCTGTGAGTGGCCGGAGCAGCATTACCCAGAAGAAGATGGATGCTCCACACTCCAGTAGACAGCGGTGACATCGCTGGCACCTGTGTCAGGTAAGTGACACATAATGGGCTACTATGCTATGCATAGTAGCCCATTATGCTTTACCTTTGCAGGGAGACAAAGAAAAAGTAAACTCATCAGGGTTTACTTCTTCTTTAAGCCTGACATACACAGCTCAAATTTTAAAAATGTGATTAAAGTTGTAGAATGCCAAGAATGACACCGGTAAAGAAATTAGAGCACAAATGACTGCCAGCAGATAATACAACAATTTGCAAAAGACAATTCACATCCCACCATTTGTCAAGAACAACAAAGGCTCAGATACATAACCCTTCAAAGATCAAATGTCACATTTAGGGCAAATAAGGAAAGGTTTGATACATTTTAACCCCCTCCTATCCAACCAATGTAGATATATGGCTGGATCAGAGCAGTGCTGATGCAGGTGGACATACCCACATCCTCCTGCATCGGCCACTCTTGCATGCTCTCAGGTGGACACAGCAGATTACAGATTGGAGTAGAGGGTCGCAGTAATTGGCCCCGTACCATGTTATCACTGTGAACAGTGATTACAATAAATAGTAGTAAACAATGGCTGTCATTCATGATGTTATTGTTTACTACTCTGATCTTTGTTATTGATCACAGTGATCACATGGTACAGGGTCAGTCACAGCAGCCCTGTACCATGTGATCGCTGTGGCCAATCACAGTGATCACAGTAAATTATAGTAAACAATGGCTGTCATACATGGTACCATTGTTTACTTCTGTGTTCTCTGTGATTGTCACAGTGATCACATGGTCAGTCACAGCGGCTCTGTACCATGTGATAGATGTACTGCTATCACAGTAGTTTTCAATGGCTGCATGAATGCAGCTGAGCACTGTCAGAAATGATTGCTTATATAGCCATTGTGTATAAAAAAAATTCTGATAACCATCAGAGCGGCGCAGTGTCACTATGGTGACACTGCATTGCTCTGGTAACAGAATGTAACAAGTGCAGTATCACTATGGTGACATTGTACTGCTGTGGCGGGGATCATGTACAATGCCTGTATGTCAGTGCTGTCAGCCATTGTCTCTGATCACTACCACAGTAGTACAATGTCACCATAGTAAAACCGCACTTGTTCTGGTGACAGTAAGTAAAAACAAATAATAATTTATATTTTAATTTGTTTTCCTGTAGCATGCCAGGCCACATGCCTTTTAACATTGGGAGGTACCTTGTAGGGGTGGGGCAGCAATGTATCCCCCCATTTACAAGGCACTTTGTCATAATGTTGAGGGAAAAGGGGCCTCCTTCAAATCCTGTCCCCATAAAAATGTTTAGGGGTTTGTAGGGCGACTTATATTAATCTGGAAGCCCCCTTTATAACATGGGGAGTCCCTAGATACCTACCCTCATCCAAGGGAACGAGTACAAGGTACATTGGTAGCCTTTATTACTCATTCACCAAAAAAGTGAGACGTAAATAAACACACCTACACCATGAAAAAGTTCCTTAATAGCAAAACATATTAAAAAAAATGTAAATGATGTTCATCAGCATAAATTTATTGTCAATCACCATGACCCGCTATCTGACAATATTTCTCTCCCAGCACAATGACCGACCACTTAACAGTGTTCCCCATCTCTATCCTATCTCTAAATGACAGATCCTTAGCTGCTGAATGTAAACAAACAAACAAACAAAAAAACACAGGCTTGAATGGCATAATTTTATAAAGTCAAATAAAGTAAATTACATTTACATTCTTTATATTTTGTAGGCTTTTTAGTGGCAGATGATTTACTGGTTTGTAAGTACTGTATGTTGTTTTCTTTTGATCTGTTTTACTAGTCATACAAAAGTTACCGCTTGCTGACCGTCGCACACAGATGTATGTCGGCAGAATGGCACAGGCAGGAAAATGGGTGTACCTGTACATCCCTTTGAATTTGCCACCTATCGGGCGCACACGCACACCCGCGTGTGATCGCTGTCATGTCAGTGGTTGCCCATCAGTGGTCCCCTTACAGTTAGAACACCTCCCTAGGACTCACTTAACTCCTTAATTACCCCCTAGTGTTTAACCCCTTCCCTGCCAGTGTCATTTACACAGTAATCAGTGCATTTTTATAGCACTGATCGCTGTATAAGTGACAGTGGTCCCAAAATAGTGTTAAAAGTGTCCGATGTGTCCGCCATAACATCGCAGTCATGATAAAAATCGCAAATCGACATCATTACTAATAAAAAAAAATATATAATAAAAATGTCATAAATCTATCCCCTATTTTGTAGATGCTATACCTTTTGCGCAAACCAATCAATATATTCTTATTGCAAATTTTTACCAAAAATATGTAAAAGAATACATATCAGCCTAAACCGAGACATACATTTTTTTTTTTTGATATTTTTGGGGGATATTTATTATAGCAAAAAGTAAAAAAGATTGCTTTTTTTTCAAAATTGTCACTCTTTTTTTGTTTATAGCGCAAAAAATAAAAACCGCAGAGGTGATCAAATACTACCAAAAGAAAGCTCTATTTGTGGGAAAATTGTGTTTGGGTACAACGCCGCCCCACCATGCAATTGTCAGCTAAAGGGACGCAGTGTTGAATCGCAAAAAATGCTCTGGTCAGGAAGGGGGTAAAATCTCCTGGGGCTGAAGTTGTTAAAAAGGATCAGGCATTTCCATTTTTGTGATAGCACAACAAAAGCTAATTTGGTATTATAATGAGCTTGTGCTTATAATTTTTTTTACACTAATGAGGAACAGCTGTCATTACTTTAACCACTTCAGCCCCGGAAGAATTTGCCCCCTTCATGACCAGAGCCCTTTTTGCGATACAGCACTGCGTCGCTTTAACTGACAATTGCGCGGTCTTGCGACGTTGCACCCAAACAAAATTGACATCCTTTTTTTATTTTTTGTGTCAAAGCTGTATATCGTCTCCAGTAAGTACTCGGATAAAAAAAAGAAGCTCCAAATAGCGTAATTCCATTTTTTATTAGTCTTAATGACAAACTCCATAAAATCCGACAATAAAATCATTTTTCTATCATCATCAAACAGCAGCATTACTCACAGAACAGGATGGACACGAGACTCACAAACACAAGAAAGACAGCGCCCACCGCTTACTTCCGGGTGTCTCTTCCTGGCTGTGGAACACAAACGTCACTTCCGGTCACCGTAAGGTCACAGGCTGATGGTTTCGTCATCTGAGGGCGTGGCCTTACAGTGCAGTGCCCTGGTATTTATAGCAACAGACTGCAGCACAGATTAACCATGGGAGTGCCAGACCCCCCCCCCCCCCAATCTAGAAAGGTACACATAGTCAATATGCAGTCTTCTGACATCTTTATATAACATATCTACCTGATATGGAGTGGGACATATCTCTACTCAAACCAATATATTGCTCCATTAAAACACACAAATAATACAACTACCTTATAAGGTTCATGAATAAACATTTAAATTCCCAATGGTGTATTCAATCCATTAAATCCATAATACATCTACCACAGTATAAAATGACATAATTCATAGTATATTGTATTATACAAAAAAATAGGATTTTTATATACAGCTTACCTGTAAAATCATTTTCTTGAGAGTACATCATGGGACACAGGAGCTCATTACATAGTGGGTTATATAGGCACCTCTGGTGATTGGACACTGGTTAACCCCAATTAAGGAGAATTCCTCCCCTATATAACCCCTCCCATATGGGAGGCACCTCAGTTTTGTAGCAAAGCAATAGGAAACCACGTAAAACCCAAGAGGGGCGGGAGCCCTGTGTTCTGTGATGTACTCTCAAGAAAAGGATTTTACAGGTAATCTGTATACAAAAATCCTATTTTCTTGATCATACATCACGGGACACAGGAGCTCATTACATAGTCGGAAGTCCCAAAGCAATGCTCAGATTGAGGGGAGGGAGACACAGATCATAATTATAGACCGCCATGGGCCAGAGGACCTAAACTGCAGCCTGCAGTACACTGCACCCAAAGGCGATATCCTCTTGCCCTCTGACATCCACCTGATAGAATCTGGTGAATGTGTGGACTGATGCCCAAGTTGCAGCCTTACAGATCTGAGCCAGGGAGGCCTGGTGATGCACTGCCCAAGAAGCACTTACAGCCCTAGTAGAGTGCGCTTTCACTTGAAAAGGAGGGATTTTCCCTTTAACACTATAGGCCTGAGAAATAATCTGTCTAATCCACCTTGAGAGAGTGGATTTTGATGCTGCCTGGCCCTTCCTAGGGCCTTCTGGCAAAATAAATAAGCAATCAGTTTTCCTTATCTGAGCCATTGCTTGAAGATAGATAATGATTGCCCTAACCACGTCCAAAGTGTGCAAAGATTCTTCTTCTGCGGACTGTGGGTCCAGAAAAAAGGATGGTAGGATTACATCTTAATTCAAATGGAATCCCGAAACCACCTTAGGTAGATAGGACCTGTTGGGGCGCATGACCACCCTGTCCTTATGAACAATTAGATATGGCTCTTTGCTGGAGAGAGCTGCTAGTTCTGACACTCTTCTAGCCGTGGATATGGCTACCAAGAAAACCAATTTTTTGGTCAAAAGAACTAATGAAGCCAGATGCAAAGGTTCAAAAGGTTGCCCCTACAAAGCCAAGAGAACCAAATTCAGATCCCATGGGCATACCGGAGGTTTGACTGGCGGCCTTATCCGCATAGCCCCCTAGATGAAAGCCCGCACCAGGGAATGCAATGCAAGTGGCTTCTGAAAAAACACTGACGAGGATGAAATCTGCACTTTGATAGTGCTTACGGCCAAATTCATTTCTAGGCCTGACTGGAGGAAGGCCAAGATCCTGCTAATGACATACTTTCTAGGATGCCATTCCCTGAGTTCACACCAGGAAACATATGCCCTCCAGATTTTGTAGTAAATAAGCCTGGGGGCCGGCTTTCTGGCATTAACCAGAGTAGAAAGGACTGGCCCCGAAAGCCCACGGTCTCTCAGAATGTGGGTCTCAGCAGCCAAACCGTCAAATTCAGACTGTGTAAAGCAGGATGGTAAATTGGACCCTGCGAGAGCAGATCTGGCCGGAGAGGGAGGATCCACGGCCTGCCTACTGCCAACTTCATGATCTCTGCGTACCACGGTCACCAGGGCTAAGCCGGGGCTACCAAAAGGACCGATTTCGTCTCCCTCTTGACTCTTACCAGGAACCGCGACAGAAGCGGGCACGGGGGGAAGGCATAAATCAGATTGTACTGATCCCAGGGAACTGTCAGTGCATCTGACCCCTGAGCAAATGTATCTCTTGTTCTTGACACGAATTTGTCCAGTTTTCTGTTGAACCTGGACACAAACAGATCTACATCTGGAGTACCCCACCTGCGACATATGTCCCAAAACACATTGGGGTGCAGAGCCTTTTCTCCTGGGCACAACTGCTGGTGGCTCAGAAAATCCGCCTGCCAATTTTCCACTCCTGGATTGAAGACTGCAGAAAGGCATGGAACATGCTTTTCTGCCCAGACAAGTATGCGATTCACCTCTTTTTGCGCAACCAGACTCCTGGTACCGCCCTGGTGATTGATATAGGCCACTGCTGTGGCACTGTCGGACTGAACCCGAACAGGGAGACCCTGTAGTCTGGAAGACCACTTTATGAGAGCCATATAAACTGCCCGGACCTCCAAGACATTTATGGGCAATAGCTTCTCGATCGCAGACTATTTCCCCTGCGAGCACGTCTCCTCCAACACTGCATCCCAGCCTGTCAGGCTGGCATCTGTCGTAATAACCTTCCATGGAAGAGGAAGAAAAGTTTTGCCTTTCAACAAATTCTCGGTTTGTAACCACCAGACGAGACTCTTGCGTGTCCCTGGGGATAGACGCATAGTAAGATCCAAGGACTGGGGCTTCCTGTTCCAAGCCGCAAGGATGCATCTTTGCAGAGGCCTTGAGTGGAACTGGGAGAATGGAATGGCCTCGAAGGAGGCGACCATTTTCCCTAACAGTCTCATGCACAACCGAATGGGGGAAGAACTCCTGCCCAGAATTAGGCGCACCAGATCCCCGATGGCCAAGGCTTTTGGCCTTGGAAGAAACACCTTGCCCTGAGCGGTGTCGATAAACATACCCAGGTATTCCAACCTGGTAGCAGGCTGGGACGACTTTTCTAGGTTTATAATCCAACCTAGGCGTTCCAGGTGTTCTAGTGTTCTGGAAACACTGAGGTTCAGGAACCCAATGTTTTCTCCATGAGAAGCAAGTTGTCTAGATAAGCCATGACGGCTATACCCTGAGCTCTTAGATTTGCCAAGAGAAGGTCCAGAATCTTTGTGAAGACTCGAGGGGCCGTAGCGAGCCCGAACTGCAAGGCCACAAATTGAAAAAGGCGCCGCTCTACCGCGAACCTTAGATACTTTTGGTGTGCGGGAAAAATTGGCACATGGAGATATGCATCCTTGATGTCTATTAATGCCATAAACTCTCCCCCTTGCAGGGAGGAGACCACAGTGCGAATTGACTGCATTCGGAAGGACCGGATGCGTAAAAAACGGTTCAGATCCTTCAGATCCAAGATAGGTCTGACACCTCCATTTGGCTTCGGAATGGTGAAGAGATTCAAGTAAAACCCTGAACCCTGTTCTTTTGGGTCCACTTCCACTATTACCCCCTGGGATAGTAAGTGATCTAAGGCCAGAAATAGCGGTTTTTGCTTTACTGGGTCCCTGGGGACCCTTGACCTTAGAAAGCGAGAAGGTGGAATCTCCTGAAACTCTAGCTTGTAGCCCAGAGATACCGAAGAGATCACCAACTTGTCCCGGATCTCTTCCCGCCAGGCTTCTGCAAACTGCCGAAGCCTTCCCCCCACTCGGCCGAGTGGGGGCGCCCCTTCACAAGGAAGCTTTTGGGCTCTGCTTGGCAGGCTTTCGCCCCCAAGTCTTTTTCTGCCCCTGGGCCCGGCCCTGAGCCCTTCCTGTAGAGGAGGGTTGAGAAGGCCGTCGCCACTGCTTAGAGCTTGATGCTCCGGGAGAGAGAGAACGCCTAAATGATGGACGTTTGCTACTTTTGACTGGAAGGAGAGTAGATTTACCCCCTGAAATTTTTTGGACGAATTTGTCTAATTCTTCTCCAAACAAATGTTCCCCTTTAAACGGGAACCCAATCAAATGCTTCTTGCATGATAGCTTGTGATCGCATGTGTACCAACAGGAGAGACAAACGAGATGCTTGTTGGACAGAATCCAAAATCGCATCAATCATGAAGCACAGAATTTGAGGTATTTCTGCATAATTCTCCACTACCTCACTGGGGAAGGAGGCCAAGCATCTGCTTAACCTGTTCCTTGAGGAACTGACACAACCCCACGGCTGCGACTGTAGGTTGCACTACAGCGCCAGTCATGGAAAAGGAGGCTTTTAATAATGTTTCCAACCTCTTATCAGTTGGATCTTTAAATACCTGAGCATTATCCAACGGACAAGTCAGGTTTTTATTCAAACAAGAAACAGCAGCATCGACAGATGGGACCCCCCATTTCTTGGTGAAACTTTCCTCCAGAGGATAATGCATAGAAAACCTTTTAGGGGGAGCAAACAGTTTATCGGGATGTCCCCAATCCTCATACATCAATTTATCCATTAAGGGATGAATTGGAAAGGAAAAAGCAGTCTGTGGGACTTTCCTGACTCCCAGGGAAGAAAGAGAGGACGTAGCGACTTCAGCAGCAGGCATTCTGAATGTGGTATGCACCAGTTCAGTATAATACTGCACCTGTTTTCTGAGCGCCTGAGAGGAGGGGACTCTCTTCTCTTCCTCTGATTCCTCCGACTGCTCAAGATCCCTGTCCCAAGATAGGGATCTCTCCTCATTGTCAGAAGAATCATCTGAAAGAGGAATCTCAGCAGAGGGAGTGGATCTACTCCTTTTCCTGCTATCTTTCAGGGAAGCAGAAATAAAATTCATGATTCTCCCTTCAAAACCCTCCAATGTAGCCCTAAGGAAGTCCTCAGTGACGTATACTGGGGCTGAGACATTAGGAGAGGCTGCAAAACCTGACAGGGGCACTGACTCATCCTGTGAGGCTGGCTCCAGTCTTGCAGGGGGGGTGGTAACTTACAGGCATTGTTAGAACCCCTGGACCTAGGCGGTGATTTACCAGTGCCCTTGTTACCTCCCCCTGAGACCCTCTTACGAGGAGACATAGTCCTAAGCTACAAAGCAGAGGTACTAGTATAAAGTGCAATCACTGTTGTGCTTAAAGTCTCACAATAAATATATATGCTTAATACTGCACAACCTGATGCTGAGTAGGTGTCTTAGGTTTGCCTGGATCCAATCCCTTGGGATGCTTACTGCCCACAGCTCCTGTGTCTCACACTTACAGCCCTTGTAAAAGACTGCCAGAAACTTTCATGCCACTATGTAAAACAGTACACCACGTCTGGTTTTCCCAGAGCCCAGTCTTCCAATAGGAGAGGACTTACAGGCCAAACCTCGTTTCTTCGGATGACGAGGCCCGGGTATCATACCATCTTGGGAGTCAAATATCGGCCCGAGATATGGATCCGGTTTGTTGTAGCCCTTAGGCCCCCACAGGGACCTGCACAGAGCTTTCTTCATAGCACATGTTTTACGTGACCAACCACCATAGACACTGGGGAAAAAACTGAGGTGCCTCCCATATGGGATGGGTTATATAGGGGAGGAATTCTCCTTAATTGGGGTTAACCAGTGTCCAATCACCAGAGGTGCCTATATAACCCCACTATGTAATGAGCTCCTGTGTCCCGTGATGTATGATCAAGAAACATGTATACAAAGATTTATATAGAATATAGAATAATCCTGAGACATAAAAGCTTTAAAACTAACAGTGAACAAATCTGAGCTAAGATCTAAATTGGTGAATTTCAATAGTTGCTAATAAAACAATTTATATCCAACTCCACATTTAACCCTTTTGGGTTGAGTGTGTCAATTAGAAAAATCCAGTGAGTTTCACGTTTGGAGAGTTCCCTAACCATATTAGAACCTCACCACACTGGTTTTACATGATCTACACCCCAACATTTCAGGCCTGAAGGGTCCTGATTGTAATGGAGTTTGAAGTGTAGCGACATATTTTGGTCTTTAAAACCAAATTTTATGTTCTGTATGTGTTCTGCAATGCGAAACCTCAGGGGCCTTTTAGTGCGGCCAACATACATCAGCCCGCAAGGGCACTCCAAAACATACACTACATGTGTTATGTAATAAATTCCTTAATTACAAATTCTTTGTTGTTGGAGTTTGATGTGAACTTATCAAGGCCTCTCATAGGCACAGACATTTCTCTTTCAGCATGCAAAGAAGCCATCCCTGTCCTAAAACGAGGATGGCCTGGCGGGAGGGTCCAGAACCTTTTTTACTACCCTATCACCAACACTAGGGGCCTTTCGATAAATACATTTGGGTATCAGGGCCAGTACAGTTTTAAGAGTATTGTCTAGACATAAAATATGCCAATGGGACTTGAAAATAGATTACATTTCTTTATACTGTGAATGAAATGAAAAGATGAAGCCCCATTCATGATTTGCTCACTGATGTTGTATCTTTCAAACATTACTCTCGTGGGATGGCCTTTATCTCATCAACAATTGTGTCCAATCGCTGGGGGTTGTAACCCTTCCCTACAAACCTGTCTTTTAGCACTTCAGACTGCACCACAAAGTCATCAACTGTTAAACAATTTATTTTTACATGCATTATTTGGCCCCTAGGAATGTTTCTTAGCCATAAAGGGTGATGGTCACTTTGAAGGAGCAAAAACTTTTGCGATCTGTTGGTTTAAAATAAACTTTGGTTTCTAATTTATCATTGACAATTAATTCTTTACACCGTTTAAATATAGAAATCTCCTGAAGAAGCGGTTATTGTAAACCCACAAAACATGTAGAGATGATATCTATTTTGAAAGATGTAACCTTTGAAGTTCTTTCTGATTGTCATGGACTGCTTTTTATTCTGTGAATATGTTTTCCTTATATATATTATTTTAAAAATGTTCCTAATAATTTTATTCTTGACTGTTTAATACCAGTTAATATACGGTACTATCAAAGTCCGCACATAGCCTCTCCCTCTTTAACTATATTTTGATGGGACGAAGGTAGCATTAATAAAAAATCTCTCTCTATAGCACTACAACCTCTATAGCACTTCTTCACAATCTAATTTATCATTATTTACCCTCTATGTATTAACGTCTAGGAAACTTATTTAATCTTTACTCCACTGGCTCATTAATTTTATATTATTGCTTTTACTATTCAGATATTCCAACTAGCCTATCAGAGATGATTCTGGCCCTGCCCATATAAACATTAAATCATCAATGTTTCTCCTATAAAACAGTAACTCATCTCTCTTCTTTCCAAATACATATTTATCCTCCCATTCCCCCATGAATAAGTTTGCTATACTAGGCGCAAATTTCACATCCATAGCCATACCTTTCCCTAGGGAAAAAAAATAATTATTGAACCAAAAATAACTGTGGGAGAGACAAAATTCTAGCGCATCACATAGGAAAATTTTCTGACAGAGGGGGAAGTCCTCTCTTTGGCTCAATGCCCAATTAAGGGCTAGTAATGCTTTATCGTGCTGTATTACTTTATATAGTGATGACACGTCAGAGGTAACCAAAAATATGGGTGCTGCTAGGGACAAGGTATTTTTTCTCTTTCATTGTTAATACATGAGTTTGATATTCGTGTTTCATCAGGGCCTCCAACTCTTTATTGTATTGGGAGTAGGGTCACTATCTAATTTTAGTATCTACATCTGACAGCATTTCTGCTAGTTGGTTATTGTAGAACTCTTTAGATAAAATTACCACCCCACCCCCTTTATCCGCTGGTCTAATTATCACATCATTCCTCATTTCTAGCATCTCTATTCCTTCCTGTATGTATCTGGGATTGACACCTTTTTTGGGGGCCACTTTCTTCAAATCACATAACACCAACCCTTTAAATACTTCCAGGTGATGTGCGGCTATATTGTGAGGATTGAACAGTGACGTATTCCTCAATC
Source organism: Lithobates pipiens (assembly GCF_037356315.1). NCBI lineage: Eukaryota > Metazoa > Chordata > Amphibia > Anura > Ranidae > Lithobates > Lithobates pipiens. The sequence goes on from NW_027507787.1 coordinate 49,333,579, forward strand.
TACTCTCTATTGCGATTGAGGAATTCCTGCTTGAGCTCACTAAATTTTAATTTTTATTTAAAAAATATTTTTTAATACTGAGTTTCCTCATGTATTTATGTACATCGACATATAAATCGAAATTACTAATGGGTCTTTTCAAACCACATTTCAAACCAAGGTGCAGGGTATTCGTTTCTTTATGGGTCAATTGTACATGCTTAAATTAAAAATTTCTATTAGTCTGTTTCCCTTCTTGTTTTTTTGGACCCTAGATTTTGCCCTACAGCCCCTACTTCTTCCCTCCTTGGCCTGCCTTGACGTGGTGGATATCCTCGACCTCTCCTCCAGCCACCACAATGGTTTAAATCTGTTAGCTACAAGAACCTGATAGGAATCCTCATACAATATGAGTTGTGGGATTCTACTATTACCTCCTCGTCCTCTCATTCCCCGCTCTATACTCTAATTTCTACTATTGGGGGTCAAATAACTTAATGTGTGGTGGGAAGGTTATACATTGTTTGGATTTTCATTCCTTTACACCCGTTGGTGTGGATGAGGGATGAGTTGTTGTGATCTCTCAACCTGAATTGGGATTGGGTCCTTTTGCACAATAAATTCCTTATTGTTTGGGTTTATTGAACTTTACCAGCAATAAATAGAATTTGTTTTCAAATCAGTAAGACTTAATGTGATTATTAAAATCAGCAATGTGTTGGGATTCCTTAATGGGGTCTAACTGCATCTGCAATTGATTTATTTTGGTCTCCAATTTATTAATTTTCTTCTTTTTCCTTTGCAGGATCAAATCTTGCAATTTTAAACCGACCGCATTAAAGAATCTCAACCATTCAGACATTAACTCAGGGTCATCTAAACCATACTGGGGGGCTACTTCCCATCTCAGGTTACGTACTATGATTTGTTCCTTAAGATGTGTTCTATGGGGCATATGTCCCACCAGGTTCTAACCTGTTTTTGTAATGCACTGCCTAATGCTGTAATAATACCATTATATTTCTCCTCAGAACTGATCTGTTCACTAACTGAGAATAGATTATTAATATCTATCCATCTATTGTTTAAAAATTTAACAGCATCCATTGCAAGCCAGTGTAAACTAAACAAACATTATCGTAAAAAAAGGGAAAACACAGGCCTTCATCCACTATCTCAGCGCTATGGAGTTTATAAACCTTAAATCATATAAACACTTCAGTAATTTAAATAATTCCAATAATCACAGTGATTCAAATAATTACACTAATTCAAATAATTAGCTGCTGCTTAAAAATACAAAAAAACTGTACTAACAAAATAAGTGCCTATGAATACTATAGCAGCACTATTGTCAGCAGACTTCATATTGGCTTCTGAGTAGTGTACTGATGGGAGCCTATGTGATCCTTTCTCGATCGGGGGGGTGTGGCACTCGGATGGTTAATCTATGCTGCAGTCTGTTGGCATAAATACTGGGATGCTGTGCCATAAGGCCACACCCTCACAGGAAGTTGTGATGACGAAACACGTCAGTTTCTGACCTCATGGTGACCAGAAGTGACATTTGCATCCACAGCCAGGAAGAGACAACCGTAAGTAAGCGGTGGAGGCTGTATTCCTTGTGTTTATGAGTCTCGTGTCCATCCTCTGCTGTGAGTAACACTGCTGTTCGATGATGATATAAGAATTACGTTATTGCCTGATTTTATGGAGTTTGTCATTAAGACTAATAAAGAATAAAAATGTATTTATACTATTTGGAGCTTCTTTTTTTTAGCCGAGTACCTATTGGAGATGATATACAGCTTTGACACCCTTCGGGATGCAGATGACAGCCATTTAAAACATCTTAAGGCTTGATGTTTTTTACTTTCTGGTGAGTGAGAAGCCCTAAGGGGAGTGTAACGCATGGCTTGAGGATTTTGGTGTGAGGTGTACTTCTACAATACCACATTAGGATAACCACCTGTGTCTTTTGGACTTATTATCACCATCTGTCACTCATCTTTTCATATGCTATCATCGTATGAAAGGTGGGTGGGTGTTGGTGGGTGGATCAGATTCTTGATTGACAGCTCCACCCTGCTTTAAATAGCCTGGGAGAAGCTCAAGCGACATCACAGGAAATGTGACCCTCTGGAAACACTGGTGCTGGCTATCATTAAGTGCTGGCTGTAATCTGGCACTGGCTGTAATGTGGCCCTGACTATAATCTTACTTTGGTTTCAATCTGGTATAGAGCCTCGCTCCCCCTCTCACAATGATTGTTTGTTACAAGAAGGGGAGAGCTGGCTGCTCATCACAGCCAGTGTTTACACTTATGATCACTGTCATTGGTCACAGCGATCACAAGGTACAGAGCCACTATTATTGGCTGTGTACTTTCTGCCAGGGACAAGAACGATCATAGACGATATTTACAATTGTAACTGCTATGAATGTTCACAGCGATCAGGTGTTATATACTCATTATCTCTGCATCTTCTACATGTGATCCACACTCTTGGACCAATCATAGAACTGTGCATGTGTATGCAGGAAGTTCTAAGAGGACACACACAAGTGTACATAAGTGCACCGTCCAGTCATTTAATTACAACAGCTGGTTCTTAAGGGGTTAAGCAATATCTTACTTAAAGGGTAATTCCATTTTCATGTGAAAAAAATAGCAAAAAAATAAAATAGCGTTTACAATTGGGACACATATCATATTGTAATTGAATGTTATTAAAAATTACCTCTCCTTTTCAGTATGGAATGCTGTAATTCTCTGTAACATGCAATGCAATATGGCTACCTGGAGGTATGTATTCGGTACACAGATGGTGTGCAGAAAGCCTTCAGAAATGTAATTTGCTGCTTGTGTGATTGGCTTACTGCTTCTGGACTAAGATACAAATTCTATTTTGAGCATCCCCTGAAACAAAAATTGGATTTTTGGTGAGATATTCCCAATAGGAAGTTATGTTCCTCATTAGAGCCCTGCAGGTGCAGCAGCTGATTGATAATTACAAAACCACCCCCATCCAGATTCATTCATGGACACAGACAAACAGCTACTTCTCCAGAATAACAAAAGGTAGGAATCTGCAACAAAGTTTTTTAAAATCCTTGCAATGTACAGAGGGGAATGTTTTTCTCTCAACAAAAGTGGAGTTACTCTTTGATCATATAGTTTTTATGATAAGTTCAGCCTTGCATATAAGAGATGGTTGCGTCACAGCAATACAAATATGAGATCTTCAATCATGCTCAGGCCGCTAAACACTATACTTTCAGGACCATGGACAGTGCATTAGAGTCTGCTTATTGTACATTTTCAATTAAACACTGTGTCTAACGCGTACACACGAGAGGATTGTCCGTCCAACTTAGTCCGCTGAAACGTGTTTCAGCGGACAATCCGCTCGTGTGTGGGCTTCAGCGGACTTTTTCAGCGGACAGTCTGGCGGACTAAGTCTTTCGGAATTTCCATAATATTGTCCGTCCAAACTTGGTTTCAGCGGACAATCCGCTCGTGAGTAGGCTAGTTCGATGGACTAAGTATGGCGCATGCTCAGAAAGGATTTACACGGCCGAAGGTTGCATTGCAGTGTATTGGACGTCGAATTTCTAGTCCCGTCGTACGTACCGTACACGTCATCGCGCAAGCTTTCGGCGGACTGTCTGTTCATCGCGTGTGGTCAAGTCCGTTCATTCGAAAGTAGGACGGACTGTCTGTCGGATTGTCTGACGAACTTAGTTGGCCAGACAATCCGCCGGTGTGTACGCGGCCTAAGTGTGGCATAGTTCATGCTGGAATTGAATATAATATATGATACATTTCAGCTGCAAGTGTATCTTGTGTTAGGAAAACAATTGTGATCTTTTATGACTATGCAGCAAAATTTCCAATTAAAAAACAACTCAAGGATGTGTTTCTATTCTAAATTGTACCTAAGTTCTAAGGGAAATACATAGTTTACATCATTATAGGAAACATTCCTTAACCAGTTGCCGACCGCCGCACGCCGATGTACGTCGGTAGAATGGCACGGGCAGGCATAAGGACATACATGTACGTCCCTTGCCTCCCGCGGGTCGGGGGCCCGATCGGGCCCCCGCCCGGTGCCTGCGGCGGTCGGTTTTCGTCCGGGAGCGATCCGGGACGAGGGGGCGGCCATTCATTCATGGCCACCCCCTCGCGATCGCTCCCGACGAATAGAAATCCCCGGTGACATCACTTCCTCTCCTGTAATGTAAACACAGGAGAGGAAGTGATGTATTCTCTCCTCCGTGTCGGTATTTTTCGTTCCGACACGGAGGAGAGCGGATCGGTGAGTTGCACCAACACTCTACACACAGTAGAACATGCCAGGCACACTCACACCCCCCCTTTACCCCCCGATCACCCCCCCAATTACCCCTGCCCCCCAGTCACAGTGACACCAATGTCATTTTTTTTTTTTTTTTTTGCATTGGTGTCATTTGTGACTGTAATAACTGTTAGGGCAGTTAGGGTTAGCCCCCTTTAGTTCTAATGTACCCCCCTAACCCCCCCAATAAAGGTTTAACCCCGTGATCACCCCCCGTCGCCAGTGTCACTAAGGCTGGGTTCACATTGCAGCGGTTTATGAGAACGAATGTGATTCGCACCGCACTGCAGTGCAAATCACATCCGATCTCTGTGCGATTCGAGTTCAGCCATTCGCCGCACCCGCCGCACCCGCCACACCCGCCGCACCCGCCGCAAATTCGCACGGGACCCTTTTTTTGGCCCGCAGCAGAATCGGATCGCATGGGTGTTCACACCATGCGATCCGAGTTTGCAGATCGCACTGCAATATGCGAACTGATCTGGGGGTGTCAGTAACATTTCACTGACACTCCCAGCAGTTCGCATAGGGCAGTGTGAACTGCCGCCGGGAGGCATGCGATGCGGGAACCCGCCGCGTATTCGCGGCGTTTCCGCATCGCTCCAGTGTGAACCCAGCCTAATAAGCGATCATTTTTCTGATCGCCGTATTAGTGTCACAGGTGACGCTAGTTAGGCAGGTAGGTATTTAGGTTCGCCGCAGCTTTTTATAGCGCCAGGTACCCCCATATACTACCGCATAAAGCCCCCTGATTGCCCCCTAGTTAACCCTTTCACCAGTGATCACCATATAACTGTTACAGGTGACGCTGGTTGGTTAGTTATTTTTTTATAGTTTCAGGGCACCCGCCATTTATTACCTAATAAAGGTTTAACCCCCTGATCACCCGGCGGGTGTCATTTGTGACTAATAACTGTTAGGGCAGTTAGGGTTAGCCCCCTTTAGTTCTAAGGTACCCCCCTAACCCCCCCAATAAAGGTTTAACCCCGTGATCACCCCCCGTCGCCAGTGTCACTAAGGCTGGGTTCACATTGCAGCGGTTTATGAGAACAGATGTGATTCGCACCGCACTGCAGTGCAAATCACATCCGATCTCTGTGCGATTCGAGTTCAGCCATTCGCCGCACCCGCCGCACCCGCCGCAAATTCGCACGGGACCCTTTTTTTGGCCCGCAGCAGAATCGGATCGCATGGGTGTTCACACCATGCGATCCGAGTTTGCAGATCGCACTGCGATATGCGAACTGATCTGGGGGTGTCAGTAACATTTCACTGACACTCCCAGCAGTTCGCATAGGGCAGTGTGAACTGCCGCCGGGAGGCATGCGATGCGGGAACCCGCCGCGCATTCGTGGCGTTCCCGCATCGCTCCAGTGTGAACCCAGCCTAATAAGCGATCGTTTTTCTGATCGCTGTATTAGTGTCACAGGTGACGCTAGTTAGGCAGGTAGGTATTTAGGTTCGCTGCAGCTTTTTATAGCGCCAGGGACCCCCATATACTACCGCATAAAGCCCCCTAATTGCCCCCTAGTTAACCCTTTCACCAGTGATCACCATATAACTGTTACAGGTGACGCTGGTTGGTTAGTTATTTTTTTATAGTTTCAGGGCACCCGCCATTTATTACCTAGTCTCACTAGTGTACCCCTAAATTTAGGGGTGTCTACTTTCCAAAATGGGGTCATTTGGGGGGGGTTTGTGCCATCTTGGCATTTTATGGCCTTCAAAACTGTAACGCCCTTAGAAAGCCTGAAGGCGGTGCTTGGTTTTCGGGGCCCCGTACGCGGCTAGGCTCCCAAAAAGTCCCACATATGTGGTATCCCCGTACTCAGGAGAAGCAGCAGAATTTATTTTGGGGTGTCATTTCACATATGCCCATGGCATGCATGAGCAATATATCATTTAGTGACAACTTTGTTAAAAAAAAAAAAAAAAAAAAAGTTTGTAATTTTCCCGCAACTTGTGGCAAAATATAAAATATTCCATGAACTTAACATGCCTCTCAGCAAATAGCTTGGGGTGTCTACTTTCTAAAATGGGGTCATTTGTGGGGGTTTTGTGCCATCTTGGCATTTTATGGCCTTCAAAACTGTAATAGGTAGTGAGAAGTGAACTCAAAAATTTACGCCCTTAGAAAGCCTGAAGGCGGTGCTTGGTTTTCGGGGCCCCGTACGCGGCTAGGCTCCCAAAAAGTCCCACATATGTGGTATCCCCGTACTCAGGAGAAGCAGCAGAATTTATTTTGGGGTGTCATTTCACATACGCCCATAGCATGTGTGAGCAATATATCATTTAGTGACAACTTTGTGTAAAAAAAAAAAAAATTTTTTTTTTTGTCATTATTCAATCGCTTGAGGCAAAAAAATAAAATATTCAATGGGCTCAACATGCCTCTTATCAATTTCCTTAGGGGGTCTACTTTCCAAAATGGGGTCATTTGGGGGGGTTTTGTACTGCCCTGCCATTTTAGCACCTCAAGAAATGAGATAGGCAGTCGTAAACTAAAAGCTGTGTAAATTCCAGAAAACGTACCTTAGTTTGTAGATGTGACAACTTTTGCGCAAACCAATAAATATACAATTATTGACTTTTTTTTTACCAAAGACATGTGGCTGAATACATTTTGGCCTAAATGTATGACTAAAATTGAGTTTATTGGATTTTTCTAATAACAAAAAGTAGAAAATATCATTTTTTTTCAAAATTTGCGGTCTTTTTACGTTTATATCGCAAAAAATAAAAATCGCAGAGGCAATCAAATACCATCAAAAGAAAGCTCTATTTGTGGGAAGAAAAGGACGCAAATTTTGTTTGGGTACAACATTGCATGACCGCGCAATTACCAGTTAAAGCAGCGCAGTGCCAAAGTGTAAAAAGACCTCTGGTCATTTACCAGCAAAATGGTCCGGTCTGAAAGTGGTTAAAATGGTTTGCATTTAACCAGTTGTTTTCCAGGGTACTTTTTTTGTACACACGGAAAAATCTGCATTATATTGCTAGAAACGACCTTAAACTCCCCCCAAATAAGATATTTTCTCAAAGCAGAGGCCCTTTAGAATAGCATGGTCACAGCTGGCATTTTGTTACAGAATATTTGCACAACTGTGTATTGAGCGCATATTTTCAGGAAAAAAAAAATACACTAACATCAGTTGTAGCACAAAGAAACACAATGCAACACTACCATTTTTTTTGTAAAATATAAAATATAAAATTACACTTGGTGGTTGCTATAAAGTCATAGCAACCACCAAGTGTCATTTATCAGCTGGCTTCTGAGGATTACATGCATGTGCATTGTGTAGAGTCTCTCTGCTTTACAGGATCCTTGCTGAGAGCAGATGGCTCTCGTGCAGTTTGTCGGCGGCTGCTCATGGACTATTAGACAGAGACTGTCAGTTCGCTTTATATCCAGCTTGGATTTCTGAGAGCATCCACAGCCTCTATGGATGTGCTTGTTTTAATCTAGACAATGTGAGCATACTACATTCATTTGTCTATATCTTTTTTTTAATAAACAGTGTCACACTAGGGCCGATGCGGTCTCTCTTTACTCTTGTCTTTTCAGCTGTCAGTATTCCTGATGGTTGATGGAGCAGCACGGCTAAGCCTATGTTACACCCTACTGATTTAACCCCTACTATTAGGATCTCAATGGTTCCTTTCCATACATATACTCTATTGATGGATTATTGTGGAACTGTTTTGGCTTTTATATCCACCTTGCCATCAGCTTATTGCCTTCACTGATTTTCTGGACTTCAGCACTTTTGGTGTTTTTTATTCTTTTTAAAAGGTGGGGGTTGCATCAGAAAAGTAGATACCAAACATGCCAAGCCTTAAAATTGCGTGTTCTTGTGAAATCATGAACACTACAGCATCTCACAAAAGTGAGTACACCCCTCACATTTTTATAACTATTTTATTATATCTTTTCATCAACACTGAAGTGAAATTTTACTTTGCTACAATGTAAAGTAATGAGTGTACAGCTTGTATAACAGTGTAAATTTGCTCTCCCCTCAAAATAATTCAACACACAGCTATTATTGTCTATACTGCTGGCAACAAAAGTGAGTATGCCCTACGTGAAAATATCCAAATTGGGCCCAATGTGTCAATATTCTGTGTGGCCACCATTATTTTCCAGCACTGCCTTAACCCTCTTGGGCATGGAGTTCACCAGAGCTTCACAGGTTGCCACTGGAGTCCTTTTCCACTCCCCAATGATGACATCATGGAACTGGTGGATTTTAAAGACCTTGCGCTCCTCCACCTTTCATTTGAGTATGCCGCACAGATGCTCAATTGGGTTTAGGTCTGGAGACATGCTTGGCCAGTCCATCACCTTTACCCTCAGCTTCTTTAGCAAGACAGCGGTCAACTTGGAGGTGTGTTTGGGGTCGTTAACATGCTGGAATATGACCCTGCGGCCCAGTCTGCGAAGAGAGGGGATCATGTTCTGCTTCAGTATGTCACAGTACATGTTGGCATTCATGGTTCCCACAATGAACTGTAGCTCTCCAGTGCCAGCAGCATTCATGCAGCCCCAGACCATGACACTTCCACCACCATGCTTGACTGTAGGCAAGAAACACTTGTTTTTGTACTCCTCCCTTGGTTGCCGCCACACACGCTTGACACTATTTGAACCAAATAAGTTTATTTTGGTCTCATCAGACCACAGGACATGTTCCAGTAATCCATGTCCTTAGTCTAAATAATAACGGATACTAGTGCACACAACCAAATAGCTCCTACCTAAAAAAGCCACTAATAAAAAGATTTACCGGGAAGCTGCCAGCATATAAGCGTGATCTCTGCACAGTTAAAGGTAAATTCATAAATAATATGTGGCGCAACCTTACTTCCTATAATCATTAAATAATATGTGTATATGAAAAAAAAATATTAATACCATCAATTATCACATAAAATAATTCACATCAATAATATAGTGCAATCGATCATAAATGTGCAAATATATTTCCGTAGTAGTGTGCAAAATCAGCTAAAACAAAGTGCAAATCCACAAATTAAAGTGCAACTCATATATCGCAATATAGTGCAAAACAGCTGGATAAAGTGCAAAATGCTGGTAAGTAATTTCCAAAGTGCATGCGTGTATCACACTAATAATACAATCATGTGACCGAATACATTTCTTAACAAGTCCCAAAGTAATGAATGATCTTCCTAAAAAAAGTTCAAATGAATCATGCAAAAATGGGTGCAATTCACTTCAAACAGTGTCAGTCCAACGATGCTCAGGCCGCGTACACACGCGCGGACTGTTCGCCCAACTTTGTCCGTCCAACAGTTTCGGCAAACAGTCCGCTCAAACTTAGCATGGACGGACATGGCCACACACGACGGACGAACAGTTTGCTGAAACCGTGCGCGATGACGTGAACGGCACGTACGACGGGACGAAAAATACGACGTCCTATACACTGCATTATAGCTTTCGGCGTGAAAATCCTTTCTGAGCATGCGCGCAACTTTGTTTGACGAACAAGCCTACACACGAGCGGACTGTTCGCTGAAACAAGGTTTCAGCGGACAGTTTTACGGAATTTCCGAAAAACCTTGTCCGTCAAACTGTCCGCTGAAACTGTCCGCTGAAAGCCCACACACGAGCGGACTGTCCGCCCAAACACTGTTCAGCGGACAAAGTTGGACGAACAGTCCGCCCGTGTGTACGCGGCCTCAGTGTTCGATGTGCTCCGGAGTGTGTCCCTTGTTTCCCCAGCCTCTCACCTCAAATAGCGGCCACTACAGGCCATATGACACTGTATATACACTGGCTATAGATTTCTCCTCCACTCCTCGCAGGTTCAGCCCGTCATATGTTAACATATGCCATCGATATTCAAACCATTGTTAAATAGTAAGGGAGAGAGGAAAAAGGGCGGCAGAGACCTGCACATGTCCTTAGTCTGCTTGTCTTCAGCAAACTGTTTGCATGCTTTGTTGTGCATCATCTTTAGAAGAGGCATCCTTCTGGGATGACAGCCATGCAGACCAATTTTATGTAGTATGTGGCATATGGTCTGAACGCTGGCAGGCTGACCCCCCCTTCAACCTCTGCAGCAATTCTGGCCGCACTCATACATCTATTTTCCCAAAGACAATCTCTAGATATGATGCTGAGCACGTGCACTCAACTTCTTTGGTCGACCATGGCGAGGCATGTTTTGAGTGGAACCTGTCCTGTTAAACTGCTGTATGGTCCTCGCCACCGTGCTGTAGCTCAGTTTCATTGTCTTGGCAATCTTCATATAACTTAGGCCATCTTTATGTAGAGCAACAATTCTTTCTTTCTTTCAGATCCTCAGAGAGTTCATTGCCATGAGGTACCATGTTGAACTTCCAGTGACCAATATTAGAGAGAGCAATAACACCAATTTACACTGTTATACAAGTTGTTCACTCACTACTTTACATTGTCACAAAGTGTCATTTCTTTAGTGTTGTCACATAGGCAGCGATGAAGCCGCCGCCTTGGTATACTGGTTGATTTCCAGGACCAGTAGTGTGTCGGGATGACGCAATGAAACGGGCCAACCTCTTTGCATTTCAGCCAATCAAATGGGCCGTTTCAGAAAGTTCATGAAGACGGCCTCTTTTGATTGGCTGAAACCCCAATCTGCCTATGGGCAGATTTCCTGGGAACTTACCTGCTTACCTGTTGTTCACACCGAGTTCCAGGCTTTTAGGCACCCTTACATGTGAGTCTAATTACCATGTTTTTTTATCTAGAATAAATGTTTTAAAACGTTGCTACACAATGAGGCTTTTTTGTCATTTCTATGAGGAACATATGCCCCAAACAATGTTAATACATAGAGGAATGAGGTGCTTTCTATTATATCCATTCATATGAGGAAACTTCTACTTTGAACCACATCAGCCCAAAAAAATCTACGGGGACTGCTCGACATTTGACGCATGTTTGACCAAACTAGAAATAATTGTTCCATTTGGAGGGGTGAGTTCACATCTATGTGGGGGCACCATCTTGTGAGCAACAAACCGCCATCGTCAGACTTCCTGCGAGAATACCAAATTGACCGGTCACTTTTCTTTAAGCAACCCCTCCACCTTAACCCTAGGGGCTTCCCCCCGTGCCAAACACTCATGATTCTACACCTTTAGCCTTTGCCAGTTTCATCCCAAGTTCCATCATTATCAGTGAAGATCATGCCTCCTCAGGTCCCGACCATGCAAACAGGCCTGCTTCACTTCCACTACTCCCATTTCCGCACCCCAGCCCTGTGCAGCCTCCTCTAGAGACAACACGGTTCCAAAAACAGTAAAGATTTTCACATTTTCATACATAATCTTATCTCAAAACACTACTACCATATCACATCTCTCAAAGACACAGTATGATTTATCTCTCCCATTCATGATCCCATTATCAGTATAGAAACCCTCAGTCCAGTAGATCTTAATATACTGGAGGGAATGTATAATAGCACTGATGTTGAGGATGATGAGGAATTGGCCCTCTTCACATAACATCCTTTCACATCCCCAAATGTACAACACAGTAAGTTTAAGCCCAAATCAATATTAAATCCATTACATGCCAAAGGACCATACCTGCAAACTTTCTATCAAGATAATGGGTGGCCTCGCATAAAGAAAGCATATATAAAATATCAATGTGCACCCTCATCCCAATTAGATAGACTGGAAAAATAGAACCGAGATCTCTGATCTTCAATCAGAGATGTCTAAAGGGTGTGAGCAAGGGGACTATCACGGGGCACGTACATCTATTAAATCAATATGAAAAAAGCAATATTCCATAAAAGATGATTTATTAAAAATACAAAATGTTACAGCTTCAGGTAAATATCACATTTTCATAGGGGAAGGTGAGGTAATTCGACTAGTTTTGCTTCTCAGCTTCTTCAGGATATTACCTACATCTCTCTAACCCTACCCCTATGTCAACCAAAGCCCCGATTGGGGGAGGAAAAGAAGCCTTTCTCGGCGACTGGGAGGGGGATTTTACCCCAAATGCCGACCAGTTCGATCAGTTGTTTGGAAAAAAGGAGGATGGATCCCGGGGTATACGTAACTAAGCTACGTACAATTATAAACCCCTTTAGGTAGCATAGGGCACATCGGTATGTAAGGAGTGAACACAGCTCCCAATTGCAATCGGTTGATGAATGGGTACAGCGATAATTTGGCAACTCTGTGTGTCCCGTGGATCCGATCGGCCATCGGGACACACAGAGTTGGGAAAGGCTTCTTTTCCTCCCCCAATCGGGGCTTTGGTTGATGTAAGGGTAGGGTTAGAGAGTTGTAGGTAATATCCTGAAGAAGCTGAGAAGCGAAACTAGTCGAATTACCTCACCTTCCCCTATGAAAATGTGATATTTACCCGAAGCTGTAACATTTTGTATTTTTAATAAATCATCTTTTATGGAATATTGCTTTTTTCATATTGATTTAATAGATGTACGTGCCCCGTGATAGTCCCCTTGCTCACACCCTTAAGACATCTCTGACTGGAGACTAGAGATCTCGGTTCTATTTTTCCAAACTTTCTATCAAGTCATGTACTCAAAGTGTATACAAAGTTTATGCAAACAGGCACATAGTATTATTATTACTAGTCCTATTTTCCAGTACATCGACCAGTACATTCAACACCTTGGGGGTTATTTACTAAACGAAAATCCACTTTGCACTGAAAGTGCACTTGGAAGTAAACGCTGTAGAACTGAGGGGGACGTGCAATAAAAATAAAAAACAGCATTTTAGATTGCACATGATTGGATGATAAAATCAGCAGAGATTCCCCTCATATCAGATCTACCCCTTAGATTTAGAGCGACTGAACTTCCAAGTGCACTTGCAGTGCAAAGTGGTTTTGCCTTTTGTAAATAACCACCCTTATGTCACTTCTGACGTTGAATTCTATTGTCAGAAAAATTTCTGATGATGAGTACCCTCTTCACTTTTGCTTTGAAACTAGCATCCAACAAAAACTGCTGAAAATTCGTCCAATAATCTAATCATATGTACAAAGCTTAATATTGTGGAGACTTGCATTTGTAAAATGTTCTCTACCTCCCCTGTATAACCGTCCCAGGGCTTTTTCATTTGGAAGTTTCCTTTTAAAATTTATAATTTCTTCCATTGAAATTGACAAATTCAAAACAGATAGCGCTTCAAAGATGTTTTTGGTAGAGGGGCTTGGCTAAAAAATTCTATACCCTTTGATGCATCCATGGTTTGCTATGAATATAAATCTCAGTAAAACAGCTCTAATATAGAATATATCTGTTTTAGATGGTATATCAGACTATTATTAGGATCCTGTAAGGCATTAATATGAGTAGAAGATTGATTTCATCTAGTTACATTTGCCAATAACTTCCCTGCTTTTATTTTCGTATCTAGGGAATTTTAGTCTTACGTAGGCTCAAAGTTTAACTCCGCTTGTGCTGGCCAATAATCAAGTTGCTGTTTTTCTTCTATCCATCGCTCACTAGACATCTTCAGTGGAGAGCAATATAACTGAATTTGAGCTCTATGTAGTAGATTGCTAGCCTTGTTATACTGAGCCCCATTGGTTTTCCTTAAGGACATTGGATATCATTTTAACTCACATAAAGGCTTTACCTGTTTCCCACAATAACATCATATTTGTTCTATGTTGAGCATTATTTACTTCATAGTCCTGCCAGGCATCCCTCAAGATCTGTTGGAAAGATTTGTCTTGAGCCAAATAAAAAGGGAACCTCCAAATCATAGCATCTACTTTTGTAATATAATCTTGTCTCTCTACTTCTATTGGGGAGTGGTCTGATCATATAAGTATAGGATTTATTTCCGTATTCGCTATGCATATGATTGCATGGGCGGGGTTAAAAATATATAATCTATTCTTGGGCATGGAAAAAATGTGTGTATATTCTCTCAGCCAGATTCCTCATTCTCCATATATCTATCATTTATAATCTCTCTGTCATATCTTGTAATAACGTAGACTTTTCTCCGTACCCAGCACCCTCACCCCCCCTTAAGGATTTTCCTATCTTCCCTACTGTTCATAATTGCATTGAAATCTCTTGCTATGATTTTATCTTTAATTTCATCTTGCATAATCTATCATGTGATTTCCTGGAGAAAGGTCTGAGACACTGAGTTCAGAATGTATAGATTATTAATAGATAATGCTTTCCCAGAGAGTTCCAAGCAGATATGGAGCCTTTTTACCTCATTGGCTTGTCTTTTACAGAGAACAGAAAAGTGTAATGATTTATTTTAAAGAATCATTACCCCTGCCCTTCTACCTACCAAGGGGGTATCAATTACCTCACCCACCCAATATTTATTTTTCTCGTTCAAAGGTTTCTATTGAAAGATCAACATATGGTACAATGTATCAATTAAAGGTATTTTAGCAATTACATGTAAAATAAAGAAGAAGGTTACGGCATTGTATTAATATAACACACAGGTGGCAAAATTAATGTTAGATAAGTTCCCTTTTTATTAAAATGATAGAGTTTTCAGACTGTTTCAACATTAGCTTACATTATTATATATAGAGGATCATTATCAGTTAATGAAAGAAAATTAGGTCTATTTGTGTCTGAATTCTTATGTGTGTTAAACATTTGAATAAACTATATGTATCAAACTACTGAGTGTGATATTTTAAATATATTCCATATCAGCTGTTGCTGTTAGGTACCTTATGAAATGATAATACGAGATAAATAAGGAAAAGAAGAAAAAAGAAAGAAAGAAAATAAAGGTAAGGAAAGGTGGTGGGGCAGAGGGCATGGGGTATTCTGGAGGCATAATCCATTCTTATAGTTTTATCATTGTTGCATATAAAAAAGTGAGTTACCATGACCAGATTACCTGGTGATCAAATTTTATAGGTAAAAAATATGTGATCCATGGTTTCCATAGACCTTCATATCCTTTCAGATTTTCTTTATCTAGGGCTTCCATTTTTTCATGCAACAATCACCGATTCATTCTGTGCTTGGTTTCTGCTATGTTTAGTAAGGGAGTTTTCCATGATTTAGTTATTGTCTGTTTCAAAGGTTGTATGACTAGTTTGAATTGTTTACGAGGCATATAATCAGGTTTTATATTTAAAAAGGGGCAATTTCTGGATCTGGTATTTCAATCTCTGGCATGAGGGTCTTTCATGCATATATTTTCAAACTTAGTAAAATCATCTACAGAGTCGTCAATGCTTAGGAAAGGAATACACAAGTTCTTAATTTGAAGGTAAAAAAAATATTTCTGATTGAGGGACCCCAAAATACTTGCATAAGTCTGGGAAGGGACAGATTGTTGTATTTAGGATCATGTGGTGTAAACATCTGCTTTTGACCAAGCCCCAAAAAGATCTGGCATAAGTCCATGCTGGATAGAAAGCTGGGTTTTTGAGAAAAGATAGAAGTGGATTATGTTTAGATTACAGACCATGAGAGTATTTGAGTCTATCCCAGATACCTAGAGAATGTTTAATGATTAGGATTTTTAAAGCTTTACTATCTATGGGACATAACCATAAAATATTGTGCATGGAGAGAGGGCCACAATCTATTGTTTCGGTGGTAACCCACAGGGGAATCTCAGTTTTGGAGTGATATTTTATGGATGGATATTTTATGGATTGTGCTAGTTGAGCGGCTTTATAATATAATGAAATGTTTGGAAATCCTAGGCCACCATAGATTTTTTCGAAGGAATAAGGTTTCTTTAGATATTCCTGGTTTGAGTTCCCCCAAAGTAAATTGTATACATTTTTGTTGTATTATTCGAAGGAAATAGGCCGGGATGTGTATTGGAAGAACTCTAAAAAGGTACAGAAATTTAGGAAATATGGCTATCTTTATTATATTTAGTTTCCTAACCCATGAAGATGACCATTTTAAAAGCACGTTTGTAGTTAATTTTAGTAAAGAAGGATAGTTGGAGGAAAATAAATCCAAGTGGCTGGCAGTAAGATAGATACCCAGATGAGGAGTACTATGTGTTGCCCATTCTTTTACAATTAATTCTTCTGCAGTGGTTAATGTGCTGTCGATTTTTGAGTAATAACCGTAAAGGCCTGAGAAGATCGAATAGTCTTTTAGTATACCCATAAGGTTACGAGCTGAAATTTGAGGGGAACATAAAAATAGAAGGATGTTATCCGCAAATAATTATATCTTATGGTGACAATCTCCTATTTCTATGCTTGTTATAGAAGGTTCCATTCTTATTCTTTGTGCTAAAGGCTCAATAAGCAAAGCAAATAATAAAGGTGAGAGCGGGCATCCTTGACGTGTGCCCCTTTCTATGTTGAATGTTTCAGATTTGTAACCTGTGTATTTAATGTATGTTTTAGGTTTGCAGTATACTGCATTGTAAGAAATTAGGGTCAAATCCCCATATACTAAGAGTATAGTGCATATAGGACCATGAAATGGAATCAATTTCCTTTTTTATTTCTAATGAGAGGAAACAGGCTGGGATGTAATTTCACAGCATGTGATAGAAGGGATAAATCCTGCTTGGTCTTTATGTATAATTTTACCAATGAATGTATTAAGTCAAGTAGCAAGGATTTTGGCTAATATTTTAATATCTACATTTAGTAAAGAGATAGGAAGATAGTTTGCACAGATGCTATTGTCCGAGTTTGGTTTGGGAAGCATACAAATAATTGCTGTCTAAATGAGTGACCTGATAGTATAGAGTTGAAGGCATCAGTTAAGTTGGGTGATAATGTTTCAATATACAGTATCTCACGAAAGTGAGTAAATCCCTCACATTTTGTAAATAATTTTATTCTATCTTTTCATCTGACAATACTGAAGTCAGAGCCGGTACAGGGGGGGGGGCAGAAGGGGAGGATGCCCTGGACGGTACAGTATATTGGGGGTGGGGGGTGCCGGCGCAGTGAAGTTTTCATTTGCCTTATGCCCTGTCAGCAGAGATTCTCCCCCTGACAGGCGCTCTGTACTGTAATCTCGGCCTGGTGTGACGTCACCAGTTGGGAGGAGCAGATCTCTATCACTATTATGGGAGGGAGGAGATCAGACCTCCCACCATGATGGGAGGAGCAGAGCGCAGCGTGATGGGAGGAGGTGCAGAGGAGCAGGAGATCAGACTTCCCACTGGGATGGGAGGAGCAGAGAGAGCAGTGTGATGGGAGGAGCAGAGAGTGCAGAGTGATAGAAGGAGCAGAGAGTGCAGCGTGATGAGAGGAGTAGAGAGCGCAGCTTGAGCCGTAACCTAGAGGGCCTGAGGAGGAGGGACTAAGCATTGCAACATGCAGGCTCTCAAGTAAGCCCATACTATTAATAAATATTAGTAAATCAACTACTTAGTTTTGGGATTGAGGGGGGTGGAGGGGTTTTGGTGGGGGTCAGTCAATTTGTGGTGGTGCTGGCGGGGTGTCTGGCTGGCCGCTGGCTGAGATGAGGAGGATTCTAATTAGAACATAGAACATTTCGTTTTCTGACTCTCTACCTAATGGATAATATATTACCTCTGAAAGTATTTTTTTTTTTATAATTGTAATTTTTATTAGTTTTCAAAGCAAATACACTATAATAGAACATTGGAGAATTCAATAAGCAGAAGTGAATATCGATAGAAACATTAACAGTGATTACAGAAGACAGAGAATAATGTCCACATATGAATATCCATATCTTAAACAGTGAGTAACAAACAGTTTGTGTAAACCAAAACAAATAATTCCGTTCAACAGAAGGTCTGAGGCCAGAGAAAGCCAAAGCAAACATACAATCACATGGTCATTATGGTGAATCCCCGAAGGGGGTGGGTTACCTGGAGGGTTATGTAGTGGAAGATGGGAGAAGTAGCCAACAAGGAAGAGCTATGACCGGCAGCTGCGATCAAAGGGGTCTACAAGTAGGGGGGGCACCATATTCCGACCGATCCCAGGGTTCCCACACTTTATCAAACTGGGGAACCAAATCCTGCACGAGGCCGTCAGATACTCCATTCTCTGAATTTCAGACACCAATTGAAGAAATCTAGGCCAGGGAGGAGTTGCACCAGACAGCCAACACAACGGGACAAGCCTCTTAGCAGCTAATAAAATGTAGGAGACCAGCCGGTTGGTATTTTTAGGTAGGCCTGGGACAGGGAGACCCAACAAACAATATAAGGGATCAATCGGGAGGGACACCCCCGTCACCTTCACTACCAACAACCCCACCGCTGTCCAAAAAGGTCGTATCAGGGGGCATGTCCAAAAAATATGGAACAGTGACCCAACGTCAAGTCCACAACGCCAACGAGGCTGAGGGGTCATATTTGTGGATGTCATCATGGGTCCTATACCAAACATGAGGATTTTTATTGCCGTTTCCCTTTGTGTGACACACTTGGAGGATTTAAAGGTAGAGGACCAAATCCTATCCCATGTCTGCTGGGTGATAGGTTTGTCCAACAACTGAGACCATTTACCCATATATAGATGTGTAAGTTCAGTTAAAGGAGTTGACTCATGGAGGATTCGGTGAATAGAGGAAATTAAACGTAGTCGATGGGGGCCCTGAGCACAAAGGTGCTCAAAGGCCGTGGGACTGTCAACTCTGAAAGTATTTTAGCTATAGTCTTTGTTCACATTCAGATGACCAGTGCCAGTAAATGAACCCCTTTGTGCTATATCAATGGCACCAGTATCTGTGTTACACTGGTGCCACTAATGCAGCACAAAGGGGTTAATTAACTGCCACTGGTCGCTAATTTATCAGAAACCAGTGGCATTGCCTTTGACTTTCAAACCTCAGTATACTTTATATTGAATATGCAACTGCCAAAGAGATTCATTTTGTTGTGGTGTCATAGATGATTTTGCTTCTTTTGAAAGCAAGAAAGGTGTCTTGGTGATTATGTCATAATACTAACTTTTCCATAGGAGTATACTTGACATTTTTTAAACTGTTTTCAGCAAGTTTACTGGAATTTTAATCTATTCCCTTGATTTTCGATTTTGCACTTTTTTAAATTAATATTTTGTACTAAAGGGTTCTTTTTGGCTGAAGGCCCTGTATGTTGTTTAAAATATGTCTGTTGTATTTTTTGCACTTTTCATATTTATATGAATATTTTGTATTGGGGCACTGACTACCTTTAGGAAAGATTACAGTTGAATATTATATGTTTCAGTGAGAAATAGCGTAATCCCTTGATTTTGCACTTTTATATATTAATATTTTGTATTGAGGGTTCCTTTTTTGCTAGAGGCCATGCATGTTGTTTGAGAAATGTTTGTTGTTATTTTTTTTGCACTTTTCATATTTATATGAATATTTTGTGTTGGGGCACTGACTACCTCAGGAAATATTACAGTTGAATGTTATATATGTTTCAGTGAGAAATATTAATGTAAATGTGTAATTCCTTGATTTTGCACTTTTATATATATTAATACTTTGTATTGAGGGTTCTTTTTTTGCTGAAGGCCATGTATGTTGGTTGAGAAGTTTGTGACATTTTATGATTTTGCATTTTTCCTTTATGTGAATATTTGGTATTGGGGCACTACCTCACACAAAATAGTGCAAAATGTAAAACTTTAGTATGTTCACATGAGCCGTGACAGAAAAAAAAAGTTAACAGGCCTTTCTACAAGCACATTTGTTGTATTAATATTTCCAATAAAAATATATACATACATATCATTAAAATGTGTGAGTGAACTTTCTATCGCATTAATCTGAATTGAATTTGTATTGTTTTAAGTATATTCTTGTTTTGAAACAACATTGATTCTTTCTTAAAAATGCAGGGGGAGGGGCACAGTTTTCCATCTTTGCCCTGGGCACCAAATGGCCTTGTCCCAGCACTGACTGAAGCAATGACACTTTGCTACAATGTAAAGCTATTAATGTCTAAACTGCTGGCAACAAAAACGAGTACACCCCTAAGTGAAAATGTCGAAATTGGGCCCAAAGTGTCAATATTTTGTGTGGCCACCATTATTTCCCAGCACTACCTTAACCTTCTTGGGCATGGGGTTCACTAGTGCTTCACAGGTTGGCACTGGAGTCCTCTTCCACTCCTCCATGATGACATCACGGAGCTGGTGGATATTAGAGACCTTGCACTCCTCCACCTTCTTTTGAGGATGCCCACAGATGCTCAATAGGGTTTAGGTCTGGAGACATGCTTGACCAGTCCATCACCTTTACCCTCAGCTTCTTTATCAAGGCAAGGGTCATCTTGAAGGTGTGTTTGGGGTTGTTATCGTGTTATCGCGTTGGAAGACTGGACTGGAAAAAATATTTTTTAACAGTTTAGAGCAGGGTTACTCAACTTTTGGAAGAGTGAGGGCCACTTAAGTGATTTGGTAACTGTCCTGGGCCACAATAAACTATAGGGTTTCATCGCCCCCCAAGCCACAAATGTAAAAAAACTCTTACTGTCCTGAAACTGTCCCCTAAAAAGCTGCTTTCACACCAATGTGCTGCTGTTTACCTTCACTGCGGGTGCAGCACATTGCACTTATGGTTTTCCTGTGGGTTGGCTGCAGTTTACAATAGACTTCTATTACATCTTGCGGGTGTGGTGCACTTTCTGAAGTGCACCAGAGCTCCTGCATTAGAGTTTTGGTGCTCTTTTATAAAGCACACCAAACCCACAGGATATGGCAACAATCAAAATTTCCACTCGCCTGCTCGCATTTGACAAGTGGAAATAGGAGGACTGAGTGTTCTGGCTCAGTTTGAGCCGGGAGGCTGGCTGGCCATCTCGTCTGGGGAGACAGGCCGGCTGGGGAGGTGAGCTGCTCAGCTTGGCTCATCTGGTACATAAGCGGGTCCGATCGGCTCAGGTGGGGAGGTGGGCTGGCTAGTTCGGCTCAGCTTGTGAGGGGGCGGGTCTGCTCAGATCGGACAGGAAGGTGGGTCTGCTGTCTCAGCTCAGGCGTGGACTTTCCACCAGCTGACAGTAGCTACGAAATGGTTGTTAATGCAGGAGTTGATGCTAGCAAAGCCAGTAGATGCCTGACCAAAAGGCCAAGATTGGGAATGCACTACCCTTTCTGCATTTAAATACCAGGTAACACAAAGCAGCTTGTTCTTGTTTTATGGGTGAACAAATAAAAACAAATCTAGTATTGTATTGAATATTGAGTGGAGTATTGAATTGAATTTTGTGCTGAAACATTTGTCTGAAAACAATTTGTGACATGGGTTTATCATTAGGTGTGCCATTTTCATATTACCTTTACACATTTGTCGTGTCTAGAGAGGAGAAACTTCTTTCTGTCTGTCGGCACAATATGTTTCCTTCCTAAGGGGCACCTGTACTTGTTCATGCTTGGCAATGTAATAGGTTAAGTTTCCAGTGTCCATCTCCCTTCTCCCTCAACTGCACTTCTATTTCTGGATATGTGAGAGCGTGCAAGTCTCTCCCCCTTTAATCCACCATACAGTTCTGGGTCCCTAAACAGCCTGTCACTAACTTTAAAGTGGAGCTCCCCCCTCTACTACCACATCTGGCACCTTTTCGGGGGGGGGGGGAGCGAGGAGCAGATGCCTGTCAAAACCAGGTACCTGCTCCAACTTCCAGGAGAGATCACCGCACAAGGATTGTGAGGATCTATGAAATTTCCAGCCCCCCCCCCCCCCCACTGCTTTCTGGCAGACACACAGGTCCCAGAAGACAGTGGGACCATTCTGGAAAGTTCAGTGCAACCCATGCATGTACAGTGGGAAACAGGCTTGCGACTTCACTTCCCGTTTCCCTGAAGATGCTGGTTCTTGCACCCACAGCCGATTGACTAATCAGCTAGGGGTGCCAACATCATGGGATGCCTGGACAGCTAAGTGTCCTTATATTAACAGTCAGCAGCTACAGTATTTCTAATTGGTAAGTTGTAGCTGTTCTTTTGCAGAAGCACTACTCTTTCAGAGGATGTGTGGGGAAGATAGCTCTGTACTGGAATAGGGGTGAGCTCTGTACTGGGGGAGAACTGGGGAGTACATAGCACATCCATCAGTCCTGCACTATGTATGTAGCACGCCTCTCAACCCTGCACTCAGTACACAGTGCACCTCTCAACCCCATACTCTTCTTGGTGCACCTCTCAACCCTGCACTTGGTACATAGCGTATATTTACTTAACGAGGCAGTAATAATATGTACAGTGCCTATAGTAGCCAATCATATTTTATCCTTTTTTTTAATCACACTCAGATTAATGACATATGCTTTATGTTAATATTGATAAAGTTGTTGTTAATATTTCTTTTCATGTAACTTAATTCTGCATAAAACATTCAACAGTGTCATTTCATTCAATAATTTACGAGGGCGTATTTAAAATTAGGGGTGGCACAGGGTAGGGGTTGGGTGGGACAACTGGTTGCAAGTAACTCTTAATGCCTGGCTAGTAGCTCAGGACTTGAAATTTCGAGCCCTGGTCTATGGCTCAGTGCAGCTAACACGCAGCAAAGCCATAGGTGCAGCACAGTGATCAATTTGAGTCTAATAATCCTTTATTTTAATAAGTGCTAATATGCCCACTGCAAAAGTGTATGCAATGTTTAATTCACTGACCTTTTCCTCTCCAGGCTACTAGAAAGGTCCCAGACGAAGTGCACTTAGTATCACTCTGTGCGGGATAGGAGCTAGCACTACAGAGGAAGCATCAGCTTATGTGGCTTTTCTTCTTTCGCAGCCCTATACTTCCTCACCTGCCAGCTCCATGCACCCTGTTGCTCTGGCACGGAGGGTAAGCAAACTCTTGATCACAATCTGGGCTTACTGATCCACTATCCCAGAGCATGGGCATGAGTTACACTGGTTTGAGGTTTGGGGGTACATCAGAGGGCTTCAATGGCCACATGTGGCCTGCGGGCCATGGGTTAAGCATTCCTGGTTTATAGTATCCCTGATTGATTATATAACCGAGTTGCAAAAGTTTATCCAGCAGTTAAATCTAAATTTGTGCAATATTCTCCTGATCTAAACACCAAACATAAAAGGAACAATGTTCTCTGATATTTGACTCAAGAGGAAAAACAGTTGTTCATGCACTAGCAATTAGCTAGTGCAGAGAACACATTTTTCAATGCCATCGGCCCTAATCCATCATCTCTTTTGTGTGGGATTCAGGTGGGGCATTGTTAGAATGTCCACTATGAGAGAGTTTGATAAGGAGCCCTGCAAGTCTGTGACCTATATAAATGGTTTCATAAAAAAGAATTCCCACATTGGTTGTTGAGATCTGGCTATTAGAATGATAGAAGTTTTTAAGAAAGTTTGGTACATTTTAGTATTTTTACATTAAAAAAAAAACACATGATGTGGCTAGAGGTGCATTTTAAATCCATTCAAAGCTACTTTTAGCTCCTCTATAACTAGAAATGACTTGCAGAAACAGTGTACACCACGCTCTACCTGCAGATATTTTGCTGCTTGCTAGAAAGGAAGAGATAGATGAATGACAAGACAACTGGAGGAAGAAATTCTCTGCTTAGACGTATTGAAGTTGTTTCATATTGACTTTATTAATCAATTGCATTCACAATGATCTGCTGAAATTTTACTTTGAATAATGGAGTCCTAATGGAAAATAGACTGAAATTGTTCAATTTGGGTTAGCTAAAATATACAGAATGTTTGCTTTGCAGATGCATAAACTTTGTCTAACTGTTGACATCATGTAATTGTAATGCAGTTTACAGAAAGCTTATTATAAGTGTGTAGGTCTGCTATTACTGATGCCCTTTGGCAAATGCCAGTGAGTCAGTAAGCATCAAAGTCTGGTAAGCAAATCAATGAAAAGCAAGGCACTAACACATATGTGATAATTGCACATAAACAAAGGATAAATAAAAATCCAAATCTACTTGAGAGTCCAAAAGGTGAAAAAAATATATTTATAAGAATTGTTTATAAATATGGCACAGTCCAAATTTTTTTCTCAAATCTTAGTGAAGAAAGCTCCAATAACCGTGCTCCTGGTCTTAAAGGTGCCTCAACTACTCCTCATATACAGTAGATGCTCCACCACAAAGTGTACAAAATGCATGCTTACGAACAGCATCTATGATATCATAGGGTGCCACCTTTTTGCACTTTGTTTTTAGAATGTCCCACCTTGAGAATGGTATATGAGAAACTACCACCAGCTGATCTCCTCAAATGTCAATTACCGAGATCCAGGGAGAGATAACAATCCAGGATAGTGTGATAAAGTTTAATTAAAATCCTAATATACCCGAATCATGGATTCTATTGGTCGAAACAATGTCTTGATGTAACATCCCACCCCGCACTGATTGGCCTAATCACAATTACTCTTCGAACAGGCTGTGTGTTTTGGAGATAATCAGATAAAATGATCAATTCACATTGCACGATTCAAAATTGTATTCTCTCTGGAGAAGAGACGCTTTAGAGGGGATATGATTTCAATATAAAAATACCGTACTGGTGATGGTGACCCCACAATAGGGATAAAACTTTTTCGCAGATGGGAATTTAACAAGACTCTTGGTCACTCATTAAAATTAGAAGAAAAGATGTTTAACCTTAAACTACGTAGAGGGTTCTTTACTGTAAGTGCAGCAAGGATATGGAATTCCCTTCCACAGGCGGTGGTCTCAGCGGTGGGCATTGATAGTTTTAATAAAATATTAGATGAGCACCTGAACAACCGCAGCATACAGGGATATACAAGGTAATACTGACATATAATCACACACTATCTGCCGGCGTCCTAACAATCAATGGCATCATCAGTTAATAAGGAGGATGTCAATCGCCTGCAGAGCATCTTTTGTTTGACCCTCTCCTGCCCCTCTCCATCAGCGGTGGGGTCAAATTAGCTGAGTGATGGAGAAACATTTGAATACTAGTCAGCACCAGTTTGCAAAAGTGTATCTAGTCTAACATTGGGTGTCCTACTTGGACTTGTAGATGTTGCTGCATTATGTAAAACTATTAGAATATATTTTACATTTTAGAATGGAATGCCTCAAGACTTTTCATTATTTTTAAAGGGTGCCTCAAGATTGCCCATAATTTATAAAGGATGCCCTGACTGAAAAAAGGTTGAGAAACACCACTCTATAACATGTTTATTCAGAGCAAGTTTCATTTGCTTGTTTTTGCTTAATATCAATTGTGAAAATAGTCTAAAGTCTAAACCAATACCACCACTTTAGTTTGTGCCAACTGTTCAGAAGCATTCCTTTGTAATACAGCATTATAACTGTTTTCTGAAGAGCATGTGTGACTGATACCCTTAAAGCAGCATTAAACCCCAAACCAAAAATGTAATATATAGCAACTTACCAATGATTACATATTATGGCTGTATTAGTTTTCTTTTTTAGGCCTTTTTCCTTCTGTTTTCACCTGGTGATCTGGCCAGTAACACACCTCCTGTATTATTGAGATCACCACTCTGGATGAATGAGAACAGGTGGAAACTTTGGTCAGTAGCATTGTCAGTCTGGGAGGAAATACTAGAAGATTTATATACGCTAACACATTGAAGCTGAACTTCAGCTAATACTTTATAATCAGTTACAGCAAGCAGTTTTTTTTTATTCGTTTTGGGATAATGGCTTTACATAAATAAATAAAAGAGCAACTTTTTTTTATTAGCAGGTAACCGGCTGTGCGGAAGAACACAGCAGATGAAGATGATGGTGGCAGGAGAGACGGCTCTGGGAGAATACAGCTCGGGGAGAAGATGGAGGAGGGAGTGATAGTGTCTGGAACTATTTTACAATAAAGGACTTGTCAAAAACCGGCTATTGATTTTTTTTACAGTTCACTGCTTTTTTTGGTGAACGGGTAGGGGTATGATGCTATCCCACACCTATTCACATAGGGGGGCAGGGTCTGGGAGCCCCTTGTTAAATTCTGATAAACCCCCTGCCCGCACACCAACAACCACTGACCAGGGTTGTCGGGAAGAGGCTGTGTCTCCATCAACATGGGGACAAGGTGCTTTGGGGCATGTGGCCTGGTACGGTTCAGAAGGGGAGTGTGCTCGCTTGTCCCCCCATCCTGACCTCCAGGTTGCATGCTTAGATAAGGGTCTGGTATGGATTTTGGGGGGTCCCACATCAATTTTATTTTACATGTTGGTGTGGGGTTCCCCTTAATATCCATACCAGGTTTGGGTCTGGTATGTACTGGGGGGGACCCTATGACATTTTTTTCCTTGAATTTTGGAATTCCATAACATAATATTATTGAATAAGTACATATCACTGCATGCATTTGAAGAGTTAATATAATATAATCAGCCAAATTAAAGCGCATTGGCTAATTGGCATTCACCTATTTTCAGCATGTGCTGCTTTGGCCAATTGACATTTGCCTTTTTTTCACCAAGCCAATATTTTAGTATCTCTCTGTGGGATTTGAACCCATGAGTCCTTCAAAGCCTGAGTTACTCAGGTTAGAAGTGCTGACCACTAGCCTATTGGATACTGCACAATCATATGTAGAAATTAAATTTACTAGTGTTTGATGTTTCTTCTCCCCAAGCTGTCTCTCCTGCTACCGCCGTCTTCTCCCGCTGATGTGTTCTTCCGCACAGCCGGTTACCCACTAATAAAAAAAAAGCCACTCTTCTTCTGTGGCGGTCTTCTGTGGCCATCCAATAATGTCACCCGGAGAGTCCACTCCATGGCTGTGTAAGAGACGCTACACAGTGGGTGACAACACAGTGGAGGAAGACCACTGCAGAAGAAGAGCAGCTTTTTTTTATTAGCAGGTAACCGGCTGTGCGGAAGAACACAGCAGATGAAGAAGATAGTGGTGGCAGGAGAGACGGCTCTGGGAGAATACAGCTCGGGGAGAAGATGGAGAAGGGAGTGATAGTGACTGGAGGTATTTTACAATAAAGGACTTGTCAAAAACTGGCTATTGATTTTTTTACAGTTCACTGCTTTTTTTGGTGAACGGGTAGGGGTACGATGCTACCCCACACCTATTCACATAGGGGGGCAGGATCTGGGAGCCCCTTGTTAAATTCTGATAAACCCCCTGCCCGCAGACCAACAACCACCGACCAGGGTTGTTGGGAAGAGGCCGTGTCTCCATTAACATGGGGACAAGGTGCTTTGGGGCATGTGGCCTGGTATCGTTCAGAAGGGGAGTGTGCTCGCTTGTCCCCCCATCCTGACCTCCAGGCTGCATGCTTAGATAAGGGTCTGGTATGGATTTTAGGGGGTCCCACATCAATTTTATTTTACATGTTGGTGTGGGGTTCCCTTTAATATCCATACCAGACCCAAAGGGCCTGGTATGTACTGGGGGGACCCTATGACATTTTTTTCCTTGAATTTTGGAATTCCATAACATAATATTATTGAATAAGTACATACCATTGCATGCATTTGAAGAGTTAAAATATAGAATAAACCAAACTGATGTACATTGGTTAATTATGCTGCTAAGTACAATGCACACTTTCAGGAGGTGATGCTGGCAGTGGGATTTGAACTCATGGATTGAACCTTTGAAGGCAGCAAGGCATACCACTATGCTACAGATCTGAGCACATACCTACAGAGAAAATATATTTACTAATGTTTGATTCTATACAATAATGTTAGGCATTAATATTATAGTAATAACCATGCTCATGCTGATGGGGCATTGGCTAATAGACATTCGCCTCTTTTCAGCATATGCTGCTGAGTCTAATGCAAGCTTTCAGTAGGTGATACCATCTGTGTGATTATCAGCCATTTGAGCACAATTATATTGAGAACATACGTTTACTAGTGTTTGATGGTGGGACTACTTTATATTCTAGGTATAATAGTACTCAGCACAATGACTTAGACCCCACTCACACTTGTGTGATCTGAAAGTTGCAAGATATTGATGCGACTTTAAGCAATGCCTTTGTAATCTTGAGGTCTATGGATGCAGGAGTCGCAGGGAAAGGTGTGCAATTTTCGCGTGATTTTGCATCAGCAATTTTGTCACGATTCCAGGGAATGCCTGTGTAAACTTGAGGTCTATGAACCTCAACTCGCATCAAAGTCTAACAAAAGTAGTAAAGGGACTGCGTTGAAGTCAGTGTGACTTGAAGTCACACAGATATGAATGGTACACATTGAAAATCACAGGGTATAACTTGTCATGCGACTCTGATGTCCAAAGTTGCACAAGTGTGACTCACCCCCTGAAGTCACCCACAGTAGTGCAGGAACTACTTTTGGGAATCATTGTGGCATCGCACCAATTCGGACAGTTCCATTGCTGTCAATAGGCGGCAATTTGGTCTGCAATTTGACATGTCAATTCAGAGCTATGTGAACATAGGTGAAGTTGCATAGATGTTAGAGCTGCACGATTCTGGCCAAAATGAGAATCCCAATTTTTTTGCTTAGAATAAAAAAGATCACCATTCTCGCAACGTAAAATCTTTTACATTATGCCCAAAAAAATTGGGCTAACTTTACTGGTTAGTTTTTTTTTATTATTCATTAAAGTAATTTTTCGCAAAAAATTGCATTTGAAAGACCGCTGCGCAAATACAGTGTGACATAAAATATTGCAACAACCACATTTTATTCTCTAGGGGTCTCTACTAAAAAATTATATATAACGTTTGGGGGTTCTATGTAATTTTCTGGCAAAAAAATAAATGATTTTAATTTGAAACCAACAAATGTCAGAAAAAGGTTTAGTGTTTAACTGGTTAAACTTTCCTCATCTACATAGAAGTGTAACAATTTCATTGACAAATTGTTACAATGTTCTAGTTAAAGCGGGAGTCCACCGGGACTCCGCGTTTTTTTTTTTTTTAAAAGCCAGCAGCTACAAATACTGCAGCTGCTGACTTTTAAATAGTGACACTTACCTGTCCAGCGCGCCCGCGATGTCGGCACCCGAAGCCGATCGCTTGCTCGTCTGGCGGGTCCTGCCGCCGCCATCTTGGGTATGGGAATCAGGAAATGGAGCCTTTCGGCTTCATTTCCCGGTTCCCTACTGCGCATGCGCGAGCCGCGCGGCGCAATCCGGACGGTCCCCGCTGCCTCTGGGAGCTGTGTGTTTCCCAGCAGGCAGCGGGGCACTTGCTGAAGGGGGCGGGCGCTTGCGGAAAGGGGCGTAACGTACGCCCCTTTCCGCAGAGAGCTAGCCCGGAAGTGGGTGCAGTTACCTGGATTATCCAGGTAACTGCAACCCCCTCCCCCCTGAAAGGTGCCGATTGTGGCACCGGAGGGGGGGGGATTCCGATGAGCGGAGGTCCATTTTAGGGTGGACCTCCGCTTTAAGTTTACTGATAAAGAATGTTCTAATTCTTGGCAGACTGCCTGGTTTTTCTCTTTCTTTCTTTTGACAGCTGTGGCTTCAGAAGAGCAGAGAGAATTCTTCGCATAGCAAGAATTATGAAACGCTTTGTTCAAGACCGCAAAGGGGAAAAAAATTGTGATAATGATTTTTAACGATTAATCGTGCAGCTCTAATAAATATGAATGCAAATCATGGGGGACAACTTTTCCTGTGACTCAGTTCCAAAGCTGCACGAAAAGTCACCCAAGTGTGAAAGTAACCTAATGAGAATAATTGAGAACACCTTTGAATGAGGCCCCATTTGCACTTGTGCGACCTTAAAATTACACAGCTTTGCCATGACTTGAAGCAATGTCTGTGTAATGTTGTGGTATATGGACCTCAAATCACATCAAAGTCAAACCAAGATAGTGCAGGGACGAATTTGCCACACTTTCAGGATGCACTAGTGACAATAGGGCCAAATTCAAAAGGTGTTATCCTTGAATCTCATTTACACTGCTGCCACCTGAAAGTCACACTATTTTGCTGCCACTTCAACTTGGCCCCAACTTCTGGGAATACCTGTGTAATATTGTGCCAAAGTAGTACAGGGACTACTTTGAAGTTGGTCTGACTTAAAGTAGCACAGATATGAATGGTTATCATTGAATACAACTTGTCATGCAACTCAGGAGGTCCAAATTTACTGGAAAATTCACCCAACTGTGAAAAAAAGTCATATATAGTTTAATTAAAGAAGCTCTCATTTATACTTGCATAGTCCTTACTGATTTTCATTAGCAGAAGAAATGCAGGAAGTGATGTGTGCACATGGGCCAGAAGAAAATGTGTGGTGATGCCAAACAAATCAATGAATCCCAGCCCCACCAAATCTAAATACCACATCCACCCCCACATTGAGTAAGCCCAAGTACATATCCTACACTTACCCAGAAAACGAGCAGCACCTCCTCTTTGCTAAAGAGAGACCTCGCCATGTCCACCTAGAGGGAGATCCTGACTAGCACAGGAACTTCCGGGTGCATACAATGACTCATTTCTGGGTCAGAAGGTGAAACCACGCTCTTTTGATTGCAGCTGCAAGTATTTGATCGCAACCAAGATTAGTATTTTTTTATTTTCAGATATCCAAATCTGTATTTCTACATATGATATTTGAAGGTATACTTAAAGTGGTTGTATAGCCCTTTTTGGAACTTTTACCTACAGGAAAGCCTATAATAAGGCTTACCTGTACGGTTTAGGAGATATTCCCCTCGCAATGCGCCACTGACTGCAGCGGCGCATGCGCACAGGGGATTCCCGGCTGAAAGCCCGGCAGACTACGGACGCTGCCGGGAAGAAAATCTCCCGCGCACATGTGATATCGCGGCCACTCACAGCGATGGAGCCGCTATACCCGGAAGAAACGCCAAGGGAGCATGTCAGCTCTCTCCGCGTGTATCGGACCAGATGTCGGGGCCTCTTTCTAAGGTAAGTATTTCATAATGAGGTAGTATGTGGTGCATATTAGCTCATTATGCCTTTTCCTTTGCAGGTAGGGTTTACTCCCGCTTTAAAGGAGTTTGATAAGAAATGGTGTCCCTGGGATAGCAGCAGGTGAATTACAAAGACAAAGGCCTAGTTTGAGCCCTGGTTCCCACTGACAGCGGGAGGAAATCATTCAGCTGAACTCACACAATGTCATTCCCACATGTAAGTCCCTTGGGGGGGGGGGGGGGGGGGGGGGGGAGAGATATCAGTGACATCTGTGCAGGTTTCTGCACTGATCTCAATACAAATCG
This sequence comes from Lithobates pipiens, assembly GCF_037356315.1. Taxonomy (NCBI): domain Eukaryota; kingdom Metazoa; phylum Chordata; class Amphibia; order Anura; family Ranidae; genus Lithobates; species Lithobates pipiens. The sequence continues at coordinate 49,365,005 of NW_027507787.1, forward strand.
CACCCCAAAGTTACACCAATTAGAACAGTGCAGTTGCCACCGATTTGACACGTCAAATTGCACGAATGTGAACCAGAGCTGACATATTCAAACACTGCCTATCCACCAGCTGAATTCATTACTTGATATATATAAGAATCCACCTTTATCCCTTACTTGCGGGTGTGCTGAAGCCTAGGTTTACATCGGAGCGTTTTGTCAATTTGAGACGTCAAATTGCATGACAAGTCACAGCCTATTAGTGGCAATGGCACTGTTCCAATCGATGCGATACCAATTTGCTAAAGTAGTTCCAGCACTACTTTTGCTGATTTCAGGTGTGATTTCAATAGAAATCTGTTTGAAGCCACACAGATGTCTATCAAGTAGCACCTGAAATCACATTGACCTTGCTACTTTGAAATCGGGCTACTTCAAGTGAAGTAGCATCAATGTGAACCAGGGCGAAAAGACTAGTTTTTTTTTGGTGCACAAATATATATAGAAATAAGATATTGCACTTCCCTAAAACTAAAAGAATAGAGAAAAAAAAAAAAACACCAACAAGCTCAATAACATACTTTTATTTTGCCAGCAGAAACAAAATTATGTACATTTACTACCTTAAAAATAAAAAAAAAACATTTTTATCTGCAAGATTATAGAAATATACTTAACGGTCATTATTCCTACAAAACATTCCAACAGAATATTAAAAAAGCCACTTATTCAAAACATAACACCCACCACCACCCCACAATCCATACATACATTGGTAACCATGTTCTGCTGGAAGCTGTATTTCTGTGTACATGATTAAGCAATGAGATCAAAGAGTAGAAGGTCAGCACATGCTTTCAAACCATGCTTGCATAGTCAGACAGGAACAATACACACATTGACAGCATGGCCACAAAAAGCCACTTTTGATGGAAAACCTGCACAAGAATTTCAGAAAACAAATATCCCTAGCATGGGCGTCCGCAGAACTTTTTCCAAGGGGGGGCATCATTTCAAGGCCACTCATGCTCCACCCCTTTTCGACGATCTCATGAAAATCTTTCCACTGGTAATACATATGTGTTATATAACAGATAATTCATCTTCACTTTGTATTGGAAGTTACTCTGGCGGTTATGTTCCATGCCCATATAGCCTAGAGAATGTACATCTTTTTACATTGCAATACATCTGTTGTGGCCATATTTTGATCTCATACTGTCACTGTATAGGCTGTTTTCATCAAGATAAAAATATGGCAACAACAGATGTATTGCAATGTAAAAAGATGTACATTCTCTAGGCTATATGGGCATGGTACGCAGCCACCTGAGTAACCTTGCGGACGCCCATGCTTTCAAAAACCAGCCCTGGAAAAAATTTCATACCAGCTCCACAGCATTATTATACCAGCCCAACAGCATAACGTCATTTTCTTGTTCATGAAAGGGAAACCCCATACATTTTAAAGCACATTTGATGAAGAGAGTATTAGATATAGATATGAAATCACATAGATATATATATATATATATTCAAATTCCAGTTAATAGTGGTAAGTGATCAATTATCAAGGGGGACCCCAGAAACTCAGAACGTGCCCCCCCCCCTTCTGCATAAAGAATACTCTAAGGTAAGGGGGGTGGGTTACTAATATAAGGAGGAAACCCTTTATATCAGTGCCCCTTACATTATTGTATTCACTCCCCCCTTACATCAGTGACCCCCGACTTGCCTGGCGGTGCTTTCACTGACCTCCTCTCAGGTGCACTGTGCACGGCTCAGTCAATCGGCTGCAGCTTGGAGGTTTTATCCTATAGTCTCCTGTCCACAGTCCACACAAGTCTGACTTCTCCCATGACCCCCATCCTGGTGGTGCTCCCACTTTTGACTCCCCCCCAGACTCCCTCAGAGACTGCCGACTGTGCCCACCAAATGCAGCCTCACTGTGCCCACCAAATGCAGCCTCACTGTGCCCACCAAATGCAGCCCCTCCTATACCCCATGTCCCAGTCTGCAGTCCCTGTCTGTGGGAAGGTGTGTTTGATGCTCGGTACAGTACCTTGCATGCCAGCAGGATATCCATGACGGCCAGCAGCAGGCAGGTTCTGTTCTCGTTTTGGATGGGGATGGTGCTCCTTCCAGAGGATCTGTCTGCTGTGAGATGGAGTGGTCCCTGGCCACCTGCACCTTCAGCTGTCCTCATTTTCCGGTCCCAGTCAGCCTGCCCTCTGGTCCTGGGGAAGTGGAGAGCACTGGGTGGGAGTTGGAGAGAAGGAGGAGAAAAGAGTACTGGCGGGGTTGGAGAACACATGGGTGGGGGCAAAGAGAAAGGGTGAGTGGAGATCACAGGAGTGGGGAGCGGAGAGCGCTGGGGGGGGAACTTGAGAGTACTGGGGGGGCCAACAAGAACAGGGATAGAGAGCATGGTAGGCTAAGAGCACTGGGGGGGCTAAGAGTGTGGGGTGGTGGAGAGCACTGGGGGGGCTAAGAGTGTGGGGTGGTGAAGAGCACTGGGGGGGCAGAAAAACAGGGGTGGAGAGCACGGGGGCTGGAGAGTACTGGGGGGTACAAAGAGCAGGGGGGAGTGGAGAGCAATGGGGGGGAGCTTGAGAGCAACAGTGGGGGCCAGAAAGAACAGGGATGGAAAGTACGGGGGACTGGAGAGTACAGGGGTGGGGAGTGGAGAGTGCTGGGGGGAGCCAAAAAGAACAGGGGTGGAGAGCACGGAGGGTAGAGAGCACTGGGGGGGGGGCTGGAGAGCACCAGGGGGGCAGAAAGAACAGGGGTGAGGAGAATGGGGGGCTGGAGAGCACTGGGGTGGGGGCTGGAGAGTGATGGGGAGAGCTGAAGAGCACTGGGGGGGAGAAAGAACAGGGGGAGAGCACTGGGGGGGAGAGCGGGGGGAGAGCACTGGGATGGTGGCTAGAGAAGGATGGGGAGAGCTGGAGAGCAGCAAGAACAGGGGAGGAGAAAACTGGGGGGGGGGGGCAGGAGAGTGTGGTGGTGGAGGAGAGCACTGTGGGGGGGGGGGCAGGAGAGTGTGGTGGAGGAGAGCACTGGAGGGGGTGACAGGAGAGTGTGGTGGTGGAGGAGACCGGAGAGTGTGGCGGTGGAGGAGAGCACGGGGGGGTGGCAGGAGAGTGTGGCAGTGGAGGAGAGCACTGTAGGGGGGGCAGGAGAGTGTGGAGGTGGAGGAGACCACTGGGGGGGTGGCAGGAGAGTGTGGAGGTGGAGGAGAGCACTGGGGGGGGGGGGCAGGAGAGTGCGATGGTGGAGGAGAGCACTGGGGGGGGGGCAGGAGAGTGCGGCGGTGGAGGAGAGCACTGCAGCCCCCCCCCCCCCCCAATCCTCCTATCCAGGCACTGTGGCACGGATGGGCATCTACTCCTCTGGATCACAGCGCTGGATGGCTGTGTTCGGCGGCCACTCTGTAACACAGTCCCGCCCCCCCAGACCGGCTAATGTGATAGGCGGAACGTGATTCTCTCTACTGTCACACGAGCTGGTCTGGGGGGGGGGCGGGACTGTGTTACAGACGGCCGCCGAACACAGAGCCAGCGCTGTGAACCAGAAGAGAGAGCGGAGGATGCAGCATGGCGGCGGCGGCAACACCCTTGGGATTCTAGGGGGGGGGGGGGGGCACTTGACCCCCCCCTGCCCCCTGCTGCGGACGCCCATGATCCCTAGTTGGGCATTTGACCCACTGCAGCCCTTTATATAAGAGAGGTTGTATTGTTAGCAAACTGATACACGCCCAATAGAAGTACACGCCCACCAGTATCTTTCAATCTGTCTCTTCTTGTATGTGTAAAGGCATTGCACCTGATGGGCAGGAACACATAATACTATTTGCACCTGTGTTAGCCCTTGGCTATGTGCATCAAATCTCCAAACTACAGGCTAAAGATCGAAGTGCATTTGCATCCACAAAGCAACCGTTTTCTAAGCATATGTACCTGTGCAGTGTAAACCTTACAATTTTAAATGTCAAAGTCCCTGGGCATGATTAGTGGTAACAAACATTGGGGGTTAATTACGAAAGGCAAATCCACTTTGCACTACAAGTGCAAAGTGCACTTGTAAATGCAGTCGGTGTAGATCCAAGGGGAACATGCAAGGAAAATAAAAAACAGCATTTTAGCTTGCACATGATTGGATGATAAAATCAGCAGAGCTTCCCCTCAGATCTGCAGTGACTGCACTTCCAAGTGCACTTTCAGTGCAATTTCAAGTGCACTTTGTAGTGCAAAGTGGATTTGCCTTTCGTAAATAACCCCCATTAACAACAGTCCCTGACTGCAATGAGCTTCCAATCTAAAGTCTAAAATTAACTTTCTTACATTAGAGACTTTTTCGACATGAGCCAAATAAAAATCCAGCATGTTATTGGATTGTAGTGAGAATCCCTCACCGGGAGAATATATAAACTTCAACACAGGCATTAGCATGTAGGGGAATTGAACCAGCAAACCTAGTGCTGCTAGACTGAATTGCTACCCACTAAGCCAGCAGGCAGCTTCACACATGGTGTGTGCCTCCCTGTGGTGTGAACCAGCTCTAAGTCCATAGCCATGCTCAGTGTCACAAACAATATACAATATATTAGCCTAAGTATTGGGACACCTGCCTTTAAACGCACATGAACTGTAATGGCATCCCAGTCTTAGTCCGTAGAGTTCAAAATTAATTTGGCCCACCTTTTGCAGCTAAAACAGCTTCAACTTTTCTGGGAAAGCTGTCCACAAGGTTTAGGAGTGTGTCTATGGGAATGTTTGACTATTCTTCCAGAAGTGCATTTGTGAGGTCAGGCACTGATGTGGACAAGAAGGCCTGGCTTACAGTCTCCACTCTAATTCATCCCCAAGGTGTTCTGTTGTGTTGAGGTCAGGACTCTGTCCAGGCCAGTCAAGTTCCTCCACCCCAAACTCACTCATCCATGTCTTTATGGACCTTGCTTTGTGCACTGGTCCAAATCATTTAGTAGAGAGGGGATTATGGTGTGGGGTAGTTTTTCAGGGGTTGGGCTTGGCCCCTTAGTTCCAGTGAAGGGAACTCTTAAGGCATTATCATACCAAGACATTTTGGACAATTTCATGCTCCCAACTTTGTGGGGACAGTTTGGGGATGGCCCCTTCCTGTTCCAACATGACAGTACACAAAGCAAGGTCCATAAAGACATGGATGGGGGGCGTGTCCAGCCGCAGAGCTCCAGGAGGGCGATTGATATCCAACGCCATCCGGAGCCGAAAACAGCACGGCCGAGCACCCATCCTGCACGGGGCTACTACCGCAGTCACCGGGCTGCACCTCGCGGGGCCATTTGTGTACCGGGAGCGGTATTGGGGCTGTAGGCAACGAGGACGGACGGGCGCCATCTTGGGGCCTGTAGGCAGGCCGCCTCGCGCCACACACCGCCGCCGGATCCCAGGCACACCGGAGCTCATCCACACAGGGCCGCGATCCGAAACCTACAGGCAGGTCCCGAGCGGCCATGGATCGCCGCCGACAAGCCCCCCCTATGCACCCGGAGCGGCGTTGGTGAAGCAGGCCGCCACAAAGCAGTGTACACAAACGGGCGCCATCTTGGGGCCTACGGCCTGGCCGCTCCACGCTGCACACCACTACCAGACGCAAGGCCTCCAAGCAGCCCCTCACACAGGCGGAACCCGACCACCCGGCGACCACTGCTGGGGAGCCCCAGACCACGGACAGGACCCCGCGGGAGTGCAAGCCACGACTTTGGCCTACAACCTGGGCACACAGTGAGTACTACAGAGCCCACCTCACCCCCCCCCCCCCCCATAGCTGACGCTACCTGGCACCTGGTTCCTCCCAGAGACTTAAACATTGGGGGGTACCCCCTGACACCCCATCTTGCAAGCCCAGGGACATTTGGGGGTCAGGAGCTAACTGTGGGACAAAAAGAGCCAGCAGGCCTATAGACAAGCTACCAGCGGCCATCTTGCTACACCCAGCTTGCTTATCCCACTTCTAAACCTAACTGAAATAGCTTGATCCGGCTGTTCAGAACACAAAAGGATCCCAACAAAGATTGTACATAAGGTACACCCCAATCAGTCACTAGTCTGCCACATACTTTAAGACCTGGCAATGGGGGCAGTGGCCTGGTGCATAGCCTATATGTTGTTGCTGTAAAAAAATCCTGGTGACCTGGGGACCTGAGAAGTGAAAATGGATCATTTTGACTATGTCAACGCACTCACGGAGAAGTACACATAACCATACCCTGCGCTCTCTGGGGACCCCACAGAGCAAAACATCATCTGCAAACCTAAGCAAATTTAAATACTCAGGCAGCGGTAAAAATACCAAAAGAACACCCCCACAGAGCAACAGTATCATAGAAGACATGGAGGACGATGAGGTCTCTCTACCAGCCTCTGAAGACTAAACTACTGGCGCTAATAAGACTGACCACCTGCTTACCTATGCGGCCATGACTGACATTGCGGCCGACATTAAAAGCTCCTTTACAGCAGCAATTACTGACATTAAAACGGAAATTCTGCGCCTAACAGAACAACTGGCAATAACAGATCGTGCAGGGAAAAGAAGAGACAGAGCCCTGATAAGACTGGATGACATCGCAGCCACGCATTCCCAACACCTAATAGATATGTCTCTCAAAAGGTGAAAAGAAAAAACTAACAATCACAGTGCAAAAATCACCTTGTGGCGCTACAAAGAATAAACACTGTTAAATAGCAGTGTACTACAATGCCCAAAACTGAGCTGCGTGAAAATTATAAACGCATGTGCATAAATGCATTACAATAAACAATGAAGTAAAATGTGATTAAATGGCAATCAGAAAATCGCAATCAAAAAAATCGCATAAAAGGTGATAAAGTGAATATGTGACAAAACATAAATAAAACAAATAAACACAATATTTTTCTGCTACAAATAGTGCTCTTAATGGAAATGTGCAGTTCCAAAGTATAATTAATCTTAAAGTTCGATCTTCAATCAGACACAATTGTTGAAGAGTAAAAACTGTGATGGTAGCATTAATTGAAAAAAACTCCTTTTCCAGTGAAAGTTCTATAACAAAGTGTCCATAAATCGCAAAGCCTCCACCGCACCCTTGGTGATCGTGCCCCCCTTGTTTAAAACACTCACCCGCAGTATTGCCCAGCACTCTCGTGTCGGGCAAAAATCGCTTATAATGTATACAGATGATAACTGTTTCTCCAGCCAATTCTTGTGAAAAACTTCGCAGCAGAGGGTAATCAATTAATATCTCAGAGTTACCTCAGGGAGACAAAAGAAACTTCCCATAGTGCAAAATTGCAAAACTATTTTTAATCTAAAAAAAAAACTCGATTAAAATCACACTCACATGGATCCAATTAAAAGCAGGCACTTCAGATAGATATTCCACTTAACAATTAGGAGATCCTTCACTCATAGGCATTGGTGAGCACACTGGAAGCAAGCTAAGTTCATGTCAAAAAGCACCGTCTCTAAACAAGGTAGCTGTGTGGTACCTGACAGCAGACAACCACACAGCTACCTTGTTTAGAGACGGTGCTTTTTGACATGAACTTAGCTTGCTTCCAGTGTGCTCACCAATGCCTATGAGTGAAGGATCTCCTAATTGTTAAGTGGAATATCTATCTGAAGTGCCTGCTTTTAATTGGATCCATGTGAGTGTGATTTTAATCGAGTTTTTTTTTTAGATTAAAAATAGTTTTGCAATTTTGCACTATGGGAAGTTTCTTTTGTCTCCCTGAGGTAACTCTGAGATATTAATTGATTACCCTCTGCTGCGAAGTTTTTCACAAGAATTGGCTGGAGAAACAGTTATCATCTGTATACATTATAAGCGATTTTTGCCCGACACGAGAGTGCTGGGCAATACTGCGGGTGAGTGTTTTAAACAAGGGGGGCACGATCACTAAGGGTGCGGTGGAGGCTTTGCGATTTATGGACACTTTGTTATAGAACTTTCACTGGAAAAGGAGTTTTTTTCAATTAATGCTACCATCACAGTTTTTACTCTTCAACAATTGTGTCTGATTGAAGATCGAACTTTAAGATTAATTATACTTTGGAACTGCACATTTCCATTAAGAGCACTATTTGTAGCAGAAAAATATTGTGTTTATTTGTTTTATTTATGTTTTGTCACATATTCACTTTATCACCTTTTATGCGATTTTTTGATTGCGATTTTCTGATTGCCATTTAATCACATTTTACTTCATTGTTTATTGTAATGCATTTATGCACATGCGTTTATAATTTTCACGCAGCTCAGTTTTGGGCATTGTAGTACACTGCTATTTAACAGTGTTTATTCTTTGTAGCGCCACAAGGTGATTTTTGCACTGTGATTGTTAGTTTTTTCTTTTCACCTTTTGAGAGATATATTTAATTATTTAAGTGGCAGCTGGGGAGAGGGGGGTGTTTGAGCGCTGTGATGATATACTAGACGGGTGGCCATTAATAGTGTATCTTGAGTTTTTACCTAATAGATATGAATCGGCAAATCGAAGATTTAGACAATCAAGGACGCAGGAACAACATCAGAATTAGAGGAGTACCTGAGACTGTACCCCAAGAACAAATTAGGCCGACTCTCACAGCCATATTTAATACCCTCATAGAAAGGCCAGAACAATCTCCTATTGATTTTGACAGGGCGCACAGGGCCCTCAGGCCTAGAGCACAAGACGGAAACCCCTCGAGGGACATTATTTGCTGTCTACCCAACTATTGCCTGAAGGAAGACATTCTTCAAAAGGCCAGGGCCAGGGATCGGATTGTGCATGAAGACACTGTGATCCAACTCTTCCAGGACCTGTCGCCCATTACGCTCAAAAACACGAGGGCCCAGAAGCCACTCCTGGAGGTTCTACGGCACAAAGGAATTAGTTTGCGCTTCAAGCAAACTTCTTGGGGAAACAATATGTGCTCAAAGTACCAGGGGACCTCAACAAATTTTGTGATGACCTTCAGATTGACACCATGGACCTCCCAGAATGGTACGCCGAGTTCCGCCCGCCCCCAGAAATTAACAACCCACAATTCTCACCGGGACCGTCACATGTACAGTCGCCTTACCAACCCGGTAAGCATCGCAGGAACCCAGACAGGAACAGTTTTGAGCCTCCGTACCCCTCCTGAAATGCCAGAAGCCCAAGAGGGAGAGACACGAGGGACTACTGACCTGACAAAGCTGCCCACAAGTTTTTACCCTGCAAGCTGTGAACTCACGCCACCCATTGAACACCATGGTCGTTCGATTGCCCAAGGTTGACGTGCACCATGTTAACGCGAACGCTACAACCGAGTGCAAATTACGTAAAGTCTATCCCTGGTCAGAGTAACCTGCGACCAAGCTTGAACTTCTGCTTCCAACTGAACTGTGAGTACCAATTATCACACCCTCTGTTGCCTTCCAGGTACAGCCTGGTAAAGTACGCACTTGGCTGAGACAAACGTCTCAACGGGTACCACCTACGGCATCCTGAATCCTGTGCAGGACACTGTAACCCTACCACAGCGGAGACCTTTGATACGCTCACGGGACTGTAGCTGAGCTGATTTAAATATATATCTTGGGCCTATATTCCTTGTTAACAGGTTCAATGGGTTCGTTAAAATGTAAAGTTATTTACTTCATTGTTATACACTGTTGATAGAGTTTAAGACATTAACAGATAAATTGGGCACAGTCCAAAAGCAGTGCCATCACCCCAAGCGACACCCTACGCTGCTAAACCTTCTTACCAGATTAGCCTTGTGTCTGATCCCAGACACCCTAACCTCAAGGGGGGAACCCCCCCATCCTGAAGTCTTGGGCCCCCAGGTCCCATCGGACCTCCTCACAGGGTTACCTACTAGCAGAAACGCACCGCACTACTACACAGCGCAACACGTAACACTACCTTACTATCACACCTCCCACTATCCCCCGCAGGGGAAGTACCACCATACTTTGGAACGAGTCAGACACTGGACTGACCCATCCCCCAGGGGGGCAGATTGATCTACCCCTTTAAATCACCCTACCCGTTTCACCTTTACTCCCTATCCACACAGCCGCTTCCTTGCTCCTATACTATCCCTGCTCGCCTATGCCCCACGATCGCAGCGGGTCCAGATCACATTGATAGATTACTCCGTATCCCCAAAAACTCCCCTCTCGAAGTCCCGCCTTCACCATGGCATACGCTTTCCTAGGGAAAACACCTACCATCCTCTCCCATAATGTGAATGGTCTAAATGTGCCCGAAAAGAGGTCTAAACTATTGAGGGAACTTAAAAAAGCCCGACCCTTGGTTGTACTCCTACAAGAAACTCACTTTAAAAGCAGTAATATCCCTAGACTCACTGACAACACCTTTACCACAGTGTACCATGCCACCAACTCCCTGGCCAAAACTAAAGGAGTATCCATCCTCCTCCACAAAGATGCTCCCTTTGTGCTGAAGCAACAACTGGCAGATCCTGAGGGACGGTTCCTACTCCTCAAAGGCTCATGGGAAGGGTCACCTATAACTTTCGCCAATGTATACTTCCCGAATGCCTCCCATATATCTTTCTGCAACAAAATCATAGAGGAACTCAAATGGTTCGCAGAAGGATGTATCCTTCTTGGAGGAGACTTTAACGTCCCCCTCACACCCCTCAAAGACACTTCAACAGGACACACGCAAGTACCGTATATAACGCTCAAAAGAATAAAAGCTCTACTGCAGTCACTGACACTGGTAGATACATGGAGATCCATGCACCCCACAGGCAGGGACTACTCCTTTTTCTCCGCACCACACAAAAAATACTCGAGAATAGATATGATATTCATATCGCAAAGGGACCTTAGCAACCTGTTCTCAGCGGAGTTAGGCATTATAGCCCTCTCCGACCATGCACCTACGGCGGTTACATTACATCTAAAAACACCACACAAGTCCGTATTTAACTGGAGACTGAACTCCAACCTCCTCACCGACCCAATTATAAAAGATGACATCCTACACGCCATCAACACTTATTTCGCTCACAACATTGATACTGACACGACCCCTCTGAATAATTGGGAGGCACACAAATCTGTGATTAGAGGCAAACTTATTAAATGGGGAACCCGGAAAAAGAGGGAAAGGTAAAATGAAATCAATAACCTCTCCCAGCAAATAGCAAACCTTGAATTGCAACACAAACAATCCCAATCACTCAAAGTAGAAAATCAATTAACACAACATAGGACCACCCTAAGGCTTCTTTTAGACATGAAAATTAAACGCTCCCTGTTTTTTAAGAAAAACATTTTTTACGAATACGGAGACAAGAGTGGCAAACAACTGGCCAAAGCCCTAAAAGACGCCACGCTGTCGAACCATATCCACGCACTAAAAGACAAGGAAGGTACTTTAAAACACAACTCGGAAGAAATAGCAGATATATTCTATACCTACTATTCTAAACTGTATAAACTTCCAGCCCAGCACAAACCACCTCGCCTAACGCGCACAAAACGGAATAACATACAGGATTTCCTACAGAATAGCGGACTTCCCTCACTGACAGCAGATGATACAAATGCACTTGAGGACCCTATAACTGCCACTGAAATCTCAAACGCGATTGCCGACTTGAAAGCAGGGAAGAGCCCCGGATCTGACGGCTTCACATCACAATACTATAAAACTTACACAAACGCTCTTATAAAGCCCCTTCGTTCAGCCTTTAATTTCTTAGCAAAGAACCAACACGACTCCCAATCCTTCCTCATGGCACATATAGCAGTGATTCCCAAGCCCAACAAAGAACACACGGACTGCGCAAACTTTCGACCCATCTCACTCCTTAAAATAGACCTTAAACTCCTGGCCAAAATCCTAGCTAATAGACTAAAACCCCTTTTAGCGAAAATAATCGGCCCTGAACAAGTGGGATTCATGCCGGGGAGGGAGGCCCGTGACAACACCATTAAGGCCTTGAACTTAATACATTTTGCAAGCAAATCTGCCATCAAGGGCATGCTGCTCTCTACCGATGCTGAGAAAAGGCTTTTGATAGGGTTTCCTGGGATTACATGATGGCTACATGCACACACATTGGCCTTGGAGGAAACATGTTGTCATGGATCTTGGCTCTCTATCGGAACCCCCAAGCCAAAATCAAAATTAACAATATTTTCTCAGACCCTATATCCATCCATAACGGTACCCGCCAAGGCTGCCCCTTGTCACCCCTCCTCGTTATCCTAACCCTAGGGCCTTTAATTAGAACAATTAATCTAAACACTGACATCCAGGGCTTTACGTTAAAGGATAGAGAATACAAAATTGCTGCGTATGCTGATGACCTCCTATTCTTTCTCACCAACCCCCACATCTCGATACCTAACCTACACAAAGTATTTCAAACCTTTGGGTATATATCCAACTTTAAAATAAATCAGTCAAAATCAGAGGCCCTGAACCTCACCCTACCACAGAACCTCCTCGAAAATCTACAAAACAACCACCCCTACAAATGGGAACGGGGCGCCCTTAAGTATTTGGGTATAAATTTATCTAGTGACATTGAAAAACTATATGACGTAAACTATAAACCCCTACTTGCCACGATCAAAAAGGACCTTCTCAAGTGGAATGTAAAAATGTTTTCCTGGTTTGGGAGGGCCTCAATATTAAAGATGACGGTACTCCCTAAACTTCTGTACGTATTTAACGCCCTACCAATTAAAATCCCAGAACTCTTCTTTAAAACATTAAGCCAAATTCAGAGACGATTCCTGTGGGCAGATAAGAAACCTAGAATCCAATTCCGACGTTTAACACTGGCTAAGAGAGATGGGGGTATAGGACTGCCGGACTTCAAAAAGTACCACCAGGCTACCCATGTCACGAGAGTGATAGACTGGCATTGCCATGGACTGAATAAGGATTGGGTCCAGCTAGAAAACAATCTGGCAAAGCGCAGTACCCTCTACCTCCCATGGTCGCTTCATTCCAGAAAGCCCAAACTTATAGACCACCCATTAATTGAAACTACAATACAGATCTGGCAAACGCTGGTAAAGTCACAAAAAATCACAACAAACCCAGGTCCCCTGACACCACTCACAAATAACCCCGAATTCATCCCAGGCCTACACCACAACATGCCACAAGACTTTTTAGTACACATTTGTATGTCAGGTACACAAGTTAAGACATTCGAAACATTGACTGCGGAGGTGGGGGAGCTGTTTCCTGGAAGTTGGTTTTACATCCAACTAAAGGACTTCCTGGTAAACAACAAACACAAAAATCTATTTTGCCTCCCATTAACTCAGATTGAGAATATATATCTACAGAGATCACCAATAACGAACACTACATCTCTTGCATACTCGATGCTAATTCAAGCGTCACAAGCTGACAAAAATAAATTCAAAACCAGCATATCTGAGGAGCAATGGAATAAGGAATGCGTTTTGGCACACAAGTGCTCCTTAAGCTCCAAATATCAGGAAATATCCTATAAAATTCTAGCTCAATGGTATATTACGCCACAAAAAAACAGGAGATGGTCTCCCTCCGCCTCAGATACATGCTGGAGATGTAAAACACACACGGGTACCTTCCTGCACATATGGTGGGAATGCCCGCTAATACAAACCTATTGGGAAGCAATCAGATCTTGGGTAAAACACATAACAGAAACTCGCCTGGAATTGAATGCGGCTACATGCTTGATCAATCTGACCCCCACTAATTTAAGCCGTTACAAAAAATCATTGTCCAGACACCTACTCACGGCCGCTAAAACACTGATACCAATTCACTGGAAAACAACCAAAGCCCCGAGCATTACAGACTGGCTCGATAGAGTACAATATATCTACAAGATGGAGGAGATCATGGCAACCAAACATGAAAATAGCACAAATTTAATCAAAACATGGCAACCATGGCTGGCCTTCACACTCTCCCCCGAATTCCGTACGCTTAAAGATTAAACCCTTCAGCATCTTTTGACTCTCAACATGGTGGGAGCAAAGCTTAAACCGGCATAGAGCATCTATAAAAAACAGAGTTATATGCGATAGCAACGGACTGATCGCACTCCACACCCCCCTCCCCTTACCCCCTACCCCCCTCCCCCATACCCTCCACACCATACTCACCCATCTCCAAATATCGTACACTACTTACCGTCTTCAATTGTGTACTTACCCCAACTTAGTCACTAACCAAATCAGAACACAATGGAGATGTATTTATATGTTTTATTGTTTACAGATTGACTGCAATGATACGTGTATTCAAACTTTGACTGTAAACCTGATCTTATTTTCAATAAAACCTTTGATTGAGAAAAAAAGACATGGATGAGCAAGTTTGGGGTGGAGAAATTTGACTGGCCTGCACAGAGTCCTGACCTCAACCCGATAGAACACCCTTTGGCTGAAATAGAGCAGAGACTGCAAGCCAGGTCTTCTCATCCAACATCAGTGCCTGACCTCACAAATGGGCTTCTGGAAGAATGATCAAACATTCCCATAGACACACTAAACCTTGTGGATAGCCTTCCCAGAAGCTGTTCTAGCTGCAAAGGGTGGCCTAATCAAATTTTAACCCTATGGACTAAGACTGGGCTGGCATTAAAGTTCATGAGTGTGTCCCAATACTTTTGGCTAAATAGTGTATCTACACATAAATACTACATTTAGACATAGTTGTAGGACCTGGAAGATAAGACAACTGCTCTACTTGAAGCAGCATGTTGGGGATTTGAACCCAGACACTCAGCAGAAGCTCTAACATCTAAGCCACAGAGCTATCACATGTGGTAAATGCCTACACATAAATATTCATAAAAACACATAAATACTGCATTTCTTTGGACAGGTGATGGAATTACTCAGGAGTTATTCTTCTTGATTTATTCTGTAATATTTGGTGTTTTTTGTGGGTGAGAGTAGAATATTACCCTAACATTTTTGGGAATTTCATTTTGATTTCTGATGTTGGTACACATAATCACACTCAAATTTGGAATATTTTGAAATAATAAAAAGCACAAATAAAAAGCTCAAAAAATTGTGACTCATTTTAAATTTGCATCAGCAATGCCATTGTTTGTGATTTTTAAAGACATCTGTGTGAGTTTTGGGTAAAGATTGTTGTGAGATGGAGAGTAACAAGTGAAAGTGACAGAGAAAAATATATTTTAGCAAAACATCAAAACATTCCACATTCTAGTATTCTTAAAAACAAAATATTTTATGTTGTAGCAACAATGATACAAAGGACATTTTATTCAGCGAAAGATACATTTTATCTCAAGATTAAAAGGTTGGGTTTTTTTTGTGAAAGTTACAATTGTTCCATTAGAATCAATGGCTAAAACTCGCACTGGACTACAATAGAGCAGATTTTCACTTCCAAAAAATGCTCTCTAATTAGCTTTCATTTCGGTATTTACTATAACATCAGGTAAAAAAGACACTGGAGTTAAAATGAGAGCTATTTGCAGGTCTGAGTATGCTCAGTTGTGTTGGCACCTAGTTGTTCAAAATGGGGAATTTTTCACTTCTCAAACTTTAAGGGTCCTTTCACACGGGGGGGATAAGTGCTGATCCGCCCCATGTATATCCGCTTGCTCAGCGGGGATCGCCGGAGCGATCTCCGATAAGCAGGAAGATGACAGGTCTGTCTCTGCACACTGTGCAGGGACGGACCTGTCACAGGCCGCTCTCCCCTATGGGAGATTGGGTGACGATGGACCGCAGTGTCCATCCTCACTCAATCCGATGACAGATGGAAAAATATCTTTTTCCTCCGTCACACTTTTTCGGATCGGAGCGGCTCGGATGTCAGCGGACTTGTCACCGCTGACATCCAACGCTCCATAGAGCTCTATGGAGCATCCGTTCAGGTCTGCCTGAAAAACTGACAGGCGGACCAGAATGGATCGTCCGTGTGAAAGGGGCATTAAAGATATTTCAGTGTAGAAATCCCTCTTTCACACAGTGTAAAAGCAGATTATCTTTAAAGTGGTTGTAAACCCTTACAACACACTTTGACCTACAGGTAAGCCTAGATTAAGGCTTACCTGTAGGTCCAAGAAATATCTCCTAAACCTACACGGTTTAGGAGATATTTGCCGAAAGACAGGCACCGCTGTCTACGGCGCATGCGCCGTAGACAGCGGCGCGCAGGCACGGTGGAAAGCGGCGTCAGCGGTGATATGCCACGCGTGGCGGCTACCGTGCGCATGCAAGGGAGTGACGTCATCGCAGCTTTGCCGAATGACAGCGGCGGAGCAGCGACACCCAGCGAGAAGATGGATGCGCCGGACTACAGGGGACAGCGGTGACATCGCTGACTCCTGTGTCAGGTAAGTGACATATAATGGACTACTATGCGATGCATAGTAGTCCATTATGCTTTACCTTTGCAGGGAATGAAAGAGGAAGTAAACTCATCAGGGTTTACTTGCTCTTTAAATAATATACCGCATATTTCAGTACCATTTAGGCAATTATATCATGCTCTAAACATTATTTTACATGTGCAATTCTCCAGGTTTTAGCAAAGTAAGGGTTTGGGCGCTGTTTGGTTTTAGGGAACTATAGTAAATTACATTTTGGGAGTATTTTCTCACCAGCGCTATAGTGAATATCGTTTTAGTGTGAATTTGCAGCAGTTAGCTCTAATTAGCGCTAATTGCTGCGAATTTGCGCTAATTAGCGCAAATATGCATGCATTAGCGCCGCTGCGCTATAGTAAATGACCCCCAATCCCTCTAACTCCAGTTAGCTATAAAAACTTGATAGATGATCCAACCATCCCCACTCTAGTAAAAAAAAAAAAAAATCAACAGACCTAGACGGACAAGGGTTGCCTCCCTATATAGGTAAATGGGAAAAAGAAATTGTCATGAAATTAGATCGACAACTAGTATAGAGAAGGATAGGAGCAGTATATAATTATGCAACGGATATAAATACAATAGAAATGAACTACAAGTTTTTAGTAAGATGGTACATAACATCAGATAAACTCCATAAATACCAGCAGGATAAACCCCCACATTGTTGGATGGAATGTAAACAGATTGGTACAATGACACATATTTGGTAGGATTGCCCAAAAATAAAAGATTATTGGCAGGAAATTCAGGATTGTATAGGAGAGATAACTGGTGAAAAGTTAATGAATAACTTACAGACGCGTTTGTTCCATGACACAAAAGATTCAAAAAAGTATTATAGGAAAACATTGATTCAGCATACAGTTAAATCCCACAAAAGGGCAGATACCAAAAAAGTGGTTATGTGTAGGAAAACCAGATATAAAGGAGTGCTTTGAAAGAATAGACCACATCAGTAAAATGAAATACCTATGCAGCAGTGTCATCGGGCAAGCTGAAATATATAACAGTATCTGGAGAAGATGGAAAGATTTCAAGGCTTCAGAGAAATATTTGGAAAAGATGATGGAGGGCAGCGGGGTCTGAAATAGAATAGGTGGGAGATGGCAACCCATATCGGGAGTTGGGGATGGGGGTGGGGGGACAGGTAGGGAAAGTATAGCACCTACTAAATTAGACAGGGTTATTAACTGTGTTTCTTTTTTTTGGTTTAATTTTGACTACTTTGAAATTTTATATGGAAAGAATTAAATTAAGTTTTGGAGGAATACCACAATGCTGTGAAACTGAGTTGGAGACAGCTAAATGAATGTAAAGCTGAATAAGTCTCTCGATAAAGTTCTCTGAAGTGGTAATAAAAAAAATAAACTAAAAAAATAGAAGGTTAGAACGCCTGTGTGCAGAATGTGAGACACGATCTCTCTAACTCCAGATAGCTATAAAAACTTGATAGATGATCCAACCATCCCCACTCTAGTAAAAGAAGTTTTAACTCAATTTACATTTTAACTAGTAGCAAACTTTGGGTGTTCTACACACGCTCAAAATAAAAAAAGTAATCACTGTACACAGGGCATGTGTAGCATGTCCAGTCCTTCTGCCCTACTCCCTGTTCCCAATACAAAGTATTTCAGGTGTAATTAATCAAAGCTATATTGTTGGCACAGGCAGCTTTAGAGCTCACAATCAGCACAAATAAAAGCTCACGTGTGTTTCTTTAGTGCTACGTTTGTGCTATTTTGTGCTGTAAAAACTACTGCTACTTTTATTTTTAAGATATTAGCAATTGTTTTTTACAGACTATGACATCACCTAGCCCCCCCTACAACAGCCAGATGACACGAAACGGGGCTGGTTGGTTAGTGGCAAGTTTGTGCTGGTTTGGCTTTTTAAATTTCCATTCTATCTTCTATAATTTTTTTCTTTATTAATGAATTATTAAAGGTTACCAAAGTTCACTCAGCCCCCCTACAACACCCAAAAAACACAAAACTGGTCTCGTTGGTTAGTGCTACGTTTGTGCTGGTTTTTGCTGTTTAAATTTTCACTCTATTTTTCTATAGTTTTTGCGTTATTAATGATATATTAAAGGACACCAAAGGTCACTAAGCCCCTCTACAACACCCAAAAGACACAAAACTGGTCTCATTGGTTAGTGTTATGTTTGTGCTGGTTTGTGTTGGCAAAATTTGTATTTGTGCTGTCATGGTTTTTAAGTTATAACAGTTTTTTGTTTTTTTGTTATCAAACCCCACCCACTTTTCTCCCCTTAAATCAGCAAAAATAAAAACTCAAATGGGTTTATTTAGTGCTAGGTTTGTGCTATTTTGTACCATAAAAATTTTACATTTGTGCTGCTTTTATTTTTACAATATTAGCAATTGTTTTTTTCCAGGCAATGACATCATCCAGCCCTCCTACAATAGCCAAAAGACACAGAAACCTGGCTCGTTGGTTGGTGCTGCATTTGTGCTGGTTTGTGACGTTTAAATTTCCATTCTATCTTTTATTCTTTTTGTGTCTACGGGACACGAACATGAAAAAACAAAAGTCCTCATTTTAAAGGCTTATATGTAAGTTATTGCCATAAAAGTGTTTGGGGACCCCGGTATTGCCCTGGGGGACATGTATCAATGCAAAAAAAGTTTTTAAAACAATAATTTATTCAGTAGCAGTGATTTTTATGATGCTTAAAGTGAAACAATAAAAATGAAATATTCCTTCAAATATCGCGCCTTGGGGTCCCCTTAGTCTGCCTGTAAAGTGGCGATGTGTGATGTGTAGAACAGTGCCGCAGCAATAATGACATTGACTTGCCGCTCGCCCTATTACAAATTGACGGTGGCAAAGTGGTTTCATAATCCTGACCGGACGTCATATGACGTCCTCAGGATTATGAGCCGCTGCGCGCCCCCGGGGGCGCGCATCACGGCGATCGTTGTTGCGGGGTGTCAGTCTGACACCCGGCAACTACGATTTCGGTAAAGAGTCTCCGACGGAGACTCTTTACCACGTGATCAGCCGTGTCCAATCACGGCTGATCACAGTGTAAATGGGAAGTGCCGGTGATCGGCTTTTCCTCACTCGCATCTGTCAGACGCGAGTAGAGGAGAGCCGATCGGCTGCTCCTCTGACAGGGGGGGTCTGTGCTGATCGATTATCAGCACAGCCCCCCCGAGGATGCCCACACTGGACCACCAGGGACGCCACCAGACCACCAGGGAAAAGGTAATCCTCCCTAGACCACCAGGGATGCCAGTCAGCACAATGGATGCCAATCAGTGCCCATAATGGATGCCAATCAGTGCCCACAATGGGCATCACTGATTGGCATGCATTATTGTTTGGCACTGATTGGCATCCATTAGTACAGTATAACACCAATGCCACCTAGGAGTGCCCACCTGTGCTACCTATGAGTGCCCACCTGTGCCGCCTATGAGTGCCCACTTGTGCCGCCTATCAGTGCCCACCCTTGCCCATCTGTGCCGCCTATCCATGCCCATCTGTGCCAGCTATCAGTGCCAATTTGTGCCACCTATCAGTGTCCATCCATGTCGCCCATCTGTGTCGCCCATCCGTGTCGCCTATCAGTGCCGTCTATCAGTGCTGCCTATCAGTGTCCATCAATGCCACCTCATCAGTGCCACTTCATTGGTGCCCATCAGTGCCGCCTTATCAGTGCCCATCAGTGTAGCCCCATCAGTGCCCATCAGTGAAGGAGAAAACGTACTTATTTAGAAAGTTTTGAAACTGAAACAAAAAAAACATTTTTTTTTTCAAAATTTTCAATATTTTTTTATTTGTAGCGCAAAAAATAAAAACCGTAGAGGTGATCAAATACCACCATAAGAAAGCTCTATTTGTGGGAAAAAAATGATAAAAATTTGAAAGAAAGTGTCAAAATGGTTAAATAAGACAAACACACTTTTGAAAAATTCCTTTATTAAAAATGAAAAAAAAAAATTCCAGCGGTGCTAATCCACTCTTGCTATCCAGCGACGGATCTCCGGGGTCCAGCGATGGATGATCATATCCAGCGACGGGGGATCTCTCAGTCCAGCGCTGTCCATACATCCTTCTTCTGTCTCCACTCCGGAGACAATGCAGAGAGCCCAGCGCTGACGTTTCTTATGTTAGGAGGGCGGGGCCACCCGTCACCTGACCCCGCCCCTCTGACGCTGGAGAGGGAAGCCAGGGGTTCCCCAGTGACGTGTGGGTGACCCCGCCCCCTCTGATGTAACGCAGGTTTCCGTTACATCAGAGGGGGCGGGGTCATCCACACGTCACTGGGGAACCCCTGGCTCCCTTCACCAGCGTCAGAGGGGGCGGGGTCAGGTGACGGGTGGCCCCGCCCTCCTAACATAAGAAACGTCAGCGCTGGGCTCTCTGCATTGTCTCCGGAGTGGAGACAGAAGAAGGATGTATGGACAGCGCTGGACTGAGAGATCCCCCGTCGCTGGATATGATCATCCATCGCTGGACCCCGGAGATCCGTCGCTGGATAGCAAGAGTGGATTAGCACCGCTGGAATCTTTTTTTTATTTTTTTCATTTTTAATAAAGGAATTTTTCAAAAGTGTGTTTGTCTTATTTAACCATTTTGACACTTTCTTTGTGAAATGGTAGGGGTACTTTTGTACCCCCTTACCATTTCAAACAGGGGGGGGCCGGGATCTGGGGGTCCCCTTGTTCAAGGGGGCTTCCAGATTCTGATAAGCCCCCCGCCCGCAGACCCTCACAACCAACGGCCAGGGTTGTGAGGATGAGGCCCTTGTCCTTATCAACATGGGGACAAGGTGCTTTGAGGGGTCACAGACCCCCAAAGCATCCTCCCAATGTTGAGGGTATGTGGCCTGGTACGGTTCAGGAGGGAGGGGGGGGGGCGCTCTCTCGTCCCCCCCTCTTTTCCTGCGGCCTGCCAGGTTGCGTGCTTGGATAAAGGGTCTGATATGGATTTTTAGGGGGACCCCCACGTCAATTTTTTTTACATTTGATGCGGGGTTCCCCTTAATACCCATATCAGACCTGAAGGGTCTGGTATGGATATTTGGGGGGACCCCCACGTCAATTTTTTTTTTAATTTGACACGGGGTTCCCCTTAATATCCATGTCAGACCTGAAGGGCCTGGTAATTGAATTTAGGGGAACCCCCACGCTTTTTTTTTTTTTTTTTTTTTTTTTAATCAATGAATGAATGAATTGTCGGCTAATACAGAGAACACTCATTGAGTGTTCTCTGTAATACGGAGACCCGACAATTTAGCCGCAAGTGATTTTAAAAGACTTTTTTTCCTGCACAAATGACACTTTGTGCAGGGACAGTTCTAAGCACCAGAAACATGCGCCCCTTCACAGGCATACTATAGATACCCCCCAGCTACGAAATTTAAAGGAATATTACACTTTTATTGTTTCACTTTAATCATTATTAAAATCACTGCTCCTGAAAAAACGGCCGTTTTTAAAACTTTTTTTTGCATTGATCCATGTCCCCTGGGGCAGGACCCGGGTCCCCAAACACTTTTTAGGACAGTAACCTGCATATTACCCTTTAAAATTAGCACTTTAGATTGTGAACGTTTGAATCCCATAGACTTTAATAGGGTTCTAAAGTTCACACGAAGTTTAGGTCTGTTCGCAGGTTCTGGTGCGAACCGAACAGGGGGGTGTTCGGCTCATCCCTACCGACAGACATCCGTAGGAGTTCTGCCGGAGTTCTGCCGGAGTTCCGACAGAGTTCTGATGGACTTTTCGACTGAGCGGACTTGGCCACACACAATCACACCAAACTCCGACGGATTCGAACGTGATGACGTACGACTGGACTCGAATAAGGAAGTTCATAGCCAGTAGCCAATAGCTGCCCTAGCGTCGGTTTTAGTCCATCGGAATAGCATACACACGAGCAAATTTTTCGGAGGAACTGGGTCCGGCGGAGTTCCGTCGTAAAAATTTGAAGCATGTTTCATTTTCTAAAGTCCGTCAGACTTTTGCGAATCAAAAGTCCGTTGCAGCCCACACACGCTCAAATAGTCTGACGGAATCATTCCGTCGGACTTTGGATGTTGAAAAGTCCGCTCGTGTGTACGGGGCTTAACAGATAGAAAATAAATTTTAACAGCACAAACGTGGCACTAAATAACGAGACCAGTTTTGTGTCATTTGGCTGTTGTAGGGGGGCTAGGTGATGTCATAGTCTGGAAAAAGCAATTGCTAATATCTTAAAAATAAAAGCAGCACAAATATACATTTTTACAGCACAAAACAGCACAAACACTTTTTTATTTGTGCTGATTGTGGGGGAGCTAAGTGGTTGGGGTTTGATAAAAAAAAAAACTGTTATAACTTAAAAACCATAACAGCACATGTAAAAAAATTAGCAGTGCAAACCAGCACAAACGTAGCACTTACCGTATATACTCGAGTATAGGCCGACCCGAATATAAGCCGAGGCCCCCAATTTACCCCCAAAAAAACTGGCAAACTTATTGACTCGTGTATAAGCCGAGGGTAAGACATGCCTGTCCATCCCTGTGTGTGTGTCCGTCCATCCCTGTGTGTCCGTCCATCCCTGTGTGTCCGTCCATCCCTGTGTGTCCGTCCATCCATCCCTGTGTGTGTGTGTGTCCATCCATCCATCCATCCCTGTGTGTGTGTGTCTCCATCCATCCATCCATCCATCCCTGTGTGTGTGTGTCTCCATCCATCCATCCATCCCTGTGTGTGTGTGTATCCATCCGTGTGTGTGTGTGTGTGTGTGTGTGTGTGTGTGTGTGTGTGTGTGTGTGTGTGTGTGTGTGTGTCCAGCCTACCTGTGTCCCGAGCCTTTGTCCCGAGCCTCCGTCCCGTGCCTTGCCTCCTTGCCTCCGTGCCTCGCCGCCGTGCCTTGCCTCCGTCCCGTCCCGTCCCGTCCCGTGCCGTGCCGTGCCTTGCCTTGCCTCCGTCCCGTGCCCTCTTCGTCGGCGCCTCGGCGGCCATTGTAAAATTCAAAAGCTGCGCCGCCGCCTTCGCCTGTGATAGGCGGAACACTGAATTTCCCAGCAGCCTGTGTTCCGCCTATCACGTACATCGTATCATCCTCGTCCGTAGTACGAGGATGATACGATGTCCGTGATAGGCGGAACACAGGCTGCTGGGAAATTCAGTGTTCCGCCTATCACAGGCGAAGGCGGAGCCGGAGGCGCGGCTTTTGAATTATAGAATGGCCGCTGTCTGTCTGCTCGACACGCTGATCGAGCGGGCAGACAGCGATGACTCGAGTATAAGCCGAGGGGGGCACTTTCAGCCTCAAAAAAGAGGCTGAAAATCTCGGCTTATACTCGAGTATATACGGTACTAGCGAGACCAGTTTTGCGTCTTTTGGGTGTTGTAGGACCTTTGGTGACCTTTCATAAATCATTAATAACGCAAAAAACATAAAAGATAGGATGGAAATTTAAACAGCACAAACCAGCACAAACGTATAACTAATCAACGAGACCAGTTTTGTGTCATTTTGCTGTTGTAAGGGAGGCTAGGTGATGTCATAGTCTGGAAAAAACAATTGCTAATATCTTAAAGATAAAAGAAGCACAAATAAAAAAAATTTACGGCACAAAACAGCACAAATGTAGCACTGAAGAAACACACTTGAGTTTTTATTTGTGCTGATTGTAAGGGGGCAGCTTCACTGAGCTCAGCTTTAGCTGTAAAAAAAACAGTCTGACAGTGTTTATAAATAACAGTGTTCAGATCTAAAGAAAAATACAAGGTTACATTAAAATTTCCATCATTCTGTTCATTCATCTGCAGATCAATGTAATAAACTTTGATTTCACGGTATACAGAACATGGAAATTAAATTAATTTAGTAAATATAAACTACTACATACCTTTTTTCATCAGCAGTCTATAGCAGTCTTGTGACTTCTATTAGTGTCTGGTTAAAGCTTGTAGGAAGAGTTTTCATTCTCCTCTGACTGTCCTATGAGACTGCAGGGCCCCTGACCCTCTGCCTGGACAGTGCTGATTGGCCCTGGGCCGATCGCATGCACCCTTCCAAGAAAAAAAACTCTCTAGCAATACACACCAAACTGAGCATGTTTAGAGTGCCCCCAAGGGTCTGTTCTATTAAGAGATGGATTGGGGACAGTAGAAGAAGGGGAACATCACAGAAGACAGGATCAAACAGCCTTTTTACACAATGTGCAGGATTAACTGCAGTGAGCATAACAAGCATGCTTTACTGCAAATACAAACTGATTTTACTGTTGTGGGTCTAGTAACACTTTACCATATATTTACACATTTTACATAAAAAAAAAAAAAAACACAGAAAATTGAAAAAATAAAAACAGTTAAATCATTAAATAATTTGTAAAAAAAACGTTGTAATGCTTTGTACCAGAATCATTGTTTAACCACTTTCAGACCGGACCAATTTGCTGGTCAAAGACAAGACCACTTTTTGCGATTCGGCACTGCGTCGCTTTAACTGACAATTGCGCGGTCGTGCGACGTGGCTTCCAAACAAAATTGACGTCCCTTTTTTTCCCACAAATAGAGCTTTCTTTTGGTGGTATTTGATCACCCCTGCGGTTTTTATTTTTTGCGCTATAAACAAAAATAGAGCAACAATTTTGAAAAAAACGCATTATTTTTTACTGTTTGTTATAATAAATATCCCCCAAAAATATATAAAAAAACATTTTTTTCCCTCAGTTTAGGCCGATACATATTCTTCTACATATTTTTGGTTAAAAAAATAGCAATAAGCGATTATTGATTGGTTTGCGCAAAAGTTATAGCGTTTACAAAATAGGGATAGTTTTATAGCATTTTTATTAATAATTTTTTATTATTATTTTTTTTACTAGTAATGGCGGCGATCTGCGATTTTTATTGTGACTGCGACATTGTGGGGGACCCATCGGACATTTTTGACACATTTTTGGGACCATTGTCATTTATACAGTAATCACTGCTATATAAATGCAGTGATTCCTGTGTAAATGACACTGGCAGTGAAAGGGTTAACCAGTGGGTGGCAGTGTAGGGGTTAAGTGTTCCTAGGGGTGTGTTACTAACTGTGGGGGGGTTGGGCTTTCATTTAGTGTACACTGATCTCTGCTCCAATCACATGGAGCAGAGATCAGCGTCACTAGTTGCTAGGCAGAATGGAAAAATGTTGTTTACACAGCATTTCCTCCATTCGGCCGCTCCGTGAGACGATCGCGGGGATGCCCGCGGCGATCGAGTCCGCGGGTCCCGCGACCGGACTCACGGGGGTCCCGACCAGCGCGGGAGTGCGCCGCCGGCGGCGCGCTCCCGATGGCAGGGCGGCATCGAATATTGGACGTACCTGTACGCCAATATGCCTGCCCGTGCCATTCTGTCGACGTACATCGTCGTGCGCTGGTCGGGAAGTGGTTAAGCATAATTACAGAAAAAAGCCCACTTTTTATCTGCAGTAATGCTATTTATTTTTAAACGAACACTGGTCAAAAAAGAAAGTGTGTATTGTTTAGTTTGTTACATTTAATTGTCTAAGGGTTGTGAAAAAAAAAATATTGTTGCAAGACAATATTTACAAAAAAGCTTTACATAGCAGGCGTGGTTGAAAAAAGACACACGTCCATCAAGTCCAACCTATGTGTGTGATTTTATGTCAGTATTATGCCCTGTACACACAGTCTGACATTCCGACGGAAAATGTGCGATCGGATCTTGTTGGAAAATCCAATCGCGTGTGTGCTCCATCAGACTTTTTTTTTTTTTTTCAAATATAATTTTATTAAACACCAACAAAGGGAAGGAATCCCAGCAATACATATTGAATAAACAGAAGTACAGACAGAGAATATATAGCTTGTCACCCAAAACATTAGACGTTTATCCAGGATCAATAAAACAAGTCATGTTACATGCAGGATGGAGAAACTTGGCGGCAACTAAGGGGCAGCTGGGTATTCTAAGCTTTGATGGTAGCCGGTTTCCCTCCCCACTTTTTCCATTTTCTGGTGAAAGTAGCGAGAGAGCGGGTGGGGACAAAAACAAAAAAACAAAAAAACAAAGGGGGGGGGGGAATAGAGGGGGGGGGAGGGGGTTGGGAAGGGGAAGGTTGGGGCAGGCTGACAGCAGCCAGGGAGCGGACGAGCACCACACTACCAAGAAAAGGTCTCGGAGGACATGATCAATTAGGGATGCAGCAGTGCAGTCCCTTCATCGGAATAGATGAAGATTTTCCATTGGGTCCAGGTTTTCACATATTTCTCATGTTGATGTTGCGCCGTGAGGACCAGGTCTTCCAGCTTACTGACCTCTTCCACTTTCCTCAGCCAGTCCGCTATGATGGGGGGGCAAGATTGTTTCCAGCGCAGGGGTATGCAGGCCTTCGCAGCATTGAGCAGGTGGCGGGTAAGTGAATTTTTATATTTTTTGAGCGGGACTTCAGTTAAGTGAAGAAGGAAGAAGGCAGCATCCTCTGGTATTTCGTAGTCCGTGAACTTCTGGGTGATGCGCCTAACTTCCTTCCAGAATCCCTGCAGGCCGGGACAGGACCAAAACACATGCAACAAAGTGCCCTCCTCCCCTCCACACCGCCAACAGCGATCTGAAGAGTTGGGGAAACACTTAGACAGTCTAGAGGGCGTGAGATACCAGCGCGTCATAATTTTGTAGTTTGTTTCCTGTATTTTGGTACACATGGAAGTTTAGAGGGCACAGCTAATAATTTTTTGTTGTTGTGTCTCAGAGAACGTGCGGCCGAGGTCCCTCTCCCATTTAGTAAGGTAGACCAAGTGTGGAGGCGGCGTGGCATTGCCTAGCATGGAATACATAGTGGACAAAGTGCCCGATATCGGGTCATTCTGCAGGCACAACTCCTTGAATTCCGTTGGGGGTCTAATGAAATCCCTAGGATTGGGCAACGAGTGGAGAAAATGGTGGAGCCTTAACGCCTTCCAAAAGGGAAGTCGGAATCTCCCCTCCCCCGCAGTCAGGGCCGCTATAGAGGGCCATTGTCCGTCAATCACAAAGGCAGAGGCACAGTCTAGACCGGCCTCCCTCAGAGAGTAGTACTCATGGGGCTCTAAGCCTGGCACGAAATCCGGATTGCCCAACACCGGGTACAAAGGTGAATGTGTAGAGGTGATGGAAAGCTGAAGGGCGCACTGATTACCGTGTTGCAGGGTGGTGCCTATCAGAGGATGATTCCTCAGTTCCCCAGGGAGGGCCTCATAACACCAGAGCGCACTGTTCAGTATGGTCTTCGTGTGGGCCTGCTCAATATCTACCCAGAGCTTAAGATGCTTGTTACGCCTCCAGTCCAGAATGCGGCCCAGGTGCGAGGCCATATAGTATTGCCTGACATTTGGCAACGCCAGACCCCCCTGTCGTTTTGGAAGGGTGATATAGGACCTGCCGATACGGGGTTTTTTATTCGCCCAGACAAACCGGGTGAATAACGTGTGGACTTGTTTGAAGAAGGACAGGGGTATATGAATAGGAAGAGCCTGGATGATGTATAAAAATTTAGGGAGGATACACATCTTTAGCAGGTTGCACCTACCAAACCAAGAGTGTAATCCACTATTCCACCCGTCCAGCAGGACACGGGTTCTTGTCAGAACGGGTGGGAAGTTCAAGGCAAAAGTACGCTTAATATCTGGTGGGATAAAAGTACCTAGATATTTCAGTGCTTCACTCGTCCATTTGAAGCGGAAGTGCGTTTGCATGGCGAGCGCCGCTTTGGGGGGTACAGCAATACCCATGGCCACGGATTTGTCAAAATTAATCTTTAAATTTGACAGACCACCGTATGTGTCAAATTCTTTAAGGAGGTTGGGGAGAGAGATCGAAGGGTTGGACAAGGTAAATAAGAGGTCGTCAGCGTAAGCAGCAATCTTGCAGTGCATATCCCCAACCACCAGGCCCTGGACGTCCGTATTCATTCGTACCTGACACATGAATGGCTCCAATGATAGGGCAAAGAGGAGAGGTGATAGAGGACACCCCTGCCTCGTGCCATTAGCAATAGTGAAGGTCGAAGAAAGAATACCATTCGCCTTCACTTGCGCCATGGGATTGGAATAAATTTGTTGTATCCAATTAAGCATTCTATCCCCTAGACCTATATGTCTGAGCACGGCGAGCATGAATTTCCAGTTAACTCTATCAAACGCCTTTTCAGCGTCCGTGCTCAGAAATACACAGGGGGAATTCCCTTTATTGGCTACGTGGAGGAGGTTAAGGACCCGTATCGTATTATCTCTGGCTTCCCTGTTGGGTATGAAACCCGCTTGGTCCTGGTGTACTAAGGATGGGAGATGGTGCGCTAGGCGCGAAGCCAGGATTTTGGAGAATAGCTTCAGATCTACGTTTAGTAGGGAGATGGGTCTGTAACTACCACATAAGGTCAGGTCTTTGTCCTCTTTGGGGATCAGGGAAATATGGGCTCTCAGCATTTCCCTAGGGATGGGCACTGACCGGCCCAAGCGCATTGAAGAAAAATATCATGTGCGGGCCTAAAATGTGGAGGAAAGTCTTATAGTATGATATTGGGTACCCGTCCAGGCCCGGGGCTTTACCCGGTTTCGTATGTCCGATGGCAGTTCCTCTATAGTAATGGGCGCTTCTAAGTCTTCCCTAATATCTGCGGACAGAGAGGGCATATATGAGGACGTAATATAGTCAGCTATAGCAGTGTGGGAGGGCCGGTTGGATGTCAGATTGTATAATTTAGAGTAAAATTGCCCAAACTCATCTGCTATCTGTTCAGGGAGGGTAACTCTTTGGCCATCAGGCTTAGCGATATGGGGGATGTAGGAAGTACGTTTCTGTTCCCGGACCGCTCTAGCTAGAGTTTTGCCGCATTTGTCGCCAGACACGTAGGCAGTCTGTCGGCACCGTTGGAGTGCCGCCTTGGCTCTGTAGTACAGCAAGTCGGTTATCTGTCTACGGACTGACCCCAGTTCAGATTCCAGGGACTGGGTGGGGGCGTGCTTATGGCGTGCTTCCAGAGAGGACATGGTGGACAGCAACCTGGCCAACTGTTCCGATCGCTCCCTCTTAATCCGTGAACCATGGCTGATCAAAATCCCCCTAATGACCGCCTTGTGTGCTTCCCATAAAATACCCAAGTCACAGTTTTCTTGAAAATACAGGGACAGCGCCCTCGTAAGCTCAGCCACGAGTTCAGGGACCTGGATGAGGCTCTCGTTTAGTCGCCAGAACTTTGAGCCCGCCCTGTGGCTCCCTGTCAGCGTGTATTCTAAAATAATGGGGGCATGGTCCGACCATGTAACATTCCCAATGGAGGCATTTTTGACTGAATGTAGCTATGGGGCACCAGAAAGTAATCAATCCTAGAGTATAATTTATGAGTGTGCGAGAAAAACGAGTAGTCACGTTCGCCAGAGTGCGTTAAGCGCCATGCATCCACCAATTGGGCTTTGTGGAGGGAATTAGCTATGCGCTTCCTGTGTAATGGGGGAATGGAAGAAAGTCCAGAGGACGTGTCGGAAGAGGGAATCAGCGGGGCATTAAAGTCTCCTCCAAGGATTAAGTGTCCCTCCGTAAAATCTCCAAGCTTATCCAAAACCCTCGCTATAAAGGCACTCTGATGCTCATTCGGCGCATCCATCAGACTTTTTCCATCGGCATTTCCGATACACAAAGTTTGAGAGCAGGATCTAAAATTTTCTGACAACAAAATCCTATTGTTTACATTCCGATTGTGTGTACACAATTCCGATGTAAAAAGTGCCATGCATGCTCAGAATAAATTACGAGACCAAAGCTATTGGCTACTGCCCTCTTTATAGTTCCGTCGTACGTGTTGTATGCACCGCGTTCTGAACGATCAGATTTTCCGTCAACTTTGTGCGACCGTGTGCATGCAAGACAAGTTTAGCCCAAAATTCGTCTGAAAAAATCAGACGGATTTTGTCATCGGAATGACCGACCGTGTTTACAGGGCATAACATTGTATATCCCTGTATATTATGTTTTTTCCAGTGCTTATCTAAATAGTTTTTTGAAAATATCAGTGCTCCCCGCTGAAACCACTGCCTTTGAAAGGGAATTCCACATCTTAACCACTCTTACAGTAAAGAACCCTCTGTGCAGTTTAAGATTAAACCGCTTTTCTTCTAATTTTAAGGAATGGCCGCGTCTTATTAAATTCTGTTTTGCGGAAAAGTTTTATCCCTTTTGTGGGGTCACCAGTACGGTATTTGTACATTGAAATCATATCCCCTCTCAAGCTCATCTCCAGAGAGAACAGGTTCAGTGCTTGTAACCTTTCCTCATAACTAAGGTCCAGACCCTTTATTTGTTTTGTTGCCCTTTACGGGACTCTCTCCAGTTCCAACACATCCTTCCTGAGGACTGGTGCCCAGAACTGGACAGCATACTCCAAGGTGCAGCTGGACCAGAGTCTTGTAGAGTGGGAGAATTATTATTTTATCTCTGGAGTTAATCCCCTTGTTAATGCATGCCAATATTCTGTTTTATTTTCTTGCAGCAGCTTGACATTGCATGTCATTGCTGAGCCTGTCATCTACTAGGACCCCCATATCCTTTTCCATCCTAGATTCCCCCAGGGGTTCTCCCCCTAGTGAGTAGCTTGCATTCATATTTTTGCCACCCAAATGCATTATTTAATATTTTTCTACATTAAACCTCATTTGCCATGTAGTTGCCCACCCCAGATCTTCTTGCTAGGTTTCCATATCTTGCGGAGAAGTTATTGCCCTGCTTAGCATAGTATAGTCTGCAAATACGGAGATTAAGCTGTTTATCCAATCCTCCAGGTCGTTTAGGAATAAATTAAATAGGCTTGGTCCCAGAACCCTGGGGGACCACACTTTCCACCCCAGACCATTTAGAGTACTCCCCATTTATCACTACCCTCTGAACTCGCCCCTGTAGCCAGTTTTCAATCCATGTACTCACCCTATCGTCCATGCCAACGGACCTTACTTTGTACGGTAAACGTCTATGGGGAACTGTATCAAATGCTTTTGCAAAATCCAGATACACTATATCTACAGGCCTTCCTTTATCTAGATTGCAGCTCACCTCCTCATAGAAGGTTAATAGCTTGGTTTGGAAAGAACGATTCTTTATGAATCCATGCTGATTACTGCTAATGATACCATTATCATTACTAAAATCTTGTATATAGTCCCTCATCATTCCCTCCAAGAGCTTGCATACAATTGATGTTAGGCTAACTGGTCTGTGATTCCCAGGCCCTTTTTTTAAATATTGGTGCTACATTGGCTTTTATCCAATTAGCTGGTACCATTCCAGTCAGTAGACGTAAAAATTAGGAACAAGGGTCTGGCAATTACTTGACTAAGTTCCTTAACCACTTGGGATCCGCGCTATTGCCAAATGACGGCATTAGCGCGGACCTACTTTTCCGGGACTACGTCTATTGACGTCGTCCCGTGCACGAGCGGCCTGCGCGCCCCCTGAAGGGCGCGCGCGGCGCGCTCTGTGATCGGCGAGTCCATGAGACTCGCCTGATCACCGATCCGTGGAAGGGGTCGATCCCGACCCCTTATCACGTGATCAGCTGTCAGCCAATGACAGCTGATCATGTGATAGAACGGAGCCGGTAATCGGCTATTATTCCTCCTCGCGCTGACAGCGCGAGGAGAAAAAGAAAAAGTCGATCACCGGCGGCCGTGATCGGGACATCAGTCCCGATCATGGCCAGCAATACAAGCCACCACCTGCCCCCTGCCAGTGCCCACCTGCCCGCTGAAGTGCCATCCTGAATAAAAGTAAGTGCCCCCCGTCAGTGCCACCCAGCAGTGCCCATAGTGCCCACAGTGCCACCCACAGTGCCACCCACAGTGCCCACAATCTGCCTCAAAGGTGCTGCACCCCAGTGCCGCCCATCAGTGCCCATCAGTGCCCAGCAGTGCCGCCCATCAGTGCCCAGCAGTGCCACCTATCAGAGCCACCTATCAGTGCCACCTATCAGTGCCCATCAGTCCCATCTATCAGTGGTACCTATCAGTGCCCATCCGTGCCACCCATCCGTGCCACTTATCCGTGCCACCCATCCGTGCCATCTTATCTGTGTCCATCTTTGCCTATCAGTGCCGCCTTATCTGTGCCCATCGGTGCCGCCTTATCTGTGCCTATTAGTGCTGCCTTAACTATGCCTATCAGTGCCCACCAGTGCAGCCTATCAGTGCCCACCAATGCAGCCTATCAGTGCCCACCAATGCAGCCCATCAGTGCCCACCAATGCAGCCTATCAGTGCCGCCTAATCAGCGCACTTCAATGAAGGAGAAAAATGACCCGTTTGCAAAATTTTATAACAAACTATTAAAACATGATTTTTTTTTTTTTTTGCATCTTTTTTTGTTTGTTTAGCAAAAAATAAAACTCCGAGCTGTAACTAAATACCACCAAAAGAAAGCTCTATTTGTGGGAAAAAAATGATAAAAATTTAATTTGGGTACAGTGTTGTATGACCGCGCAATTGTCATTCAAAGTGCATCAGCGCTGAAAGCTGAAAATTGGTCTGGGACTGAGGGGGGTTTAAGTGCCCAGTAAGCAAGTGGTTAAAAACCCTCGGATGCAAGCCATCTGAACCTGGTAACGTATTAATGTTAAGTCTTCAAGTCTCTTTCTAATTTTGTCCTCTGTTAGCCATGAGGGTGCTTCCTGTGAAATGTTATGAGGATAAACATTTCAGTTTTGGTTACTGAAACCCCCGGATTCCCTCATAAAAGCTAAGGAGAAGAATAAATGCAATACCTTCACCATCTCTCCATCCTTAGTAACCAGATTTGCTTCATCATTCTTTATGGGACCAATATGATCTGTACTTAAAGAATTATTTGAGATTTTTTTTACTCTCCCCTGTTATGTGCCTTATGTGTTCTATCTTAGCCGCCCTGATTGCACCCTTACATTTCTTGTTGCATTCTTTGTAAAGTTGGAATGCTGATGAGGATCCCTGAGCCTTGTATTTTTTGAAGGCCTTCTCTGACTTTTATATGCATTTTTACATTGAAGTTAAGCCACCCAGGACTTTTATTAGCTCTTTTAAATTTATTTCCCATTGGGATGCACTGGCTAATGCCCTTATTTAATATTCTCCTAAAACATACCCATTTTTCCTCCATGTTCTTTGTTCCTAAGATTTAGGGAAGTTGGCTCTTTTGAAATTCAGTGTCTTTGTATTCCCCTTATGTTTCCCATTTGTGTGATTTATTCTGAAACTAATTGACCTGTGATCACCGTTTCCTAAATTGCCCTGTATTTCCATATCCGTGATCAGGCCTGTATTGTTGGTAATCAGTAGGTCTAGTAATGCTTTGTGTCTAGTTGGTGTGTTTACCATCTGACCCATGTCCTTCAAGACATTTAGGAACTGACGAGTCTTAGATGAATGCCTGGTTCCTTCCACCCAGTCTGTGTCTGGATAATTAAAATCCCCCATTATAATGACACTTCCCATTCTTGCCACTAATCCAAATTGTGATAGGAGGTCAGCCTCCGCCTCCTCCCTCTGGTTAGGGGGCATATAGCATACTCCCAGTATTACTTTCCCCTTAGTTTCCTCCCTTTGTAGCTCTACCCATAAGGATTTAACCTCCTCCCTTTCTCCCTTAGTGATGTCTCTCACATTCACTTGTACATAATTTTTGATATACAGACATACTCCTCCCCCTTTTTTACCCCTCTATCCCTGTGATATAGGGAAAACCCTTGAATGGTTGCCAGCCAATAAGGAGAGCCGTTGAACCAAGTCTCTGTAATTCCTACAAAATCGAAATCCTCCTCATACAACAGTAGATCTAGTTCTCCCATCTTGTCCGCCAGACTCCTGGCATTGGTGAACATGCCACATAGTTTAGACCGGTCACATACTATCTCCTTATTGGGTGTTCTGGAATTGCAAATAGGACTTGTTTCTATACTTACCTCGGGTTTAGGTGCTTTAGTCAACCTACCACTAATGCCCCCAATACTACCCTCTGGAATATGTTCTCCACTCGCTATCCCTACCTCTGGACCCTCCCCTGTTGCCTAGTTTAAAAGCCCTCTAACTTTTCGGCCATATTCCATCCCCACAGATCTGCACCCTCCTCACTATAGAGCTGGCAATGGACTGAGAAGTTGGCCCAGTTCTCCAGGAACCCAAACCCCTCCTTTTTACACCAGCTCCTCAGCCACTTGTTTACTTCCCTAATCTCCCTCTGCCTTCTGGTGAGGCTCGAGGTACCAGTAGTATTTCTGAGAATACTACCTTGGAGGTCCTTTTCCTCAGTTCACCTCCCAAGTCCCTAAAATCATTCTTTAGGACACTCCATCTGCCTCTGAATTTGTCATTGGTGTCGATGTCTTCCCCAGCCCCTCCCAGTAAAATGTTCACCAGATCCATGATGTGCCGAACCCGAGAGCACAGTAGACAACATATAGTTTGGCGCTTCAGGTCTTTGTGACAGATTGCCCTCTCTGTCCTTCAAAGAGTCCTCTGTTTGTTGGACTTAAAAAAAAAAATATACATATATATATATATATATATATATATATATATATATATATATATATATATATATATATATTGCCTTGTTATCGTAAGTAATGACAAATTTATCACCAAATAAACAAGTCCATAGCAGAAATTTAAAAATTGCTCTGGTTCATAGGGGGTGAACAGGTTTTAGAGACAAAGTAGTTAAACAGTAACTGTTTTACCTTAAAGTGGATGTAAACCCGATTCATGAATTTTGACTTAGGAACATATATGTACATTGTTTACTTATGTCTCTCCAAAGCCCTACGTCCCGTGTCTTTCTGCTGCTCCATTCTTCTGTTATCAGCATGATAACTTCTGACAAGTTCATCGACATGGGAGATAAAAGTAGAGGTTGCTTTATATAGATTAGCAGAGAACTGGTCTATTCACAGCACAGCTTTGCAAGTTTCTTCATTCCTTTGCCTATGTGAATCGGGGGAGGGGGTGTGCCTTTCCTCCAATCAGCTGTCACACAGTGTATGCCAAGAATCCACACCCACTGCTGGAACAAGAACAAAAAATTCTAGCACAATGTTCACTTTCTAAAGAATATAGAAACACATAAAAATTATGTAGGGAGATTTGTCTCTGTTTTATTATCTGAGGCTGTTCAATTCACTGAGGATATGTGAGGGTTTACATCCACTTTAAGCAAACTGAAAAAATGATAAAAAAAATAATAATACATAAAACATTTCCAAACTCTGCAGCAAAAGTTGTTTGATAACTTTGAAGAAATATAGAGAGTTTGAATGCTAGAATTTTATGCCATGAGCTTTTAAAAGGATTGTTTAGGAAACTCTTAGGCTTGGAGGGAAGACATTGAACAGCTGTTTTTTTTACAGTTGAAGAAATTAAGTACTGTATGTGTATTTGTGGGAAAGTAGCTGCCATTCAAAAATAAGGATTGAAGTACATTTAGATGGGTATGTGTGTGTGACTATCTCTCTTTGCAGAAAAGGGTGGCATTTGTTGTGCATTTCTTAAGTACTCTGGAAAATTTGTATTCACATAAGGTTCTAAACGCTTATCGTTTCACTGCCATATGTGATACAGAGGGCTTTAGTAAACTACGGGTTCTACTGTAAAAAATGAATATTAAATTATACTGGCTGAAGAAAATGTAATGTATTGATTTGCTATCCTATGTGGACATGGAATAAAATAAGTTTTATGCAGTTATCAGATAGAAGACAGTGTATAGGAATATGGTTGCATATAACACATAGTAAATTTTTTGTTCAGTAACCAATAACAAGTGTCATTACTTGTACTTTTGTCTAAAGATTCAGTGCATGAGCAGACTGTGGTAATGATTTACTAAAACTGTAGAGTACAAAAACGATTGCAGGTTTGCATGGTAGCCAATCAGCGTCTAACTTCAGCTGGGATCATAGTCAGAACTTAATAACAATTGATATTTAATAAAATATTCCATTCGTTAAATAAAGAATACTTTAATGAATACCTGTGGTTTAAATTGGCCGTGGCCTTTTATTTATAGGTATAAATATCAAATTAATTTATATCAATTTAAAATATATTCTAAAACAATGAATACATTTAGCATGTATCAAAATCTTCTTAAACATCAAACCATATATAATTATATATTTAAATAGCTTAGCCATTTAAGCTCAAGCTATATCTATAACATCAATTATAATATCCCCTTACAAAGAAGGGATTAAAAACCTCATAAAATAGGCCACGACAGGGAGGGAGGGTGGGATGAGCTCCTCTTCTGATCTTCGCCGTCTTCTGCCCCACTAATGACGCATCCTCTTTCTTTTTATAGGCTGAGGCTCGAACAAGAGGACCGTTTTGGAGCAACTGTAATTTTTCTAACCAATCTCTGGTAAGTATAATTTTTTTTCTAAACAAACTTTAAATTTACTGTAAAAATATTAGATATGTCTGACATGATCCCACAGGTGGTGGGGGCGGAGACATTTCATGCCCTGCCCTTCACCTTTATTCTCCAATTAAGCTTTGACAATAAAACCTGGAAGCTGATTGGTTTCTTTGCAGAGCTGCACCAGATTTTGCACTCTTCGGTTTTAGTAAATCAACCCCTGTGTGCTTTATACAAACCTAAACTTTCTGCATTGGGGTGTAAAGCAAAGAACTCACAATTACTTTTGGACTGTATCTAGTAATGGATATTTGTAAAGAAAAAACAAAAAGATATCCCCTGGGTGGGGTTTTTAACAGCATATATTACCTGTGAGGGCTGATATATATACACAGTAGGAATAACTACTGAGATGACGCGGAAAGTTTGTAATACAATTATTTATTGAGAAAATAATTAAATGGGTGACACGGTGGTCAGGAAATTGAACTCCACTTGGTGAATAATGGTACATGTATAGACAGGGAAATTACATCATATGAACCCTATTACATCTGTATACACAGTAAAACATAGATAAAAGTAATCCTTTACGCGTTTCGACCCACTCAGGGGTCTTCTTCAGAAGGTTTATCTATTGTAAAAGAGAGGACAAACATAAATATATATCCATACATTATGATATATTGAAGGTAACCTACTATAGACATAGTGAATGTCTGATATAGTGATATTGTACAAATATCGGTTACTATATATCACAGGTGAATACCTGTATAATCCACGGTGGAGATCCTCTTTAAAAGACAGGAATATGCTCAGACACATCCCCCATATCAATCATTCATTGATGTGCCACAGCTCATCTAGCTGGTATAGGTCGCTGTGTCCTACCATCAAAGGAGGGCAGGGAAACGGAATCCAACAAACGGGATGGCTTGCGAGGGATCACATCCCTAATTCCACCTCCTGTGTGTAGGTTGGAGGGGAGTATAGACGTGGACAGCCCAGGGTCAAGGGCGACACCCTGCAGTAGGACAAAATATAGAGGTAATAAAAAAGTTTTTATATGTATAAGTGTATATAAAATACACTAATTGGGTACTATCTGGTCTATAAATGGAGAACACAGGTCCCACCAGAATAGTGTATAAATAGGGAAACTTGTGTATGGATTCCCAGATAGATCAGCACACTATGAAACCAAAAAGAGTGAACAACCATAGAAAAAAATCATAGAAAAAACACCTGTGAATGACACGGAAGTGTGAAGAAACTATAACCGTGAGAGTAAAGAAACAAAACAAGGGAAAGAAAAAAGAAAAAGGAAAGGAAAGAAAAAGAAAAGCCAAATACATCACATGCCACAGTGAGCACAGATCAGAAAAGGCTGAATGAAATGGTGAAAATGTCTGTGTAATTACCTATGTAATCTTGCAATACGTGCTCATGTGTTGGATGAGCCCAAAAAAGGCAATATATTAAAACAGGAGGAAGAGGTCCTGCGAATTTGCGCAGGTCCACCCCTTTCTATTCAGGAACCGTGCAAAAACAGAGGGAGACTTTCGTCTACAAATAAATAAAAATAATAAAGAGTGAGCAATACAACAACCCAATTGTATCAGAAAGAAGTTGCAGTGTCAGCAAAGACAGACCAGTAGCTTACCCTCAAGCATAATGTCAGCGTATCAGGTGTCCTGTCACAGATTTGGACGCGGCGCTTCACTTCGCACGCGCGTTTTTTGCACGTGCGGAGTGACGTGCCGACGTCACGCCGGTGCGACAAAGCTGGGTACCCTTCCGCCATGTTGGAAGGGTCATTTCCAGAACGCCGGGGGGATCACATCCGGTCGCCCAAGATGGCGACCGAATTATTAGACTGACAGAAGGGCAGGACTCCCTGATAGGGCTTACAACTGATTCAGCTGGGCTTGTAATGGAGCCAGCTGAACCAATTAGATATAAGGTATTTATACCTCACCTTCATGGATAAGGAATTCATTCCATCTGTGACAGGACACCTGATACGCTGACATTATGCTTGAGGG
The DNA here is from genome assembly GCF_037356315.1 of Lithobates pipiens. Lineage (NCBI taxonomy): Eukaryota > Metazoa > Chordata > Amphibia > Anura > Ranidae > Lithobates > Lithobates pipiens. Next base: position 49,403,829 of record NW_027507787.1, read on the forward strand.
TAAGCTACTGGTCTGTCTTTGCTGACACTGCAACTTCTTTCTGATACAATTGGGTTGTTGTATTGCTCACTCTTTATTATTTTTATTTATTTGTAGACGAAAGTCTCCCTCTGTTTTTGCACGGTTCCTGAATAGAAAGGGGTGGACCTGCGCAAATTCGCAGGACCTCTTCCTCCTGTTTTAATATATTGCCTTTTTTTGGGCTCATCCAACACATGAGCACGTATTGCAAGATTACATAGGTAATTACACAGACAGTTTCACCATTTCATTCAGCCTTTTCTGATCTGTGCTCACTGTGGCATGTGATGTATTTGGCTTTTCTTTTTCTTTCCTCTCCTTTTTCTTTTTTCTTTCCCTTGTTTTGTTTCTTTACTCTCACGGTTATAGTTTCTTCACACTTCCGTGTCATTCACAGGTGTTTTTTCTATGATTTTTTTCTATGGTTGTTCACTCTTTTTGGTTTCATAGTGTGCTGATCTATCTGGGAATCCATACACAAGTTTCCCTATTTATACACTATTCTGGTGGGACCTGTGTTCTCCATTTATAGACCAGATAGTACCCAATTAGTGTATTTTATATACACTTATACATATAAAAACTTTTTTATTACCTCTATATTTTGTCCTACTGCAGGGTGTCGCCCTTGACCCTGGGCTGTCCACGTCTATACTCCCCTCCAACCTACACACAGGAGGTGGAATTAGGGATGTGATCCCTCGCAAGCCATCCCGTTTGTTGGATTCCGTTTCCCTGCCCTCCTTTGATGGTAGGACACAGCGACCTATACCAGCTAGATGAGCTGTGGCACATCAATGAATGATTGATATGGGGGATGTGTCTGAGCATATTCCTGTCTTTTAAAGAGGATCTCCACCGTGGATTATACAGGTATTCACCTGTGATATATAGTAACCGATATTTGTACAATATCACTATATCAGACATTCACTGTGTCTATAGTAGGTTACCTTCAATATATCATAATGTATGGATATATATTTATGTTTGTCCTCTCTTTTACAATAGATAAACCTTCTGAAGAAGACCCCTGAGTGGGTCGAAACGCGTAAAGGATTACTTTTATCTATGTTTTACTGTGTATACAGATGTAATAGGGTTCATATGATGTAATTTCCCTGTCTATACATGTACCATTATTCACCAAGTGGAGTTCAATTTCCTGACCACCGTGTCACCCATTTAATTCTTTTCTCAATAAATAATTGTATTACAAACTTTCCGCGTCATCTCAGTAGTTATTCCTACTGTGTATATATATCAGCCCTCACAGGTAATATATGCTGTTAAAAACCCCACCCAGGGGATATCTTTTTGTTTTTTCTTTACTTATTAGGGGTGACCAGCGCCCTCTGACCCTTTATTGGGGTGTTACTGCCTTTTTTCTTTTTTCTAGTACGAAACCGGGTGGTTAAACACCCTTCCCCATTCGGTAACACAAGAGGTTCGAGATATGAGTTCAACTTGGTGTAATGCTGTTTGAATTGGCACTCATTCGGTAATTGTTGTGTTGTTTATTAACCACAACGAATAGTTTTCAAGGTGATGACTGGAATAACACAATGTCCAGTTTTGAGACTGAGTTTGATACTTTGCGGCTTTGCGATTTAGTCACCATTTAGGAATTTCCTTGTATTCCTCATGAGTAGATACATGACTCATTATATATTTACGTATACATTTATGGAAATTGGGCTGCTTACTTACCCAGTCATTTATCTATTTATATTTTATTTTTATCTTTATACATTTTTTCATTTATATTCAATGCCTTAGAGAAATATGTAACATTCCCTTGTGATTGTGCCACATTAGAAACATTGTGTTATGTCCAGTTATACACCATTAAGTAGATGTTGTTCTCTTGTATGCTCAGATTACCTGTAATATATATTTACTATTTAGCGGTTGTCTTTATTTGATATAGTTTCATTTAACATGTGCTCTTTTTACTTGCTGACAGGATGTCCAGACGCACCTCTCCTTTCTTTCCTCTAGATGGTGCCACCTGTTGTGCTCTCTTGGCGTCGCATATAGGGCGGACCCCTTCGGCATGGCTTCCCGGCCAGAGAAGGGGCGGGGCATATTGTGCGCGCATGCCCCTCCCCTGTGATCCCAGGTATGAGCGGGGTGATCCCACCCGCCCCCCTGGGGGATTGTATCTGGCCGGCGGCATTCTGGGACAGCTTTGGACGCGGCGCTTCACTTCGCACGCGCGTTTTGCGCGTGCGGAGTGACGTGCCGACGTCACGCCGGTGCGACAAAGCTGCGTACCCTTCCGCCATGTTGGAAGGGTCATTTCCAGAACGCCGGGGGGATCACATCCGGTCGCCCAAGATGGCGACCGAATTATTAGACTGACAGAAGGGCAGGACTCCCTGATAGGGCTTACAACTGATTCAGCTGGGCTTGTAATGGAGCCAGCTGAACCAATTAGATATAAGGTATTTATACCTCACCTTCATGGATAAGGAATTCATTCCATCTGTGACAGGACACCTGATACGCTGACATTATGCTTGAGGGTAAGCTACTGGTCTGTCTTTGCTGACACTGCAACTTCTTTCTGATACAATTGGGTTGTTGTATTGCTCACTCTTTATTATTTTTATTTATTTGTAGACGAAAGTCTCCCTCTGTTTTTGCACGGTTCCTGAATAGAAAGGGGTGGACCTGCGCAAATTCGCAGGACCTCTTCCTCCTGTTTTAATATATTGCCTTTTTTGGGCTCATCCAACACATGAGCACGTATTGCAAGATTACATAGGTAATTACACAGACATTTTCACCATTTCATTCAGCCTTTTCTGATCTGTGCTCACTGTGGCATGTGATGTATTTGGCTTTTCTTTTTCTTTCCTTTCCTTTTTCTTTTTTCTTTCCCTTGTTTTGTTTCTTTACTCTCACGGTTATAGTTTCTTCACACTTCCGTGTCATTCACAGGTGTTTTTTCTATGATTTTTTTCTATGGTTGTTCACTCTTTTTGGTTTCATAGTGTGCTGATCTATCTGGGAATCCATACACAAGTTTCCCTATTTATACACTATTCTGGTGGGACCTGTGTTCTCCATTTATAGACCAGATAGTACCCAATTAGTGTATTTTATATACACTTATACATATAAAAACTTTTTTATTACCTCTATATTTTGTCCTACTGCAGGGTGTCGCCCTTGACCCTGGGCTGTCCACGTCTATACTCCCCTCCAACCTACACACAGGAGGTGGAATTAGGGATGTGATCCCTCGCAAGCCATCCCGTTTGTTGGATTCCGTTTCCCTGCCCTCCTTTGATGGTAGGACACAGCGACCTATACCAGCTAGATGAGCTGTGGCACATCAATGAATGATTGATATGGGGGATGTGTCTGAGCATATTCCTGTCTTTTAAAGAGGATCTCCACCGTGGATTATACAGGTATTCACCTGTGATATATAGTAACCGATATTTGTACAATATCACTATATCAGACATTCACTATGTCTATAGTAGGTTACCTTCAATATATCATAATGTATGGATATATATTTATGTTTGTCCTCTCTTTTACAATAGATAAACCTTCTGAAGAAGACCCCTGAGTGGGTCGAAACGCGTAAAGGATTACTTTTATCTATGTTTTACTGTGTATACAGATGTAATAGGGTTCATATGATGTAATTTCCCTGTCTATACATGTACCATTATTCACCAAGTGGAGTTCAATTTCCTGACCACCGTGTCACCCATTTAATTATTTTCTCAATAAATAATTGTATTACAAACTTTCCGCGTCATCTCAGTAGTTATTCCTACTGTGTATATATATCAGCCCTCACAGGTAATATATGCTGTTAAAAACCCCACCCAGGGGATATCTTTTTGTTTTTTCTTTACTTATTAGGGGTGACCAGCGCCCTCTGACCCTTTATTGGGGTGTTACTGCCTTTTTTCTTTTTTCTGGATATTTGTAAAAACCTTTATATCCTTTCCCTATTTGATACCTGTTATCAATGGATCAGACCACTGTAAACATTATGGAAAACTCTGACGAAGGGCATGTCCCTGAAACACATGGGTAGTGGTGTGGATTCGCACAGGGACATGCTGGAGAGAGGAGCTGTTTGGCCAGTGTTTCTGCCCAGATTTGAATGCAGACTTTTGAATCATACACAAGGGGTCCTTTTTCCATACAGGCTTTATGAGGGATTGGCCCAGAGATCTCTTAGCTATAGTCGCCCAGGATTCTTTGTAAGTGCAATATAAGAAATCTACTCAGTTTTTTTCAAGAAAAAGGATGATGTGCAATTTTTGGTTTGCTTTGTTATAAGCCTATATCTACAATTACAGTCCCAACTACAGACTACAAGCTCACCAACCACAGGGAAAATGGTGAATATTATCTGAAAGGTTTGTTGTTATATCTGGATATGTTAAAGGGTAAATGTGCTTTTGAAAGTATAGGTGTCCTTTGAAGAATGGACACCATATACTCATGCAAGATAAAGGATATCAAGTTGTTAAAATGGGTAGCGCAGTGGCTTGTTGTTTGGCACCTCTGCCTTGCAATCCTAGGGTCATGGGTTCAAATCCCAACTACAAAACTATCTGCATGTCGTTTGCGTGTTCTCTCTGCACTTGAATGATGTTTTGGTGGGTTAATTGCTGCCTATCTAAATCGGCCATAATATGTAAGGTAAGGACTTTAGATTGTAAGCTCTTTGAGGGCAGGGACTGATATGAATGTACAATATGTGTAAATCAGTGCTATGTAAGTGCCTGTGATGAAAATAAAGTAGATGTAAACCCTAACTGAATGACTTTTAGTTTGCTAAGCACTATGTATTATAAACAACTACCATGTTTTTTTGTTTTTAAATGGTTTCCATCTTATTTTCATCTTTCATTGCACCACTGATCTCCTGCAGCCACTTCCTGTCTACATGCATGCACTCCAGGGAAGACTGCATGGCCATTTTCAGAGCAGGTCAGTTGACAGCATTGGATTATGCCTATCTAACAAATGTTGAAGTTGTAGCCTCCATCAGAAGCCTGTGTGAAAGGGTGGCCATTGGAATCATGTGTGCAAGGGTGAGGCAAAGTCTTTCTTTTTTCCTTAAAACAACAGGAACACAGAGACAGGAAATTGTGCCACTGGACACATATTTTCACAGCTTATCAAAATGTGGATTAAGTCATTATTTGAGCCCAGTTGGTCAATATTCAGCAACCTACTTTGAGAACAGGAATTCCCCAGATTAGGACATTCATTTGATTTGAGAAATTCAAGTATAATTGGTCAAAGAGAGTGCAAAATGAAAATCCTTAGGAGTCCTTACTGTTCAACTGGTTATAACAATCAGGGCAAAAGACAGCCAACAATGTTATTTTTCTGTGTGGCCCCTGAAACACGTTGACTGTCATTTGCCCTGTTTGCTGTAACCAGTTGAACAATAGTGACTTGGACTCCTAACGATTTTCATTTGACACTCTCTTAAACCTATTACAAAAGGAAAGTACTTCATAACTATGTAGTTCCACTAGGACAGGGGTAGGCAACCTCGGTCCACTAGCTGTGGTGAAACTACAAATCCCATCATGCTTCTGCCTCTAGGAGTCATGCCTGTGATTGTTAGGGACTTGCAATGTCTCATGGGAGTTGTAGTTTCAAAACATCTGGAGGGCCGAGGTTGCCTACCCCTGCACTAGGAATATCAATATCCTTCTGTATTGAATTGTATTGTAACTGTACTGTCTGCCCCATGTTGTAAAGTGCTGCACAAACTGTTGGTGCTATATAAATCCTGTATAATAATAATATCAATACCTTATACAAGTGCTTCTCAAGGCAACATTTTTTTTACCTTACCACTTCAGCCCTGGAAGGCTTTACCCCCTTCCTGACCAGAGCACTTTTTTGCGATTCGGTACTGTGTCATTTTAACTGACAATTGCGCAGTCGTACGACATTGTACTGAAACGAAATAATTTTTTTCCCACAAATAGAGCTTTCTTTTGGTGGTATTTGATTGCCTCTGAGGTTTTTATTTTTGCGCTATAAACAAAAAAAGAGTGTCACTTTTGAAAAAAAAAGCAATATTTTTCACTTTTTGCTATAATAAATATCCCCCAAAAATATATAAAAGTTTTTTTCCTTAGTTTAGGCTGATATGTATTTTTCTACATATTTTCGGTAAAAAAATCGCAATAAGCGTATAATGATTGGTTTGCACAAAATAGGGGATAGCTTTATGGCATTTTTATTATACATTTTTTTTATTAGTAATGGCGGCAATCTGCCATTTTTATTGGGACTGCGATATTATGGTGGACAGATCAGACATGATACTATTTTGGGACCATTGTCATTTATACAGCGATCAGTGCTATAAAAAAAGCATTGATTACAGTTTAAATGACATTGGCAGTGAAAGGGTTAACCACTAGGGGGGCGATGAAGTTGTTAAGTATGTCCTAGAGAGTGATTCTAACGATGGGGGGTACAACACACATGACAGTGATCACTGCTCTCCATCACAGAGAGCAGTGCTTTCTGTCCTGTCACTAGGCAGAACGGGGAAATGCTTTGTTAAAAAAAAGCATCTCCCTGTTCTACCTCTCTCCGTGACACGATCATGGGCACTCGGCGGATATCGAGTCCATGGGAACCACGGAGAATGTGGTGGTGTGGTGGAACTTCTTGAAGGGGACATACCTATAAGCCCTTTTGCCCACCAGTGCCATTCAGCCAATGTAAATTGGCGTGCACTGGTTGGGAAGTGGTTAAAGTGATATTAGCCTTTTTTTGTTAAATCGTGCTATTTTTACCTTCTTTGTTCAATGCTTTTGCACAGAGCACCCCCGATTCTCTTCTGGATTCTCCTGCTAGCGTTTTTGGCTTCCCCTGCCCTTGAGTGAGTCAAGTTAGTTCAAATAAGTGGCTTGCTTGGGGGGGGGGGGGGGGTTCCCATGCAGGCTTGCTTCCAAGCCTCACTGTGGGTTGTCTTGTATATAGATAAAAATCCTCGTGTTCAACTATGTATCATATGTTTATGAGGTATGCTTTGTTTATATGCCAATTAAACAATTTTATAATTTCTCCTACCACGTGTCTTGTGCCTAACTAAAAGTCCCCGAAAACCCTTTCTTATTTCTGATTTAGGGATGGAGGTGCATAATATCATACACCTCATTTAAAGTCCCAAAACTCCTTTTACTTTCTGTTTAAGGATCACGTCAATATTGGTACTTTGATTTAGCTGGAAACGTTCATCTTTCTTATGCTGTATTTGAATACCTAGACTGTAGAACATATTTCACAGGTCCTTGTTTTTAGAGTGCTTATTGAGTCATTTTTGCATTTTCCTCATCCTCTTTGTGAACAATAATCAAATCACCAACATAATGCAGCAGATACATCCACTTCCCATTTGTACATTTAGAGTATAGACCTGGATTAGCTTTACATCTTGTGAATCCTTTGTCTAACAAGACATTAGTCAATTTCAAATTCCATACTCTAGCTGTTTAAAACCATACAGATATCTATGTCATTTATAAACCAGATGTTTTTCTCTAGGTCTTAAACAGTATACCTTCTGGTTGCGTCGTATACATTTCCTCTGCAATGTTGCTGTTGAAAACGGCTGTTTGTTGTCATAGTGCTCCACAATTATATTCTGTTGGTATGCTATAGTCAGCAAGGTTCTAAAAGTACTGTTATTCAAGTGGAGAAAAAGTCATGTCATATGATTTGATTTACTAAAGGCATATAGGCAGGTTGCTTTGCAAAGGAAATTTTCAATTGAGTTAGTAAATGCTGCGAAAATTCACTTTGCAAAGAAAATGGAATCACATTCAAGAAACCCAAAAGAAAGTCAAAAAAAGCATATCTTTGAGTGTACGTGCTTGGACAGTGGAAGTTAACAGATCTTCGCCTACTCCCTTGCAGAGTAATAATGTCTTTGCAACATGTACAGCCAATCTGCCTTTACTAGACCAAACCCAGTGTATAATACAAGGACTGTAGTTAAAGCATGAGTAAACCCGCTGACTTTTTTTTTTCTGACCTGCAAGGGAAAAGTCATAATGAGCTAGTATGCACCGCGTGTATAATACAAGGACTGTAGTTAAAGCATGAGTAAACCCGCTGACTTTTTTTTTTCTGACCTGCAAGGGAAAAGTCATAATGAGCTAGTATGCACCGCATACTAGCTCATTATGAAGTACTTACCTTAGAACGAGGCCCCGACATCTCGCCCGAACCACACCGAGGGAGCTGACATGTTCCCTCAGCATGTCTTCCGGGTATTGCGGCTTCAGCGATGTGAGTGGCCGGAGCCGCGATATCGTCACTCCCGCGCATGCGTGCGGGAGATCTCTTTCCGGCAGGGTCCGGCGTCTGCCGGACTTTCAGCCGAGAAGTCCCTGTGCGCATTCGCCGCTGCAGTCAGCGGCGTATTGCGAAGGGAATATCTCCTAAACCATACAGGTTTAGGAGATATTTTTTTACCTACAGGTAAGCCTTATTATAGGCTGACCTGTAAGTTAAAATTCTAAAAAAGACTTTACTACCACTTTAACGGGCTGCAAGAGCATCTATTACTGGTTCTGTAGTGGTCTGTATACATTAAAGAACATTTCAACTCATTCATTGGGCATGTAATGGGCAAGCATTGATTCTCGTCTTCGAGGCTTCAAGGCTTGTTTTATACATGTGGCAGATTGCTTTTCAGAGGTATTTGATAGGTGGTGAGGAGGCAGTACGTTGCTCCCTAACTACCTGTTTTAACCCTGTAAGTGTTGAACTTGTTCACTTGAATGGGTTGCGTTTGAGAGCAGTACTGCCCACCAAATGAGAGAGGGGTAATATTCTTCCTGCAGCTGTGAAGTTGCCTTTGCAGCTTAAGTGGGACAGATGGGGGCAGTAAAAACATAGATTCGCCACCTGTTTTTACTGTCCCCACAACTGCAAATGTAAACAAATCCTTACTGCCTAACAGCCTTCCAAGAGAAGTGTGTGGATGGCACCTTAGCGGCTGTGTGATCCCTCGCTCGCCTCCCCCCTCCACTCCCCTTTGGGATCTATCTTTACAGAGCAGGCTGTGTGTGTACAGACCTGGTAATTGGAGTGTCTGCATCCATACACACAGAGGGCTGAGAGACTGAGCCCCTGTGAGCCTCTTTTGTGCAGGAACCTGGAGCAGTGTAGACCTGTTGCTGGGTTGTCTGTGACCACACAACGACCAAAGGACAGAGACACTGAGTTGTCTCCTGCTGTGCCAAAACCCAAAGCTAGAGGGATCCATTTCAGTGTATGCCAACAGTCAGGAATCAATCATGAGAACTGGGACTTTTGACAGTTAACAGTTGACAGCCAAGCACATGGGACCAGACCTATTGCCTGATAGGAGTGGTGAGAGGAAATACAACACTTAATTCCTTGTTACATACAGTTAGTGCAAGAGAGAGCAGCCCATCAGCCATCCATTACACACTCTGGAAGGTACAGCTTCACATGCACCACCTTACAGAAAGGCCCCAATGAAAGCTAGCTAACACTGACAATTAGGCACCAATACTTTATAGCCACCTAAAGGGGTACCAGTTTATCAAGAATGCATATTCCCTACCCACCATTGGGGTTGTATGCATAGTGTGCACATGAGGATTTTATTTTTTTGAGTTAGTTAATGGCATTACTATTCATTATTATTGCTCTAGTTATAATTCAGATTAGCATTTTCACACTTCAGTGTCCACATTATCTAGTGCTGCATCTTTAAACCTGTTCAATTGTCTGTTTATTGATTAATGCATTTTTTAACCACTTCGCCTTATCGTATCGTTGTTATCTACCTATCCAGTTGCTTGATTTATTTGTGTACTATTATACAGTGCTAGTCTACTAATGCTTAGGTTACATAAGTGTGAATGGCCTTTAACCATGTGTGTCACTGGTAACTGAGCAGCCTAAAGAGTCATGGGCGAATAGAGAACCCCCTCTCTCAAGCAGCTCACGTGGGTGGTAATCGCTACCACAGATCCCCATCCAACTATGTGCTGTCTGGCATTTAGTGAGCTCAAGGAAAAAGTCAGACAGAGTCTCATCACCACTTTTTATATTTAGAAATAAATGGATATACTAAAAGACAGTGACAAGCCACCTGCCTTCTCAACTGGACTCATCTAATGTCCACTATACTTTTGTGAGTATCCCTTTGCAATCATTCTTGTTATGAATTTATGGACTTTATTTTCAAAATAATGTTTGGCTTTAAGAAACATTTACATACAAGTGCATGTTTGTCTCGAGGTAATTCTGTACGATTTCAATCTTGAATCTGGTTGAGAGAGGTTATCCCTCCATATGCTGTATCCCACATTTGCTTAAACAAGTAGCTTTTGTATTTCCTTCCATGGCACTGGCTCAGGCTGTGGTGCTATATAAATCATATATGACAAGTATTGTTATGAGTGGCTGATGATCCATCTCCACAGTCACAGGGCGGCCATAGATATAATCATGGAATTTTGCACAGGAAATACTAGTTCCAATAATTTCTTCCCAGTTTGTGCATAGCATGCTTCAGTCTCAGTGAGGGCTCTTGATGCAAAAGCCACAGACCTCCCCTCTTGAAGGCAGACTGCTTCAAAACCATGCTGGGAAGCATCAACAGACAATACCATTGGCTTATGCACATCAAAATACTGTAGGACACAGGGCCACTGTTAGAAATCATGGGGCCCCATACAGCCTACCTGACGGGGCCCCCTTGAACCCGCCCGCAACCCACCCTGGCTCCGCCCACAACCCCACCCCTCGTTCCACCCCTGCCTCCACGCTGTCAGGGTGGGGGGGGGGTGTCTGGAGGAAGGAGCTGGAACATGTAACATTTACAGCGCCCCACCAATCATAACTGCATCTGAATGGGAGAGATGTCAGTGTTTTGACATCTGTGCCCATTCAGTTTGTGTTCCCATACACCACCGACTTGTGTCCATTTACATCAGGCTACCTCTGATCTGTCACATTTAGGTCTGGAAAAATAGAAAAGTATATTCTTTTCCAATTTTTTTTTTCCTACCTGAATGGACACGGAGGAAGGTGGATCTAAATGCACACAAGTCAGTTCATACCTGTAAACCTACATGGAGCTTTCAATCAGGTCTGCATGAAAAAGGACCTAATTGCAAAGCTTGGGTGAAAGGTTATCAAAGGGATGTGGTTTGGGGGTGGTAAAAATGCAGCTTGGCTGTGTGTTTTTACTGTCCCTTCCCCCATCACATGTGTAAAAGTAGCATCTCACTATGTGCTCATGATGTATGGCTCTGTCAGTGTAACATGACTGTGTGGTGCTGACTTTGTTATGGCTGCGCTGAGTTATAGTCTGTAACACACAGTACAGCCATTTATCAGGAAAGTCAGCACCACACAGTCATGTTACACTGACAGAGCCATACAGCACCTGCTGTGCTCTGATCATCATAATGATAATAACCATGAGCACACAGAGTCTGGGGACTGCACATTATACAATAGTGTGACCTGTCAGTGTGTGTGTCTGTGCAGGGGACTGCTTGCCTGTGCACCACAGCCATTGTTCAGATTACTCCTGCTGCTCTGTCTGTCTCAGCCGCCTCAGTGATAAGTCCCTCAGGCTGCAGCACTTACAGAATGAAGGGAGCCGTATAACAGTAATATCCATCCGCCGGAGAGGCACACAGTGAGCAGGAAGAACTTTAGTTTGTGCAGGTATACTGAGAGCAGCATGTAATTGTATCCCTGCACCCGAAAATGGAAAAAAAAGTCCCTCTTCTGCTTTCACCTCCTGGGTGGGCCCCTCTGGTAACCTGATGGGGCCCAGGAAATTAATATATATTCCTTATATACCTTAGTAATCAAGTGGGTGCGGGTTAATATAGTTATTTAGCTTTCTTTTTTTTTTTCTTTTTTTTTTTTAGCTAGAAGTTAAAAGCTGCTGGGGCCCCCCTGCTGGCCAGGCCCGGTACAACAGGGCTGGTTGTACTGCCCTATCAGCGGCCCTGGTAGGACAGGTGGACTAGTTAATTGTGCTTTCAATGTATCCACAGCAACAGCATGCTGTTCAGTCCAACACCAGTCAGAATCTTGGCACAGAAGCGGACATGTGGAGATGTTATCTCACCGTAGTGATGAATGAACTTAGAGAGATAATTGTTCATGCCAAGAAACCTTTGCAACCCATGATTGTCTTCTGGAGCAGGCATTTGATGGATGGCTTTGGAAAATTTAGCTACTAAGGAGTGCAAATTCTGGAGGGACAAAATGGCCTTCCAGGTGGGTAAGGCATATGGATGGCATCAAAGGAATACAAAAACATGGTATATGACCAATAATATAAAAGGTGCAAATGGGGAAAGGGGTTCTAACTTATCTTTGAATTCTTCTGTCTCCTCATCTTCAGAGTACTCTCTTGGAAAAAATAAAAAATCTCAAAAAAAGAATGGAAATCACCCAATGCTGAATCACATACTCACAAAAAATGAATGGTGGAGAATCTTCTTATCGTACACTCTTCTACTCACTCCCCTAGGGGATTTCCTGGTATACGGGTAACCAATACACATGGTAGCCCGTCCCTCTGGGCACATTTCTCACAAATTGATGGTTTCTCACAACACTAAAAGTAATTCTAAAGTCCCTGACACTAATCAAGAAATGGGCAATGATTTTTTAGACCCCACTTCTAAACAAGGAAGCCAATTCAATAAAGCCATCCCTCTTACCACAACTGAAGATTAAAGTAAGATTATTAATCTTTCTGACTATGTGTTGTCCACTGAGGAAACATCAATGATATCAAAATGTTTATGTTTTTGTCCAGAATACGATGAAGATAAATTTGAAGTTATAAAGGATCTACAACTCTTTGCTAGAAAGCTTTTATTTAAAAGCATGTACAGCAAAGACACAACATCTCAACATAAAAAAATAAAAACTGATAAAGCCTTAGATGATTTAATCAGCCTTCTCGATGAACAAGAGCACACTGATTTAATAAATTGAGTGGATGTTGACTCACTTTTAAATGCACATATGATTACTAAGACTGAAAATCTATTTATTAATTCCAAATCAAAAAAGAAATCAGATAAATTTCCCTCACCGAATCTAAATATCAACTTAGGGGAGTTCTTTGTCACAACAACAAACGAAATCAAGAAACTTAATACCAATGCATCGGACGTAAAGAATATGTCTGTCAAGACAATTTGGCTATAAAAGCCCTGACAAATCAACATCAATTAACAATAAAACCAGCAGACAAAGGAGGGAACATTGTTATCATGTCCAATGTTCAATATGAAGCAATGTGTCTGAAAATTCTTAACAATAAAGAGTGGTATAGAATGATTTCCAGATCTTCAATTGAGAGATATAACATTGATTTATATCTCTTGGTTGATAATTCATATTTAAACGACATAATCAACAAACAAACGTGGGACTTTATACGAATTGCCCATCCAAAGATACCAACTTTTTATAGTTTGCCATAAATCCACAAAAATGAAACAAATCCCCCAGGCAGACCAACTGGGTCGGGACTCGGCGGGATCACAGAAAATCAGAGCAAATTTATTGACAAACAAATTCATCCATATGTAACCAATCTACCTTCCTATACCAGAGACACTATGCACCTTCTCCAAAATCTAGTACCGCCAGATTCCTTACTGGTGGCAATAGATGTTGAAGCCCTGTATAGCTCCATCCCCAATAGTTAGGCATCTCAGTCATTGGACATAACATATCCCAATCACATTGAGACAACCGTGCCTTTAATGAGTTTATACTCCTCTCTTTGGAATATATACTTACTCATAATGTGTTCTAATTTGATGGCTCTCACTACTTCCAGACGCATGGGGTGGTGATGGGGACCTGTTGTGCCCCTTCATACACCAACATGTACCTGGAGGAGTGGAAACAGTTATTTTTAGTCGATGAGAACCTTGTACAATTCACTGAGAAAATTTTTACATGGTATCGTTATATAGATGACATTTTGATTGTTTGGAATGGATCAATCGCATTAGTAATTCAATGTCTAAAAGATATGGACAACAATACATGTAATTTGAATTTCACCATGTCATATAGTCCAACCAGAATCAACTTTCTGGCTGTCACTATACACAAAGGATGGTACACTTACCAGCTCACCCTATCGTAAAACCACAGCTGGCAATACGGTATTACATGCGAGTAGCACACATCCTCATTCTCTGATTAGATCGATCCCTTTCAGCCAATACTTGCGTACACATTGCAGTTGTTCAGATGATGCAACCTTTCAAACAGATGCAAACAAACTTAGAAATAGACTCCTCCAGCGGGGCTATTCCCTAACCTGTCTCAAAAAGGCATATAAGAAAGCCACCAAACGGTCTAGACAAAATCTACTTTTTGACAATAAGAACTCTAAATCTCTAAATCTAAAGATGTACAACCGAGTACACAATTATAGAAATGGAGGAGTTTTTCGTGTCGGCTGCTGAGTGCATACTCAGTTCAGGTACGGTCTCTCCTGCTTTGTTTTCACTCACGTGGCGTTGGCTGCATATATATATACCTCCCACTTGGAGCTAGCTGTTTTCACCGCCAGTCTCCTCCTGGGATTACTGCATACCAGCCACACGTTTTGCTGGTGGTGCTTAGGTGTGACCTTTGGGTGAGTTTTCCTGTTTTTTTGTCTTTTCTTGGTCTAGATTTCTTCCCTTTTTAATCATTTGATTTTGTTTTTATTTTTTGCTACACTTTTATTCTCCCTTCACCTATACCCTTCACTCCCAATCTTTAGTGACACTTTCACTTAAACCTTGTAAACTTTCACATTTACCCCCATGCTATTCACTTTTAGACACAAATTTCCTAATATCTTTTTGCACCACCCTGATTCATGTCATCACTTTTCCTGGAACTTACTGGGTTCACTATTAATTATCATTATGCATAAAATATTACTATTACAAGCTTTACACATATTCAATATCTTGTTCCCAGATACAGTTGTTTCAATCACTCCTGTTTATGGAGATATTTCATCACATCTTGTACTCCCCTACTCTGCCTGGTGTCGCATCCATCTATATGCTGCCTCAGCTCCCGTGGAGAGACCATGCTCCTAGCCCACCTTGTGCCTACCACTGAGCACTGCACTCGCTGTCTGAGTTGGTGAGTGTGTTTGGCTAACCATCTTTATACATCAAGTGTTCATTCACTTTTATACTCCTTTATATGGATAATATGGTTCATTATATCTTTATATACATTCCATAGGAATTTTGGTTGCATCGGCTCCTGATGAGTGGAGAAATATCCACGAAACGCGTCAAGACTTGTTTTGATGCCCCAGCTACATCTCATTTGGTAACATACTCATTTTATTACTATTTTATCTACTCAACTATACCATTTTTTCATACTCAGTGAATGCATATTTACCACGTGGGCACACTTGTCGGTATTAGGCATGTTTTCACTGGCATTTTTATGCTATATTATTCAACTCATTTATTACTAGAATCAAGTGTACTGATGTACGTGTATTTTTATAACATGCTTGTGCCATGTGCATGGTTCTTATATGTATATGAAATTAATATATTGTTTGCTGTTTGTACATTTATTTTTATTAATAAACATTCCACAGTGAAAATCAAACACGGTTTAATTTACCTCCACTGTCCAAGCGCTTCATTTAAAGTCCCAACTTTCCCTTTGTATCTACCTATTACTAGGATGGAGGCACTTAGTTGTGCTTCATTTAAAGTCCCAATTCCCCCTTATTCTTCTAAAATATTATATGTCTTCTATTGATAGATGTATGATATGAATACATCTTTCTCTGTATAAACCCCTGAAGAAAGGCGTTCAAGCCAGAAACGTTGGGTACACGAGAGACGATACAAATATCATTATTTATTACAGACAGTGATTTATGCACACCACTCTTCTGTCTCTGCAAAGACAATTTTTATTGTATTGTATTATATTTTTGTAATAAAATGTATACTTTTTTTAATACTGGTGTTCTTGTCACCTTTAAAATCCCATCCGTTTAAGTCATTTGTCATGTTCTTCAATGGAGGATCCCCAGATCAAGATATCATCCATGACTATTTCACATGGCTGTCCAGCAAAGAACTGTTCCATACATATCTGAAAGACTTTGCTTCCAGTTGAAATTCCATATGGCCTCTTTAAACATTTGTTTCTCCCATATGGGGTCATAAATGTTGTGAGTAATGATGATTCCTCATCCAGAGGGATTTGCCAGAATCTACATTTAGCATCTAGAATGCTGAAGACCTTTGCCTGTGGCATGTCAGCGATCACTTGCTCTACAGTTTTTAATGGGTGCTAAGGCCTCAGGAGAGCCTTATTGAAGCACACAGGATCAATGCATATGCTGACAGTACAATTTTTCTTGACTACTTCTGCCATGGCAGACACACAGCAGTAGCATCCTGCACTGGGGTAATGATGCCCAGTCTAGTCATCCTTTCCAACTCTTGCAAGACCTTGTCTTTTAGAGCCAGTGGCATCCTTCAAGGGGCACAAATGGTAGGCTGTACTGTTTCATCCAAGCGCATTTGATACGTGATACATGACTGGAAGCTTACCAACAGTGTCAGTTCAAAATAAGTCCTAATAAGTGGTTATCTCAGGAGCCTGTTATGTACTGTATGTACTTCTGGACTGAGTTGTATTAGATTTAAGCTCATGCTGTCTGGTAAGCCATGCATTCTCGTAACATTTTTATGCACAATGTGGAATAGCAGCTTGTCCCCTGATAGATCCAAGGTAGAAGTACCCAGTGTCTGAATTGTTTGACCGCCATAAGCTATCAGGTTAACTTCATTTGACTGATCAATTTCAGCTTTGGGGGTCAGTGTTGTGCAATGTGGATAAGCACATGACATTGCATTTGTCACCAGTGTCAATTTTCAACTTGACATGTTTGTTGCATGCTGTGAAGAGAGTGGTGAATATTTCTCCCTTCTTTACAATTAGGTCCACACTTTCACAATGAAAACTGTTTTGCTGATCATCACTTTACACTTCATTAATTCTGTGCACATTTTGTTGTTTAGTATGACTAGATGATGTCATCCATGGACCTCTATTTTGAGGCTTGGACCTACAACATTTTGCAAAATGATTGCATTTGTTGCATGATTTACACCTTTTGTTAGAAGCTGGACGCTTGTTGCACTCAGTAGCGTGTTCACTACCACAGTTGCTGCATTGCCTTTTGTTCTGTTGCACCACAAACACTTCTGCCTCTTTTTAGTTCCTTAGTGCCCCTTTCAGAATGTTCAAGCAACATACATTTTCTGATGGCTGTTTCCAGTGTTAAATCTTTCTCCCTGAAAAACTGAACACGAACTGCATCATTGTAAATCCCACATACAATCCTGTTACGTATCAGTTCATCTACCAGAGCACCAAAATCTCATTATGTAGCTAGCATTCTCAGTGTGGCTGCACAGGATTGTATTCCTTCATCGGGTTTCTGAGCCATTATGTTAAATGTATGTCTGTCCATTATCACACTACGTTGTGGTAAGCGTAGCTCATCAAACTTCTTGATTAAAGCGGAGCTCCGCCGTTTTTTTTTTTTAGGCAGCAGCTACAAATACTGCAGCTGCTGACTTTTGAAATAAGAGCACTTACCTGTCCAGGGCGCCCTGCCATGTCAGCACCTGAAGGCAATCTGTCCCTCGGCTCTCGGGTGCTGCGACTACCATCTTTGGTAAGGGAATCAGGAAGTGAAGCCGCAAGGCTCCACTTTCTGGTTCCTTACTGCACATGCACGACTCTTGCTGCGCCTTCCCACTGGTCCCTGCTGTCTTCTGGGGCCTGTGTGTTTCCCAGAAGACAGCGGTTGGGGCAAAAGAAGTGACATAGATACCCGCAGGTGGCTCGGGTATCTATGCTCCAAAGTGGGAGCAAAATACCTGTATTAGACAGGTATCTTCTCCCCTCTCCGAATCCCAAAAGCGGAAGTTACATTTTTGGGTGGAACTCCGCTTTAAGACATCAGGGTCCTCTCTGTCCTCATTGTCTTAAAAATGTAATGACTCATATTTATTTAGTGCATCTGAATCAGCAAAATTGAGAAGAGTGTAAGCTTGTACCTTTTTTGACTTGTCTGAGAGTCGTGCTTTGCTGCACACATCCCATTTTCTTCTGAATTTCAGACAGTTGTTAGCAATATCATTAATAAAGATTAGGTGGTTGTATGCCACGTAGATTCTGAGCCATAATGTTTCAGCGATTCCACTTCTGTCACCATGTAGATTTTGTAGAAGCAATAATGAATAGTCAGAGGAATATTGTGAAGTGCTTGTTTATTCCAGCCAGCAGAGAGCAACATGTAAAACCTATTTCTTCTAGTTTCACTTCAAAACATCCAACTTCCTGTTCCCAAACCCAGGTCCTAACACAGCTATGTAAATACAACACATACATATTCTACAAAACTTGATGGTGCTAATTACTTCACTGCACTTAAAGGAGAACAATAGTTACAGCCTACGCTTTCTTTTTATAACATCAGCATTGTAATGTCAAAACAAATGACAGTTAAAGTAGACATATGGGCACATTTTTTTTTTTCATTTTGGAGTAAGGGAAGTTTATGACCCCTGTCAGTTTTTTCCGCCATCTGTGTCCTATTGCAGAGATTTCCCTTCACTTCTTGTCCCATAGAAAATGGGAAGATAGTCTTGAAAATTAAGGGAATACCTTGGGGGGCCCAGGTCACCAGACTTAGTGTCCCTATTGGAAGATTCCCCCTTTATTACTTTTCTGTGGACAAAAATGTGTGATTTTCTTTTGATTTTAACGATAATGGTAAACAGGACGAATAGAAAGGGTAACATCTGTCTTCTGGGAATGGTTAACCCATAGCATCATCCTTGGGAGCCTGGCAGCCTAGAGTAAACCTTGCAATGTGCTGGCACAAACTCAACAGCAGCACTGAGCAATCACCAGTCCAAAATTACACCCATTGCTTCACTTCACATGCACAGGCAAACACGGACGTGCCATTTTTGATTGACACTTGCACAGTGCAATTGTTGAGGTTTTGCCTGCAGACTGCAAGGTTTACTGTGATGGGTGCCCAGATACTCTTCCTAGGATGTCAACAATATATTGTGATGTCTACATTTCTGTTTGATTGTGAATCAGAAGGGGGAGGGTGATGGTTGGACTGATCTCTGCACTGTGTGTGTTATCTTATTTATGATCCCTGCACTTTCTCCATTACCTAATCTTGACCTCTGCTTTGTCTGCATCACTTACTCCTGACCTCTGCACTCTGTGGGTTACTTACTCCTGAGCTCTGCATTCTATGTACTATATATGCCTGACCTCTGCTCTCTATCTGTGTTACTTACTCCTTATCCCTGCACTCTGTGCAATAATTAAAGCGGTTGTATACCCATTTTTTTTACTTTGACCTAAAAGTAAGCCTATAATAAGGCTTACCTGTAGGTAAAAAGGATATCTCCTAAACCTATACGGGAGTGACGACATTGCTGCTCCGGCCACTCACAGCGCCGGAGCAACAATACCCGGAAGATACACCAAGGCAAAATGTCAGCTCCCTTGGCATGGACTGAGATCACCTGCTGACACCTCATTCTAATGTAAGTAATTCATAATGAGCTAGTATGCGGTACATACTAGCTCATTATGCCTTTTGCCTTACAGGTTTAGAAAAAAAAAATCTGCGGGTTTACTACCGCTTTAATCCTGACCCCTTCAGTGTGTAAACTAAGCACACTTGACTCCTAGCAGCATGGGCTCAAGTTTTTTAAATATATTCCTTTAAACCATTTCCACTGTTGACACAATTTGATCATACCCACAATTCGCTGCTATGCATGTTGCATCATTATCCTTCTTATTGTGCCCAAAAAGTGTATCTTGAATGTCTGCCTCTTGTTCTAAAAGTTTGTGACCATTTGTTTAAGGGAGTGTTAAAATGGGCGTAATTTTGAGTGTGTGGCAATAAATGGGGGCATGCTTTTTTGTATTTGGTTAAAAGTGGCTGAGTTCAGTGAAGTATCCCTGGTGCATATTTAAAAGGCATAGGGAATATGTGTCACTGACTTAAAGCGGGAGTCCACCGGGATTCCGCATTTTTTTTTTTTTTTTAAAAGCCAGCAGCTACAAATACTGCAGCTGCTGACTTTTAAAATAGTGACACTTACCTGTCCAGCGTGCCTGCGATGTCGGCACCCGAAGCCGATCTGTAGATCGTATCTCGGGTGCTGCCGCCGCCATCTTGGGTATGGGAATCAGGAAATGGAGCCTTTCGGCTTCATTTCCCGGTTCCCTACTGCGCATGCGCGAGCCGCGCTGCGCAATAAGGATGGTCCCCGCTGCCTCTGGGATCTGTGTGTTTTTCCAGCAGGCAGTGGGGCACTTGCGGGAAGGGGCGGGCACTTGCAGAAAGGGGCGTAATATACGCCCCTTTCCGCAGAGAGCTATCCCGGAAGTGGGTACAGATACCTGTACTGTACAGGTATCTGCACCCCCCTCCCCCCTGAAAGGTGCCAATTGTGGTGCCGGAGGGGGGGAGGGTTCCGATGAGCAGAAGGTCCACTTTAGGGTGGACCTCCGCTTTAAAGTTGTGGGGTTAAAAAGTATGTTTTGATTTATAGTGTAGGCTAAACCTAGTAAGTAAGTTCTACGTGGAATTATATTGTTTGCATTTTAAACACTGTAATTTGGGGGATCATTAGCACATGTGGTAGAGGCATTTTTTAGTGAGACATGCAAGTCTACACTTCAGTTTAAGGCATGGCAGCCCATTTTTTTAGGCAAAAGCAAATAAAAAGGTTCCAAAAAGATTCCCACGCAGGAGATTTTACCGCTTTAGCAAAACTTACTTACAACAAGAAATCAATAAAGTTCATAGATTTCAGAGATGCTGGATCTCAAAGTGTCTGTAGACTATAATAGCTGCCAAACAGTCCCAAACAGAATATATTCATAATGGAAATTATGTGACAAAAGCCCCAAAGTGCAAACTTCTCACTCCAATTGGTCACCAAACTTGCTCCACCATTCTCCATGTGAGTTCTCACCTGATAATTTTCTCACATAAAGATGATCAGCAAAATTCAATGTATTAGATCACAAATTCAAATGTTCCATCGAGCACATCAGTATTCCTCGTATTTCCTCGTATTTCAAAACATCCCTCCTCTGCTGCTAGTTCCAGCAACATCTCCTCACTACTTCTTGTCTGTACCAGGTAGACAGGAAGAAAAAATCCATGCATTAGGTGACGATTTCACTGCTGCACTTGGTGCAAGACATGCAAGGAAGGAAGGTCCTATACTCTCTGCTGATTTTGTCTGACACTCTGCTATGTCATTCTGGCCGAATTCCGATCCAGGGCCATGCCTGTCCTGAATTTAAGCAATCTCAAAATTTTGGTTAAAACTTGCTAAGTTTTATCCTATTCAAGATCGCAAAGTGTTGGATTTGCCCTTTGACCCAATCAGGGCCAAATAATAGAGTATGTTTATCTTTAATTTTCTCACTGCAATAAACGGATGCCGGTCATTAACTTCACTCCCACACGATGAGGTCGGGGCTGTTGCCTGGCCCTTTCCAACATTTTTCAAAATGTTCCCTTGTCCCATCCATTTGTCTCTTGTAAACAAGGCAATAAATTCCATGTCAGGCATGTTAAAACAAACATCTCGAAGAGTAAATACACTTTAAGCTGATACAGTTTTTTTTTACTTTTAGCTGGTGTGAGGCTTCCTTTTGTGATAATACAGCTGTTACCCCTGAATGTCACTACATTTCCTTGTTTGGTGGGCTTCTTCCCTGACAATAGGTACATTTTACAAATAGGAACATCTTGTATAGTATATCTTTAATAGGTATCTTTCTGGAGATATTTTGAGGTAGAGGGCCATGTAGATAACCTCTTTTTCTTCTGAGACCATATAATGTCCAACGTTGTAATTCTTTCTGGCTTGCTTCGATCAAGGTGAGTAAAGACATTTTCTTTATTGGTCATCATGAACAAGCTCCGGCGTGCTCAAATACAATTCTAAACCAACCTGAGCTACCTCACCAGAAAACTGTCACTATGGACAGACAATCAAAAGCCGCAGAGGCATTCCCTGGCCCGCAGCCACATGCCTCTTGTATACATTTGGCTGCAGGGCGGGAATGCCTCCCCCGCTTATGATTGTGACAATTGTGACAATTCTTAGTGGAGATATTTTTGTTTATTTGTTACATAGGGGGTTGAGTTACACTATCCTAAGTGGTGTTTGCTTAGGGTATTGTTTATATTTGCTGAATAGTTATTTGCTCTCAATCCTCCATTTTTTTTATATTGTTTCAAAATGGGCCAATATTTCTTCAAAAGTCTTTTTATAGCCCAGTGCTGAGTATTATATCTTGCAGTAAAAATGACCCTTAGGGCTAGTTTACACTTGCTTCAAAACATGGCTTCGGACATGCTTTGTTAAAGCACTCTGAACACCAGTCAAAGCCTCTGTCACTAAATAAAATGGTTAGCTTACAGTCCTGTTTACACCTTGTTTTTGCTTGGTGCTTCGAAGGGGCTTCAATGGGGCTTTGGTGGAGCTTCGATGGGGCTTCAGGGAGGCTTTGGTGAGGCTTTGTGGAGCTTTGATGAAGCTTCAGTGGGGTTTCAGTGGAGCTTCAAGCGAGCTTTGCCATAGACTTTTCTGAAGGCTTTGAAGACGCTTTGAAGCACCACTGAATCTACATGGGGTATAATTTTTGAAGCGAAGGGGAAGCAAAGCAAAGCACAAGCAGGTGTAAACAGGACTGTAAGCTAACCATTTTATTTAGTGACAGTGGCTTTGACTAGCGTTCAGAGAGCTTTAACAAAGCCTGTCGAAGTCTTGTTTTGAAGCAAGTGTAAACTAGCCATTAATGTGTGTTGACGCCAAAGCAAGTGTAAATGAGCCCTTACTCCCTTTCGAGCGCTCACAACATTATATCTAGATTGATTAAAGACATCTTGAATATTATCTTTCTTGTATCCCTTTTCCAAAAAGGTTTTTGTTAAAATTTGGCACTATTCTAAGTTATCACTGGTATCCATACAATTTTTTTGCAACCTGTGGATTCTCCCAAAAACTCATAAAAACATTTGTAGAGCAGGGTGCAAAATGTGCACCCATAGCTGTGCATGTTTTCTGTCAATACAAGGAACTGAAAATAATTATGATCTAAAGCAAACTGAGTGCACTGACAAATGAAGCGTGATTGGTACAGATGTATATAATCTGTTTCACACAGAAAATGATCCAAAGCCTTCAGCCCTATCTCATGAGGTATGGATGTGCATAATAAGCACACATCCATAGATAACCAAAGGTATTCTGTTTGCCATTTATAGTGCTGTAAATCTTCCAGCATGTGAGAAGAATCTCTATTATAAGCTGGTAGCGAGGTAACAACATTATCAACATTTTGAGATATACTGCTTGTCAGACCATCAATGCCTGCTACAATAGGTCTCCCTGGTGGGCAAGTTGGATTCTTGTGCGCTGTTGGAAGGTGATAGAAAAAAGAGGATTTGTAGTCATTTCTAACAAGGAACATCTTTTCTGAGTTACTGATGATACCAATATTGAATGCCTCTTGCATTTTCTCACGTAATACTGATTTACACACAGGAAGGGGATCTCTATCTCTAAAGAGTTATTCTTATGTCCCATTATCTGATAATCTAAATGTTTTATTAAGATAATCATCCTTATCCTTGACGACTATACCTCCTCTCTTATCTGCAGTGCATATAACTGCATTATTATTCCCTTTTAGAGCCTCCAGTGCAAATTTTTCGGCCTTAGTAAGATCATTTTGGTAAACATTTCTCTGGGAGTTATTAAAATCTGTATAAACCACTGAAAGAAAAATGTTTTTATAAAATTCACTCTTCATGTGGTGTGGATAAAAAAAATTATTTGGGCGAAAAAATGTGAATAAACGCATTAGAAGATAGTGTGGATATTTATTTATTTTCCACGTCATCTGGGGCACTCTCCAATAATAACTTAACAGCCTCTAAAGCCTCCAGATCTTTATATTCTTCTCATGGGATAACTTCTTCCATTTGGACTCTACCAGTATCATCACCTTCTTCTGTAGGGGGACATTGCCTCATTTTATTATTCTAAATACTGTAAAAACGTTTAAAGGTAATATCTCTAATGTATTTGTGTAAGTCTCTTAAAGGTTTCAGATTGGATGTGATGACAGCTTAAACAACAAATAAGTAAAGTGCCTCTAAGTGTAGCAGCAATGGGTTTATTAGGAATAAAAATAGGATTAAAAACATTCACAGAAGTGATGCAAAGAAAGGATTATTAGCAAAATGAACCATTCAGTGTGCAGCTTCAGCCTGCAGCAGCAGCAAGGGTCCCTGATCATCAGAGCCATCCAGCAGCATCAGGATCCAGTAGCTTGCCAGATGGTCACCTGACAACTTCCGGGACCAGCGTGGAGCACAAGCCAGATGTGACGTCACACAGGAAGGGGAGGTAACTCATTTCAGAGCATGCTCATTCGCTCTATTGTCAAACCAATTCATGATTTTTATTTCTTCTAGTTTCTTATAATATTTCTCATTAAGTTATATTTATGCATTTGTATGGCATGTTGCCTGTTGTATAGCTAGCTGATGTGTTTGCATTGGAGGCTGCTGGTAATTGTAGGGTTAACAAAGACATACCGAGTTTTTTTTTATAAATAACACACCATAGAGTAGCTGGATAGAGTTGAAAGAGAATGCCACGCTGTGAAACACGCTGTCCAGGCAACAGGTATCAGCATTTCATCTGTTGTCACTAGCCACCTCCATCCTCTCTCTCTCCTGTAGCAGTGCCGGTTTTGTCCATAGTTGTGTGAATATGTGGGGTTCGCTGGAGTGGACTGGCAGCTGAGATATTCACTGACACTAATGTCTTCCATTTCCTCTGGTGGTTTTGTACTCTGGATAGGACATTGTATATGTCATTGTGGTTAACTCTAACCCAGTGTGGATACAGAAGGGGGCACATGGCACAAGAGTTTCTCCCTGAGACCTGTGCTTTCTGATATGCTTGCAAAGTATTTACAAACATGTGACTGTATTTATTTTAACATGGCTTTTTATTAAAGGATTTGATGCACTAGGACGCATGCACTTTTTGTCTTTTCTGTTTTTGCACATCTAATTTCTTTACCTCCTATTACATTTTCGAGGCCCTTAAGCACCAGGACAGTAGAAACCAGCAAAATAACTACGTTTTGGAAGGCAAACACCCAAATGAAAAAAAAGAAAAAAAGACAATTATTTTTTTTTTTGACCAAATTGTCAATTATTAAGATATTCCTAACATGTGGTATTGGCATATTTAGAATTACACCCTAAAACACATTCTGCTACTCCTCCTGAGTATGGGGATACCAAATACTTGAGGCTGGCTGCGTAGAGGGGTCTAAAATCCAAGGAGAACCTTCACGTAAATTATTTTAAATGAATAAGATACTTCAATCACACAGCATGGGCATACTTAGAATCTCACTACAAAACACATTCTGCTACTCCTGCCTAGTATGGGGATGTGTGAGACTTTTTCAGTGTTTAGACTGATGTACTGGATATTGTATATTGTATAGATGTGCATGGTAGCCAATCAGCTTCTAATTTGGTTTGTTCAATTAAACTTTGTCATAAAAAACCTGAAAGCTGGTTGTTTTCTGTTCAGTGCTGCACCAGATTTTGTATTCTCCAGTTTTAGTAAATCAACCACATGTACTGTAATTATCACCTCTGTACAAGTAGTCAGGGAATATAGCTCAGTGTAGTATCACCTGCAGCTGTCCCCAGTATTTTAGGCCAAGCAAGCCTAGTCCACTAGTATGTGGTTGCCATCAGGAATGTCATGTTCACTGGCCAAGAAGTACAGAAATGAATAAACAAACAAGTTCATGTGGTTCCAGGAGTGCAGTTGTGCACAGGGGATTGTTGGGATTGG
This sequence comes from Lithobates pipiens, assembly GCF_037356315.1. Classification (NCBI taxonomy): domain Eukaryota; kingdom Metazoa; phylum Chordata; class Amphibia; order Anura; family Ranidae; genus Lithobates; species Lithobates pipiens. The sequence goes on from NW_027507787.1 coordinate 49,429,925, forward strand.
TGTCATGCAGGAATATATTCAATCAGGCAGGCAGAGACATGATCGATAAAAAGGCAAAGGATCATTCCAGGCAGCAGTCAGAAACAAAGTCAATAAATAGGCCAGGGTGCTTACAGGCTGCAAGCAGAGGCCACACTGCACTGGTGTGGTGGTGACCAAGAACACGTTTTATGCCTGCACTGACTCTGGTGACACCATACTGATGCAGTGTTGATCAGGAACACTGCACTGGCTCTGGTGACACTGGCATTGGTGTGGCTAGTAATCAAGAACACTGTTGCTGACTTACTGTCATGGTCCAGAGTCAGGCTTGGAGACCAGTAGCTATAGCAATAGATAAACTCCCACTGACAAGCAGGGTAGGTATACAGGCAGGTCACCCTGGTAGATGAGGTAAGCTCACTCGAGGTGCAGGATGGCTCCACCAGTTGATGAGAAAGCTGGAGTCCAGTAGCAGATATAGCAGGTAGGGATCAAGCGGAAGGAAAAAGCCAAAGGTTGGTAACGAGTGGTAGTGAAGATCAGGACAGAAGCACAAGAGCAAGATATTGGCTGGGGAGAGCCCAATAATCTAGCAAACAGAAAGTGCAAAGGCATGGCTTTACTATGAAGTTCATAGGAGAAGCAAAGGGTTCAAGATTCAAAACAAACAGGACGCAAGGCAAGGTAGTCTTAAGAGATCAAACATGGAACTGTCCAGTGGCTCAGTAAGAAGAGTTAATACCAGACACAGAAGAGGTGCTGACACTTAGGCCGCGTACACACGGGCGGACTGTCTGTCCAACTTAGTCCGCTGAAACACATTTCAGCGGACAGTCCGCTCGTGTGTGGGCTTCAGCGGACTTTTTCAGCGGACAGTCTGGCGGACTAAGTCTTTCGGAATTTCCGTAATACAGTCCGTCCAACTTTGGTTTCAGCGGACAGTCCGCTCGTGAGTAGGCAAGTTGGACGGACTAAGTATGGCGCATGCTCAGAAAGGATTTACACGTCGTGTGTGGTCAAGTCCGTTCATTCAAAAGTAGGACGGACTGTCTGTCGGATTGTCTGACGGACTTAGTTGGCCAGACAGTCCGCCCGTGTGTACGCGGCTTTACACTAGTCTGGTTACACTGGGATTAGGAACACTGTTGCTGGCTTACACTGATCTGTTGACACTCTGATTGGTATGGCAGCAATGAGGAACACTGTTGCTAGCTTACATTGGTCTTGTGACACTGACTGGTGTGGCAACAGTCGGGAAAACTGTCTCTGACTGGTCTGGTCGCTGGTCTGGTGACATTGGGACTGTTATGGTAGTGATCAGGAACACTGTTGCTAGCTCGTTTGGGGCAATGGCACTGGTGTTGTGGTGATAAGAAACACTGTTGCTGGCATACATTAGTCTCATGACACTGTATGGATGTGGAGGTGATCAGGAATACTGTCACTGGCTTTCACTGGTCTGGTGACACTAGCACTGATATGGCTGCAATCAGGAACACTGGTCTGGCGACACAAGGAGTTGTGTGACAGGGAAGAGGAACACTGTTGCTGACTGCACTAGTTAGGTGTGGTGGCAATTAAGAAGACTGTTTCTGGCTCCACTGGTCTGGTACTGTATGAAACACTCTGGTTCCTTTCACAGTCAATTGCTGTGAGAGGAAATAGAACAAAGGCTGTAACATTCACATGGGCGTCCGCAGCAGGGGGCAAGGGGGGTCAAGTGCCCCCCCTGGAATCCCCAAGGTGTCTGCCGTAGCCGCCGCCATGCTGCATCTTTTTTTCACTTTTTTTTATTTTCTTTTTGGCTGCATCCTCCGCCCTCTCCTATGGATCAGAGCGCTGGATGGCTCTGTGTTCGGAGGCCGCTCTGTAACACAGTCCCGCCCCCTCAGACCAGCTTGTGTGATAGTAAAGAGAATCAACGTTCCCCCTATCACGCGAGCCGGTCTGGGGGGGCGGGGCCGTGTTTCAGAGCGGCCGCCGAACACAGAGCCATCCAGCGCGGTGATCAAGAGAAAGAGATGCTGCAGGTACAGCCCGCCCTGTGTGCCACAGTGGATCGAGGGGGGGGGGGCTGCAGGGGGCCCCCTGCAGATTTTCCTATCCAACCTTTTTTACTGTCCCCAGTTCACCTTGTGCTCCCTGCCCCCCTCCTCCACCACCACACTCTCCTGCCCCCCTCACAGTTTTCTCCTCCCCTGTTCTTGCTGCCCCCCCTGCTCTCCAGCTCTCCCCATCCTTCTCTAGCCACCATCCCAGTGCCCCCCCAGTGCTCTCCACTCCCCCCAGTGCTCCCCCCGTTCTCCCCCCCCCCACAGTGCTCTCCGCTCTCCCCAGTCCTCTCCCTTCCGTGCTCTCCCCCCAGTCCTCTCCCCTCCGTGCTCTCCCCCGTTCTCCTCCCCAGTGCTCTCCCCCCCTGTTCACCCCCCCCTGTTCTCCCCCCCAGTGCCCCCCCCCTGTTCTCCCCCCCGTGCTCTCCCCCCTATTCTTTCCCCCTCAGTGCTCTCCCCCCTGTTCTTTCTCCCTCCCCGTTCTTTCCATTCCCCCCAGTGCTCTTCAGCTCTCCCCATCACTCTCCAGCCCCCACCCCAGTGCTCTCCAGCCCCCCATTCTCCCCACCCCTGTTCTTTCTGCCCCCCTGGTGCTCTCCAGCCCCCCCAGTGCTCTCCACCCCTGTTCTTTTTGGCTCCCCCCAGCACTCTTCACTCCCCACCCCTGTACTCTGCACTCCCCCTGCATTCTGCCCCCACCCATGTGCTCTCCAACCCTACCAGTGCTCTCCACCCCCCATAGTGCTCTCCAGTCCCCAGTGCTTTCCACCCCTGTTCTTTCTGGCCCCCACTGGTGCTCTCCACTCCCCCCTGCTCTTTGTACCCCCCCAGTACTCTCCAGCCCCCGTGCTCTCCACCCCTGTTTTTCTGCTCCCCCAGTGCTCTTCACCGCACCACACTCTCCTGCCCCCCGTGCTCTCCTCCACCACCACAATCTCCTGCCCCCCCCCACAGTTTTCTCCTCCCCTGTTCTATTGGAAGAACAGATCAAGAAATACAGATGAACAGGCATTTCCAACAACAGGTAGGATACAAAATCGGCCTAGTTACATAGTAATAAAATATCCAAAACACGGTAATATCTCGGAATGTACAGGACCAGTACTGTGTGTAAAACGGAGCCAATTAGGTGCATGTGCAGAGTACTGGCGGGCTGCAAATCATCAAAAGTAGTCCAAAACGTAATACTTTAAGAAAAGTTGCCCCTAGGCTTATAAAGAGGCCAAGTCAACGGAAGGATAAGGGGGCCAATAGTAATGAAAAGTGGGTCAATCTTCGCGGAGACAAGGGGTCAGAGCGTGTTAGGAGACATCGCTAGGGAGAACCCTAAAGGGGTCTACCTAGAGTAGGGAAAGTGACTCGTGGTTGGAGGTGTGTGGTGTTCGGAAGAGATCGCAGGTGGGAACGTCTGCAATGAGGCAGTCAGGTAGCGGACTGGGACGGGGGGATGGGGCAGGGGGGGACTCCTCCCCTGTTCTTACTGCCCCCCCTGCTCTCCAGCTCTCCCCATCCTTCTCCAGCCACCATCCCAGTGCTCTCCCCCTCAGTGCTCTCCCCCCTGTTCCCCCCCAGTGCTCTCCCCCCTGTTCCCCCCCCCCAGTGCTCTTCCCCCCTGTTCCCCCCCCAGTGCTCTCCCCCCCTGTTCCCTCCCAGTGCTCTTCACTCCCCCCAGTGCCCCCCCCCCCCACAGTGCTCTCCCCCCTGTTCCCCCCCAGTGCTCTTCCCCCCTGCCCCCCCCCCCCCAGTGCTCTCCCCCCCTGTTCCCTCCCAGTGCTCTTCACTCCCCGCAGTCCTCTCCCCTCCGTGCTCTCCCCCCGTTCTCCTCCCCAGTGCTCCCCCCCCTGTTCTCCCCCCAGTGCTCTCCACTCTCTCCAGTGCTCTGCCCCCTGTTCTCCCCCCCAGTGCCCTCCACTCCCCCCAGTGCTCTCCCACCCTGTTCTCCCCCCAGTGCTCTCCCACTCTGTTCTCCCCCCAGTGACCTCCACTCCCCCCAGTTCTCCCCCCCAGTGCTCTCCATTCTCCCCAGTGCTCCCCCCGTGCTCTCCCCCCTGTTCTTTCCCCCCCAAGTGCTCTTCAGCTCTCCCCATCACTCTCCAGCCCCCACCCCATTGCTCTCCAGCCCCCCATTCTCCCCACCCCTGTCTTTTCTGCCCCCTGGTGCTCTCCTGCCCCCCCACTGCTCTCTACCCTCCGTGCTCTCCACCCCTGCATTTTGCCCCCACCCATGTGCTCTCCAACCCTACCAGTGCTCTCCACCCCCATAGTGCTCTCCAGTCCCCCGTGCTTTCCACCCCTGTTCTTTCTGGCCCCCACTGGTGCTCTCCACTCCCCCCTGCTCTTTGTACCCCCCAGTACTCTCCAGCCCCCGTGCTCTCCACCCCTGTTTTTCTGCCCCCCCAGTGCTCTTCACCGCCCCACACTCTTAGCCCCTCCAGCGCTCTCAGCCTACCGTGCTCTCTACCCCTGTTCTTATTGGCCCCCCAGTGCTCTCTGCTCCCCACCCCTGTGATCTCCACTCCCCCTCGCTCTTTGCCCCCACCCATGTGTTCTCCAACCCCGCCAGTACTCTCTACTCTCTAGTACACTCTCCCTTCTCTCCAACTCCCACCCAGTGCTCTCCACTTCCCCAGGACCAAAGGACAGGCTGACTGGGGCCGGAAAATGAGGATGGCTGAAGGTGCAGGTGGCCAGGGACCACTCCATCTCACAGCAGACAGATCCTCTGGAAGAAGCACCGTCCCCATCCAAAACGAGAACAGAGCCTGCCTGCTGCTGCCCATCATGGATATCCTGCTGGCATGCAAGGTACCGTACCAAGCATCAACAGCACACCTTCCCACAGACAGGGACTGCAGACTGGGACATGGGGCACAGGAGGGGCTGCAATGATGGGCACAGTAAAGCTGCATTTGATGGACACAGTGAGGCTGCATTTGGTGGGCACAGTGAGACTGCATTTGGTGGGCACAGTGAGGCTGCATTTGGTGGGCACAGTGAAGCTGCATTGAGCTCTTGCATCAAGTCTGTAGTCTCTGACCATCTCCTGTAGCATGTCTGCAGTCTCTGAGGGAGTCTGGAGAGGAATCAAGAGTGGGAGCGTTGCCGGGATGGGGGTCATGGGAGAAGTCAGACTTGTCTGGACTGTAGACAGGAGACTATAGGATAAAACCAGAGCCACCAAGCTGGAGCCGACTGACTGAGCCCTGCACAGTGCACCTGAGAGGAGGTCAGTGAAAGCACCGCCAGGCCAGTCGGGGGGGGGGGGGGGTCACTGATGTAAGGGGGGAGTGAATACGATAATGTAAGGGGCACTGATATAAAGGGTTTCCTCCTTATGTTAGTAACCCACCCCCCCTTACCTTAGAGTATTTTTTCTGCAGAAGGTGCCCCCCCCCCACGTTCTGAGTTCCTGGGGTCCCCCTTGATGATTGATCACTTACCACTATTAACTGTAATTTGAATATATATACATATATATATAAGTAGTAGGTAAGATGCACACACGGTCAGTGAAACAGGTGTGCCAGCAATCGAGTCTGTCCCAAAGACTCAATATAAAAAAGCAGAAAAGGGATTGCTGCACAAACAAAAGTAAATTTATTGATAAAATTTACATCATATCAGGTATAATATATATATAATATAAGCCCTATGGGATTTCATATCTATATATAATACGCTCTTCATCAAATATGCTTTAAAATGTATGGTTTTTCCCTTTCATGAACAAGAAAATAATGACGCTATGCTGTTGGGCTGGTATAATAATGCTGTGAGGCTGGTATGAAATTTTTTCCAGGGCTGATTTTTGAAAGCATGGGCATCCGCAAGGTTACTCAGGTGGCTGGGTACCATGCCCATATAGCCTAGAGAATGTACATCTTTTTACATTGCATCATGTATCTTGATGAAAACAGTCTATACAGTGACAGTATGAGATCAAAATATGGCCACAACAGATGTATTGCAATGTAAAAAGATGTACATTCTCTAGGCGATATGGGCATGGAACACAGCTGCCAGAGTAACTTCCAATACAAAGTGAAGATGAATTATCTGTTATATAACACATATGTATTTCCAGTGGAAAGATTTTCATGAGATTGTCGAAAAGGGGCGGAGCATGAGTGGCTTTTAAAATGGTGCCCCCCCTTGGAAAAAGTTCTGCGGACGCCCATGAACATTCACCCTTTGTACTGCAGAGCACTTTCCATCCAGGATTTACACATTTTCCAACTGAATCCCATTAGAACAATGTGTGAATTTTGGGTGGAAGTAATGTGAATTGTAGATGAAAACATTTATAAATAGACAAAAAACAAACACAAGAGGGCGCCCTTATCTAAGTGTAGCGATTTATTTTAAAAAAAGTATAAAAGGCAATAACAATGCACTCGCTAGATAAACGTGGATCAAGGCTTGTCATAGACCTCCATAAGATCACTCTGAGGCTGCAGGGCTCAGCAGGCATGTGGCAAGTTGAAGCAGAGTTTTTGGTGGAAATGCAGCTGTCAGGCTTCAGGCTGGAACGTAAGCATCAGCAGCTTCCAGAAGTGAAAAGATGGCTGCGGCTCCAAACAGCACCTCTTTTGGCTGGATGATGACAGGAAGTGGAGGGGATGTGGCTACATGTTTCAGAGGACACAGTGTAGCATATTTTATGTGTGTGTGTATAAATGTGTACATATTGTGATGATCCAGGGTGATTAAGTTCAATTGGTGCATGCAGTTTTCCAGAAACGTGCCAATCCAGGCTGCATTTTAGGGCATGGCAGCCCACTTTTATTTAAGGGTAGCAAAAAAGTTCCCTCGCAGGGGATTCCTCCATCACCGTATAACCAAACAATAGCCTCCTGGCTTACTCAACAGTAATCTTCCCTCGCAGGGGGTTCCACCATTAACGTATAACCAAACAATAGCCTCCTGCCTTACTCACTGTCAGCTTTGTGCTGTTTTGGTCACAGGCTACACCTGCCTGCTTCAGACGTACACACAGAATGCCACCTGCAGTCTTAGACTCCGAGACATCCTGTCTCTTTCTCCTGGAGCTGTCTCCTACTGGAATCCTCCCGACCTCCTAACCAGACTCCCTGTCTGCCAGGCGGAGCTGTCTCCAAGTCTGAGCACCGACTTCTATTCTTGGGACATTTATGAACTGAGCCCACAGGTGTGCAATTAGTATTCCTGCCAAAATCAGGCATACACTGCACATATGCACCTGTGACATTGGGGCATCGCCACAATATATATATATATATATATATATATATATATATATATATATATATATATATATATATATATATATATATATATATATATATATGAGCAGTGCGAGTATGGTCAGGGCTGTGCTGTCCGGGAATGTATAGCCAGTGCATCCCCACACAGGCTTGCACAGATGGGAATTTCAGAAGGATCAGTCTGCCGCCTGGGACCGTACCTCTCCATCTCCCTCCTGCCACTAGTCCCTGCCCCCGCACAGGCTCGCACAGAGGGGCATTTTAGGAGGAGCAGTCCGCTTGGGACCACCCCTCTCCACCTCCCTCCTGCTGTAAGGAGTGGGGCGGTGTATGTCATCAAGGCAGTCCTAGGTGGGCAGGCTCAAACCCTCTCAGTCCACCCTCAGTGCTTAGATCCCCGTGGCTGTAGGAGTAGGGTAACTCTGTCAGTGTGCTGTGAATGAAAGCAGCCCATGGAGGTGTTGAATTGGGAACTGAACAAGACGTGTGCTGGGAGGAAAGGGGGTGCTATTTGGAGGCATAGGTGTAATAAATTGGAGGGGGTAGAATTGGAGGCATAGGTCTAAATCATACTTATGCCTCCAATGCCACCCCCATCTATCATACCAATGCCTCAAAATTCAATGTATTGCATTGAGGCTGCATTGATGGGCACTGATCGGGCTGCATTGATGGGCACTGATGAGGCTGCATTGATGGGCACCAATCGGGCTGCATTGATGGGCACTGGTGGGCTGCTTTGATGGGCACTGATTGGTTGCATTGATGTTCACTGATGGGCTGCAAAGATGGGTGCTGATATGCTGCAATGATGGGCGCTGATCAGGCTGCAATGATGGGCACTGATCAGCCTGCATTGATGGGCGCTGATGAAGCTGAGCTGATGGGCACTGATGAGACTGAATAAATGGCACTGATGAGGCCGCATTGATGAACACTGATGAGGCTACATTGATGGGCACTGATGAGGCTGCATTAGTGGGCACTGATGGGCTGGTGAGGCTGCATTGATGGGCACTGTCAAGCTGCATTGATGGTTACTGTCAGGCTGCATTAATGGGCACTGATCAAGTTGTTGTTGATATTTATTTTTGTAACTTAATTCTGCATAAATAAACAGTGTCATTTCATGAGATGATTTATGAGGGCGTGTTTAGGGGCTGAATGAGGAGCGGCACAGGGTCACAGTCAAGAACAAAAGAAAAGATTAATTGCACACTTGAATCCAAAAGATGCTGTAGAAATTTCTTTATTGTCATAAGCCAGACAACATTGCAACGATGATCAGTTGAAGCGTTTCACACGAAAAGAACCGTGCTTGTTCACTTTTTGCATGAAACGCGTCAACTGATCATCATTGCAATGTTGTCTGGCTCATGCCAATAAAGACATTTCGACAGCATCTTTTGGATTCAAGTGTGCGATCAATCTTCTTCTCTTCTTGGTATTGCCTACGGTGATGAGCCGGGATCAGCACCTTGGATCCGGTGTCCATTTCTTACCAGAAGTGGTGTGTGCACCCTTGTTCTGTTTGCGGAGCAGGGTAGGGGTTGGGTGGGGCAACTGGTCGCGAGTAACTCTTAAGGCCTGGCTATTAGCTCAGGACTTGAAATTTTGAGCCCTGTATATGTGTGTGTGTATGTATTTTATATATTGTATTATATGTATCGCACACAAACATTCCTGGAAAGCAGTTGACAAATCCATTTTACATATCAAAAGGATGTTAATGTTGTGCAGGGCCACATTGGTATCTCTTTATCTGTTTATCTAACTATGCATTTCAAAGGGGACTTGTTGATCAAAGGGGATAATGCCCAAACAAGATTTACTCCATATATCAAAGGGGAAAGATAATGACTCTGTGCTATGTTATTGTTAATATGCAAGAATGCAAGAATGCAAATTAAGGCAGTTTATGACTGCAGCCATTTATGACTTGGGGTCATTATCTGTCACTCTGAAAAAATCTGATCAAAGGCCTAATAGAAACAGCCAATATAATTGCTCAGCCCTTGTCACCTATGGTGGGGGGGGGGGGGGGCTAAGGTGTATAAGAAGGAAATTAGTTTTGGCTAAAGGGGTGACAGAAGGAACTGGGTTCTCTGAAGGTGTCTGAATGCTGCACAAATAGCCGGTCACCTATTATATATTGACTCTGTTGTATTTTGTCGTCTGTTGCAAGTATCTTATGGACTTTGTTCTGTCTGAAATTTCAATAAATGTATCTCTCTGGTAGAAATCATTTGCATGATACTAATAATTACTAATTATCACCCCACTACTACATCACTACAGATAGGCGGGCCCCTTATTAAACAATGATGAATTTTTGCCTTAGCTTAGTGATCGTTATGAAATTTACAAGAGTACCCAATTACTTGCAAAAAAAATAAAAAAAACAATATTTTTGCTTGCACATGATTGGATGATGAAATCTCATTCATTAAGCTAAGGAAACACAGCCCATTTGCCTTTAGTAATTCAACCCCGGTGTGTGATATTAGTTAACAGTCTGCAAAATAGTTTATTACAAATTTTGTAGTGGTCTGTATCCAGTAAAGGACATTTCCACTCAAATGTCATTGATTTGGCATTTAACAGGTAAGTATTAATTGCACATCTCATTTCTTACGGTCCGGAAGCCTTCCAAGAGAAGAAATACTAAGAAAAACAAAGGTCTCCATCCACCTGTGTTGTGAGCTCAGGTGGAAAATCAGGTTCCTAGCACCAGTTTTTAAACTTTCTAGAAATATATGGATATGGTGGAAGTGACAAACCACTGTTGTTGTGACAAACCACCCGGCTTCTCAGTTGGGTTCATCTAATGTCAGGATGCCTTCAGGATTAGGGGAACTTCTCCCTGTCAAGCCCTAAAACAATATCTAACCTACATCTAAAGCTATATAGCGCTGACAATTTAGCAGCACTTTACATATTGCACATCAGTCCCTGTACTAAAGGATGTCATAAAATGCAGCCTTTAACAAAAAATTAGTAACTAATGGGAACAAGCTATCAAAACAACATATATAAAAATGTGTTTGTTGTGTAAGTTCACATGCCACCTGTGGTTTAACACTTGAAAAATCCTGGAATGCAACCTAAAAATCATCACATGCAAATCATTTTTTTTTGGCGCTGTAGATTCATGGGTGCCAGACACTTCTTGAATGCAAAGAGATTTTATTTCTCTTGAACAGAACTGTAGGAGAGAGGGTTTAGGGCCAGGACACCCTTAGGTAGTTGCAATGTTAATTAGCAAACTCAGAGATTTCTACAGGTAGACAGCCATGCAGGGAAAGGCATCAAATATGCATGTGTAAGAGCACTGTCTCCTAAGTCAACTGTCTTAGAACAGTTCCTAACGTAAGTTGTAACAAACTCCTTTACTTTCTCTACAGACACTTCTTGTAGGTTCTCACCCCACTGAGCTCCCAGTCTCTCTCACTAAACTTGTGGATTCACTGCCACCAAATCCCTTGAGCTCTTCCAATCTTAACTTAAGTATCTTCCTCAATCGTCACCCCTGATTCTCTGCTAGGTCCCTAACTTTGCACACCAGATACTTCTCAAGTTTCCCACCACTGGCCTGCTCATTCCCTGGCTTGACACACAAGGCTGCTCTGCAAGCGTCACCTCCACTGGCTGGGTCCCTGGCTTGACACCTGCTCAAGTTTCCCGATTCTTCACCATTCCCGGTTGGTGAGAATACTGCTCTGGTACTTGCTTCAGCGACTCACTCTGATCCCTGGTAATAAGGTGGATGGTCCCTTAGTGGCCACAGCTTCCCCTCTACTTCTGACCATGACAGGTTCTCCAGCCAGCAGAACTGTCACTTCTGATTGGACTGCAAGCCGCAGTCCCATCCCTACGCTGCTCTCTTGCTTCTGGATAGGCCCTCAGACAACCTAGCAGCCAGATATGCCCGATCTGTACCATATGATTAACTGTGGTCACAGCTAATCACAATAGTAAACACTGAATGAGTAGTTTTACTTCAGAAAAAATGGTTCCTTATAACTGTAAAATTCCCATATATATTATATAAATATATTATAATGTTATAAGCAACCCTAGTGTGCAGAAAAAATAAATCCAGATCACCTCCCCAGAGTAGTACTATGATAACACTTTATTGCTCTGGTCACTGCATATAAAAAAGAAATTGTAAAAAAAAAAAAAAAGAAAAAAAGTAATAAAAAATAAACAATATTTAAAAAAAAATGTAAAAAAACAGATGTATTTATTTATTATTTTATTTTATTTGTTTTACATACTATCACCAATCACTGTCCCTGGTCACCACCAAACTAGTTTTATGATGATGCTGTACTGCACTGATGACAGTACGTAAAAAAAGTAAAAAAAAACATTTTTTTTAATTCCTTTATTTTACAAAAATTTGTGACAAAAAAATTACAACTTCAAAAAACTCGCCATGCCTTACGCTAATTACCTTGAACTGCCTACTTTCCAAAAAGAGGTCATTTGGGGGATATTTGTACTGTCCTGGCATTTTCGTGCCTTAAGAAATGAGACTTTTGGGTGGAATTCCGTTTTAATCACCACAGCATTTATTTGTAATTTTTTGCAATTCAAACAAAAAACTACTGAAAATTATGAAAACAAAATGCATTTTTCTTTGTTTCTTTTATAAAATGTTGCAAATAAATATAGGCATGGTCCATGATTAAGTCAATTTTATGACGAAACATGTCGGATTTTGGCTACTAGGCGAATGAGAGAGATACATATAGGATGCTGAACATCTTACATTGATCCTTGTAAAGCGGCGGTACAGTCAAGGAGCGGTGAGAGACTATCTATTATTCCCGCATATCCTGGGTCCGCCGTGACCACCTATGCTTCAGTATGGGTTACTCAAGAGTGCTGTGAATTTTTATATTTGGCGTGTTTATTCATCCTTTGATGTGAGTGCAATGTGAGAGATTTTTATGTGTGATTAAAAAGTTTTATACTGTATCACGCTATGGAAGCAAATCTTTTCCTTGTTGCATGAGAGTATCTATGGGAACAGCCGTGACACCTATGGAAACATCCGTGGCGTCTATGAGAACAGCCATGGTACTAGCCCTGCATTCTGGAGTGGAAACCTGGATACCCCATTTAAACCCTGTAAAGGGAAAAAGCACATCCAGCCAAACACGAAAGTGTGAGGCATATACAGCGGGTGAGTGTATTCACATAAGGGGAGAGGAGTCACATCTAGAGCGGTGTGGTGGAGGAGTGTAGATGTAATCTGCTGTTTATTCAAGAGACACTGGTTAAACGTTTTTTTCACTATTCCATTATTTGGATTATGATCTGAAGATTCAACGTATGGACTATGATTTTACTGGGATACATTATATTCTCAGGAGCTTTTCACAGTGGTGTTGGTAACAATGTTTTTAGGAAGTGGACATTGTTTGATAGAACTTGAAACAATTCATTTGATTCTCGTTACTTGTTTATTTATTTTTTAGTGTTGAATAATATTTAGTCACAGGATATTTTTTTCAACAGATCGTATATATTTGTTATCACTATTCATCTGGTGATATGCACTATATAATAATTTGTGTTAATTAATTTCGATACAAACTATTAATTAATTTTCTCTATTTTCTGTATGCTCGGGGCAGGGCTTGCACAGTGTAGTAACATTTAGTAATTCATTTTCACTGGACTGGGTCTATCATCTTTAATATTTTTGAATTCACTGGTGTGGATTTATATTCAGCGTTGCTTTTTCTATTGTTTAGATAAGGAATATTGTACACATTTTGTTTTTTTAAAGTGGCGGCTTAGTTTATGGTGTTTTGTTTAGCGCAGTGGTGATACACAATAGATGGAGGGAAAGAGTAAGTGTGTCCTTGTTTTACATATATATATATATATACCATAGTTCGTGTACTCTATAACTTTCCTACAGACTAAATAATATACACTGATTTGGGTTAGTTTCAGCAAAGAAATGCAGAAGAATAAATTTTAGCCTAAATTTATGAAGAAAGAATATTTATTTGCAACATTTTATAAAAGAAACAAAGAAAAATGCATTTTGTTTTCATAATTTTCAGTAGTTTTTTGTTTGAATTGCAAAACATTACAAATAAATGCTGTGGTGATTAAAACGGAATTCCACCCAAAAGTGGAACTTTCACTTTAAGCTCTCCTCGTCCCCTTACATGTCACATTTACATATCATTTTTTTGGGGGGAGCAGGTACCTAGTTTTGACAGGTACCCAGCTCTAACTTCCTGCTCTCGTCGCCTCACCGCCTAGGTGACTCCTCCTCTCCCCCTTCCTCTCTGCAATCTTCTGGGACATGTCACGTCACGCACTAAGAGAGTGCAGCGCAGTTCACACCCGGCTGTGAAGCCGCCAGCTGTCACAGCCGGGTGACCACGATTGCAATGCTGGCACCACGGAGAGGCGGGGGAGAGGAGTGAGGCTTCCGGCGGCCACATCACTGGACTGTGGGACAGGTGAGTGTCTGTTTATTAAAAGTCAGCAGCTATACGTTTTGTAGCTGCTAACTTTTAATAAACTTACAAATGAGTGGAACTCTGCTTTGAGTACCACTGAAAAAAAGCTCTATTTTTGGGAACAAAATTATAAAAAGTTTATATGGGTACAGTGTTGCATAACAGCGCAATTGTCATTCAAAGTGCGACAGCGCTGAAAGATAAAAAGTAGCCTGGGCAGGAAGGGAGTAAAAGTGTCCAGTATTAAAGTGGTTAAAGAGCCTTATAGAGAACCAAGTTGATTTATTTTTTCTTGATTTATTGTCAAAGAAGCAGGGAGACAACATAGACCCTAAGGTTAGTTCAAAATGTACACTCATTTTTTAAAACCTTATATAATTGGCTGAATATAGCATTGGAACATGGTAAAAGGTAAACTACAATGTCATGTCAAGTGGCATTTAGCTACTTAGGCTTAGAGTCTACCTCCTGGTAGAAAAGGAAGAAGGTGGTAAGCTTCTCCATACCCAGAAGAATCTGATATTTCCAATGGTTCTTACTGGCAAATGGAGAGGTGGGGGAGTGAGTATCAGTGGATGGAAGTTAGAAAATTGGAAGACTATCTTTAACCATATGCCGACTGGGACATAGCCGAAAGACGGCCACAGCGCGGTCGGCTTATTATGGGTGGATGTCCATGTGGCGTCCTCACAGAATCTTGCTCCTGCGCGCCCCCTGGGGTGTGCACCCAGAACCATCCGTGACCGACGGGTCCAGAGGACCCGGCGCATCATGGATCATGGTAAACTGTAAACGTCAAATGACGGAGCGATCACTTGTAAACAAACCAGCGTCATTTCACAGGTTCCTCCCTCCCCTCTCTGTACCAATCGGTACAGTGAGAGGGGAGAGGGGGAGAGATGGCAGCAGCGCTGTGGGCTGGATGTGTAGTGCCCACAGCGCTGCTCTGTGACAATACTCTGCCCATACTCTGCATCACTGTGCAATACTCTGCAACACTGTGCAATACTCTGCCAATACTCTGAAACACTGTGTAATACTCTGCCAATACTGTGCAATACTGCAATACTCTGCTAATACTCGCCAATACTCGCCAATACTTGTCAATACTCGCCAATACTTTGCCAACACTCTGCCAATACTCGCCAATGCTCGCCAATACTCTGCCAATACTCGCCAATACTCTGCCAATATTCACCAATACTCTGCCAATACTTGCCAATACTCGCCGATACATTTTAACAGAAACAAATAATTTTTTTTTTTTTACAGAATTTTCTGTCTTTTTTCATTTATAGCGCAAAAAAAATTAAAAAAAACCAGCGGTCATTAAATACCACCAAAAGAAAGCAATACTCTGCTAATACTCGGAAATACTCGCCAATACTCGCCAATACTTTGCCAACACTCTGCCAATACTCACCAAAACTCGCCAATACTCTCCAATACTCTGCCAATACTCTGCCAATATTCACCAATACTCTGCCAATACTCGCTAATACTCGCCAATACTCTGCAATATATTTTAACAGAAACAAATAATAATTTTTTTTTTTTTTTTTTACAGAATTTTCTGTCTTTTTTCATTTATAGCGCAAAAAAAAACAAAAACCTAGCGGTGATTAAATACCACCAAAAGAAAGCTCTATTTGTGTGAAAAAAAAGGACAAACATTTCATATGGGTACAGCGTTGCATGACTGAGTAATTGTCATTCAAAAAGTGAGAGCGCCAAAAGCTGAAAATTGGTCTGGTTAGGAAGGGGGGTTAAGTGCCCAGTGGTCAAGTGGTTAAACTAGAAACACTGTATTTTGTAACTTTGTTATTCTTATATTTTTTTTAATCATATTTTTATAATCTTATTACATGCATAAAACCACAGACATAAAACTACTGACAATTTTTAGCAAATTAGGTTTCTAATTATTAAAGTGTGAATATGCTGATTTAACCACTTTCAGACCGGACCATTTTGCTGGTAAATGACCAGAGGTCTTTTTACACTTTGGCACTGCGCTGCTTTAACTGGTAATTGCGCGGTCATGCAATGTTGTACCCAAACAAAATTTGCGTCCTTTTCTTCCCACAAATAGAGCTTTCTTTTGATGGTATTTGATTGCCTCTGCGATTTTTATTTTTTGCGATATAAACGTAAAAAGACCGCAAATTTTGAAAAAAAATGATATTTTCTACTTTTTGTTATTAGAAAAATCCAATAAACTCAATTTTAGTCATACATTTAGGCCAAAATGTATTCAGCCACATGTCTTTGGTAAAAAAAAAGTCAATAATTGTATATTTATTGGTTTGCGCAAAAGTTGTCACATCTACAAACTAAGGTACGTTTTCTGGAATTTACGCAGCTTTTAGTTTACGACTGCCTATCTCATTTCTTGAGGTGCTAAAATGGCAGGGCAGTACAAAACCCCCCCAAATGACCCCATTTTGGAAAGTAGACCCCCTAAGGAAATTGATAAGAGGCATGTTGAGCCCATTGAATATTTTATTTTTTTGCCTCAAGCGATTGAATAATGACAAAAAAAAAATTTTTTTTTTTTTTTTACACAAAGTTGTCACTAAATGATATATTGCTCACACATGCTATGGGCGTATGTGAAATGACACCCCAAAATAAATTCTGCTGCTTCTCCTGAGTACGGGGATACCACATATGTGGGACTTTTTGGGAGCCTAGCCGCGTACGGGGCCCCGAAAACCAAGCACCGCCTTCAGGCTTTCTAAGGGCGTAAATTTTTGAGTTCACTTCTCACTACCTATTACAGTTTTGAAGGCCATAAAATGCCAAGATGGCACAAAACCCCCACAAATGACCCCATTTTAGAAAGTAGACACCCCAAGCTATTTGCTGAGAGGCATGTTGAGTTCATGGAATATTTTATATTTTGCCACAAGTTGCGGGAAAATTACAAACTTTTTTTTTTTTTTTTTTTTTTCACAAAGTTGTCACTAAATGATATATTGCTCACACATGCCATGGGCATATGTGAAATGACACCCCAAAATAAATTCTGCTGCTTCTCCTGAGTACGGGGATACCACATATGTGGGACTTTTTGGGAGCCTAGCCGCGTACGGGGCCCCGAAAACCAAGCACCGCCTTCAGGCTTTCTAAGGGCGTAAATATTTGACTTCACTCCTCACTACCTATTACAGTTTTGAAGGCCATAAAATGCCAAGATGGCACAAAACCCCCACAAATGACCCCATTTTAGAAAGTAGACACCCCAAGCTATTTGCTGAGAGGCATGTTGAGTCCATGGAATATTTTATATTTTGCCACAAGTTGCGGGAAAATTACAAACTTTTTTTTTTTTTTTTTTTTTTCACAAAGTTGTCACTAAATGATATATTGCTCACGCATGCCATGGGCATATGTGAAATGACACCCCAAAATAAATTCTGCTGCTTCTCCTGAGTACGGGGATACCACATATGTGGGACTTTTTGGGAGCCTAGCCGCGTACGGGGCCCCGAAAACCAAGCACCGCCTTCAGGCTTTCTAAGGGCGTTACAGTTTTGAAGGCCATAAAATGCCAAGATGGCACAAACCCCCCCCAAATGACCCCATTTTGGAAAGTAGACACCCCTAAATTTAGGGGTACACTAGTGAGACTAGGTAATAAATGGCGGGTGCCCTGAAACTATAAAAAAATAACTAACCAACCAGCGTCACCTGTAACAGTTATATGGTGATCACTGGTGAAAGGGTTAACTAGGGGGCAATCAGGGGGCTTTATGCGGTAGTATATGGGGGTCCCTGGCGCTATAAAAAGCTGCGGCGAACCTAAATACCTACTTGCCTAACTAGCGTCACCTGTGACACTAATACAGCGATCAGAAAAACGATCGCTTATTAGGCTGGGTTCACACTGGAGCGATGCGGGAACGCCACGAATGCGCGGCGGGTTCCCGCATCGCATGCCTCCCGGCGGCAGTTCACACTGCCCTATGCGAACTGCTGGGAGTGTCAGTGAAATGTTACTGACACCCCCAGATCAGTTCGCATATCGCAGTGCGATCTGCAAACTCGGATCGCATGGTGTGAACACCCATGCGATCCGATTCTGCTGCGGGCCAAAAAAAGGGTCCCGTGCGAATTTGCGGCGGGTGCGGCGGGTGTGGCGGGTGCGGCGAATGGCTGAACTCGAATCGCACAGAGATCGGATGTGATTTGCACTGCAGTGCGAATCACATCCGTTCTCAAACCGCTGCAATCTGAACCCAGCCTTAGTGACACTGGCGACGGGGGGTGATCACGGGGTTAAACCTTTATTGGGGGGGTTAGGGGGGTACCTTAGAACTAAAGGGGGCTAACCCTAACTGCCCTAACAGTTATTAGTCACAAATGACACCCGCCGGGTGATCAGGGGGTTAAACCTTTATTAGGTAATAAATGGCGGGTGCCCTGAAACTATAAAAAAATAACTAACCAACCAGCGTCACCTGTAACAGTTATATGGTGATCACTGGTGAAAGGGTTAACTAGGGGGCAATCAGGGGGCTTTATGCGGTAGTATATGGGGGTCCCTGGCGCTATAAAAAGCTGCGGCGAACCTAAATACCTACCTGCCTAACTAGCGTCACCTGGGACACTAATACGGCGATCAGAAAAATGATCGCTTATTAGGCTGGGTTCACACTGGAGCGATGCGGAAACGCCGCGAATCCGCGGCGGGTTCCCGCATCGCATGCCTCCCGGCGGCAGTTCACACTGCCCTATGCGAACTGCTGGGAGTGTCAGTGAAATGTTACTGACACCCCCAGATCAGTTCGCATATCGCAGTGCGATCTGCAAACTCGGATCGCATGGTGTGAACACCCATGCGATCCGATTCTGCTGCGGGCCAAAAAAAGGGTCCCGTGCGAATTTGCGGCGGGTGCGGCGGGTGTGGCGGGTGCGGCGGGTGCGGCGAATGGCTGAACTCGAATCGCACAGAGATCGGATGTGATTTGCACTGCAGTGCGGTGCGAATCACATTCGTTCTCATAAACCGCTGCAATGTGAACCCAGCCTTAGTGACACTGGCGACGGGGGGTGATCACGGGGTTAAACCTTTATTGGGGGGGTTAGGGGGGTACATTAGAACTAAAGGGGGCTAACTCTAACTGCCCTAACAGTTATTACAGTCACAAATGACACCAATGCAAAAAAAAAAAAAAAAAAAAAAAAAATGACATTGGTGTCACTGTGACTGGGGGGCAGGGGTAATTGGGGGGGTGATCGGGGGGTAAAGGGGGGGTGTGAGTGTGCCTGGCATGTTCTACTGTGTGTGGGATGTGTTGGTGCAACTCACTGATCCGCTCTCCTCCGTGTCGGAACGAAAAATACCGACACGGAGGAGAGAATACATCACTTCCTCTCCTGTGTTTACATTACAGGAGAGGAAGTGATGTCACCGGGGATTTCTATTCGTCGGGAGCGATCGCGAGGGGGTGGCCATGAATGAATGGCCGTCCCCTCGTCCGGGATCGCTCCCGAACGAAAACCGACCGCCGCAGGCACCGGGCGGGGGCCCGATCGGGCCCCCGACCCGCGGGAGGCAAATCACGTACATGTACGTGCTTATGCCTGCCCGTGCCATTCTGCCGACGTACATCGGCGTTAGGCGGTCGGCAAGTGGTTAAACTTCTGTCAATTGCTTTTCTTCACTACCTGTTAGGTCATCATTTACTCTATTTATAGACTTCTGCTGCTGACATTTGTTCATTTTCATTATACTTTTATTTGAAAATTCCTATTGGTTGTGATGGGTATCTGTTCTTTAACATAATACAGTGAGTTTAATAGGAAGTTTGCATGTTCTCCTGGTGCTTGCAAGAGATTCCTCCAGGGACTCAGGTTTCCTTCAATACTGCAAAGACACGCTGCTTTGTTAATTGGCTGCAGTTTAAGGTGGAAGTAAACCCATCGATTTAAACAGTTAAAAAAAAAAAGGCATGCCTGGAATGCTAACTGCACATTGGTTGTGCTCTCAGCCAAACTATCAAACCATCCAATGGCTGGTGTCATAACAAATCACATGTGCAGCACCATAGCAGTTGAATATTAAACAGAGGCAAAGATGGCAGCTTCCTTGGCTGAAAACAATGGAGTTTACTTCCACTTTAAATTGGACCTTAGTATGTGTATGTATACTTATGAGATAGGGACTTTAGATTGTAAGCTTCCTGAGGGCAGAGACTGATGTGACTGTACAATATGTACAGCACTATGTAAATTGTTTGCGCTATATACATACCGGTAATAATATTAATAATAATTAGGGCTGACCCAGATGAAATAATCCACCTGACATTTGCTACAACTTTACTATAGAACTGTTGCTTTATTACTTAAAGCAAAACTTCACTCTAGCATTAGTAAATTGATAGGAAGGTATATTAAATGTACTTGTTTGAAACTTTTTGTTACATGTATTCAGTTATTTCCTAGGAAACTGATGTCATACATGCCAGGAGTCTTCAGGAGGGGACGAGGGGTTTTCTCAGCTAAACACACCTTCCTGTATACATGCCTGAGCTAAGGGCAGATGGTTTCTAGGAAGTAAATGCTACCTGAATCATCTGCTCTTACGCAAGGTGGTCAGAAGTCTAAGCCCTTGTACACACGGCCGGAATATTTCGACGGAAAATGTCCGATCGGACCGTGTTGTCGGATAATCCCACCGTGTGTGGGCTCCATCTGACTTTTTCCATCGGAATGTCCGACCAACAAAGTTTGAGAGCTAGATATAAAATTTTACGAACAACATGATCCGATCGGACTTTGCCTGATCTTTTGTACAGAATTCAGATCGGACAAAGTGCCACGCATGCTCAGATCAAATTACGAGACCAAAGCTATTGGCTACTAGCCTGAACGTAGTCCCGTCATAACAAATGTACGTCATCACGTTCCGTACTTTTATGTGGTCCCCAATCTGATGTCAGCAACAAGTGACTGACGATGAGACTAAGGCCTCATGCACACTGGACGTTACAAAAAAGCCAGTAGCGTTAGCTGTAGAAAGATGTAGCTGTACAATGAGTTTTTCAGCGTTTTTATTTTTTCCTTTTTTTAATAAAATCATACTCCCACAAAGGGTTATGGATCAAAAATGCCTATAAATGCACAGTAGCTGCATTTTTCAGCATTTTTTGGGCATTTTTAAGCTTTTTTCAGAGTTGAAGTTTTTGTTACAGCTTAAAAACTCCTCTCAGAACTCACTAGTTTTTTTTTTTTTTTCAGACAGAAAATGCCCCTGCCAAAAACTGCTGATAACAGCCTATGTGCACATAGGATAACATGATGGGGAGTTTACTGGCTGTAGAAAAAAAACATCTGAAGCCAAAAACAGCAGCTGTAAAAACGTCCAGTGTGCATGATTGCAGAAAAGATATCACAGTAGGCTGCTCACTCACAACTTCTCTTATTCTGAAACAAAACCTTGTACTATTTTCACTGAATGCAAGGATATTTGTGATTGGAGGAGGAAGATTGTGACATTAATCTACATCTCCTCTGAAGGTTTGGCGCTGGCGCTGACATGAGACTGCAGGCTAAATAAAAAATTGAGAGCAATTAGAGTTTTAACAAACTGAATGGATTGAGACAGTAGGTGTGGTGCTGTTCTGAAAGGCAATGCAATGAATGCAATCTGCATGCTCCAATAAAGCCCTCTAACCAGTGATTATTTATAAGCAATACCATATATTGCGCAAACTTGAAATAAATAACGTGACTGGTGCTATATACAGCTAGATAGCTTGCAATGTGATAATTCATAAATGTGACAACAAGTGCACATTTTAAGTGACTAGTCCTTTTGATGAACAATATAATAACACAGTCCTTTTATAACACAGAGGGGATTATTTACTAAAGGCAAATCCACTTTGCACTGCAAGTGCACCTGGAAGTGCAGTCACTGTAGAGGGGAACAAGCAAGGAAAATAAAAAACGGCATTTTAGCTTGCACATGATTGCATGATAAAATCAGCAGAGCTTCCCCTCATTTAAGATCTTCCCCTCAGATTTACAGTGACTGCACTTTCAAGTGAACTTTCAAGTGCACTTGCAGTGCACTTGTAGTGCAAAGTAGTGTTGCCTTTCTTAAATAACCCCCAAAGTTGTTTGCAAAAAAGTGACAGGTGCTCTTCAGGCATGTATCCTTTGTGCTGGTTCTTCTTATTGTGCCCCCTAAGGTATTGAACTCACTGGAAATATTCACCCCTCGAAGGGGTATTTCACTTTCACAGTGTTTGCCACTGTGTGGCAGTTTCCAGATCCACTCCTTTAGTAACTGTTCTTTGCTTTACTCTTTTAGGTGTTCATCCGTATCACCCACATGCAGAGAAAAGATGCTCCAATAGCATAATACCGTATTTCAAAAGATTTATTGAGATTATATAGTTGAAAACATACTCACATCCACGCTGTATGTTTCAAACGTTTAAAACCAGGAAGCCGAGATGATTTGCGTTCCGCAACTCAAAACCAGAAGTGAAGCAAAAAAGCTATAAGCTCTTCCCTACGCGTTTCATCATAAAAACGTCATCTGGAGTGGCGCCATCTTGCTACACTTCCTATTCTTATTTATTTTTTTAACAAACGCTGCAATAGCCAAAGGTGGGGCACCCTTCATAAGGGGTATTTTTATTTTTCTGTGAAAAAAATAGTTTCACTTTAACATTTGCCAATAAGATGGTATAATTATAGGTTCTGGTCAGAAGGAACTTAATGAGTCAAAAAACCCTCCATCATAATATGCATAGAATAATAAATACTTCTTAGAACCAAAGTCTCAGTCCATCACAATTCCTAGAAAAAAAATGTATTCCTTATTTCAGGATGGTGGGTGAAGCCATGCAAATCATTTTTTAATACTCTATCAGCCAAATGCACATCCAGAACTGCTGGTGTATAGTGCAGATATAGCTTAATATTCTAAAGCATTGTATTCCAAACTGCATACAGCTGTTTCAGGCTTTTTGCCTATCATCAGTGCAGCGTATAAATACCATGGCTTCTATTAATAAGGGCTTGGGACCCAATGAAACAGCATAACCTTACAGGTTTACATTTGCCAACATTTTATGAATGCAGCTTTCATGTGCTTCACAATATACGGTTTATAAAAAGTAAAACTTTTTCCAGCAAAAGTCAGACCCCGCAGCATAGCTGGCCTCACAGGAGTTTATAATCAAATGCCAGTCAGACAGCCTGGCATACATACAGTAATGCAGAACTAGCTGAACCGCATTAAAATTAATAGAAGCTGAATCTATCAAACAACAAATGCCAATTTGCTGGGCTAATAGGCAAGTATGTGCCTGTCTCTGCATAGAGAGGGGGGCACTGTCCTGGAGAACTTGGATATATGGAGAAATTGGATATACCAATGCAAAAAAAAAAAAAGTTTTTAAAAATTCCAGGAGCAGTGATTTTTTTTAAAGCACTGACATTTACAAAGAAAAAAAAGTTTTACATTTCTTAACTTAAGCTCAAACTGAGCACTGAGCTCATCCCCAGTGTTGGGGAGAATCACCAAATGTTACAGTGATATGAGTGGCAATAAAAGGAAATCTCTGTATAATGAGAAGTAACATGACTAATTCTGGTCTGACTATCGATTTCACATAACCTACTGTTTTGATGACAACTGACAGTGAGTGGATCTACCTGTACTTTCTGTTCCAGTAATAACATCCATCTGGATAACATCCATCTGGACAAAGGGAAAATCTTCTCAATAGAGGAGGTTATTGAAGCCGTACACAATTTTCCCAATAGAGGAAAAACAAAAGCAATAAAAACATCATAGGTGATACACTCCGTTGATCTCTTTTTGATCAAAACTGAATAGAAGTGTTTCTGCTTTTGTTTCATTTTAGGAGCAATTGAAACTCAGCCATTTATGTAACAATTATAATTATGTACACATACTGTAGAGGAGAATTTTTAAACATTAATGCACATAGATAATATTGAAAGATTTATTATATAGCAAATAGATTTATTTAACCACTTGCGGACATTGTTTAAACCCATGGAGAGGAAGACGGAATAAACTTTGTAGGCATATTTAAAAACTTTTACAATTTTATTAATGAAAAAACAAAGACAATTAAAAAAAAACACAGTGTACTTGAGCTGGAGGGCCCCAGAGAGACCTAAAGGTAATAATATCCCATAGAGGATAATGTAAATAGTAACCTGAAAAGGGAACAACCCTATAGTTATAAACCAGGTATATATAAAGCCAGTTCAAAATATGTTGATACTGTACAGTGCCTTGCAAAAGTATTCACCCCCCCCTGGCATTTTCCATGCCTTGTTGCCTTACAACCTGGAATTAACATGGATTGTTTGAGGATTTGCATGATTTAATTTACTGAACATGCTCACAACTTTGAAGTTTTATTTTTTTTTATTTTATTGCGAAGTAAAACAACAAAAAGGACAAAATAACAGAAAAAGTCAATGTGCATAACTATTCCCCCCCTAAAGTTAATACTAAAGTTAATACTTTGTAGAGCCACCTTTTGCGGCTATCACAGTCTCTTTGGGTAAGTCTCCCGAGCTTGCCACATCTTACCACTGGGATTTTTGCCCATTCCTCCTTACAAAACTACTCCAGCTCCTTCAAGTTGGATGGTTTGTGCTTGTGAACAGTAATCTTTAAGTCTGACCACAGATTTTCTATTGGATTGAGGTCTGGGCTTTGACTAGTCCCCTTAAACCCCCCCCCCCCTTAAAGTGTTGCTTTAGCAGTGTGTTTGGGGTCATTGTCCTGCTGGAAGGGGAACCTCTGTCCTAGCCTAAAATCACACACAGAGTGGTACAGGTTTTTCTCAAGAATATCCCTGTATTTAGCACCATCCATCTTCCCCTCAACTCTGACCAGTTTCCCAGTCCTGACTCCTGAAAAACATCCCCACAGCAGGATGTTGCCACCCCTATGTTTCATTATGGGGATGGTGTTCTTTGGGTGATGTGATATATATTGGGTTTGCGCCAGACATAGCATTTTCTTTGATGGCCAAAAAGTTAAATTTTATACTCATCGGACCAGAGCACCTTCCTCCATACATTTTGCAAACTGAAAACGTGCCCTTTTGTTTTTTGCTGAAAGTAATGGCTTTCTTCTGGCCACTCTACCATAAAGCCCAACTCTATGGAGTGTACGGCTTATTGTCATCTCCAGTCTATTCCAGTCTCTGCTGTGGAACTCTGCAACTCCTCCAGGGTTACCTTAGTTCTCTGTGCTGCCTTTCCGATTAATGCCCTCATTGTCCGGTCCGTGAGTTTTGGTGTGCGGCCGTCTCTTGGTAGGTTTGCTGTTGTGCCATGTTCTTTCCATTTGGTTATGATAGATTTGATGGTGCTCCTAGGGATCATCAAAGATTTTATAACCTAACCCTGATTTGTAATTCTCAACAACATTGTCCCTTACTTGTTTGGAGAGCTCTTTGATCTTCACCACAGTATTTGGTTACTGATGCATCTTGCTTAGGTGTTGCAGCCTCTGGGGCCTTTCAAAAAGGTGTGTACAGGCATACCCCACTTTTAAAGAGGAAGTAAACCCTGATGAGTTTACTTCCTCTTTTTTTCCCTGCAAAGGTAAAGCATAATGGACTACTATGCATCGAAGTCGCGCTGTCCCCTGTAGTCCGCCGCATCCATCTTGCTTGTGGCGTCTCGCAGCTCCACCGCTGTCATTCGGCGAAGCCGCGATGACGTCACTCCTGCGCATGCGCACGGGAGTCGACAAGTGCGGCAGCTCCATTTTTGGAACTGCCGCGTTCAGTGCGCCTCCGCGCCGCTGTCTACGGCGCATGCGCCGTAGACAGCGGTGCCTGTCTTCAGGAAAATATCTCCTAAACCGTATAGGTGTAGGAGATATTGCTTGGACCTACAGGTAAGCCTTAATCTAGGCTTACCTGTAGGTCAAAGTGGTTTGTAAGGGTTTACAACCACTTTAAGTACACAATGGGGTTTATTTACTAAAGCTGGAAAGTGCAAAATCAGGCTCACTTTTGCATAGAAACCAATCAGCATCTAACATCAGCTTGTTCAATTAAGCTTTGGTAATAAAACATGGAAGCTCATTGGTTTCTATACAGAAGTGAGCCTGATTTTGCACTTTCCAGCTTTAGTAAATAAACCCCATTGTGTACTTAAAAATGAGGTATGCCTGTATATGTAATGACAAATCATGTGACACTTAGATTGCACACAGGTGGACATCATTTCACTAATTATGTGACTTCTAAAGGTAATTGGTTGCACCCGAGCTTTTTATTGGCTTCATAACAAAGGGGGTTAATACATACGCACATGCCAGTTTTTATTTCTGAAAAATAGTTTTATGTATATATTTTTCTAATTTTACTTCACCAACTTAGACTATTGTGTTCTGATCCATCACATGTAATTCAAAAAAAAAAAAAAAAAAACATTGAACTAAAGGCTGTAATGTAACAAAATAGGTAAAAAGCCAAGGGGGTGAATACTTTGGCAAGGCACTGTATTTCAAAGGAACAGAAGACTTGCTTACTTGTGGACATTGGGTATGACACAAATGCTAAATAAATATTAGCACAGGGGGCATATGTGGTAGGCCACATCCCCCCGTTCCATCAAAATGACATCCAGTACTTGCTGTGTCAAAAGCAACTTTCTAACAGTGCACTGTTGACAAGATAGAGAGATACAAAGTAACATCGTTACCCTTTTATTTAAAAAAAAAAAATCTTTTTTCAATAAAATGTGTTTCTATTTAACACCCATTAGCTGTAGTTTAGCCTAGTCTGTCCTGATCAACTCCTTCTTTCCCTTATCCCCTTAGCTGTCATTTCCCTGATGGGTTTTTTTTTTCCAAACTTTTTTTTTCATTTGGTTTGTTAATTTTTTAGTATCACATTAAAAAAAGTTGCGCAAAACTGAAAATATATGTATTATGTCTGTAAAGAATTTTGCAAACTTTTGTTGCAGAATAATACCTTTAACATTTTCTTAATGTTATATAATAAATTGTGTACGTTGTACAGTATCTATAGCAACACAATTATTTAAACTATCATTGATCAACGTAGAAGAAAGTGAGCTTTTTTAGTTGTCTATGAATTACATAAAAGATAAAATCATTTTTGCAAAACATTATCACCAAGTGTAAGCCTTCATAGTTAGGCTGAAAAAAGACACAAGTCCATCTAATTCAACCATAAAAAAATAAATAAATAAAATAAAAAATATCATACTATCCCATATACCCAATCATATACCCACAGTTGATCCAGCGGAAGGTGGAAAAAAAAACAGAAAAGCAGGATCCAATTTGCTACAGCAGGGGAAAAAATGCCTTCCTGATCCCAGAGAGGCAATCAGTTTTCCATGGATCAACTTTACCTATAAATGTTTGTAGCCAGTAATATTATGTACATCTAGGAATGAATCCAGACCTTTCTTAAAGCAATCTACTGAGCTGGCCAGAACCACCTCTGGAGGGAGTCTATTCCACATTGTCACAGATTTTACTGTGAAGAAACCTTTCCGTATTTGGAGGTGAAATCTCTTTTCCTCTAGACGTAAAGAGTGCCCCCTTGTCCTCAGTGTTGACCGTAAAGTGATTAACCCAACACCAAGTTCTCTATATGGATCCCTTATATAT
The DNA here is from genome assembly GCF_037356315.1 of Lithobates pipiens. Taxonomy (NCBI): domain Eukaryota; kingdom Metazoa; phylum Chordata; class Amphibia; order Anura; family Ranidae; genus Lithobates; species Lithobates pipiens. The sequence continues at coordinate 49,457,367 of NW_027507787.1, forward strand.
TTATACATGGTGATCATATCCCCCCCTAATCTCCTCTTCTCACATTCAGTTCCTCTAATCTTTCCTCATAGCTAAGCTCCACCATGCCTCTTATCAGTTTAGTTGCCCTTCTCTGCACTTTCTCCAGTTCCCCCATATCCATTTTGAAAACTGGTGCCCAAAACTGAACTGCATAGTACAGGGGCAAAATGATATCTTTCTCTCTGGAGTCCACACATCTCTTAATACAAGAAAGAAATTTGCTCGATTTGGAAACCGCAGCTTGGCATTGCATGCCATTATTGAGCTTATGATCTACCAAAACCCCCAGATCCTTCTCGACCATTGATTCCCCCAGTTGTACTCCCCCTAGTATGTATGATGCATGCATATTCTTAGCTCCCAAGTGTATAACTTTACATTTATCAACATTAAACCTCATTATTATTATCTGCCACATGCCCAATTAGTGCATTGACGTCCTGTAAGGACGTTATTCCACTGCATAGCTTAGTGTCATCTGCAAAGACAGAAATTTTACTTTTAATTCCAGACCCAATATCATTTATAAAGATGTTAAAAAGTAATGGTTCTAGCACTGAACCTCAGGGTAATTCTGCCTGCCTCCTCCTAAATTTACTTTGCTGTGTCCTCCGCGCTCCACCATGTTCAAACTCCAGCGCCCTGTGATTGAGCGCATGGGGTCATGTGCAGCGGCGGGGGTTGGCCTATCCACGATCGTGGTAGATCCTGGAGTCCCGCCTCTGCACATGTTCAGTCTCTGGCACTCTGTGATTGGGCAAATGGGGTCATGTGTGGAGGCTGGACTCCTTGAGCAACATTAACAGGCCAGCCCCGCCCACTGGATACACAGCTGATAACCTTAGACCATTCAGAATAAGAATCATTAATCACTGCTCTCTGAATTCTGTCTTTTAGCCAGTTTTCGATCCATTTACAAACTGATATTTCCAGACCTGTAGACTTTACCTTATACATGAGCCGTGTGTGCGGAACTGTATCGAACACTTTCGCAAAATCCAAGTATACCACGTCCACCGCCACCCCTCTGTCCAAGGTTTTACTTACCTCCTCATAAAAATAAATCTTGTTTGTTTGACAACTTCTGTCTTTCATGAATCCATGCTGCCTGTTGCTTAAAATGTTTCTTTTTCCAACAAGAACTCGTCTATGTGCTCTTTTTTTTAACTCTCCAGTATCTTCTCGACTATAGAAATTAAACTAACAGGTCTATAGTTACTTGGTAAAGACTTTGTTCCCTTTTTAAATATAGGCACCATATTGGCCCTATGCCAATCCAGTAGTACCATTCCCATCATTAATGAGTCCCTAAAAATTAGATACAATGGCTTTGAAATGACAGAGCTCAATTCTTTTAGGATCCATGGGTGGATACCATCTGGTCCAGGTGCTTTATCCACCTTTATTCTGTCTAAATATTTCTGACAATAACCCTTTTGAGCCATTGTGGATCATTTGGGGCTGTGTCACTATCACCCCAATTATGGACATGAGCTCTCCCATGATTCTTTGTATACACAGAGCTGAAGAAAGTATTTAATAAATGTACCTTCTCGTTGTCCCCAGTCACCCTCTCTAGATTATTTTGTAAAGGGCCTACATGCTCAGACCTGACTTTTTTACTATTAATATATTTGAAGAATTTTTGAGGGTTTGTCCTACTATCTTTTGCAATCTGTCATTCGCTTTGAGTTTTTGTATCCTTGATTTCCTTTTTACATATTTTGTTCCTTCATTGTTCTAAAAAAAAAGAAGCCATGTACTACTTTGTTATCCTAAAGTAAAACTAAAGGAAACATGTTTTTTCTTTAAATTTTGGATAGAGTGGAAAGGAATTAGAACATCTGTCAGGTTTTTATTGCTGTCTATGCCCCTGTTCGGGAGATTCACTCTGTTAGTCCTGTTTAACATTATCACTATAAAAGTAAAATAAAATCTCAAATTTTGGACTGTCCCCAACAAAGGGATTTCTTGGGACCCATTGGGACACCAGTTCTGGTGACCCTGGAGATAACTAGGGATCCCCTCACTTTAGAGGGATTTTCTCTCACTTCCTGTTCTGGCTATGGGACAGGAAGTGAAGAGAAATCTCCCCCATGAGAAACAGATAATATAAACTTTACAGTGGTTATAACCCTTCCTCACTCTATTCAAAATGAAGAAAAAAGTTCTACTTTAGGCAATGACAAAGATATTGTTGAATAAACATGCCCATAGCAGAAATGTTAAATTATGCTGGTCCAGGGTGTAAAAGTGTGAGAGCTGAAGTGGATAAATAAAAGACTACTATTTTCAACAAACAGTTCATAGGAAATTATCTTGTTGCCTGACAACACACAAACGCAGCAGCCTAATGTACACCATTCTCCGATAGTATAGTGCACAATAAAGCCTTTTTTTGATAGATTCTAGTTCATAGCTTAGTAGCTCAATCGTCAGTAAAGCCCAACATCTAATGGTTAATCTAACAATGGAGGCTGTTCCCTGACGAATTGTTGCCTATTGAGAATGGCAAAATGAGCAGAGAACCCAGGTGACCTCTACAGAATGAATCAATATACCCACACACATGTACAAATTTACCTAGCTACCGCAAAGCAAAACTACAAATTATTCCATTAGGATTTACAAATACAGACATCTGAGTAATAAGGACACAAAGAAGTGTATCATCACATCAAGTTTCAGTTCATGTTCTATATGGGCCCTTTAAAAATCATCAGTTTGTCTGCAAATACTCATTCTACAATGACACAAACTATACAGGTGTAAAATGGTTATGTGTAACATGACTTCTAATGCCGCGTTCACACGATCGGACTATCTGGTGGACTTAGTCCGGCGGACAATCCGACGGACTTTGCAGCTGAGGTCCGCCGGACTTTCAAGTGAATGGACTTGGCCACACACAATCACTCCAAAAGTCCGGCGGATTCGAAGGTGATGATGTAGAATAAGAAAGTTCATAGCCAGTAGCCAATAGCTGCCCTAGCATCAGTTTTAGTCTGCCGGACTAGCACACAGACGAACGGATTGTCTGCTAAAAGCCGAGTCCGGTGGACAATTTTGAAGCAAGTTTTATTTCTAAGGCCGTCTGACTTTTGGGAAGAAAAAGTCCGCTGGAGACCTCGCATGATCGAATTGTCTGGCAGACTCTAAGTCCACCGCATAGTCCGATCGTGTGTACGCGGCATAGCAGAAATCACAGTCTTGCATATGACTTGTTTGGTCCAGGTAATGTAGGTTATCAATGTGCAAGTCCAATGTTTAATAACAGAATGTGTGCAGTTCAGTGAGGTTTGTTCATTCCCAGGCCAATGTTTAGGCTGGGTTCATACTGCAGCGGTTACGAGAACCGGATGTGATTCGCACCGCACTGCAGTACATATCACATCCGATCTCTGTGCGATGCGAGTTCAGCCATACAGATAGTATGGCTGAATTCACAAGGCACATGGCCCAAACTCGCACAGGACCCTTTTTGTGGTCCGCAGCAGAATCGGATCGCATGGGTGTACACACCATGCGATCCGATTCCTGTCCGAGTTTGCAGATCGCACTGCGATATGCGAACTGATCTGGGGTGTCATTGTTTCACTGACACTCCCAACAGTTCGCATAGGGCAGTGTGAACTGCCGCCGGGAGGTATGCGATGTGGGAACCCGCCGCCGATTCGCGGCATTCCCGCATCGCTGCAATGTGAACCTAGCCTTAATAACAGAATAGGGTTAATTTACTAAAGGAAAATAGGCTGTTCATTTTTCAATGAAAGGTGACATAACAGTCCCCCACTTTATATCACCATCTCTCATCTTTACAGCACAATTCCCCCCTTTACATCACAGTCCCACATCTTTACCTCAAAATCTCCCATCTTTACATCACAGTCTCCCATCTTTATATCACAGTGCTCCCTCTTTACATCACAGCCCCCCCCTCTTTACATCACAGCCCCCCATATTTACATCACAGTCCCCCCTTTTACATCACAGTTGCCCCTTTACAACACAGCCCCCCACCACATCAAAAACCCCTTTTTATATTATAGCACTCCCCCTTCACATCACAGCACCCCTGTTAAATCTCAGTGCCCCCCTTTATATAGTGGACTACTGTGTACAAAACTGCCTGCTTTAACAGTACAGTTCCTCTTACATCAGTGTGCTCCTCCCTTCCCCTTCCCTTCCTATCTTAACTTTCATAGTAGAGGGCAGGAAGTTTGATATGTCTGGGTGGATGGCAAGAGCTCCCCAACTTCTCCTGTTAACAAGTGAGTGATTGGTTGCTGGGACTGCCCCGCAGCGTAGCTACCAACTGGCTGCCTAAATTGAGCAGCTCCCACTCTCCCTGTATCACACCTCCCGTTCTCTGTCCTGCTGTGAAGATGTAAGAAGCAGCAAGCGGAACAAAGAATGCACTGGCACCTAAATTGCCCTACAAAATCAACAACCTGTTTGTCTTTAGTAAATGAACCTCAATGCATGCAATACAGTGTGATTTGTTCGTTGCAGTAAAATTTATATCTCGTTTGTGTCATCTGTAAAATGCCTGCACCTCACTGGCTTTGCAATCTCACCTGCGATGGGCCCCCAGCACAATAGTACATGGGACCTCCTGCAAGTATTTGTGTACCAGACTGAACTTTTTTTTATCCAAATTGAACAAACAGTAGGTGATGAGCATTATTGCTGTTTGAGAATCATTGGTTGATTGATACTATGAAATTATCATGATAAATTCCATAGAGTGATATTTGCTATTTAACTGGTATTTACTATGACACTAAGCTGAATATGTTGGTATATTAGGAATGAGTGAGTGACCACAGAGATAAAAACAAGCATTTAGATGTAAGAGCAGTTACAAACGTTTGATCTTAATCTTACCAAATAATTCTAAAGCTTCGTACACACGATCGGACTTTGCAACAATAAAACCATGGAATTTTGTCCGAAGGTTGTTGGCTAACAATAATGAACGTAGTAACAAACTAGACGTACTACGTGGTTTTTCAGCTCTTTAGTGCCACCCTTTGGGCTCCTTCTGCTAATTTAGTGTTAGTAGAAGTTTGAGTGTTGATTCGCACTTTTATTTTCACGTTTTTCATTTATCGCTTTTCATTTCATGCTTTCAGTTAGTTTCTGAATGGCCGTTCGTCAACCAGACATGTTGCGGAATCGGAGGAGATAACGTGTTATTTATTATTGGCCTTGACATTATTTTTTTGTTGAATAATGATTTGATTTGGTAAATTTTCTATATTTTTGGATGCATATAATGCACATTTTGGTTATTTTATAGCATATAGCATGTCAAATTTTTTTATTTTTTTTAATTTGTGGAGAATAATACTTGACTATGTGTTTTAATTCAAATGACAGTTTGGGAGTAGGCAGTTGCATTTTAAAAAATACCATGTAAAATTGACAAGGGACACCAACATAGTTGTATCTTTGTTCTTAAAAACTAGGGGATAATGGTGTTGTGATAACTTGCACAAATAAAAAAAACATAATAATATTATTCTTGAAGAAAAAAAAGCCTTTGAAAATGTGTTTGCAAAAACTCCATCAGTATCACCAGCAAAGTAGCTTCATTATTATCCTATTAAAGAAGAAGAGAATGTGCACCGCATTTGGAGATTTCATAATTTGCCACGTCACGAATGTTAATTCTCCATTACGAATGCTAGTTTACAAGACCAGCCGCTTCTGCTTCCGAGCATACGTGTTTTATACTCTGGACTTTTGTCAGACGGACTTGTATACACACAATCGAAAAGTCCGACAACAAACATTTACATTTGTAAATATAAAACCTTAGCACCTTCAGTATCGGCCCTGACGGTATCCACCTTGGCTATATATGACTTGTTGCACTGCCGATATTCATGGAAATATAATTCCCCCTTGATGCCCTTGTTACACCATTCCTATTTTTTGCCTGGTTCCTTGGATAAAGGGTTTAGGTCATGGTTTTTAGATGACAAATCCCAACTTCACCATGTGACCGAAAACTCTAAAGTGAAATCTATGTGATTAATATGTGGCCCATCAAGATATAGGTACATGGATATTTGGCAACATACTAAGTTATCTCATTTTGTAGGCAGTTTATAGTAAACCTATTCGATCATTAAACAAATGAACTAAAATAAAGGCAATATTTTGATGGGCGGATTATCCCCAGCATTGTATATCACAGTTTTATAAAACGTTGTGTCTTTTCCAGAATCTGGATATCCAGCGTATCTAACCCATTGGGAAACAGACCTACAGTCCAGTCTTGATAATACACAAAGAGATAAGATTCTGATACTTTCTCACGTTATCTCCCTTTCTTCCAGAATAGAGGAAATTGACTATAAATTGCTTGTTAGGTGGTACTGTATGCCTGTTAAGTGGCATTCTCTTTTAATTCTCTTCTATGCTGGAGAGAATGTGGAGGCCGTGCTACTCACGCTCATGTATGGTGGTCCTGCCCTTTCATTCAAAAATATTAGCAGACAGTTATTAATATGGCATTTATAATACAAAAATATATAATCTAGTTTAATCCTTGGGTTATTCTTTTTCACCTTACTTTACAATCAATATCTAGATATAAAAACTCAATAATAGGGATGTGCGAATGGTTTGGCCAGAGCATAAGTTCAACCCAAACTTTGGTTATTTGGATGTTCTGCGAACACTGAACAATATGCGGTGTTCATGGAAAATTCAGAATGCCGTTAAAGTCTATGGGACACTAACATGAAAAATCAAAAGTATTAATTTTAAAGGCTTATATTCAAGTTATTATCATAAAAAAATGTTTGGGGACCCGGGTCCTGCCCCAGGGAACTTATATTAATGAAAAAAATGTTTTAAAAACACCCGTTTTTTCGGAAGCAGTGATTTTTTAATGCTTAAAGTGAAACAATAAAAATGAAATATGTGCCTGGGGAGTGTGTATAGTATGCCTGTAAAGTGACACATTTTCCTGTGTTTAAACAATACAACAGAAAAATGAAATTTCTAAAGGAAAAATTGTCATTTAAAACTGATTGCGGCTGTAATGAATTGTCAGGTCTCGGCAATATAGATAAAACTCATTGAAAAAAAGAGCATGGAGCCTCCCCCCCCCCCCCAGTCCATTACCAGACCCTTTTGCTATAATAAATACCCCCCAAAAATATATACAAAAACGTTTTTTTCCCTCAGTTTAGGCCAATATGTATTCTTCTAAATATTTTTGGTAAAAAAAAAAATCACAATAAGTGTATATTGATTGATTTGCGCAAAAGTTATAGCGTCTACAAAATAGGGCATTGTTTTATAGCATTTTTATTACGATTTTTTTTACTAGTAATGGTGACGATCTACGATGTTTATTGGGACTGCAACATTATGGCGGACACATCAGACAATTTTAACACATTTTTGCACCCCCTTGTGGCCACAGGGTGAAGCGACATTACATAACGTTGTTTTGCCCAGCCGTGCCATTCTGGCGCAGTACAACTGCGGCGGATGGTTGACAAGTGGTTAACCTCCCTGGCGGTATGATTATTTCAGATTTTAGGTGCTTAAAGCGGTACCATTATTTTGTATGGAAATTTGACGTTTTATATTGTAGTCCTGTAATTCTTAGGATTATTTCACTTAAATCTGTCCGGGTATGATAAAGTTTGAAAAATGAAATCATAAAGTATAATATACTAAATAATTAGACCAAATAATATAATAATAATAATAATAATTAAATAATGTAATCAAATCAAAAACACAGAAATTTGCTCAGTTGCAGAATTGTCACTGTCACTACTTTTCAGTATTTGATGACGGATCTCCCCACAAATCGATATTGCTCAATTCTGCGAGTGATTCGAATTTATTATTGCTGTTTTCTAGCTGGTCTAAAACCATTTTTGATGTAAAGGGACAGCTTTGGTTGCTATGGACAATCTCCAGTTTCCAGGCATAAAGAACAGTTTTTATAATATAAAACTGCAGAAACCACTAGGGACAAAGGGGATGTGAAATAATTACATACAGCAATGTAATCTGTAAGATTCCATTATACTGTATGTAATGTGTGTGTTTTACTTTTTGAATTTGGCGCCGTTCTGTGCGTCACAACAGAGCCCGGCGATGTGATACATTGAACGGAGGATGAGCTGCTCACAGTGCACGGGGGACATCGCTGGATCCAGGGGGCAAGGTAAGTAAACTCATCCTGGATCCAGAGATGCGATCCCGAGTCGGGCTCGGGGTGACTGCTTTTGGTTCTGAATTTTCATCCCGAGCCAGACTCGAGAATATCACCAGGGGGGTTAAAGGAATATTTCATTTTTATTGTTTCACTTTAACCACTTACAGACCAGACCATTTTGCTGGTCAAAGACAAAGACCACTTTTTGCGATTCGGGACTGCGTCGCTTTTACTGACAATTGCGCGGTCATGTGACGTGGCTTCCAAACAAAATTGACGTCCTTTTTTTCCCACAGATAGGACTTTCTTTTGGTGGTATTTGATCACCCCTGCGGGTTTTATTTTTTGCGCTATAAACAAAAATAGAGCGACAATTTTGAAAAAAACGCATTATTTTTTACTTTTTTTTATAATAAATGTCCCCCAAAAATATATAAAAAAACATTTTTTTCCCTCAGTTTAGGCCGATACATATTCTTCTACATATTTTTGGTAAAAAAATCGCAATAAGCGATTATTGATTGGTTTGCGCAAAAGTTATAGCGTTTACAAAATAGGGATAGTTTTATGGCATTTTTATTAATAATTTTTTATTATTATTTTTTTTACTAGTAATGGCGGCGATCAGCGATTTTTATTGTGACTGTGACATTGCGGCGGACACATCGGCCATTTTTGACACATTTTTGGGACCATTGTCATTTATACAATAATCACTGCTATATAAATGCAGTGATTCCTGTGTAAATGACACTGTCAGTGGCCAGTGGGTGGCAGTGTAGGGGTTAAGTGTTCCTAGGGGTGTGTTACTAACTGTGGGGGGGTTGGGCTTTCATTTAGTGAACACTGATCTCTGCTCCAATCACATGGAGCAGAGATCAGCGTCACTAGTTGCTAGGCAGAATGGGGAAATGCTGTTTACGCGGCATTTCCTCCATTCAGCCGTCCGGTGAGACGATCGTGGGTATGCCCGCGGCGATCGAGTCCGCGGGACCCGCGACCGGACTCACGGGGGTCCCGACCGGCATGCGAGTGATGGCAGGGCGGCATTGAAGATTGGACGTACCTGTACGCCAATATGCCTGCCCGTGCCATCCTGCCGACGTACATCGGCGTGCGCTGGTCGGGAACCGGTTAAGCATTAAAAAAAATCACTGCTTCCGAAAAAACATCCGTTTTTAAATTTTGTTTTGCATTGATACATGTCCCTTGGGGCAGGACCCGGTCCCCAAACTATTTTTATGACAATAACTTGCATATAAGCCTTTAAAATTAGCACTTTTGTTTATTCATGTTCCTGTTCTATAGACTTTAATGGTGTTTGTGTGTTCTGCCAAATTTTTGGCCTGTTTGGTATGTTCTGGTGTGAACCGAACCGGTTAGGGGGGGGGGGGGGTGTTCAACTCAATAACCCCGCATTTGTTAAACACAGCAAAATCCTTAATACCTATGTACTGGAAGCAAAAGTCTACACTAAACTTAGCTCAATGGTTAGGAAAAATAGATCATATATGTTATAAAGAAGAATTTAGGTACAATACCATGGGCATGGTTGACAAACATTTAAAGATATGGGCATGCTGGTTTGATTTTAAAACGACTTTGTAATATTATAATACAATATTAGATCCCTGATATTATAGTATTCTAATGGCATAAAGTTGTCAGATGATATAATATATAATATTTGGATAGATATGGTGCAATAGAAGCTCAATATACTTGTTATTTGTAATCCCAGGCCTGGAATTGAACATTGCATTGGCATTTATCACCCTTTTTTTTCTTTCTTTTTTTCTTTTTTTTTTGTCCTCCCTTCCTCCTTCCCTATTCCTTTCCCTTCTTCCTTAGATTTTTGCTTTTGTAGTTTTGGTAAAAATAAAAAAATGCTCTATAAGCAGAGATATTCATATTTAAATAACATATTTGTTGTCTGAATTGTTCCCTTTTTCTTTCTGTAAAAGCTAAAATACCTGACTATATTTTATTGTTCTTTTTGTGTTTGGAATGGCAATAACAAGTAATTAAATAATAATAAAAAAGCAAAAACAAAAGGTGCGCAAAATCTTTTTTATTTCTATAGCAATCACAGCCTGTGTCCTGTCAAAATGATGCTGAGTGGTACCCTTGCTCCCTGTGTAAATGCAGGGAGCATGGGCTTTGCTGATTACAAAGCTATAGGTGTGCCTCAGTTGGGTGCATTGGCAGATCTCTGCATAAAGAGAGGTCCAAGTCTGCATTTCCAGCCAGGGACAGATTTTTCTACTCAGGCTGTGGCAGCTATATAACATAATGTACACCTTTTGTTTTGATATGCAGGGACTGTATTTAGCTAATGCATTAGAAAAATTGCATTTAAAACATTTAAAAAAAAAAAGCTCAATGAATGGCAGCTACCTTTAATGATGTTTGAACAAATAAAGATCTGCTGTAGCAAGAAAATAAGCTGCAAGGCTTTGCACATCTATTGTTTTGATTCACCAGGGATACATATATTATCTGATTCAAACTTAAGATTCAGTTGAGCTTTAATTACAGTCCACATTACAGTAATTATGGCACACTCCATCTATATGTGTAAATCACACAATTAGGTTTAATTACAACTGTATGCAGAAATAAGTATTTCTTATTATATTAACCTACTTTGGGTCATGTCTTTTTACGTTTTTCACAAATGTTAAAAGCAGCCTTTTTTTTTTCTTTTTTTTTTGCACAAAATGACTATATACATTTCCTGGACGCAGAGACCATAAAGGATACAATTTTAGCAGCTGCATTTTTTTACGTCACATTATATTTGTGCAATTGTTCATCAAATGAAAATTTTCATGAAAAAAAAAATACACTAAAATTAATGTTCGTACACACAAACACAATATAATACCCGATTTTGGCTAAATAAAAAAGACGAGGTTGCATCGACTAAAGGGATGTCAAGCATTTTGCATGCTAGTCAAATTGCAAATATTACCAATATTACCTAAAATATTTCATAGACAGACAGACTTTACCTTTACAGGTTATCAATTTAGAGCTAACCAAAAATGATGGCCCTGTAATTATTGTATTCACACCAGCATTTGTGGCACAATCGTTGTGTGTGCATTTGTATTCATTTGTATGCACAGGAGGGATAGGTGTGTTTTAAAAAAAAAGATAAAATGTATTACAATTTCACTTTTTCAAATGTTATCTTTTTTTCATTTTTCATTTGCCTTTATTGCTATCACATGGGGATAAAAAGCCCCCTGTGTAATAGCATGGGCAGGTGATACATCCTCTTTATGTAAACATCAGGGGTCTATGAGACCCCCAATGTCTCTTTTTCCCTCACTGCAACTAAAAAAGCACTGATTGTGCTTAGTTAGCTGTTTCTTCTGGTATAGGATCTGGGGAATCAATGAACTGAAATCAGAAGTGATGAAAAGCCCCCCCGTGTAATAGCATGGGCAGGTGATACATCCTCTTTATGTAAACATCAGGGGTCTATGAGACCCCTAATGTCTCTTTTTCCCTCACTGCAACTAAAAAAGCAGGATTGTGCTTAATTAGCTGTTTCTTCTGGTATAGGAGCTGGGGAATCAATGAACTGAAATCAGAAGTGAAGAAATGCTCATAGGATCCAGCCAGCTTCATTACTCACAGGGGAGATGCCCCTCAATCTTTTCCTGCTCTCACAGCAGGAGGAGTTTACCGTAGGAGGCAATATGAAGGGGAAGGGGGGGTTGGGAGGAAATGGTTCCTTCTCATTACAGTAAAAATGATCAGGCATCTGTAAAGGATCTGTTTTAACTACTTGAAGTCCAGGGTGTTTTAAAATGGCCCAAGGATGGCAAGTGTTTAAGGAAGTGCTCCAGTCTAGTGCATATCATTTTAAAATGATACTAAAAGCTTGAAAGTTTTTTCCTAAAAACACACTGTGCGGATCACCCTGGCCCCCAGCCCATCAGGATTTGATTGACAGAAGCTGAAGCCAATGGCTGGCTCCCACTGCTGCCTTTGTGTCCTATGAGAGCAGGGAGAGGGACCAGCACTGTTGCAGATAGGCACAGCACTTGATCAAAAAAGGACTCAGGAGGATGTATTTAGGGAGGGGGGGGGGTGGTGGGAACAATTAGTAGAAAGTTTTTTTACGTTAAAGTAGAGTTCCAGCCTCTAAAAAAAAAAAAAGTATTTACAAATACGGTAGCTGATGACTTTTAATGTAAGGTCTCTTACCTGTCTAGACATCCCGCGATTTAGGCAACCTGAAGCCGATTCGACCATCGGCTCGGATGCAGGCACCAATATTGTAACTAAGGTTTTTAGGCTTTACTGCCGGGTTCCTACTGCGAATGCGTGAATCACACTGTGCTTTTTGAATGGCCTGTCATCTTCTGGGACACGGAACAGGTCCCAGAAGACAGCGGGTGGGAAGGAAGAGGGGCCAAGCCAACTATGGAGATAACATACCTTGCCGTAGCGAGGTTAGGACAGAAGTCCTGCTGGAAAAACACAAAAAAGGCACAAAACGGAAAAAAAGGATAGTTCTAATTTAGCCTGGAACCCGCTTTAATGCAGGTAATGCATTAGGGTAAAAAAAATGTTAGTTTTAGAACCACTTTAAAATAAGAAGATGTTGAAATTCTTGAATTATTGCATAGCCAAAACATTTTTTATAGCAAAACAAATCTGCTGTTAGTTTATTTTTATTTTTTTGTGTCTGTATCTGGTTGGTGAGATTTTCCTTCACTTCCTATACCAGAGAGGCACAACAGCAGAAGTGGGAGGAGATCTCAAAAAATTCCTCAAAAGCAAAGGGAATTCCCCTTTTAAGACAGTTATCACTAGAACTAAACAGGCGTCCCTATTGGAGGATTCTCCCTCTCCTCTCCAGCAGGATATAGTCGGGAATACAAACCTGACACAAGTTCTAACCCTTTCACACCATATGAAAACAGGAAAAAATTGTTGGCTTCACATACACTTGAATGCATTGCATCCTACAAATTTCTGAAAGTAAATAAAAATAAATCAAAGACCTGACAATTGTATGGAGCAGGATAAGATCTGGATTATCAGAGGTCCTGGGGCTTCAAACAACGGTATCAATATTATTGTTCACAGATAGGGTTGTTGGTTTTGGACAATGAGCTGATATTGTGTAAGGCTGGATTCACCCTTATGCATTTTTAGTGCTTTTTGCATTTTGCTGATTTGCACTACAGTCCATTTAACATGGTTTCCTATGGAACACGTTCTGTAGTGCAAATTTGCAAAATTCAAAAAGCACAAAAAATGCATAGGTGTGAATCCAGCCTTATGTGACTAGCCTTAAAGCTTACATAGCATAGGATTGGTCTTTTCATCATGCAAAATGTGTTGGAATAAAATACAGCATTTGACAGCCAAAACAAAAGCTGATGGTTGTTTTGATCTTTCATTAGCGATAAGTTTGACAGAAAAATGTAATGCTTTGTTAGGAGATTTTCAAAAGCGGAATTTTTCTTAGCTAGAACAAGTATGAACCAAATATTTGTTATTTTCTCATAGATAATATGTTCTTAAAAGACAAAAGTATAATTACTGAATGTGCCTCTCAATTCTCTGCTAACAAACTAGTTTTGTTTTCAAGGAAGAATTTGTATTCAGCAGCCAGATGTAACCTGCTGACCTGCCTATATGATTTAAACAGGGAAACGCAATTATACCCTACTACTCCTTCCCAGATGAGAAACTGGACTACGGAATGTAACAAGAGCTTGTGGAGGTCAGCAGATTTATAATATTTAGATATCATCATGATTTGGTGCAGATCCCTTTTTTTATTATAACCTCAAGTTATACAAGCCCACAAATGACACAGCAGTCCTTATGTCAAACACCTATTGGAAGATTGGTAGTTCAAGCCAATGTACAATTTTCTAAATGGACAACAATTTAATAGATATTAATCACTTAGGGTTTTACTCCCTTGTAAGAGAAATATAGGATTTTTTTTTTTTATCCCATAATCATACTTATCTAGGTGGATGCAGCATTGGTCCGATGCTGCATCTGTCCCCCAGGGCCTCTTCACTGAGAACTGAGTGATCAAATGTTGCCGTTGGCTCACTTCTCTCACCTTCCCAAGTAGAGAGCTGCTACCTGTGAGTAAGCAGCTCTCCGCTCTGCTCCTCCACGCTCATTGGAGTGCTGAGCTGTGAAGGGACGGGGAGCGGGCGTCTCAGCAGCTCGCTGAGATGCCTATTAGTCCAGGTACCTGGCGGATCCAGACTTCCAGAGTCAGGATGAGGTGGTGCCTGATATTGGTGATGACTTCAGCAGAGAGCGGACTTCAGACTACTCTCTGCTTAAAACAGGTCAAAGGAGCGCAAAGCGAATTGCACTCCTATGACCCATAGGAGAAGCCCAGCCAAATGAGCTCAGGCTGGACTTCCTTTAAAGACGAGTTATTTTACCTGACAATTGCGTGGGCTTGCGACGCTGAACCCAAATAAAATGGAAGTCCTTTTTTCCTCACAAATAGAGCTTTTTTTTCTTTTTGGTATTTGATCACCTCTGCGGTTTACATTTTTTTATGCCATAAGCAAAAAAGTCAGACAATTTTGAAAAAAGCACAATAATTTTTACTTTCTGCTATGAAACATATCCAATTAAAAAATTGAAAGAAATGTAATTTCTTCATGAATTTAGGCCAATATATATTCTGCTACATATTTTTGGTAGAAAAAATCCCAATAGGTGTATATTGATTGGTTTGTGCAAACGTTATAGCGTCTACAAACTATGGTTTATATATATATATATATATATATATATATATATATATATATATATATATATATATATATATATATATATATATATATATATATATATATATATATATAGTAAACTGGGATTTTTAACTATTTTATTTCTTTATGCTAGTAATGGCATTGACTTATAGGGGGACTGTGATATTGCTATGGACAATCGGACCCTAATTTACACTTTTGACACTTTTTGAGGACCAGTGACACTAATATATTGATCAGTGCTATTGGTGACCTGAGTCCTGCCCCAGGAGACCTGTATCAATGCAAATTTATTTTTTAAAACAGCTGTTTTTTCAGGACCAGTGATTTTGATAATGCTTAAAGTGAAACAATAAAAGTGAAATATTCCTTTAAATTTCATACCTAGGGGGTGTGTATAGTATGCCTGTAAAGTAGCACTTGTTTCCCGTGCTTAGAACTGTCTCTGCACAAAGTCTCATTTCTGAAGGAAAAAAATTTTAAAAGCACTCGCGGCTATAATGAATTGTCTGCTTCCTGTAATACAGAGAACAGTCATTGAAAGTAATTTATAAAAAATAATGCGTGGGGGTCCCCCCAAATTCAATTACCAGGCCCTTCAGGTCTGGTATGGATATTAAGGGGAGCCCTGCGTCCAATTTAAAAAAAAAAAATTACATGGGGTTCCCCCCAAATATCCATACCAGACCCTTGATCCGAGCATGCAACCTGGCAGGCCACAGGAAAAGAGGTGTTCAAGTCGAACATGAGTTTGACTCGAACAAGAAGCTCATCCCTAATCCAGAGCTGTAGTCCTTTTCCTTTCTTCACTATATTGTAACATATAGTTCACTATGGGAACAAGCATATAAAGGGGTTGGACAAAAATATGTAAACACAGGTGTGAAAGTGATATGTTTTGCATTGAAAGTGTAAGTGTAACATGTAACATTCTTTTGCTTCCGCTGTGTGATGCCTAGTTAGTCAGGTTTAAAAAAGACATAAGTCCAAAAAAAAAAAAGCATGCAATCCCATATATCCCAGCAAAGCGTGATCCAATTTCCTACAGCAGGGGGGAAAAATTATTTCCTGATCCCCCGAGAGGCAATCGGATAATTCCTGGATCAACTTTACCTATAAATGTTAGTAACCTGTTATATTATGTATATTTAGAAAATAATGCAGGCCTTTTTTAAAGCAATCTACTGAGCTGCCAAGAACCACCTCTGGAGGGAGTCTATTCCACATTTTCAAAGCTCTTACTGTGAAGGAACCTTTCCGTATTTAGAGATGAGATCTCTTTTCCTCTAGACATAAAGAGTGCCCCCTTGCCATCTGTGATGACCTTAAAGTGAATAACTCAACACCAAGTTCACTATATGGACCACTTATGTATTTGTACATGTTGATCATATCCCCCCTTAACCTCCTCTTTTTAAGAGAGAATAAATTCAGTTCCTCTAATCTTTCTTCATAGCTGAGCTCTTCCATGCCTCTTATCAGTTTGGTTGCCCTTTCTTTGCACTTTCTC
This sequence comes from Lithobates pipiens, assembly GCF_037356315.1. NCBI lineage: Eukaryota > Metazoa > Chordata > Amphibia > Anura > Ranidae > Lithobates > Lithobates pipiens. Next base: position 49,473,874 of record NW_027507787.1, read on the forward strand.
CAGTTACCCCATATCCTTTTTGAGAACTGGTACTCAAAACTAAATGGCATATTCCAGATGAGGTCTTATTAATGATTTGTACAGGGCCAAAGATATCTCTCTCTCTCCCTGGAATCCATACCTCTCTTAATACAAGAAAGGACTTTACTTGCATTGGAAACTGCAGCTTGGCATTGCATGCCATTATTAAGCTTATGGTATACAAAACCCTCAGATCCTTCTCCACTATGGATTCCCCCAGTTGTACTCCCCCTAGTATGTATAAGGCATGTATATGCTTAGCTCTCAAGTGCATAACTTTACATTTATCAACATTAAATCTCATTTGCCACATAATCGCCCAATTAAACAGTGCATCCTGTAAGGATGTCATTCCACTGCATAGCTTGGTGTCATCTGCAAAAACTGAAATTGTACTTTTAATCCCAGAACCTATATCATTTATACAGATATTAAAAAGTAAGGGTTCCAGCACTGAACCTTGGGATACACCTCTGAATCATTAACCACTACTCTCTGAATTCTGTCTTTTAGACAGTTTTCTGTCCATTTACAAACTGATTTTTCCAAGCCTGTGGACTTTACCCTACACATTCGTTTTGTGTGGGGAATTGTATCAAATGCTTTTGCAAAATCCCAGTATATTACATCAACAGTCCCCCTCTGTCCAAGGTTTTACTTACCTCCTCATAAAAAGAAATCAGTTTTTTTTTTTTTACAATTTCTGTCTTTCATGAACCCATGCGGTCAGTTGCTTAAAATATTTTTTTCAGCAAGAACTCATCTATGTGATCTTTTATTAAACTCTCCAGTATCTTGCCAACGATAGAAGTTAAACTAACAGGTCTATAGTTACTTGGTAAAGACTTTGATCCCTTTTTAAATATAGGCATCACATTGGCCCTACATCAATCCAGTGGTAAAATTCCAGTCATTAAATACCGTATATACTCGAGTATAAGCCGAGATTTTCAGCCTCTTTTTTGAGGCTGAAAGTGCCCCCTCGGCTTATACTCGAGTCACCGCTGTCTGACTGCTCGATCAGCGTATCGAGCAGACAGACGGCGGACATTAAAATTTAAAAGCCGCGCCTCCTTCTCCGCCTCCGCCTGTGATAGGCGGAACACTGAATTTCCCAGCAGTCAGTGTTCCACCTATCACGGACATCCGCTCATTCTCATACTACGGACGAGTATGAGAGGATGTCCGTGATAGGCGGAACACAGGCTGCTGGGAAATTGAGTGTTCCGCCTATCACAGGCGGAGGCGGAATTTTGAATTGTAGAATGGCCGCCGAGAAGAGCGGCGATCCATCGGCACGGCACGGGACGGAGGAGGCACGGGACGGAGGAGGCACGGCACGGGACGGAGGAGGCACGGGAAGGAGGAGGCACGGCACGGGACGGAGGAGGCACGGGACGGAGGAGGCACGGCACGGGTCGGAGGAGGCTCGGGACGACGGCGGCTCGGGACGGAGGCTTGGGACACAGGTAGGCTGGACACACACACAAGGCTGCACGGACACACACACACACACACACACACACACACACACACACACACACACACACACACACACAAGGCTGCACGGACACACACACACACACACACACACACACAGGGATGGATGGATGGATGGATACACACACACACACACAGGGATGGATGGATGGATGGATACACACACACACACACACACACACACAGGGATGGATGGATGGATGAATATACACACACACACACACACACACACACAGGGATGGATGGATGGATGGATGGATGGATACACACACAGGGATGGATGGACGGACACACACACAGGGATGGATGGACACACAGGGATGGACGGACACACACACAGGGATGGACAGCCATGTCTCACCCTCGGCTTATACACGAGTCAATAAGTTTTCCAGTTTTTTGGGGGTAAATTGGGGGCCTCGGCTTATATTCGGGTCGGCCTATACTCGAGTATATACGGTAATCCCTAAAAAGGAGAAACAATGGCTTTGAAATGACAGAGCAAAATTATTTTAGGATCCGTGGGTGGATGCCATCTGGTCCAAGTGCTTTAGCCACCTTCGTTCTGTCTAAATATTTCTGGATCATATCACTTTTGAGCCATTGTGGATATTTGGGGCTGTGTCAATACCATCCCCATTATGGACATGAGCTTGCCCATGCTCCTTTGTATACACAGAACTGAAGAAAGTATTTCATACATTTGCTTTATCTTTGTCCCCAATCACCCATTCTACATTATTTTTCAAAGGGCCTACATGCTCAGACCCAACCTTTTTACTTCTAATGCATTTGAATAGTCAGGGCTTTTTTTTCTCAGAAAATAGGTGCAGGAACTCAACCATGATTTCTCAAAAAAAAACTCCCCACTCCACACAAACCCTCCAAACCGCATCAAATAGTGAGTGTGGTCAGATTTCACTAACAGTGGAAGGGGCAATAAATACCAGGAGTGCATTTTGTACAGAGTGCAGAGTTTTGGAGGGGGGGGGGGGGGTGTTACAGAGTGCAGAGTTCAGCCTTCTTCCACAGCTGGTTACCTCTGCATCCCCTATCCTGCTCACTTTCACCCCTCCTCAACTTTGACCTCTGCATGCAACCCCCTTTCCACTGTCTCCATCTTCTTCTTCCTTCCTTAAAAGCTCCGGATCTTCCACTTGTCTTACTTGCCGGCTCTAGTACACTGTAGGTGGCTCTGCCTCCTTCACTTGCAGGGGGATCATTCAGTTGGGGTGCTGGGATCTGCATCTGCATCTCCCTGGTACCCATCCTGCACTTAGTGGCAGTCAACTCAGGAGATCAGATCTATGGGAACCGTTGGGAGACAAGCTTTCACTTTTAAACACAGAAGCTGGACTTCTGTGTTTGAAAGCGATAGTGGTGATCAGAGAGCAGAGGGCCTGAGCCAGAGGTGGTGGAACTGAGTTCCACCAAGTTCCAGCTGAAAAAAAACCCTGTGAATAGTCATGTTAGTGTTTCAAGATGGCAAGAGGTGCTGTTTAGCTGGTGCCTCTATGACTGAAATTGACAGTTTAATTGCGGTGTGGAGAGGTACAGTATCAAAGGCTACGATGGCATATACAAAAAAAGTTAAGGATGGCAGATCCTTACAGTAACTTTCTATAGAGACACCAGGGTTAAAGAAAAAATAAATACTTTATTGAAAACAATGTAGCAAAAAGTAACATTAAGATAAAAATACCACACTACCACCAGTGCAAAAGATAAAAAAAAGACAACATTACCAATGTGGATACATGGAGCTGCTAGCAGCACACCTCAATCATGCATGTCTTTCATTCACACCACCAGGATATGGGGGAAAAAGGAATTGAATTTCAATGGAGCTGAATGATGTAAAGCACAGATTGCACAATGAAGCTTGCAAATAGGAAATAACTGCTGAAAAACTGTGTATAGGTTGCTGATCATGGATCTGTCATTGAATGGTCACCCCAAGGACAGGAAGTACCTGTAATTCAAGGTGAGTGTCACAGAAAGTTGAAGCCTGGATGGATCACTACTGCAGGATCAGCTATATAAATGCGCAATGAAAAGGCTGGAACTGCGCTCAGGTAGAAAATACAAACAATGAAATCCTCTCCAGAGAGATTTAACTGTCTCTTGGATCAGGGAATGTACAGGCAAATCAGGTGTCAGTAGGTCCTCTCAATGAAGACAGGAGGATGCATAAGAAAACCATCATTGCCAAACCTTGAAAGGTAAGATCTTTACTTACTGTCGGTAATATGGCACCTTTGCTTTCACTGTGTCTGTCAGTCCCGCATTAATGCAGATAATGCAGCCAAATAAACAGTTTGTTGTTCGTTGCTTCCCAGCTAATGTAGATCCATATCCAACAACTATATTATCATGGGTGTCTGTATAAGCAGCTCTCCAACCACAGTGATGATGTCACACTGACATGTTTCGCCCGCCAATGAGCGCAAGCTTCTTCGAAGAAGCTTGCGCTCATTGGTGGGCGAAAAATATAGTTAGTGCTTATGCATATGTCACTACTAATGGAACCAAGTTTAATCTAGTTCTCCAAATTTGTCAGAAATAAAAAAAAATGCTGATTTTAAGAGTCTCTAGACTTTTATTAACATTAAATCCTCATAGTAAATGAGAGGGTGAAATCAGCCTGAGGGATGACAAATGATTGCGTCTTACTTCCCATTTATAATAGTTACAAGCTGGCTCCACTCGTTACCATGTCATACTAAAACGCAGCTTGAACTAATTACATATAACAGTTTGAATTGCTGATGGCAGTGGAGCACTGTAATGGACTCTCTGTTTTATTTGAGATACGGTAAGCCTGGTCTGATTCAGTTACTAGAACTTGGTGTAAAAGAGTTCTCAAACTTATTGCAAATAATCAAGCACATTTAGCGGTCCTAGAGATCTCTAAATTCATGGACTGAGTAAGGCTCCCACTCTGCCTGTAATTGAAAAAGAAGAGACAATCCTGAAGTACATGTGGTGGCATGTAAATGTCTATTACATTTCACACAGCATATGTTTAATGTAAGGGCCTTTATGCACTATTGAAAGCACACATGCTATTGCAGGCTTCTATAAATCCCTAAGAGATATTTTTAACAAAATGTCTGTTCTTAACCACTTGCCGCCCGCCCTATTACAAATTGACGGCGGCAAAGTGGTTTCATAATCCTAACCGGACGTCATATGACGTGATTAGGATTATGAGCCGCTGCGCGCCCCCGGGAGCGCGTATCGCGGCGATCGTTGTTGCGGGGTGTCAGTCTGACACCCGGCAACTACGATCTCGGTAAAGAGTCTCCGACGGAGACTCTTTACCATGTGATCAGCCGTGTCCAATCACGGCTGATCACAGTGTAAATGGGAAGAGCCGGTGATCGGCTTTCCCTCACTCGCGTCTGTCAGACGCGAGTAGAGGAGAGCCGATCGGCTGCTCCTCTGACAGGGGGGGGTCTGTGCTGATCGATTATCAGCACAGCCCCCCCGAGGATGCCCACACTGGACCACCAGGGACACCACTAGACCACCAGGGAAAAGGTAATAAAATCCATAATCCTCCCTAGACCACCAGGGATGCCAGTCAGCACAATGGGTGCCAATCAGTGCCCATAATGGATGCCAATCAGTGCCCACAATGGGAATCACTGATTGGCATGCATTATTGTTTGGCACTGATTGGCATCCATTACTATAACACCGATGCCGCCTATGAGTGCCCACCTGTGCCGCCTGAGTGCCCACCTGTGCCGCCTGAGTGCCCACCTGTGCCGCCTATGAGTGCCCACCTGTGCCGCCTATGAGTGCCCACCTGTGCCGCCTATGAGTGCCCACCTGTGCCGCCTATCCATGCCCACCTGTGCCGCCTATCTATGCCCACCTGTGCCGCCTATCCATGCCCACCTGTGCCGCCTATCCATGCCCACCTGTGCCGCCTATCCATGCCCATCCGTGCCGCCCATCCGTGCCGCCCATCCGTGCCAGCTATCAGTGCCAATTTGTGCCACCTATCAGTGTCCGTCCGTGTTGCCCATCCGTGTCGCCCATCCGTGCCACCCATCAGTGCCACCTATCAGTGCCACTTCATTGGTGCCACATTGGTGCCCATCAGTGCCACCTTATCAGTGCCCATCAGTGTAGCCCCATCAGTGCCCATCAGTGAAGGAGAAAACGTACTTATTTACAAAGTTTTGAAACTGAAACAAAAAAAAACATTTTTTTTTTCAAAATTTTCGGTATTTTTTTATTTGTAGCGCAAAAAATAAAAACCGTAGAGGTGATCAAATACCACCAAAATAAAGCTCTATTTGTGGGAAAAAAATGATAAAAATTTCATTTGGGTACAGTATAGCATGACCGCGCAATTGTCATTCAAACTGCGACAGCGCTGAAAGCTCAAAATTGGTCTGGGCAGGAAGGTGTTTAAGTGCCCTGCATTGAAGTGGTTAAAGTGTTACTAAACCCAGCATCCTGCATTCACTGTATCTGACCTCCCACAGTGCACAGAACATGGAAATGTGAAATTATCAGGGGACAGGGGACAGTGGAAGGAGGGGAGGATCAGAGAAGCCAAGTTCAAATGCCCTTTTTACACAATGCAGAGGATTAACCCTTTAGGTCCTACAGTGAGTATAACAAGCATGCGTTACTGCAAATACAGACTGATTTTACTGTAGTGAGTTTAGTAGCACTTTAAATACTGCAGTTCAGAGAGGAAGGCATTAGGTGCCTGAGCACCTGTCCTTTACTGTGGAAAAGTATTCCCTTGAATGTTTATTACTTGCTGCTGGAATGAAACCATTGTATTTGCATCCATAAATCTCATGTTCACTTATCTCCTTCTGCCTGTGAAGGAACACAAAAGCTCTAATGCCCCGTACACACGATCGGACTTTCCGACAAAACCATGGATTTTTGTTCAAAGGATGTTTGCTCCAACTTGTCTTGCATACACACAGTCACACAAATGTTGGCCAACAATTATGTACGCGTAAACATGGTGACGTACAACACGTACGACAAGGCAAAAAAGGGAAGTTCAATAGCCAATGCGCCACCCTTTAGGCTCCTTCTGCTAATCTCGTGTTTATCTCCTGTTAGTAGAAGTTTGGTGAATGACAATTCATGCTTTTCAGTCTCGTTGTTTTCAGTTTGTTTCTGCTTTTTAGTTTGTGTTTGTCAGTTCGTATCTGTTCTTCAGTGTGTTTTGTCAGTTCGTTTCTGTATTTCAGTGTGTTCTATTTACAGTTTGCTTCTGATTTTCAGTGCGTTCTTGTCCGCTTGTTTCTGATTTTCAGCTCGTTCTTCTCAGGTCCTTTCTGATTTTCAGTGTGTTCTGTCATTTCATTCTAAGCAGCTGTTACTTTTCTAGCCATGTTGCGGTTACATACTTGTAGAGGTCGTGCTGTTGTTGGGCTTGGTGTTGGAGTTATTGCTTTGACCCAAGTCCAGTCCATGAACGGGGGAGGAGGAGTTCTTGGACCAAGTTTTGGCTGCTTAATGGTGACCAATTCTCTTATATGCCTTTGTTGCAAGAGCTCCAGGAGAATAATCCTGATGATTTCAGGAATTATCTCCGGATGATGGACCCCATCTTTCACCATCTGTTGGTTTTGCATGTGGCAAGCAAAACAAAGGCTCCCGAAAAAAAGCTCGTTGCCACCTTGCGGTACTTGGCAATGGGGAGAAGTCTCCAGGATATCAAGTTCATGACTGGGATCTGACCCCAGGCTCTGGGAATCATTATTCCAGAGACCTATTCTGCCATCATTCAGGTCCTGCAGAAGGACTATATTAAGGTAAGTTTTATCCTTTAACATCACATTCTATGTATTTAATGTTTGCTAATGTATTTTATTGATTTCATCATTCCATAATTACCATGATTTTAATATGCTGTGAATGTCCTCTTTGTCCTCATGCATGCTGTAAGCTTGTAATGCTCCTTTTTTGTCCTTTATGCATATTTGCCTTCACTAACCTCCCAGCATGCTATCCTGGGTCCATACACACCTAGCTTATTCACTTAACAATGTATTTTGTTAGCTCAATTGTAGTGCTTATCCTAAACACCCCCTAAAATGTGGCCAAATGTTACTGTTGTCCTTAAATTCAGGCAGAGTGCAAGAGGCTTTTTTTGGGGGGCCAATACTCATTTGGAACTCTCCCTCCCCCAACCGCTAAGTCAACTGATACCAATACTCTATCTGCAGACTTTGCCAAACCCATACACACTATTCCTATCTCTTTTGTGGTCAGATTTATGGATGAATTCGCCAAAGCATGCAGTGCAAGTGCCTGCCTGAATACTTTCAAATGGTAAGTTTTGTTCTATTATCTTAATAGGATATTGCAGAATGTCAAAAAGTGCTTCAATTTGGACAGTGTGTATTCATATTTTTTAGAATATGACACTTCTTACCTGTCCAGTGGGCTGCCAATAGTGTAAGTAAGGAGGGGCTGGCCAAAGTAACACACATTGTTTATGCATTCAGCTCTCAATGAAGTGGAGAGGGTTACCTGTCCAAAACATCTCCCCCCACCATAACATTTTTACAATGGGCCATCAGAGGGGGTGAGATATCTGATAAGTGGACCTTATACTTTTGTCTTTAAATATTCATTTCAATAAATGTTATACTTATGTTGGCCAAGCATGTTTGTGTCTAACCTGCTTGCAATGTTATGTGCAAAAGTACTAACTTTTTTTTTCTTGTTTGACTCCACAGTTTCCTTCCAACCCACAGGAATAGCAGACTGGGGCCTCCCAATTCGACCAGCAGTGAGACTTTCCCAGCCGCGGTGGTGCGATAGATGGGAAGCACATCCGGATCATCCCACCCTCCAACTTGGGGTCATACTACTTTAATTACAAGCGGTACAGTAGTATTGTGATGTTGGTTGTGGGGATGGCGAATTATGTATTCTTAAATCTTGACGTAGGGAAGAATGGCCATGTCAGATGGAGGAGTGATCGCACAGACAAAATTTTACAGGCGTCTCCAGAATGGCACATTGGGCTTGCTAACCCCAGTGGATAATGTGGCAGGCCTCCAGTTTGTTTTTGTGGCAGATGAGGCCTTTGAGCTGAGGGACCATCTGATGAGTCCATTCTCCATGAAGACCCTGACCCCAGGGCAGAGGATTTTTAATTTCCAGCTGGCCTGTGCCAGAAGAGTGGTCGAGAATGCCTTTGGCATAATGGCCAGCCAGTTCCGGCTTTTACGAATGGCCATAAACATGGCCGAATACAAACTCAACCACATAATTTTGGGCTGCTGCATTTTTCATAACTTCCTACGGAAGAATGCAGCCAACTATCTGGCTTCATTTGCAACTGAGGCTGACTTTTCACCAGGTCAAATGACAGCGCTTGAAAGTGGTCGTCCTAGCTTGCCCCCCCCCCACCCCCCCAATGTTCATGGTTAGGGAGCAATTGATTTACCAGCAAATCTGGAAGCTGTTTAAAATAAAAAAAAATTGCAAAACTAAGCTCATATTTCATTTGTGTTTCTTATCTGTCTCCTAAATGGCCTTTTATTTTTGTCCATTTTCTTCAATAGTGCAAACAATACTTATTTGATATATGAGGTGACAAACTCTTCTTCAGCTAACTATTATGTTGTAGTGTGGGTCTGCTACACACACACACAATGTTTTTGTTGTTAATGTATGCAATGCATTAAAGAGGAAGTAAACCCTGATGAGCTTACTTCCTCTTTGATTCCCTGCAAAGGTAACGCATAATGGGCTACTATGCATCGCATAGTAGTCAATTATGTGTCACTTACCTGACACAGGAGCCAGCGAAGTCACAGCTGTCCCCTGTAGTCCACAGCATCCATCTTCTCGGTGGGTCTCGCTGTTCCGCCGCTGTCATTCGTCAAAGCCGCAATGACATCACTCCCACGCATGCTCACGGGAGCCGGCACTCGCAGCATATCGCCATTGACAGCGGAATGCTCAGTGCGCCATAGACAGAGGTGCCTGTCTTTTGCCAAATATCTCCTAAACCGTGTCGGTTTAGGAGATATTTCTTGGACATACAAGTAAGCCTTAATCTAGGCTTACTTGTAGGTCAAAGTGGTTTGTAAGGGTTTACAACCACTTTAATGATAAAAATAATCATCCTTTTCAACTCCATGAATTAATTGCTTATAGTCCCTAAAATGGCCTGATTTTCCACATTTTACAGCTCAGTGGGTGTTATTTACTAAAGGCTACTTAAGGTTATTTTCTAAAGCAAAATCCACTTTGTGCTACAAGTGCGCTGCAAAGTGGATTTGCCTTTAGTAAATAACCCCCACTGTGCTGAAAAATGTGCCAAAATCAGGCCATTTTAGAGACTACAAGCAATTATTCATGGAGTTGCCTCAAATGCCTAAAATGTGTGTGTTTTCTCTATTTTTCAAAAGCCACAAAACACACAGTGTGTCAGCATGCGCTATCTGCCATCATGGGATATCAATGTACGCATTTGGTGGGTGCAACCCCTTCCTCCAAACTAAAGTAAGTGAGAGGAAGGGGTTGCATCACTGAAACATGTCCATCGATCCCTCATGATGGGAGCTACTATATGTTGACAAACTGAGCCTTAATACAGAAAGGACAATACACTTTGCCCTACAAGTGCACTTTCAAGTGCACTTGTATTGTACTTGTAGTGCAAAGTGGTTTTGCTATTTTTAAATAAGCTACAGTGTGTCAACATGTGCTAGCTCCCATTATAGAGGATCAATAGACGTGTTTTGGGGGTGCAACCCCTTCTTCTTACCTACTTTAGTTTGCATGAAGGGGTTGCACCCACAAAACACGTACATTGATATCCCATGATGGCAGATAGCACATGTTGACACACTGAGGTTATTTACGAAAGGCAAATCCACTTTGCACTACAAGTGCAAACTACAAATGCAAAGTGCACTTGAAATTGCACTGCAAGTGCACTTGGAAGTGCAGTCGCTGTAAATCTGATGGGTAGATCTGAAATGAGGGAAAGCTCTGTTCATTTTATCATCCAATCATGTGCAAGCTAAAATGCTGTTTTTTATTTTCCTTGCATGTCCTCCTTGGATCCACAGCGACTGCACTTCCAATTGCACTTTCAGTGCAATTTCAAGTGCACTTTGCACTTGTAGTTTGCACTTGTAGTGCAAAATGAATTTACCGTTCATAAATAACCTCCACTGTGTACATCTTCAAAATTTGGCTTAGAAATTACTTTAAAACTTTTAAAAAATGTACAATGACAAAATTAGCATTTTTGGGAGTTTAGATTTTGCCTAAAACATCAATGATGTTGCTCAGTTTTTTTGTACATCATTGATATTTTGCTTGACCTTTTCTAAATCCTGATTGCATACCATGATCTCACTGATGAGTACTTGTGCCCTTGCACTGTTGAAGTGAGTTTCTTCTTCCACAACATCCACATCACCTAAAAAAAACACACTATGTATTATAAATATGCAGGCATCCATCTGTAACCTGAAGCTGTGGTCTCAACTGACCTGTTGTCGACACCATTTCGACCACTTTCTGAACTTCTGCATCCACATCCTCAGGTTCTGCATACACATCCTCAGGTTGTCTGCTGAGTTCACCTTCTTTAGGAGGTGTAGGGTTACTGGTGTCCTCAGATGTCACAATGTCAGGATTATTTTCTTTTCTCCATGAAAAGGTATACTTAGCAGACAGATATTTGAGGCTAGAAATAGTAATATGAAACATTGCTTGGAAGTGTCGTCCAATTGTCTGTTTTGGCAGAGTTCCAAGCTGAATACATGATTTTTTTCCTTTTAAAAGCTCGAATACTTACCTGTTTTGTGCAAGTTTCACACATGGAGAGACCACTAGTATCCACTGGAGCACCTGCGTCGGACACCCTAAAAAGGTTGTTATGGTGTCCCACACTGGTGCTCCTACATCCAGATGTGTAAACAGCTGCTGAGTGTTCTTTCCTTACAATGAATCAAGTTGTCATTTCATTATAGTTTCAAACACATCTAGATAACAATGTAATAAACTTCTTTAGATCAAAAAAGGCAGGATCAAATGTGGTTAACCTGCATCTGCCAAAAACATTGTATTAGTGGTCAAACAAATAATGTTTAATATGAACGAGTACTGTGCCCACGAACCTCAAACTTGGCATTTTAAACTGTACGACAGTAAAGAAAAGCACAAAAGTACTAATAATAATAGGATCACACGACAAATACTTACTTTTTTGCTGATTTTTTCCTGATCCTTCTATACTGATCCTGCTCCCTCAATTTCAGGTCTGACCAGCGTTTCCCTAATTTGAGGGCTTATTTCTCCTCCTGGATCTGTAACTGTAACTTTCTCTGGGCTTTCCTCATCATTGCTGCTCTCTGCAGGCACCTGCTGTGTCTCCGCCATGTGCTCTCCCTCTGCCCCGAAAGAGAAGAGGTTGGGAATACACTAGAAAGAAGGACAGGGTGGAGTTTCACGCATGCGCAGTGTATATAAAGCAGAACACGCGGGCGTTGTACGTACAATCTGTGAGTGGAGGATGGAGGATCGTTCAAGCAAAGGTACAATTGTAACTTGGGGGATCAGTGGTTAGTGGCCTATACTGCTTATAGATTGAGGCCTACATTGGGACAAGATTAGGAGAGTTTAGCCTGACATTAAGGTTTGTCTTGTGTTGTGTCCTGCAGATAAAATGGTGGATAAATTCACACCCCTGACTTCCTGCCCAACTTCATAGACAAGTATAGGGAGCTGCCATGTCTCTGGCAAGTCCAATGCAGGGACTATTCGAACAAGCAAAAGAGGAAGGCAGCACTGGATAAACTGTTGGAATTGGTGAAGCCTGTGTATCCCATGGCAGACATCAAATATCTGAAGACCAAAATTGTTTGCCTGAGGAGCACATATACTAGGGAGTGCAAGAAGGTCCAGGATTCCATGAGATCTGGAGCAGCAGCAGATGACATATATGTCCCTAGGTTGTGGTACTACGACAGACTGCATTTTTTGTCCGACCAGACGGAACCCAGGCCATCGCTATCAACACTTCCTTCAACGCCTCCTTCCACATCAGCTGAGGCTCCTGAAGTCCAACCTGGGCCTTCCACCCAGGAAGAAGATGTTGAGGAGCCAAGTTTGACCCAGGTATAGCATTGCTGAACATATTTCTTGTCAAAAATTGAATGATGTTAACTAGATGTTATTGATCAAAAATTTCAGATTTAACAAAGTGGTTTACATATCAATAGACAGTAGTAGGCAAAAATGATTGGGACAAGAATAAAAAATGCTCGGGTCAGAATGATAGTCTTTTCTATTTGTTATCATTCAATTTGCAACAGTTATGAGCTCAAAATTGTGTGATTGATGACCAAAAACCTAAAACTATGTACCATTTTCATACACAGGAATGTATCAGCCAGGAGGAGGCTGTGGAAAGCAGCCTGATGGAATCCCAGATTCCTCCCCTCCGCCCTTCAACCAAAAGGACCAGGAAGGCAAGGAATCTTGAGAAGTCAGTGGCTGCTTTCTTAAAACAGGCTAATGCGGCACTTAATATGACCCCTGGTGGCCACAAAGCATTTGGATGTGTCACTGCAAGCAAACTAGAACACATGGAGGAGGGCCAACGCACAATCTGTGAAAAACGTATTCTGAAGGCCCTAAACAAGGGGACGAGGGGCGAACTCACAACTCAAACCCACCTGTGTGAGTTGGACCATACTCCTCCACCACCTCCAGCAACATCACCAACACCACAGCCACCCAACCCACCACAGCAGCATGGAAGCAAGTGTGAAAGGAAGTGTTGAGAGTGATGGCCTGGGTTTGGTGTGGTCTGGCAAAAAAAACAGACTGTTGTAAGACCATAACCTCGAGACTTATATGTCATCTGCTGCTGCTCCTGATCTCTCGGAGTCCTGAACCATATTGTGCTCCATATTAAATGGACTCCTCAGGTTACCAATTTTGACAGGTAAATAATTGATGTCTGACTGGGGTTCAAAGGCTTCACCAATTCCAACTGTTTTTCCAGCGTTGCCTTCCTCTTTATTTCGTTCTAACCTTGTGCTCCCTATTAAATTTCACATTTTTATTTTGACAAATACTTGGCTATGTGTTTTACTTCAAAAAGGACAGTTTGTTTGTGAGTAGGCAGTTATATTTCAAAAATCTGACTGTGTTTACGCAGCATAAGTCTTCAGAACTTCTGCCTTTTATATTCACTTCCATGCTTGGTGTTAGGGGAGAAGGACTACCCACTTTATTTCCTTCTGCAGCACATAGGATTGCTTACAGTGAGCAGGAGGACCTATCTCTGACTGTACATACTGTGCATACTGTCACCAGGTGCGTTTGTTAGCTCCTCGGTGACAACAATTAAGTGAAGTGGGAAAAAATAAGATGAATACAATATTAGACTATTAGTAACCCCCATTCACACATAATACACCTGCCTACACGTATACACCATTCCAGAGAACAGTCATTCATCAGATTGCCATTACACATGTTAAAATAATTTTAGGGGCTTAATTTTACAAGAAAGCAAAATAGATGAGGTTGTAAAGGCTTTAGCGTATTGTCTAAATATCATCTACAAAATAATTTTGTAATTCTATAGGCCCCATGCCATTATCAATATAATATATTACAAAAAGTATTGGGACGCCTGCCTTTATACACACATGAACTTTAATGGCATCCCAGTCTTAGTCCGTAGGGTTCAATATTAAGTTGGCCCACCCTTTGCAGCTATAACAGCTTCAACTCTTCTGGGAAGGCTGTCCACAAGGTTCAGGAGTGTGTCTATGGGAATGTTTGACCATTCTTCCAGAAGCGCATGTGGACAAGAAGGTCTGGCTTGCAGTCTCCGCTCTAATTCATCCGAAAGGTGTTCTATCAGGGTTTAATATCAGGTATATATTATAAGATAAGACCACGTTAGCTTGTCTGTTGAATAACTCAATATATTATATTTTGGATAGCTTGTTTGAATATTTATATTTTCTTTTGTCAGATGCTTCTAGTATAAACTGGTGGATTTCACATAATGCTATGAACACAGATCTCTTCCTTACACTAGCAAGTGATGGATTATGGCCATTTGTTTTAACTCAGGTAGAGGGACCTTCATTACTGTATATTTAATTATAAATTTGGAAACCATGAAGATTACTCTTTTACTGCCGACCACCTCTAGACCCTATTCCATGGCTGGCTTTCCTTTCTCTATCAAGACATGTGGAGGCAGGGCTTGACTGGGAATAAAAAATTGGCCCTAGAATTCATCCAGACCAGCCCACTTTAATTTTGCAAACACACACAAAAACCGTATATAAACTATACACAATTGCGCAAAAAAATAAATAAAAACATTACACTGTAAGTATAAATGGCTTCTTTTTTTTCTTTTATTTAGAGAAAAAGATGCATTCCAACATTACAGATGCCTTTAGAGTGAAATGTTTAACTGCTGAAGGACCGCCTCATGCACATATACGTCGGCAGAATGGCACGGCTGGTCACAATCACGAACATGTTCTTTAAGTGCCCAGCTGGTCCTGAGCTCCATGACCGTGGCCACTGGTGTCCCATGATTGGGTCACAGAGCTGAAGAATGAGGAGAGGTCTGTGTAAACAAACCTCTCCCCATGCTTCCTACTGTGGCTGTCACCGGTCGTCTGTTCCCTGTTATAGGGAAAGATGATCAGTGACGTCACATGCCAGGCCATGCCCCCTACAATAAAAAAACACATAACCCCTCCTTGCCCCTAGTGGTTAACTCCTTCACTGCCAGGAGTTCATTTAAATAGCACTGATTGCTGTGTAAATGACAATGGTCCCAAAAATGTGTCAAAAATGTCCAATGCGCTCGCCATAATATCGCAGTCACAATAAAAATCGCTGATCGCCACCATTACTAGTGAAAAATTTTTTTTTATAAAATTCTATAAAACTATCCCCTATTTTGTAAATGCTATAACTTTTGCGCAAACCAATCAATAATCGCTAATTGCGTTTTTTTTTTTAACCGAAAATATGTAGAAGAATACGTATCAGCCTAAACTGAGGAAAAAAAAATTTTATATATTTTTTGGGGATATTTATTATAGCAAAAAGTAAAAAATATTGAATTTTTTTTCAAACTTGTCACTCTATTTTTGTTTATAGCGCAAAAAATATAAGCCGCAGAGGTGATCAAATACCACCAAAAGAAAGCTCTATTTGTGGGAAAAAAAGGACACCAATTTTGTTTGCAAGCCACGTCGCACGCCCGCGCAATTGTCAGTTAAAGTGATGCTGTGCCGAATCGCAAAAAGGGGCTTGGTCCTTTGGCTGCAAATTGGTCCGGGGCTTAAGTGGTTAAGTTACACTCCATTCAATGGCAGGTGTCATAAATAAGGAAGACAGTTATGAATAACATCTTATGTTTGAATATAATATTAACAAGAAACAGTTCAATCAATAACTTGTGGGAATCACAAACATAAAAAGACAGGCAAAAATCCACCCTAACATACAATGCGAATTAACAAGGCAGTTTAAATTGCTAACCATCCAAAAAGGTCCAAAAACCTATTAGGGCCTATAGAAAAAGTTTAGAAAACAGAGTCAAGAGAGCAGAGGATGTCCTTTTCTGTTGACATCAACATCAACATAAAAGCTTCCAGATGCTCTTGTGACAGCTCGGTTCTGAGTCTGGTTTTGATGACCTTGAGTGTTGAAAATTGACGTTCACAAGCAACCTGAGTGATGGACGGGGTGAGTAGGAACTGGTATGCAAGACCTAGGAGGTGGTAGGCATTTGGCATTAGATTTAACCTCCTGAGAATCTGGCAGCAACACAGTGGGCATTCTTTACATGAGGAACACTTCTTACATTGGATTTCAACCTGATTGACTTCACTCTCATTCTCCAATGTTTTTGCCTTGTATTCATCTAATGGAGACATTTTTAACCACTTCAGATATTCAGACTTTCCGTTTGAATATCTGAATGATAACTGCAGCTATAGGCATCATTCAGATATCCTTGTTTGCATGCAGCCGGAAATTCTGTGCACCATAAGAATGATCATAGTGGCAGTTCCAAAGCTTGATCGTTCTTACAGGCGACGGGAGGGGACATCCCCCCTCCCTCTGCCATTCGGTGCTTCTCCAGGCTCTCCCGTGCAATCGGGGACCTGGAGAAAGAATCGCCATATGACAAGCATAAGGATTTCTAGTGATAATAATAAAAAATAAAAATAAAATTATAAACAATTTAAAATGCCCCTGTCCCTGGTAGCCCGCGCTCAGAAGCGAATGCACATGTTAGTCCCGCCCACATATGTAAACGCCATTCAAACCACACATGTGCGGTATCGTTGGGGCGCATTAGAACATGAGCAACAATTCTAGCACTAGACCTCCTCTGTAACTCTAAACATGTAACCTGTAAAAAAAAAAATTTAAGCGTTGCCTATGGAGATTTTTAAGTACTGAAGTTTGGCGTCATTCCATGAGTGTGCACAATTTTAAAGCGTGACATGTTGGGTATCTATTTACTTGACATCATCTTTCACATTATATATATATTTTCCGAAAAAACAAGTTTAAAAAATTGTTGTGCAAATACCGTGCAAGATAAACGGTTGCAATGATGGCCATTTTATTCCCTAGGGCGTCTGCTAAAAAAAAATATATATGATGTCTGGGGTTTCTGAGTAATTTTCTAGCAAAAAATTTAGATTTTTACATGTAGGAGAGGAGTGCCAGAATAGGCCCGGTATGGAAGTGGTTAATCTTTCCCACTGAAGAGCAAAACTGCTTAATTCACAATGTAGATTCTCAGCACTTCACTGTCAAACTTCGACAGACATTTGCTATGTTCTTGGAACATCAGTGGTGAAAGAGAAGAGGACTTTAACTGAGTGAAGTTTCTTGGGTCCAGAAATGCAAGGTCAATAGAGTGTGCCATGACTCAGGAACCTTCTGTGCAACATCTCTGCAGCTGTGTCCATTATCTGATTGTGTACTGTGACTTCATGAGCCTTTTTCTGGACTTGTGATAGTTTCAGCATGAGCAATCTCTCCAGGCATGGTTTTCTTCTTCCTTTTTCTTTGTGATGGCAATGTAGACTGTACTTCCAGTTCTATCTCTTTGTCCTGATCCTGCAATTTTTAATTTGCCCACATTACACATTTATCTGCAGCTGCGCTAACTGAGGCAAAATCTCTTAGGCCGCGTACACACGGGCGGACTGTTCGCCCAACTTTGTCCGTCAAACAGTTTCGGCAAACAGTCCGCTCAAAATTAGCATGGACGGACATGGCCACACACGACGAACGAACAGTTTGCTGAAACCGTGCGCGATGACGTGAACGGCACGTACGACGGGACGAAAAATACGACGTCCTATACACTGCATTATAACTTTCGGCGTGAAAATCCTTTCTGAGCATGCGCGCAACTTTGTTTGACGAACAAGCCTACACACGAGCGGACTGTTCGCTGAAACAAGGTTTCAGCGGACAGTTTTACGGAATTTCCGAAAAACCTTGTCCGTCAAACTGTCCGCTGAAACTGTCCGCTGAAAGCCCACACACGAGCGGACTGTCCGCCCAAACACTGTTCAGCGGACAAAGTTGGGCGAACAGTCCGCCCGTGTGTACGCGACCTTATATATTTTGACATATTTTTAAGACTTTAATGTTTCCATAACCATTCTATGAGCAGACAGTATACACATCCTTGTGTTTGATAGTATTTGAACAGTGGTGAAGTCTTCTTAAATATCTTGAGGAAGGTTTGTGCTGTCATTATCATCTCATACTTCAGCAGAGCTTCTACAAATCCTCATGCTTGAATGCGAGTAGTCGTTTAATATAATTCTTCTATTGCTGTCAATGCAAGAATGACATCCACATAGAGACAATTGTCTGTATTTGCAAATGATCCAAACACTTTCCTGAGAGCGTTATCCTTGGCCTTAGTGAGAGTCGTCTCTGGTGCTTGTCTCGGCTCTTACTTTCCCACACATTCATCCTTTTATATGACTCACGAAAGAACACTGCAATGTCATTAAGCACTGCAGAAAGTGATCCACGTTGAATTACTGTTTGGGTTGTGTCGGACAAAACTAGGTTAAGAACATGGGCATGGCACCAACCATGCACATGATTTGGTGAAAATTTGGACATCTGAGTAGAAAAGCCTTTGTAGTGGCCTTTCATGTTAGAGGCACCATCTGTAGCATGTCCAATGCACTTGCTCAAGTCCAAATTGATCTTCTCTGCAAACTCAGAAACAGTATCCATAAAATGTTGTCCAGTAGATTCCTTACACTTGATAATGCTGATAAGCCTTTGTTGAATGGTGTCTGTAACATATCGCAAAACAATAGAACACCGGTCTTGTGAGGTGATGTCTCGTGTGGTGTCAATCTCACAATGGTCTCCTGAATAAGGTGCTGTGTGGTGTCCATGACAGAATTAATGGTTCTTGCAGACAGTAACGTAACCAGGGAACCTCTGCCTTTTGCCCCAGTCTGATGTAGCTTCTTAGATTTTTCAATGCATTCTTTTAAATGCTCTTTCAGACAGACATCATACTTGCTTAACAGGAGTATAATCTCTAAGAAGTTACCATGATCAATATTGCTGTCATGAAGCATGTATGCAGCCTTATTCTCTGACCTATAACTAAGTCCTCTTTTGCCAATCAATTTTACAACATCAACTACACGCTCCAGTTATTTGTTGCCTCTTTCTGATTTGTTCTCTGTGTGAGGACAGCTAACTTCCCCTTAGTAAATGTTTAACGTCAGATTTAGAGGCATTTAAGAAGTATGCTTCTGCACAGGTTTTGTGTGCCATGCCCTTTTCATGTTCCTCTATGCGCTGATGCACATGTTTCCAGTCTGTCATACCACTTATGAATGGAGATTTGTCAGCTAGCTTGGAAAATGCTATGCAGACAGAGCAATGTAATGCATAGCGTTAATGGCAGTAAGTAAACCATCATCTATTAGTGCCATCCTTGCACCAGAACACTTTCTGTACCAATGGATTTCTTGACGTTTGTTGAGGATGATAATTAAAAATTATCTTCAAGTTTTCCTGGTGGGGACGAATTTAATAATCAATGTTTTCCTCGGTGACTTCACTTTCCTCTGTGTATGCTGCCATTTCTACCCTCTCTCCTTGGTTTACATCTCCTCTGTCATCTACTCTCTCATGCGTTATGTCTTCTCCTCTCTCTATTCCTCTGTCTTTTTTCGACCCTTCTCTCTCTTGTCTACACTCATGTTCCTGCTCATCTCCTCTATCCTCTTCACATCCATTGCCTGCCTCGTGCTCGCTCTCCTCTCCACCCTCCTCTATTGTGGACCCAGCCTAACACTACAAAAAACAGTAAAAAATATTTCTTATACATACTATTACAAATCACTTTGTTTAGCATTCATGTTATTTCCACATTATCAACATTCATAAAGAAATAAGGGATAAGAAAGTTCACATTGGGTACCCGGCCGGATCGATCCTTAATAAAAAAAAAAAAAAAAAAAAAAAAAAGGGGGAGAGCTTTCTTCACCCTAGTGATCCCTGTTTTCCTCTTGTGATCTTATCTTACCCTTACTATTTCCTCTCCCCCGTGACTCCTTTTCTTAATTTCAATATGTGAGATATATATATATATATATATATATATATATATATATATATATATATATATATATATATATAAGGTCGAGATTCCTCTCCCTCTATCCCCACTCCCTCATTCCATGAATTTATATAGGTGTTAAAAAAAAAAACCCTACCCCCTCCCTGTGCCCCCCTCCCCCACCACCAGTTTCCCCCCCCCCCCCCCCCGCCCTTAAGAAAAAAAAAAAAAAAGGGTGTATCCAGCAACAGACCCCTAGACACTCCCCCCATCCCTCATAATTCCCAAATAAGTTGAGGACTTTCTAAATTCCAGCCAGTTCCTCCAAGTATGCTGGAATCTTGTTCCTACCCCCCTTTGAAGATGTATTAGTTCTTCCATAATCCTCATTCTATCTATTTCCCTGAACCATTCTCCTACCCCTGGTATTTCCTTTACTTTCCAATGTCTCTGAACCAATGCTTTCGCTGCATTCAGCAAAAATGGGGTGAGTGCTGTCCTATATTTTTCCCTAGGACCCTCAGTCGCATGGAACAAGCATTTCCAGGGATCCAGTTCTATTTCTGTCCCATCAATCTCTTTAATTAGGCCCAGCACTTCTTCCCAGTATGACTGAATTAAGCTAAATTGCCACCATATATGGGCATGAGTTCCCTCCTTCCCACATTCTCTCCAACATAAGGGTGATAGGTCATGATTAATTTTATGCATTTTAGATGGAACATAATACCACTTAACCATTAATTTATAATTCATTTCTTTTGTCCTTGTGTGCATTGAAGTGGAATGGATATAGTCCATGACTTTTCCTTTAAATTTTTCCGAAATTGATTGATTCAGTTCGCCTTCCCATCTCCCCAGAGGTGACATAGCCTCATCCTCTATCAAAGTTATTAAGATCCTATATATTTTAGAGATCCCCTGTCTACCCAATCCCCTTCGGTCCATCAGTTTTTCCCAGGGATTTAGACTATCTCCTGAGCGGAGAGGTTTAGGGAGGGACTCTACAAAGTGTTGGAGTTGTCTATACCTCCATCCGTCCCACGGTGTTCTACCATATTTCTCTCGTAACTCTGCTAGAGAAGTCAAGCTATTTATTTTTATCACGTCCCTTAATCTCAGTTGGTTCCTATGGGTCCATTTTAAGAACATTTTATTTTCTTTCCCCGGGGGAAAATAATTATTTCCTGACAGGGGCATTAAGGGGCTATTATTTTGTACCCCATCCCATGTTCTTAATGTTTCCATTGTAATCGGGGATATTCCTCTAGGGAGACCTCTGAACTTCATTGGAATCCAGATGGTCTGATTCAGGACAACTTTACTCATGTTATCTTCCAATAATACCCATTTTTTATATGGGGCATTATAAACCCAATCCAAAATTCTCCTCACTACCGCTGCTATATGGTATTTTTGTAAGTCTGGAAGGGATATCCCTCCCTTTTCCTTAGGTCTACTCATTGTCTTTTAGGAAATACGACTTCCTCTTTTATTCCATATAAATTTCTGGATCAAGGATTTAATCATTTTAAAGTAAGCCTTTGGGACATTAATCGGGAGACTTTGGAAGATATATAAGGCTTTTGGAAGGATCATCATCTTAATTACACTTATCCTACCGAACTATGACAGTCTATGTGTGGGGTATCCTTTAAGATCTTGTTTAATTCTATTTAAGAGAGGGAGATAGTTATCCTGATATAAATCTGCTACTGATGTCGATAAGTATACTCCCAGATACTTTAGGCCCCTCTCTTTCCACACAAAGGGGAAGAGAGCTCTAAGTTCTCTTCTCTCCTTTGGGGAAGTATAGACATTTAGTATCTCAGTTTTCTCCCTATTTATCTTAAAATTCGAGACACTCCCGTATTCGTCTAACTCCTGCAGAATCCTAGGGATTGACTGCTTAGGATTCGTTATATAAAGCATAATATCATCTGCAAATGCAGATATCTTATGCTCGTTCCCTAAGACCTTTATTCCTTCAATTTCATAATTCGCTCTTATAGATGCCAAAAGAGGTTCGAAAGAGAATATGAAAAGCAAAGGGGAAAGTGGGCATCCCTGACGTGTCCCATTATAGAGCCCAAAATAATTTGACAGAGTTCCGTTCACCTGAATCTGAGCTGTGGGGTTGGAGTATAGAGCCTCTATCCACCTTAACATTCTTGGGCCAAAGCCAAATTTATGTAGTGTCTGCAGCATATATTCCCACTCTAACCTATCAAAGGCCTTTTCAGCGTCTACCGATAGAAAAAGGGAAGACTGCTTCCTCTTTTTAGCTTCATGCATTAAAAGGGTTGTCCTCAAAATATTGTCCCTTGCCTCCCTCCCTGGTACAAAACCTGCCTGATCTCCTTCTATGCAATCTGGCATATATTGTTTCAGTCTCTCCGCTAGGATCCTTGCATACATTTTTACATCCTCATTAATCAGATAGATGGGTCTAAAACTGGAACATAATGTTGGGTCTGTCCCTTCCTTTGCTAGTATAGTTATAAAGTCCCCCAGAGCTTCCTTACGTATCTCTCTTCCTCCCCCGATTGAATTCATATACTGATAGAAATAGGGTGTCAAAGGTCCCATAAACTTTTTAAAGTATAGTGACGTGTACCCATCGGGCCCTGGACTTTTCCCATTCTTGCAATCCTTAATTGCCCTCTCTATTTCCTCCTTAGAAATGTCCCTATCGAGTATACCAGCATCCTCCTCTTTTATCCTCGGTAGCTTTACCTTCCGAAGATATTGCTTGATTTTTCCCCTTCTATTTTGTTTATCCTTGGGGTCCTGACTGTCATTCACCTTATATAATAGCTGATAGTATTCTGAGAAGATGTTACTAATATCTCTTGTTGAATATTTCATTACTGCCTCCTTGTCTTTAATTTTTGCAATATAATTATAGTTTCTTCTCGGTTTAATAACCCTTGCTAGAACTCTCCCCGGTTTGTTACCAAATTCATATTGCCTTTTGGCAGACTTCAAAAAGACCTGCCTAGTTTCCTGCTCTAATAGCTCTCTCAATACTTCCCGTTTTCCTGTTAATTCGACCATTATTTTATAGTCGTTTAATCCTTTATGTAACTGTTCCAACTCCTGGATTTCCTGTAAGATCAATAGTTTTCGCGCTATCCATATTTTCCTTCTTTTGGCTGCTTCCGCTATCAATCTCCCTTTCATATATACCTTATGAGTCTCCCACAAGACCGTTGGTGTAATATTCTCTACATTGTTTTCTTTAAAAAATAAATTCAGATCCATTTCCAAAGCCTCGAATACTTTATGATCATGTAAGAGAGACTCATCCAACCTCCATAATCTTTGCCTATCCGTTATATCTTCTAAGTCCAGTGTGGCCATGACAGGAGCATGATCCGATAGGGTTATTGACTTCACTTCTACTCCCCTTAACCCCTCTAGGAGTTGATGATCTAAAAAAATATAATCAATTCTTGAATAAGAACAATGCGCCTGAGAGTAATAAGTGAAATCCTTCCCCCTTGGATGCACAATTCTCCATACCTCAACCAATTGCTGCTGGTGCAATTTTTGTTTCATTACCTTAAAATATTTCCCTTCTGACCGTGAAGATGGAGGTTGGGCATCCAGGGCCGGGTCAAATACAAAATTAAGATCCCCTGCCATGATCACCCCTCCCCAGGGCCAGATTAAGAACATCATGGGCCTGGTGCTGAGGATTTTGGTGGGGCCTTTTCTAAACCATAAATAAATAAAAATGCTAACTATTTTTTTGTTATAACAAATTAAATTAGAGAGAGAGGGAGGATGAGAGAGAGAGAAAAAGGGGACGAAAGAGGTGTGAGGGGAAAGGGAGGGAGGATGAGAGAGAAAGAGGGGGATGAGAGAAAGAGGATGCACATGAGCATGTGTGGGAATGACATCAACGCAGCCTGGCCAAGGCAAGTGACCGAAGGCACAGAACCCAGAAGGAAGACCGGGTGAAGATGGAAGTGCCCGGGCCCCGCCAGATTGATCACAGCACAGCACTGGAGGGCTCAGTCTGACAATTTAAGTGTGCCTAATGTGCTAATATGCTGTGCATACTTGTACATTATGGCATAACCTACCCCAGGGCCTCTAAAAAGTAGTAATGTTAGAAAAGTTTACTACCGCTTTAATATCACTGGAGCCTCTCATGGGGCCCCCTACTGACCCTGTGGCCCTTGGGCAGTGCCTAAGTGCATAGTTGTCAACATTTCAAAAATATTTTCAGGGACGCTTGTTTTTTTACAAGTGCTATATTTAGAGTAGCTGACATCCCCTATGTTCCTCTATACATAACAATAGTAATTACAAAATTAAATAAGTACTAATAATGGGGCAGAACAAATATGAGGACTGTGAGATTTCATTTAGTTGAACAAAAGTGTGCCCATTCTAGAGCTGGTAACAGTGAGGATATTCAGTATAATTTTAAAGAACAGTTTTTGTGGGTAAGAGGCATAGGGGAGGAGTATGGATGGTATGTGGAGGGTCTAACAGTGGGCACTATGTACATGAGAGGAGTGCAGAGGGTATGGCAGAAGGCACTATGTACAGGAGAGGAGTATAAAGGGTATGACATTGGGCAGTATGCACAGCAGAGGAGTGTAGAGGGTATGAAATTGGGCACTATCTATAAAAGAAGAGTGTGGAGGGTATGACAGTGAGCAATATGTACAGGAGTGTGGAGGGTATGACAGTGGGCACTATGTACAGGAGAGAAGTGTGGAGAGTAGGACAGTAAGCAGTAATTAGAGGAGAGGAGTGTGGAGGGAGGGTATGAAGGTGGGCACTATGTATAGGAGAGGAGTATGGAGGGTATGACAGTGAGTAGTATGTACAGGAGAGGAGTGTGGAGGGTATGACAGTGGGCCCTATGTATAGGAGAGAAGTGTGGAGGGTATGACAGTGGGCACTATGTATAGGAGAGGAGTATGGAGGGTATGACAGTGAGCAGTATGTACAGGAGAGAAGTGTGGAGAGTATGACAGTGGGCACTATGTATAGGAGAGGAGGATGAAGTAATCTGGGAAGGAAAAATGTAAAGGTTTGTGGAACGATGTTTAGGGACTGCGTAGTGGTTAAGCGGGCCATACATGGATTGAAATTACACGAATTAAGCAGAGACCAGCCATAGGGGATCTATGTATGGGCTAGCTGGTTTTACACAAGTCAACCTATTAACTGACTTGAGTACAACCAGCCTGTCAGGTTTTCCCCAAAACAATCAGTGCTGCCAGCTATAGTTAGCAAGACTAATCAATGTATTCACTGGTAGAACACAAAAACACTGCGGGAGTGATTGCCCCATTCACAGGTCAGCAGGTGAGAGGGTGTGTGGGGACAGGCTGGGGAGAGATACTAGTCAGTCCCTGGGTAGGCACTGGTTAGTATCAGAGCCAGATACACACAGGTTACATACACCACGATTATTAGAGCTAGAGCAATAATTCTAGCACTAGACCGCCTCTGTAACTCTAAACATGTAACCTGTAAAAAAATTAAAGCATCGCTTAGTACACAACAAATCGTGCTAACTTTAGTGTTTTTTTTATGAATGAAACAGTTTCTTTCCAAAAAGAAGTTTGAAAAATTGCTGCGCAAATATTGTGTAACATAAAAAGTTGCAAAGACCACCATTTTATTCTATAGGCTGTCTGCTAAAACAATATATAATGCTTGAGGGTTCTGAGTAATTTTCTAGCATAAAAAAATGATGATTTTTACATGTAGGAGAGAAGTCTCAGAATGGGCCTGGGTGGCAAGGGGTTAATTATCATAAGTCATATACAAATAATTATTATAAGCACTGTGAGTTCATCCTCTCGGTCTGCTGCAGAGTGTTCCAGCTTGTATTTAAACTGGCCGCTCTGTATGTAGCTTCTGACAGGCTCCGCAAGGAGCCCAGTATCTCAGGAACCATAGATGATAGCAGCCCCAATATTAACCAGTGCTGGAGTGGGTCTTTAGCTACATACCCCCCAAATGTGGGGTCTCTGTGACTCCTGATGGCTGAGCTACAATCCTCGAAGTCAATCTTTTTTTTTTTTCTTTTTTTTTTGGGCAAATGGGCCTATCTTGAGAAAGGGGCCTGGAGCTGCAGCTCCAATAGCCCCTATGTTAATCCGGCCCTGCCCCTCCCTCCTTAAAACGTTCTAATTTATTCAATACTTTCCCAAAAAACGGGCAGGGAAGAGAATTAGGACAGTAAACATTAACCAATGTGTACATTTTGTTAAAGATAGAGCCTTTAATAAGTAAGTACATCCCTTCAAAATCCGATTCCGTGGCTTTTAGAATAAATGGAGTATTTCTATCAAATCCGATGGCAACTCCTCTAGACCTCTTACTAGAGGAATACCCATGGAACCAGGTTGGGTAATTTTTAGAATTCAAACCACTACTATGTGACCATTTAAGGTGAGTCTCTTGTAAAAAAGCAATATTTGAAGACCACTTTTTCAATTCCTGTGAGATCTGGTATCTCTTGTTAGGGCTGTTTAGTCCTCTCACATTATACGTAACAATCTTCAGGGGGGCCATTTTTCACAGGAATTAAATGTAACCATCCGTAAACGTTCCATCATGATGCCAAAATCAAAAAGAAAAAGATTTTTTTTTACCAGGATCGATCCAGTCAATACACCGTACAGTAACCAATGTGAAAAAACATATTCTTCCCCACCCATATTATCTCCCCTCCCTCCCTGCCCCCCCACCCCTCCCTCCTCCCTACCCTCTGTACATTGAATATCAATGTTATCGTCCTCCAGGCTAGCACCTATTACAAGATCCCAGCCCTGGTTGGACCTTCCTTGAGGGATTATAAGTGCCCGCACGGGCCCCCGGGCCTCACCCCCTTTCGGGGGTGGTCCCGGGGGAGCGCGCGGGCACTGCCCGGCCCCCGGCGCACTCCTCCCCCCCGAGGCGAGATTACTTAAATTTGTCCCTGCCCAAAGGATTCTATCTCTTCCCTTTTTTTTCCCTCTTTTTCTCCTACCCTTCCTGCCTTATTCATAACCCAAAACCTATTATATATTTATACATTTGCATAGTTTTTTTCCTTTCTTTCTCCTTTCCCTTCCTTTTCCTTCCTTTTTCCCCCTCTTCCTACCCCTTCTCCTCCCCTCTTAGGAGCGCTATGCTCTATTCCAAGACTGATCTCTCAATTTTAGCCAATCTGGGGGCTTCTTCTCCCAGTTTTCTAGATTGACACATGGCATATCTAATTTATTACAGAATTCTTTCAAGTCCTCTGGAAATCGTAAAGTAGCTGATACTCCCTGATTTTCTGATCAGGCATGCTGGAAAAACCCATCTGTAAGTAATCTTCTTCTCTTGTAGTTGATTTATTAAAGGTTTAAGGGCCCTTCTGCGGCTCAGTGTCTCTTGTGAAAGGTCTGAAAAAATAAGCAACGTAGCTCCCTCATATTTAATGGCTTCAGAACTTCTCGCGTCTTGCAGGACTTGTTGTTTTACTTCATACTGGGTAAATCTCACTATTACATCTCTCTCCATCTCAGATCTTAACTTCACCTTTGTTTGTATTCTATGTAGTCTATCAAAAGCTATGTGAGATGTTACTTCTCTTTTCATTATTTTGTTAAACACTTCACGAAGCGCTGTCTCTAGCTCAGTACTTCTTACGGATTCTGGCAAGCCTCGGATTCTTAGGTTATTTCGTCTATTCCCGTTTTCCTGATCCTCCAATTTATATCTAATGTCTCTCATTTCTGTCCAATCCAAGTCCGCCCTTTTCTGTAGTTCCGAGATAGCTTTTTTTTGTTCTTCTAATTGTATTTCCAATTCTTCTACCCTCTTTAAGACATTCTGAATATCTGCACGAGTTGCTTTTAGTTCACCTTTAATCATACCTTCCAGGTGTGACAACATTTCCGCCATGTCCTGTTTAGTAGGGAGTGATTGGGGGTTAACTCCTTCCTTTTCTAATTCCCACATTTTTCCAAACTCCTTTTGTTGGTATCGTTCTCTTGAACCTTTCTGTGGGGTTATTCCTTCTTCTATATTGGGATTTGTGCTTATCTGTCCTTCCTGGGCAGGGGGCATTCCCTCCCCCCTCTCCACGTCCTGTTCCCCCCTCTGATCTCCTCTGCCCTGGGCCATATAAGTTTTTATAGAATTCCCTTTCCCACTATCTGTTTGACCCGCTTTAGCTCCCCTCCTTACCATTGTACCCTCTTACCCCTCTCTCCACAATATAGCTTTCGAATTTACGCTGATGAATGTTAATGCTGTCTTACTTTGTTCACCTACCTAATCTCCTCCAGAAGCTATAGTTATTATAATCTCTAGGTAACAGATACCTTTTCCCTGTCTGCTCCCTTTCTTCTCTCCCTCCCTGCCCGGTACTAAAGTGCTAGAGTGCTATGTGCTATATACGACCAATTGTACAGATTATTTTCTTAGTGGTTTACAATTTTCAGTTTTCCAAAAAACACAAATCATAAATCATAATATATACCCCAACAGTTATAAATCATCTATCCGGATATATATATATATATATATATATATATATATATATATATATATATATATACATATCTACATATACACACATATACACATACATACACAGAGCAAAAAAAAAAAAAAAAGCAAAAAAAACTCTGCTGGTGTAGATCCACTAAAGTGTAAAAAAAAAAAAAAAAACACCTTTGCAAAAGTGAATAAATAAAAAAAAAGTGCAACACATGCAAATAGTGCAAGATGTCACTAAAATGTGCCAAAAAAAATAAATAAATATATAAAAAAATAAAAATAAAAAAAATAAAACAAAAGGGGGGGGGGGGAGAAAAACAAGGCACTGTCAGTGCAAAATCCGCAAAAAGTGCAGAAAGTGCAGGTAATGCTCAAGATGCCAAAGTGCAAAGATGTGCAGATCACAAAAAAAGGGGGATGCTAAAGGTGCAAAATAGTGCACAAAATGCAAAAAATGCAGAATATTCAAAAATAAATAAACTTTTTGGGGTGAGGGGGGTTTTAACATGTTTGATGTTACACGTCACACCTAATGGGTTTATTAAAGTGTAATACATTGTTTAAACATTTCTCTAGAATTTCAAAACTGCTTATATACTTCTGGAGTAAACTTGTATTATCTTATGTTATTATCTATGGTATTAAGGTTTGAATATGCAATAAAGACACATATACCTGTCATGAATTGCCAAAAGAATTGCAAAACCCGGGACAGGACAACTGATCTGGAGAAGATTGTTGCATCTCCCAAATACAGCAATGTGCCATCTGCAAAGTTTTCCTGGAAAAGTTTAATAGTGATTTTAACTTTGTGTATTTTATTATTTTGCAGATTGGGAATGAATATGGTGATGGATATCAATGCAGATTGGGAAGGAATTAGGAAGGATATAGATGGGATTAGGGGCTCCTCTGCTAAACAGTGAGTTTAATGATTATTTTGCTGCTAAGAATGTCAATGGCTGTCTCAGTGTAAGCAGCTATAGAGCCACAGAAACTAGTGCGACAAATAAGTCTTGTCATTGGGATCGCAGAGCTGGCGAAGGACTGAGGGAAATGACTATTGGATGTGAACATTGTTCCATGGAAGATGGACCATAACAAGTATGCCTGGATGTCATATGTCTCAGCACAGATGGTCTGTCATTTTACATTTGTGGCTGATGGGACAGGGTCAGGGTCAGCGACTGTCTAATTCCACTCAGTACGTACTGCACATCTCTCTGTTACACTCCTGATATCCTTAAAGGAGAAGTCCAGCCTGAGCTTGTTTGGGATGGTGGCTGGTGGTTGTTGTCAGTTTATATTACACAGAAACTAGTCTTTTACTCCATGATGCAGGAAGCACCGGAAAGTGGCAGCTCCTTCTCCAGCCATACCCCAGCCAATATTAAAGAAGAGGACTGCAGCCCAGAGAAGGAGAGCCCTCCAGAAGTGTCCTGTTAACCTATTTCCATGGAGATATCAGCTCAGTGGTGGATGAGCCCTTCAGCAGAGCTCTCATACAACCCAGCAGTTATTCCCCAAGCAATGCTGCTGCCAAGACTGCCAGTACTGCCACTCACACACCATCCCCACCGTGAAACATGGTGGTGGCAGCATCATGCTGTAGAGATGCTTTTCTTCAGCAGGGACAGGGAGCCATCTTAGAAGAAAACCTTTTAGCAGGACAATGAACACACAGCCAGAGCTACAATGGAATGGTTTAAATCAAAGCATATTCATGTGTTAGAATGGCCCAGTCAAAGTCTAGACCTAAATCCAATTGAGAATCTGTGGCAAGACTTGAAAAATACTGTTCACAGATGCTTTCAAGCCAATCTGACAGAGCTTGAGTTATTTTGCAAAGAAGAATGGGCAAAAAAGTCACTTTCTAGATGTGCAAAGCTGATAGAGACATCCCCAAAAAGACTTGCAGCTGTAATTGCAGTGAAAGGTGGCTCTACAAATTATTGACTCGGGGGGGGGGGCTGAATACAAATGCACGCCACAATTTTCACATATTTATGTTGAAAACCATTTATCATTTTACTTCCACTTCACAATGTGTCACTTTGTCTTGGTTTATCACATAAAATCCCAAATAAATACATTTACGTTTTTGGTTGCAACATGACAAAATGTGGAAAATGTCAAGGGGTATGAATACTTTTTCAAGGCGCTGTACGTGCATATTTAATGTTGTGTACCTGTAAAGACCCTGGAGGTACAGAAAAAATATCTGTTGCTCTTGCAGAACTGCACTCAGCTTATCAATCCTGTGGTAAGATGACACATTTTTGTGGACTCTTCAGTGGTGTCATCTCTGCCCAGTTGTCTTTTGCTAAAGCACTTAAACCCTCCCCTGTTCTATTCTCTACTAGATAGACAATCATTACTCTGTGGTCCAAGATAATAACTAATAAAGCTAATTAGATTCCTTAACCCCCCCGGCGGTATGATTATTTCAGATTTTAGGTGCTGAAAGCGGTGCCATTATTTTGCATGGAAATTTGGCGTTTTATATTGTAGTCCTGTAATTCTTAGTAATAACTCACTTAAATCTGTCCAAACCAGAGTCTAGCAGACATCCCGGGTATGATAAAGTTTGAAAAACAAAATCATAAATTAAAATATAATAAATAACTATAAATAGTTATACCAAATAATAATATAATAATAATACAAATTATTCAATAATGTAATCAAATCAAAAACACAGAAATTTTCTCAGTTGTCGCTGTCACTACTTTTCAGTATTTGATGACGGATCTCCCCACAAATCACTATCGCTCAATTCTGCGAGTGATTCTAATTTACTATCGCTGTTTTCTAGCTGATCTAAAACCACTTTTGATGTAAAGGGACAGTTTTGGTTGTTATGGACAATCTCCAGTTTTCAGGCAGAAAAAAACTGTTTTAATAATATAAAACTGCATGCAGGACACTGGAGAAACCACTAGGGACAAAGGGGATGTGAAATAATTTCATACAGCAATGTAATCTGTAAGATTACATTCTCATGTTGTAAAGCGCTGAGCAAACTGTTGGCGCTATATAAAACCTGTATAATAATAAACCTGTATAATAATAGTAATACTATATGTAATGTGTGTTTCATTTTTTGAATTTGGCGCCGTTCTCCGTCCCCGTGCATCGCAATGCTCGCAGGGAACGGAGCTCGATCCCGAGTCTGGCTCGAGGTTAACCGCTTTTGGTTCTGAAATTCCACCCCGAGCCAGACTCAGGAATACCGCCAGGGAGGTTAACCACCTCAGCTCCACAAGGTTTTACAGCTTTCATGGCCAAGCTGTTTTTTGCCACTGCTCTACTTGTTTATTGCACTGCTATGCAACGCTGTACCCAATCTAAATTTATATATTTTTTTTCATACAAGTAGAGCTTTCTTTTGGTGGTATTTGATCACCACTGTATTTTTTATTTTTTATTATATAAACAAAAAAAGAATGACATTTTTGAAAAAAGATCAGTGTATTCTGACAGAAGAGAGTCCCTACTGTCAGAATACAGTACAGCAGTGGGGAGGATTCCTCCATCTATCTCGCTTGTGTGGATGGGGGAATCTGATCACTGGCTGAACAAATAAAAATAAAAGTATGCACCCAGCTTTAGTGCGCACAGAACAGCTTGAATGTCTGGCATGATAAACAGGTATTTTTTGCATTTAGGAACAGATATAACGCATTGGGGGTTATTTACTAAAGGCAAATCCATGTTGCACTTGGAAGTGCAGTTGCTGTAGATCTGAGGGGGACATGCAAGGAAAATAAAAAACAGCATTTTAGCTTGCACATGATTGGATGATAAAATCAGCAGAGCTTCCCCTCATTTCAGATCTACCCCTTCGATTTAGAGCGACTGCACTTCCAAGTGCACTTGCAGTGGAAAGTGGAGTTGCCTTTCATAAAAATAACCCCCAATGTGCTTAGAGACAGGCAAAGTATAACACTTTATGCACTTAGGTACAGATAAAACACTTGTAATGCACTTAGGGGCATATATAATGCTTGTATTGCACTTAGAGACAGATGTCCCTTTGCTGACCATATCACTAACATATATGGCGGCAAGGTAGCTCTGTTACACCACTTCAGAGTAGGGGGCATGCCGCCGGTGACCCAGCTGGGCTGTCATTATACAAAGCAAATGTCGATCAGCGGGGTGCCGGCCAATTGATGACCACTGGCACCTGCCGATCATCAGGAAGTCACACAGCACAGAGCCCTGCCTATGTAAACAAGGCAGAGCTCTGTCCTGTCAGTGGGGAAGTTATGGATTTCTTTCTCCGCAAAGCAGTGAATCAAATCCATTACTTCCTTTAGTAAAAACAGCACACATAGTAAACCAAAAACACTGGTTGGGCACACATTTAACCCTTTGATCGCCCTAGATGTTTAACCTCTTCCCAGCCAGTGTCATTAGTACAGTGAATATTTTTAGCATTGGCCACAGTATTAGTGTCACTGATTCCCAAAAAATGTGAAAAGTGTAGATTAGTGTCCGATTGTCCACCACAATATTGCAGTCCTGCTATAAGTCACTGATCGGAGCCATTACTAGTATAGAAACAAATAAATAAAAATTCAAATATACTGTGTATACCATAGTTTGCAGACGCTATAACTTTTGCACAAACCAATCAATATATGCTTATTGGGATTTTGTAACAAAAATATGTAGCAGAATATATATTGGTCTATATTTATGATGAAATTGGCTTTTTTTTTTTTTTTTCTATTGGATGCTTTTTAGAAGAAAGTCAAAAAATATTGTTTTGTTTTTTCACAATAGTCAGATTTATTTGTTTATAGCGCAAAAAAAAAAAAAAAGAAACGCAGTGATGAAAAAAATACCACCAAAAGAAATCTCTATTTGTGGGGAAAAAAGGACATAAATGTCATTTATGTACAGCATTGCATGGCCGTGCAGTTATCAGTTAAAACAATGCAGTGCCGTATTGCAAAAAATGGCCTGGTCATGAAGGGGGGTCAGGTAGATATAATGCTTGTAATGTACTTAGGGACAGATATATCACATGCAATGGTATATTTAACAAAAGGAAGCAAATAAGAGAAATTCATTGTTGGTTCTTTCATTTATTTTCAGCATCCGCTCCCGAGTTCTAAATGCATCCCTGGAGAAGTGTATCACAAGCTATTGGGAAACCTTCATTTAAAATATAAAGAAAGCTCTTGAATTTGTGCATGTGTTTTATTTTTGCTTCACCGACATAAAGCACATGTTTATTCTCACACCAATACTTTCTCTTCAATAAGCATCAAGTGCTGACTGTATTGTATAGACTTAAGTTGTTTATTGATCGTTTAGCTGAGCTGCGTACACCACTCACCAGTAGTTCTATTTATCAGCCTCTGGTGTTCCTAGAATTGTTCCCATAGATTAAATCCTATGTCTCTCTGAAGAATTAATCCACTCAGCAGAACTAAAGCACAGACATTCCACCAACAGCTGAATCATCACACTCACTCTCGCCCATTCAGAGATCATGTTATATGCTGTGAAAGCAATGAAAGAATGTTTCTCAATGGAGGACAAAGGAAGGGGTAGGGACAGGTTGCCACCTTTTCTTCAAGTCAAACCCGAACACTTTAGCGGTGTACAGCAATTTTTCTTTTTACAGTATAAACTGTGCATACTGTCTATTTTGCAATTAAATAACATTTCTAATCATATGACGTTAATCAAAAGAGTTCCCCTTTTACATCTGAATCCGCAGAGTTCCCCTTTTACATCTGAATCCACTGGTTCCCCTTTTACATCTGAATCCGCAGAGTTCCCCTTTTGCATCTAAATGCGCAGAGTTCCCCTTTTACATCTGAATCCGCAGAGTTCCCCTTTTACATCTGAATCCGCAGAGGTCCCCTTTTACATCTGAATCCACAGAGTTCCCCTTTTACATCTGAATCCGCAGGGTTCCCCTTTCCCAACTGAATCCGCAGGGTTCCCTTTTTACATCTGAATCCGCAGGGTTCCCCTTTTACATCTGAATCCACAGGGTTCCCCTTTTACATCTGAATCCACAGGGTTCCCCTTTACATCGGAATCTGCAGAGTTCCCCTTTTACATCTGTTTTACACTGGGGTTTCTAGTGTAAAGGGGGACTCTGATGTAAGGGGTGCTCTGGGAACCCTGATACCTTAGTGTATTCACTCAGTGAATGTATTCACTTCAGTCCCAGACAGGGATGGATGGTGAGCTCACTCACCCCTTGGCAGTCAGCACCTCTCAAAAAGATGTATCTGAGGCTGCAAGACTTCAAATCTCTGGCCTCCATTTTCCTTTTCTGAGGCACAGCTCTGAGGATCGGAGGGCGGGCAGACACAGAGGGGTAGGGGCGGGAGGAAGAGGAGCAGATTGAGCTGTCTCTCTTCTCCTGTGTGTGTGTGGGGGGGGGGGGGGGTTAGTGCTGGCTTTGGGCAGTGTGAAAGAGAGTGTAACAGACAATCTTGGCTTAGACAACTACAGCCAGCAACCCTGGGAAGCCATAGTCCAGTCTGAATAATGTGTCCAGGTTTCAGGCAGTTTGAAACCCGGACACATGATTCCAAACCTGACCTGCAGCTTCTTATGCCGCGTACACACGGGCGGACAGTATGGCGTACTTTGTCCTTTTCGAAACACATTTCAGCGGACAATCCGTTCGTGTGTGGGCTTTTTCAGCGTGCAGTCCGGCGTACTAAGAATTTCGGATTTTTCTAAATTCTGTCCGTCGTACTTTGGTTTCAGCGGACAATCCGCTCGTCAGTATGCTAGTTCGACGGACTAAGAATGGCGCATGTCCAGAAAGGATTTACACGGCGGAAGGGTGCTTTGCTGTGTATTGGACTTCCTATTTCTAGTCCCGTCGTACGTGCTGTACACGTCATCGCGCAAGCTTTCGTCGGACTGTTTGGGTATCCGTGTGTGGTCAAGTCCGTTCAGTGGAAAGTATGACGGACTGTCCGTCGGATTGTATGACGGACTAAGTACGCCATACAGTCCACTCGTGTGTACGCGGCATTAGAAGACTCAGCGCTATAAATTTCTGCAGTGCTGGAAGTTCAGAGACAAGAAGAGGACAGGGCATTCCCTACACCACTGAAGATTCCTACAGGATCCAGCTGCCTGCATTATGTAGGACTTCATTACAGATTAGCTCGCTAAAGCTATAGAGAATTTTTTTTATTCTTTTATGGCTAAACGTTTAAAGGATGTTAAATGCAGTCTGAGTTTTGAAATGAATCTTTTGAAACCATATATACACTGAAAATACCCTCTGTAGACTACACTGGTCACATATGGGCTATATTCATTTTATTTTTAACCCTCTGCCAAAATCAAAAATTACTAAAAAAAAAGGTCTACACAACCTGTTACCAGCGGTTGGCATTGTTTAGATAGAAAATGTTGGTATTATTCATCTGTTTGACTGATCAGACTTGTTTCTGATCAAAAGCTGATGACAAGTTGCCACAATAGCCTTTTCATTGCTGTGTGTATGGCCACTATACTCCTCACGGGCCTTATCTCTTTTAGCAGCCAACCAATTTCATTTCACAAAAGATTGAGTGTTCTAACAAGGAAGTACAGCATAAAGAAGGCTGAAGATCTTGAAGAAGAACTGCATTCTGCTCACATAATTTGTAATAAAAACATCTTTGCCATTCTGAAGCTTCCCCCCAACCACTTTGCATTATATTTTATATATTTATATATACTGTGATTCTGTACTTGCCAAATATGCTGCAGAAATCTCCCTTCACTGAGTCTGGCTGCAGACATTCTAACCGTGGACAGCAGAAGCTGCTGCCTGTTCACTTCCTGGATTTACACAGACACACAGAGGCACACCTTCAGCTCTGCAGCCCTGCAGCTTTCATTGGCTCTCTTATGACTCATCCCTCCTCCCTTCCTCTCAGGAGAGTGAGAGAGCTGTACATGATGTCATAAGTCTAGTCTAATGACCAGACAAGAAAGGAGAAGTGGGTTGTATAAGGTATTTACTGGCAGAAAAAAAAAAGTTTTACTATCCAAAGTTAAAACAAGAAGGGCAGAAGATTTAACAGATGGAAAGTTGAAAAAATGACAGAAGGTCCGCTTTAACGCAAATGGATAAAGCAGCTCAGAAAGTGAGTTGGCTTCTAGATGAGGCTGGTAAACTGGGCTTAGATATAAAATGAATGCAGTGGTTTAAAAAAAATGATACCCCCGGCACCCTCCCGGTACCTTTTTATCCAGACAATAGAGAGTGTAGAAGAGCCAATAATATTGTAATATCAAAAAAAGACAAAGGAAGGAAGGAAAATAGTCAAGAAAAGTAGAACTGTAGGCAAAACATTTTGTTTCATTTTGGATAGAGCAAGAGAGGGTTATAACCCCTGTCAGTTTTTTTCTTCGCCATCTGTGTCCCATTGTGGAGAGTTCCCTTCACTGCCTGTCCCATAGCCAAACAGGAAGTAAGAGGAAATCCCTGCAAATTAAGGGAATTCCTTGGGGACCCCCAGGTCAACAGAACTAGTGTCCTCATTGGAAGAATCCCCCTATTAATTTTCCCAAAATGTGGGATTTTCTTTTACTTTCATTTTCAATGATAATGGTTACAGGACAAATAGAGACGATGAATCTCCCTAATAGGGGCACAGACAACAATATAAAAAGTTTTGCCTCCTTTAGTTATGCTTTAAGAAGATAGGGGGGCAGAGGAGGTTGGGAGTGGAAGGGAGGTAGTGAGGGCCTGGCGTCATCACTCTAGGTTAGGGTGACCAGACTGTCCCCGGATTTGTCCCCGGCAGAGGAGCCTCCCCTGCCTGCCTGCTCTGACACTGTGTGTGTGTGGGGGGAGGGAGGTAGGATGTCGAGTGCTACCACTGCAGTCAGATACATGGCATGCATGACGTTAGGAGGTGAAGCAGACTGGTGCAGTGAGCCAGCTGATGGGCCAGTAGAGTGAAGGGGGAGGAGTTTTCCGCTCTTCTTGGAGACCCCATGTTACCAGAGGCATCACTGGAGGCACCGTAAGAGAGCAGAGAGGCAGAGACACACTGAGCATGGAGGAGGGAACCGACTGACACTGAAAGCAGGCGTGTGCCAGTGTCGCTGATCCCATCTGTCCCACCACCATCCCTCTGCCACAGAAATAACGTATATATCATATAATCATTACATAAAGACATACCCCATAAACTGCATATACCATTTGAGGAAAATATGCTTATAAAATAGTTTACCATTTGGCAATAAAAAAAATAAAAAATTGTCCTCAGATTTCATTTAAAAAATCTGGTCACTTTACTCTAGGGGGTTATTTACGAAAGGCAAATCCACTTTGCACTACAAGTGCAAAGTGTGCTTGAAATTGCACTGAAAGTGCACTTGAAAGTGCAGTCGCTGTACATCTGAGGTATAGATCTGAAGAGGGGAAGCTCTGCTCATTTTATCATCCAATCAAGTGCAAGCTAAAATGCTGTTTTTTTATTTTCCTTTTATTTCACCCTTGTATCTACAGTGACTGCACTTCCAATTGCACTTTCAGTGCAATTCCAAGTGCACTTTGCACATGTAGTTTGCATTTGTAGTGCAAAATAGATTTGCCTTTAGTAAATAACCCCCCTAGGTGTCTTATCGCCTCTCAGAGAGAGAGGAGCAATCAATCAAGGTTGAGATCCTGAGCAGCCAACCGATTATAAACATGTAATAAAAATAAAAGTTGGATAATTAGATTCAATATAGAGTATCTGTTAAGAGAAAATCATTTAAGAAAGCTGTTTCACACAAAACTGTTAAAAATAATAAGCCTATTCTATATACAGTGGTGTGAAAAAGTGTTTGCCCCCTTCCTCATTTCCTGTTCCTTTGCATGTTTGTCACACTTAAGTGTTTCGGAACATCAAACCAATTTAAACAATAGTCAAGGACAACACAAGTAAACACAAAATGCAATTTGTAAATGAAGGTGTTTATTATTAAAGGTGAAAAAAAATCCAAACCATCATGGCCCTGTGTGAAAAAGTGATTGCCCCCTAAACCTAATAACTGGTTGGGCCACCCTTAGCAGCAACAACTGCAACCAAGCGTTTGCGATAACGTGCAATGAGGCTTTTACAGCGTCCTGGAGGAATTTTGGCCCACTCATCTTTGCAGAATTGTCCTAATTCAGTTACATTAGAGGGTTTTCGAGCATGAACGGCCTTTTTAAGGTCATACCACAACATCTCAATAGGATTCAGGTCAGGACTTTGGCTAGGCCACTCCAAAGTCTTCATTTTGTTTTTCTTCAGCCATTCGGTGGTGGACTTGCTGGTGTGTTTAGGATCATTGTCCTGCTGCAGAACCCAAGTTCGTTTCAGCTTGAGTACACGAACAGATGGTCGGACATTCTCCTTCAGGATCTCTTGGTAGACAGCAGAATTCATAGTTCCTTTTATCACGGCAAGTCTTCCAGGTCCTGAAGCAGCAAAACAGCCCCAGACCATCACACTACCACCACCATATTTTACTGTTGGTATAATGTTCTTTTTATGAAATGCAGTGTTCCTTCTACGCCAGATATACTTGGACACACACCTTCCAAAGAGTTCCACTTTTGTCTCATCGGTCCACAGAATGTTGTCCCAAAAGTCTTGGGGATCATCAAGATGTGTTGTGGAGAAATTGAGACGAGCTTTGATGTTCTTTTTGCTCAGCAGTGGTTTTCTCCTTGGAACTCTGCCATGCAGGCCATTTTTGCCCAGTCTTTTCCTGATGGTGGAGGCATGAACGCTGACCTTAACTGAGGCAAGTGAGGCCTGCAGTTCCTTGGACGTTGTTGTGGGGTCTTTTGTGACCTCTTGGATGAGTCGTCGCTGCGCTCTTGGGGTAATTTTGGGCGGCCGGCCACTCCTGGGAAGGTTCACCACTGTTCCATGTCTTCGCCATTTGTGGATAATGGCTCTCACTGTGGTTCGCTGGATTCCCAAAGCTTTGGAAATGGCTTTATAACCCTTTCCAGACTGATAGATCTCAATTACTTTCTTTCTCAATTGTTCCTGAATTTCTTTGGGTCTCGGCATGATGTGTAGCTTTTAAGGATCTTCTGGTGGACCTTACTGTGTCAAGCAGCTCCTATTTAAGTGATGCCTTGATTGTGAACAGGTGTGGCAATAATCAGGCCTGGGTGTGGCTATAGAAATTGAACTCAGGTGTGGACAACCACAGTTATAGTATGTTTTAACAAGGGGGGCAATCACTTTTTCACACAGGGCCATGATGGTTTGGATTTTTTTTCACCTTTAATAATAAACACCTTCATTTACAAATTGCATTTTGTGTTTACTTGTGTTGTCCTTGACTATTGTTTAAATTGGTTTGATGTTCCGAAACACTTAAGTGTGACAAACATGCAAAGGAACAGGAAATGAGGAAGGGGGCAAACACTTTTTCACACCACTGTAAATGGTATCTGAGTCCATTGGCTATTTGTCCCCTGTTTGACGATAACTGTGTCAGCTGCATAGCTAGAACAACCCCATGGAATAGACTGTGGTAACAGCTATTAACCAGTTTTTCATTAATATTGGGGGTTATTTATGAAAGGCAAATCCACTTTGCACTACAAGTGCACTTGGAAGTGCAGACGCTGTAGAATGAAATGAGTAGAAGCTCTGCTGATTTTATTATCCAATCATGTGCAAGCTAAAATTGTGTTTTTTATTTTCCTTGCATGTCCCCCTCGGATCTACAGCGACTGCCCTTCCAAGTGCACTTTCAGTGCAATTTCAAGTGCACTTTGCACTTGTAGTTTGCACTTGTAGTACAAAGTGGATTTGCCTTTAGTAAATAACCCCAATGTGTTCATTACACCTTATACCAGCTATAACATCAAGCTTGAATTTCAGTCACTTTTATTTAATTTGTTTGGTTAATTTTTGTTATTTAAAAGAAAAAAAAAATCCGTACAGTAGAAATGACGTTATACAGCTCAGCTGTAATATGAGTATTGTATATTTATTATAGTGATGGAAGCTGTGGACCAATCAGGTTTACTGATAACTCTAGCTGATTTAAGTCCGTAGGAAAGGCTAGATGGCTTCCCTGTGACTCTAGAGCCATAGCTGACACAGGCGGTCCTAAAATAACCTGACACTGACAATATTGATTGCCGTCACAAATCATAGCAAACAGAAATCTTTGTAGAGTATCCAGATATTTAGGCAGATCTTATACGCATTTCATTTTTCTGTAATCTACCTGACTTGGCTGACACATAAGGTTTATATCTAATTAAAGTTTTAGTGCCTTCTATCTACTGGAGGAAAAGGATCTGCAGTAAGGGCAAAGAGATTTACATCATGTCAAAATTTATCTGCAAGTGATGAGTGTTCTGAGGTGCTCTTTATTGCTTTTTCCTTAAATCAACACATAATCATATTGTCACTAGTGATGCTCAGATCTACCACATAGCTTCATTTTATCAAACTGGTAGGTAGAGGAATAGAAGCTTATATCTGATTATTAAAAGTATGCATCACTGCTAGTTCTACTGTGTTATTCAGGGACCAAACCATCTTGATTGGCAGCTTAATGTACTAAGGCAACTCACCTCTGACACACATGTAAAGCAGCCACCACAACACTACTGTGCATTGACAGGAAAAATTCCGCACGTTTGTTTTTGTTGGTACCTTGATGTGCATTGGCAGGCCATTCAGCATGAAAGGGTTACTTAAAGTAAAACTAAAGGATTGTTTTTAAAAAAAAATTTAAATAACAAACATGACATACTGACCTCCACTGTGCAGCTCGTTTTGCACAGAGTAGCCCCAAACATCCATTTCTGGGGTCCCTCGGCGGCTCTTGCGGCTCCTCCCTGCATTAGATAACCCCCTAGGAGTTACCTTGCGGGCACGCTCCCGAGTCCGGCATTCGGCATCCATAGAGGACGAATGCAGGACTCAGCCCTGCCCCATGCATCATTGGATTTGATTGACAGCTGCAGGCGCCAATGGCTGCGCTGCTATCAATCTATCCAATCAAGCCGGGAACCCGTGGTGAGAAAGACACGCCAACGGAAATTTGGGGCTCAGGTAAG
The DNA here is from genome assembly GCF_037356315.1 of Lithobates pipiens. NCBI lineage: Eukaryota > Metazoa > Chordata > Amphibia > Anura > Ranidae > Lithobates > Lithobates pipiens. Next base: position 49,515,618 of record NW_027507787.1, read on the forward strand.
TAAAACAGGGGGGGGCGGTGACTGCAAGGTGTTTTTTCACCCTAATGCATAGGATGCATTAAGGTGAAAAAACATGAGCCTTTACAACCTCTTTAACCGCTTCCCGACCGCCTCATGCTAATATACATTGGCACAAGGGCTCGTACAGGCAGAATCACGTATCTGTACGTTGCCCTTTAAGAGGCGGCGGGGGCGCTCGCGAGTCCGGTCGTGGATCCTGCGGACCTGATCGCCGCGGGGATACGATTGCCTCACGGAGAGGAAGAACGGGGAGATGCTAAAGTAAACAAGCATCTCCCTGTTCTGCCTAGCAATAGTGACACTGATCTCTGCTCCCTGTGATTGGAGTAGAGATGAAGCACAGCCATGCCCCTCTTAGTTAGCAACATGCCCCTAGGACACACTTAACCTCTACACTGCCACCTAGCGGTTAACTCCTTTACTGCCAGTGTCATTTACACAGGAATCAGTGCATTTGTATAGCACTGATTGCTGTATAAATGACAATGGTTCCAAAAATGTGTCAAAAATGTCCGATGTGTCTGCCATAATGTTGCAGTCACGATAAAAATCGCTGATCGCCTCCATAAAAAAAAAATATATACATATTAACAAAAATGCCATAAAATGATCCCCTATTTTGTAAACACTCTAACTTTTGCACAAACCAATCAATAATCGCATATTGTGATTTTTTAAGCAAAAATATGTAGAAGAATACGTATTGGCCTAAACTGAGGAAAAAATAGTTTTTTTTAGATATTTTTGGGGAATATTTATTATATTATATTTATTATAGCAAATATAGTTTGTGGGAAAAAAAGGATGTCAATTTTGTTTGGGAGCTGCATCGCATGACCGTGCAATTGTCAGTTAAAGCAACGCAGTGCCGAATCGCAAAAAGTGCTCTGGTCAGGAAGGGGGTAGATTCTTCCGGGGCTGAAGTGGTTAAACCCAGGACACTGCATTCACTATACCTGGTCTCCCACAGTAGACAGAATATGGAAATGCAATTAGCTTTACTGCCTATATGCACTGATTTTACTGTTGTGGGTTTAGTAACACTTTAAGGCATCCCAATGTAATGCATGACACAACCAGCGTTAATGCAGTGCAAAAGAAAAAATGTCTGTATGGATCCTAAAGGAAACCTGGCATTAGCGAAATACAAAGACGGACACTACTGTCCTCTTTTGAAGATGCTAGTTACCTGTTACATTGCCCCTAGAGTCATATTTTCTCAATTATTGACCTAAAATGAGTATTCAGATTAGGAGTTCTTACTTTCCTTGCCCCATGCTTGTTTTGGGACTGTGAATTAGAAAGTATTAAAATATATGTGAGCAGTTTTATGCCAACAAGCGGATTATTCTCTCCTGGAAGAGTTCCTTAGCCCCAACCTTGGAATACCAGAAAGCATTGGTTAATAAGGCAGTACCATTTTATAAAGCCACTTATTTGAGTAGGGGGGCACTGACCAAATGTTACAAGGTATGTGGGGGGGGGGGGGGGTTGGATGGATACAGTATCAGACTAATTACAGATAACCTATAGCTATCGATATTGGTGTGCTAGGCCATAACGGGAGATGTATATGAATGACATACAGGAGAAATATTGATAATTCTGCATTAGGATAACTGGTCACTTGTAGGGGGGGTGAGTTATTTCTTCATACGGAATTCTTGCTGGGGGGGGGGGGGAGAGCTGGGTCATGCTTTTGACTGAATTTAGCATCACGACCCAAGATGTTGGATAATGTGGGTGCGGTGTCACCTAGTGCTTTACTCCAGCCAACTCGGACAAAAGTTCTATTGTTTTGGGGTGAGGGGGGGTTTAATTTCATGTTTTGAATTTTGTTTTTGTTTTTGTATGTAAATGTCCACCGGCAACTGTGTTATAGCCGGTGGTTGTTGGCCTATTGTTATTTGTATGCTTAAAAACTGAATAAAAAAGAATTTTCAAAAAAAAAAAATATATGTGAACATACCACCCAACTTTTTGAGATGAGAATGAGGGACACTTATTAGGAGAAGTATGAAGGCATAGGACCTCCGCCGCCATGCCCCTTAACCACATGCCGGCCGCCTATCGCATTTGTACTCCGGCAGGTCGGCTCTATTGCGTCAAACAACGTACCTGTATGTCTTTTTTTACAATACACACTGGAGGCGCACAAGCTCCCCTGATTGGACGGAGAGGGAGCCAAACAGCGGGTCCGGTGGACTCGATGTCCACTGGCTACCTGCGATCGTTCCCGAGAGAGGCAGAACGCCAATCTTCCTATGTAAACAAGGCAGATCGCCGTTCTGACAGGAGAGAAGGTAGAGATCTGATGTTTCTGCTAAGCACACAGTTAGCAAGCACCAGCTAGGCACACATTTTCCCCGCCAGTGTCACTAGTACAGTAACAGTGCATATTTGCAGTACTAATCACTGTAATTATGTCACTGGTTCCCAAAAAAGTGTCAAAAGTGTCAGTTAGGTTTCCAATTTGTCCACCGCAATGTCGCAGTCCTGCTAAAAAACACTGACCACCGCCATTACTGGTAGAATAAAAATGCCATCATTTGTAGACGCAATAACTTTTGTGCAAACCAATCAATATACGCTTATTGGGATTTTTTAACCAAAAATATGTAGCAGAATACATATTGGCCTAATTTGATGAAGAAATGTGATTACATTTTTTTAGTGGATGTGTTTTATAGCAAAAATTAAAAAAATATTGTTTTTGTTTTCAAAATTGTCTCTCTTTTTTTGTTTATAGCAATAGTCTATAGTCAAAAAATAAAAACCGTCGAGGTGATCGAATACCACCAAAAGAAAGCTCTGTCAGAAAAAAAGGACATACATTTTATTTGGGTACAGTTCTGCATGACTGCGCATTTGTCAGTTAAAATAAACCAGTGCCATAATGCAAAAAATGGCCTGGTCAATAAGGGAGTAAAACCTTCCAGGGCTGAAGTGGTTGAAGGACAATTATGCAAAAGGCATAGCAAAGCAAAACCACTACTATCCGTTTATACTGGCTTTTGAAATTTACAAAAGCAGCAATTTCAGGTTTAGCACCATGAAACATGTTTTGAAAAAGAAATAGTGCATTTTATATACAATTATATAGATCAGAGCAAAATGAAGGACAAATGAGGAATAAAGAGGGACAGAGGTACATTGTTTCATATCAGGCGTTGGTTTGCTTTGTCCTCCAAAATCTTAAACACCACCCGCCACTGATTATTAGATTTTTTTTTTGTTTTTTTCAAAAGATTTTATTGTCAAAGAAACAAAGTACAAAGTCATAGCAAAGTGACAGGGAAAGTGTCACTTGGAATACATTAAGTATTGTTTTCTACTATAAAACATAGGTTTTGTTTTAATGAGAACTCAGATTTAAAAGGATTGAACATGGATTTTGAAATGACTTTAATATGTTAAAGATTATATGAGATTTAAGTGAATAGCCCTTTAAAGCCAAAAGATCTGCTCAGAGATAGAAAACATTTTCAGCAGGAGGTCTGTAACTGCAGCTGACATTACTAATGTATCATTCTTCAAAGGCTAGTTGCAACTATGCAGATATTATTAATCACTTCAGCCCCGTAAGATTTGGCTGCTGAATGACCAGCCATTTTTTGCGATTCAGCACTGAATCGATTTAACTGACAATTCCGCGGTTGTGTGATGCTGCACCGTAACAAAATTGACATCCTTTTTTTTCCACAAATAGAGCTTTCTTTTGGTGGTATTTGATTGCCTCTGTGATTTTTATTTTTTGCGATATAAACAAAAAAAGAGCGACCATTTGAAAAAAACGGAATATTTTGTACTTTTTACTATAATAAATATCCCCATTATATAAAAAAAAGCTAATTTTTTTCTCAGTTTAGGCCGATATGTATTCTTTTACATATTTCTGGTAAAAAAAAAGCAAAAAGCATATATTGATTGGTATGCAGCATCTACAAAATAGGGGATAGATTTATAGCATTTTTATTATTATTATTTTTTTTACTAGTAATGGCAGCGATCCGCGATTTTTATCAGGACTGCGACATTATGGCCGACACATCGGACACTTTTGACACATTTTTGGGACCATTGGCATTTATACAGCGATCAGTGCTCTAAAAATGCACTGATTACTGTAAAAATAGCACTGGCATGGAAGGGGTTAACACTGGGGGCGATCAAGGGGTTAACTGTGTTCCCTGCTACCTGTTTCTAACTGAAGGGAGAGGGGACTGACCTAAAGGAAGTGATGGATCATGGTTCCTAGCTAATAGGAACACACAATCTGTCACTTCTCTCAGAACACAACAGGGATTTGTGTGTTTAAACCCACACTTCCCTGTGGTGTCTCTTGTGCTCGCGATCACTGGTGGCCGTTAGTCATTGCGACCATCATCCTCCAGCGGCACACGTGACTGCTATCCCTATCCCGTGAGCCGATGTATAGCTACGACGGTTCGCGGGATTGTGCTGGCCTACCGCAGTAAAATGACGGCGGCTGGTCGGCAAGCAGTTAAAGTAGAACTATAGGCAAATATTTTTCGTTTCATTTTGGATAGATTTTCTTTTACTTTCACTTTCAATGTTAATGGTAAACAGGACAAATAGAGGGCATGAATCTCCTCAATGGAGGCACAGACAGCAATAAAAACTTACAAGTAGTTCTGGACGAACTTCCGACGGGACGTTTTGTGAACGCGAACCGTGATCGTGGCCAAAAGTTTGCGAACCGCAAAGTTTGCGGCGGGCCCCATTGACTTTAATGGCAAGCAAACCTTAAAAACCCACAGGTCATATTTTCAGCCACAAAATACTTACTAGCTGTGCACACATAGTCCCACAACATGGACACTGACATAACAAAAGTATTAAGTTAATCTGGGATTGACAACAACAAGCATTCTTTTTTTATCTGTGAAATTTTGACAATTCAGGAGAGCATGAAGGCCATGGAGGAGAGGAAAGGTCAGGGCAGGCTATGAAGAGGGTGCAGGAGATGATCACCAGCACCGTGATAGAGAGCACTGACACCAGCACCGAGATAGAGAGCACTGACACCACACCAGCACCGAGATAGAGCACTGACACCAGCACCGTGATAGAGAGCACTGACACCAGCACCGAGATAGAGAGCACTGACACCAGCACCGAGATAGAGAGCACTGACACCACACCAGCACCGTGATAGAGAGCACTGACACCAGCACCGAGATAGAGAGCACTGACACCACACCAGCACCGTGATAGAGAGCACTGACACCACACCAGCACCATGATAGAGAGCACTGACACCACACCAGCACCGTGATAGAGAGCACTGAGACCACACCAGCACCGATATAGAGAGTACTGACACCAACCAGCACCGTGATAGAGAGCACTGGCACCAGCACCGAGATAGAGAGCACTGACACCACACCAGCACCGTGATAGAGAGCACTGAGACCACACCAGCACTGAGATAGAGAGCACTGACACCACATCAGCACCATGATAGAGAGCACTGACACCAGCACCGTGATAGAGAGCACTGACACCAGCACCATGATAGAGAGCACTGAGACCACACCAACGAGATAGAGAGCGCTGACATCAGCACCAAGATAGAGAGCACTATGCTTTCTATATGTGCAAGTATTTTATACGTGTATTACACCCCTATATACTGCACACCAAATAGTACACCTATACCAGTCCTTAAAAGGACCTTTGTGGACCTAGTAGCTAGTGATTTGCAGACTGTCCCTCAGTCCCTACACTGATAAAAGACAGCTGCAGAATCGGGCAGCAATCAGCAGCACAGCAGTCACCAGCAGTGCACCACAACCCTATATACTGTACACCTATACCAGTCCTTAAAAGGACCTTTGTGGACCTAGTAGCTAGTGATTTGCAGACTGTACCTCAGTCCCTACACTGATAAAAGACAGCTGCAGAATCAGGCAGCAATCAGCAGCACAGCAGTCAGCAGCAGTGCACCACAACCCTATATATTGAACACCTACACCAGTCCTTAAAAGGACCTTTGTGGACCTAGTAGCTAGTGATTTGCAGACTGTTCCTCAGTCCCTAGACTGAAAAAAGACAGCTGCAGAATCGGGCAGCAGTCAAGTATAATATTCTTTCTATATTTGGAAGAAAGTATATTATATATGCACAACCCTATATACCAGGGATATGCAATTAGTTGACCTCCAACTGTTGCAGAACTACAAGTCTCATGAGGCACAGCAAGACTCTGACAGCCACAAGCATGACACCCAGAGGCATGATGGGATTTGTAGTTTTACAACATCTGGAGGTCAACTAATTGCATATCCCTGCTATATACTGTACACCTATACCAGTCTTTAAAAGGACCTTTGTGGACCTAGTAGCTAGTGATTTGCAGACTGTCCCTCAGTCCCTACACTGATAAAAGACAGCTGCAGAATCGGGCAGCAATCACCAGCACAGCAGTCAGCAGCAGTGCACCAGCACCCTATATACTGTACACCTATACCAGTCCTTAAAAGGACCTTTGTGGACCTAATAGTAATAGCTAGTGATTGAACTGACTGTCCCTGCTCCACACAGCATCCTGTCCCTACACTGACAAAAGACAGCTGTAGAATCAGTCAGCAGTGCACTCAGCAATCACCAGCACAGCAGTGCACCAGATCTCTATATACTGTACACCTATACCAGTCCTTAAAAGGACTTTTGTGGACCTAATAGCTAGCGATGTGTGCCACTACAGTCTGTCCCTGCTTCACACAGCAACCTTTCCCTACACTGACAAAAAACAGAATGTAAAATGGCCGCCAGATCAGGTCTATTTATAAGGTAGGGGGAATGTCCAATTGTCCATGTGCTGAAATGTCTCAATTGGCTGTCCTGTACCCCATGATAGATGTGTCAACATGGGTCAAAGTTCTTTCACAATGTAAACGCATATGTCCGTCGAGCAAACAGCGCCAGAAGTCCACCGGTTTGGCAAATTGCGAACACGCAAAATTCCCCACGAACCGATCGCCGGGCGAACCGCAAGGCCATCTTGACTTAAGCATTCTAATCCATCTCCACTCCATCCAAAACCAAATTTTTTTTTAATGTTGCCTTTAGTCATATTTTAACTGTTTTATCACTTTGCATCGTTGGTTCTGATGCAACATGGGCGTGTCAGCCCTCTGCAGAGAGTTCACTGCTTTCACAAAGAGAGCAAAGGATCTTCCCTGCAACATTGCAACATGGTGGCAGGGTACATACTTCTCCACCAACTGCTCAGCCCCCTTACTGCTTCCAAATACCCCCAGCATTAGGCGCCCCCCCCCCCCCCACACACACACACACACACGCCCCTGACATGTATCCTACGATGCATACTAGCTCATTATGCCTTTGTCTTGCAGGGTTTTTTTTGGGGGGGGGGGGTTTTCAGAGGTTCGCAACCTTGTTAAAGTAGCAAAGGTAGCACTGTCTTGGTCTCCCTTTGGTGAAAAGTCACCCTTTCTTTTTGCCTTGATGACTTTTGCCAGTGGAATAAAAAGAAATAATAAAAACGAAATTTCACATTGTCACTAGAATTAGAGATATTTCTCCTCACTTTTTAAAAGATTTGCCCCTAATGCCTGTTCTGGGGTCTCCCGACGACTCTCGCGGCTCCTCGATAACCCTCTGGGAGAAGCGCTCTCCTGGAGGATTACCTTGCTAGCTCACTCCCGAGACCAGAATTCAGCGTCCATAGAGGCTGAATGCAGAACTCGGCCCCGCCCCCTGGCGCCCGCATCATTGGATTTGATTGACAGCGGTGAGAGCCAATTGCTGCGCTGCTATTAATCTATTGAATCAAGAGCAGGGAGCCCGTGGAGAGAGAGATGGCAGGGACGCGCCAACGGAAATTTGGGGCGTGCCCGTGGGGGAGGGCATCGTGGCGATCAGTGGTGCGGTGTGTCAGTCTGACAGAGGCTCTTTACCACGTGATCAGCTGTGTCCAATCAAGGCTGATCACAATGTAAACAGGAAGAGCCGTTGATTGGATTTTCCTCACTCAATGATTTTCCTCACTTCCTCTACTCACTTATCTGACAGACGCGAGTAGAGGAGAGCTGATCGGCTGCTATCCTGACAGGGGGGGTCTGTGCTGATTGTTGATCAGCGCAGCCCCCCTTGGATGCCTGCCCAGGACCACCAGGATGCCACCAGGACCATCAGGGATGGCCACCACACTGGACCACCAGGTATGCCACCCTAGACCATGAGGGAAATACCAATCAGTGCCCAGGCAGCTGTCAATCAGTGTCCTTCCCCAATGCCTGTCAGTGCCATCAGTGATGCCTATCAATGCCATCTATTAATGCCGCTTATCAAGGCGCAACAGTGCCATGTATCAGTGCCCAGCAGTGCCCATCAGTGGCACCTATCAGTGCTCAGCAGTGCTGCCTATCAGTGCCACCCATAAGTACCCATTAGTGCAGCCTATCAGTGCCCATCAGTGCCCACCAGTGCCACCGATGAGTGCCCATCATTGCCGGCTATCAATGCCCATCAGTGCTGCATATCAATGCCACACATCAGTGCCGCCTATCAGTGCCCATTGTCAGAGCCCGTCGGTGCCCATCAGTGCCCCCTCATTGGTGCCACCTCATTGGTGCTGACTTATCAGTGCCCGTCAGTGCTGCCTTATCAGTGCCCGTCAGTGAAAGAGAAAACATATTTACTTACAAAATTTTATAACAGAAACAAAAGAAAAACTTTTTTTTTCAAAATTTTAGGTCTTTTTTTATTTGTTTAGTAAAAATAAAAAAAAAAGAGATGATCAAATACCACAAAAAGAAAGCTCTATTTGTGGGAACAAAAAGATAAAAATTCTGTTTGGGTACAGTGTAGTATGACCGCGCAATTGTCATTTAAACAGCGACAACGCTGAAAGATGAAAATTGGCTTGGGCAGGAAGGGGGTGTAAGTGCCTGGTATTGAAGTAGTTAAGAAGTATTTAAGCCAAAGAATTATGGAAAAAGTAAAAAAGTATGAAAAAAATAAGTATGACAATAAGAGAACAGGCTTTTTTTTTTTTTTTTAACTTCGCAATAGCAGCCCACACAATTATCTCATAACACTTTAAAGTAGAACTGTGGGCAAAAATGTAAACAACATCATCTTATAAAAAAAAAATATATATATATATATATATATATATATATATATATATATATATATATATATATATATATATATATATCCAAAAACGACCACCGTGTAAAAGTGGGTGAAACTCCACTTTAAGATTAAAAAAAATGTATAGGCTTTAAAGCCACTTTAATCTTGCAATATACAGCTATTTTTTACAGTCAGATTCCTCCATCCACACAAATGAGGTAAATGGAGGAATCCTACCCCCAGATCCCAGGACATTGTATTCTGACAGCGGGACCTGACACTTTCACAACAAACTGATCAGCCACTGATCAACAAAAGATTTCCAACAGAATCTGATCAAAAGATAGGCTTCTGCCGAGCAGGGATGGCCACACAATGAAATTCAGCCAATCCCTGCTGAACAGTAGTGATGGCCGAACGGTTCGCCCGGCGGTCGTTTCGCGGCGAATTTCCGACATTCGCGGTCCGCACGTTCGAACGCCTTTTTCCGTCGTTCGCCGCGGCGGACTTACGTGTTTAATGTATACAAGAACTTTAACCTTTGGTGACACGTTTATCATGTGATACAGGACAGCCAATTGAGACATGACAGCACATGGACACTTGTACATTCCCCCTAACCTATAAATACACCCGATCCGGTGGCCATTTTACATTCTTTCTTCTGTTAAGATAGGGACAGGTTCCTGTGTGGAGTAGGGAGAGATAAACCACTAGCTATTTGGTACACAAAAGTTCTTTTCAGGACTGGTATAGGTGTTAGGTGTTGATAGGTTTGCTGTGCTGCTGATTCTTGCAGCAGCCTGAGTGTCTTTTGTTAGTTTAGAGAAAGGGAAAGGACGGTGTATGCTACAGGGACAGCCAGATTAGTCTTTCATCATCATCATCATCATCATCATCATTAGCTGTTACTATCAAGGTCCACAAAAGAGCTGTTCCAGTAACCACTAATCGTTCTCTTTTTTTGCCAATTTGTATAGGGACAGGAAGGAAGCAGTGTTGTCAGGCAGTGAGGGTAATTTTAAAGACTTGCTGTTATTATTAGTTCCACAAAGGTTCTTTTCAGGACTGGTATCAGTGGTACAGTAATAGGCTTGTACATGTATAATATTCTTTCTTCCAAATATAGAAAGGATATTATACTTGACTGCTGCCCTTCTGCTGCAGTCTGCTAAACATTCACAACTCACTTGTTCCACAAAAGTTCTTATAAGGACTGGTAACTTGGTATAGGGTGCTACGGTACATAGGCTTGAGTGCGGTACAGTCTGCTGTTCTGTAAGGACCGCTATCGGTCCACAATAGATAGGGTTGACGTGCACCACTGCTGACCGCTGCCCTATACTGCAGCAGTCCTTCAGCGGTATAGGGACTGACGTACAGTCTGCTAATCACTAACACACAACCTGCTTGTTCCACAAAAGTTCTTATAAGGACTGGTAACTTGGTATAGGGTGCTACGGTACATAGGCTTGAGTGCGGTACAGTCTGCTGTTCTGTAAGGACCGCTATCGGTCCACAATAGATAGGGTTGACGTGCACCACTGCTGACCGCTGCCCTATACTGCAGCAGTCCTTCAGCGGTATAGGGACTGACGTACAGTCTGCTAAAAACTAATACACAACCTGCTTGGTCCACAAAAGTTCTTATAAGGACTGGTAACTTGGTATAGGGTGCTACGGTACATAGGCTTGAGTGCGGTACAGTCTGCTGTTCTGTAAGGACCGCTATCGGTCCACAATAGATAGGGTTGACGTGCACCACTGCTGACCGCTCACCTATACTGCAGCAGTCCTTCAGCGGTATAGGGACTGACGTACAGTCTGCTAAACACTAATACACAACCTGCTTGTTCCACAAAAGTTCTTATAAGGACTGGTAACTTGGTATAGGGTGCTACGGTACATAGGCTTGAGTGCGGTACAGTCTGCTGTTCTGTAAGGACCGCTATCGGTCCACAATAGATAGGGTTGACGTGCACCACTGCTGACCGCTCACCTATACTGCAGCAGTCCTTCAGCGGTATAGGGACTGACGTACAGTCTGCTAATCACTAACACACAACCTGCTTGTTCCACAAAAGTTCTTATAAGGACTGGTAACTTGGTATAGGGTGCTACGGTACATAGGCTTGAGTGCGGTACAGTCTGCTGTTCTGTAAGGACCGCTATCGGTCCACAATAGATAGGGTTGACGTGCACCACTGCTGACCGCTCACCTATACTGCAGCAGTCCTTCAGCGGTATAGGGACTGACGTACAGTCTGCTAAACACTAATACACAACCTGCTTGTTCCACAAAAGTTCTTATAAGGACTGGTAACTTGGTATAGGGTGCTACGGTACATAGGCTTGAGTGCGGTACAGTCTGCTGTTCTGTAAGGACCGCTATCGGTCCACAATAGATAGGGTTGACGTGCACCACTGCTGACCGCTGCCCTATACTGCAGCAGTCCTTCAGCGGTATAGGGACTGACGTACAGTCTGCTAAACACTAATACACAACCTGCTTGGTCCACAAAAGTTCTTATAAGGACTGGTAACTTGGTATAGGGTGCTACGGTACATAGGCTTGAGTGCGGTACAGTCTGCTGTTCTGTAAGGACCGCTATCGGTCCACAATAGATAGGGTTGACGTGCACCACTGCTGACCGCTCACCTATACTGCAGCAGTCCTTCAGCGGTATAGGGACTGACGTACAGTCTGCTAATCACTAACACACAACCTGCTTGTTCCACAAAAGTTCTTATAAGGACTGGTAACTTGGTATAGGGTGCTACGGTACATAGGCTTGAGTGCGGTACAGTCTGCTGTTCTGTAAGGACCGCTATCGGTCCACAATAGATAGGGTTGACGTGCACCACTGCTGACCGCTGCCCTATACTGCAGCAGTCCTTCAGCGGTATAGGGACTGACGTACAGTCTGCTAAACACTAATACACAACCTGCTTGGTCCACAAAAGTTCTTATAAGGACTGGTAACTTGGTATAGGGTGCTACGGTACATAGGCTTGAGTGCGGTACAGTCTGCTGTTCTGTAAGGACCGCTATCGGTCCACAATAGATAGGGTTGACGTGCACCACTGCTGACCGCTGCCCTATACTGCAGCAGTCCTTCAGCGGTATAGGGACTGACGTACAGTCTGCTAAACACTAATACACAACCTGCTTGGTCCACAAAAGTTCTTATAAGGACTGGTAACTTGGTATAGGGTGCTACGGTACATAGGCTTGAGTGCGGTACAGTCTGCTGTTCTGTAAGGACCGCTATCGGTCCACAATAGATAGGGTTGACGTGCACCACTGCTGACCGCTGCCCTATACTGCAGCAGTCCTTCAGCGGTATAGGGACTGACGTACAGTCTGCTAAACACTAATACACAACCTGCTTGGTCCACAAAAGTTCTTATAAGGACTGGTAACTTGGTATAGGGTGCTACGGTACATAGGCTTGAGTGCGGTACAGTCTGCTGTTCTGTAAGGACCGCTATAGGTCCACAATAGATAGGGTTGACGTGCACCACTGCTGACCGCTCACCTATACTGCAGCAGTCCTTCAGCGGTATAGGGACTAAGAGTTTTGTCACAGGGTCATTTAAAAAATGACATGCAGAGGAAGAGGCAGGCCCTTCCGCAGGGGTGGTAGGGGTAGGGCAGGAGCAACAGGCTTGAGCCAAAGTGGGAAGTTGCAGAAGGTGCGTTCAATTACTTTAAAGGATGCACCAGACTTGGTTGAGTGGCTCGCTCAGCCTTACTCTTCTGCACCCTCCTCATCCTCTCGATCTGCACCCTCTTCTTCACTCTCTGCTATGTGCACCCCCAAAGACACTACCACCAACAACACGACCACCACCACCACCACCACATACCTTCCGCTTGAGTCACTGGAATTATTTTCCGATCCATATCAAGAGGACATTTCTGATGCGCAGCCACTCTTGGTATTGGATCAGGAAGAGGAGGTAGCAACAAGCGCTACTCAGCAGTCTGACGCCAGTACCCAGATCAGCCCAAGGAGGAGGTTGGTCCCCGGTGTTGCTGCCTACTCCGAGATCTCTACTTATAGCGGTGGGGAAGGTGACGTTGATGATGACGTGTCTAGTGATGTCACGTGGGTGCCCACAAGAGAGGAAGAGGAGGGGAGTTCAGAGGGAGATATGGACCAGCAGATAGGGAGGAGAAGCAGCAATGACTTACATTGCACAGCAGGGACAAAGCAGACTGCAAATGTATCAGGAGCGAGTCATCGACCATGTACGGTCACATCTGGCGCTCCCAGGACACCGGCACATGGCTCCGCAGTGTGGGCTTTTTTTAACGTGTCCGCTGCTGACAATAGCGTTGCCATCTGCAATCTTTGCAGTCAACGCGTTAGTCGCGGTAAGCCCAATACTCACCTAGGGACGACCGCCTTAAGAAGGCACATGAGCAGCCATCACCGAGCCCAGTGGGAGCAACGGAACACACAAAGCCACACTGCAGGCTCTCACCGTCCAGCCTCGTCTTCTACTTCTCCTTCTCCTCTCTCCTCACAATTGTCCTCCACTCCACCTTCCATCACGCCAAGCTCACATTTTTCTGCAAAAAGGCAGGCTTCCGTGGGCCTAATGTTTGAGCGTAAAAAAATGATGATGCCGGATAACCCTCTTGCCCAACGGTTGGCGGCTGGCTTGTCAGAACTCATAGCCCGCCAACTACTGCCATATAAACTGGTGGACTCGGAGGCCTTTCGCAAATTTGTGGCCATTGGAACACCACAATGGAAGGTCCCAGGAAGGAAGTATTTCTCAGAGAAGGGCATCCCAGAGCTATATGGCCATGTTCAGCGGCAAGTGAATGTATCTCTGGCACACAGTGTCGGTGCCAAGATACATCTGACCACAGACACGTGGTCTAGCAAACACGGGCAGGGAAGGTATATCAGTTTTACTGCCCACTGGGTGAACCTTCTGACGGCCGTCAAGCATGTAACCCGTGGCACCCGTGTAGATTTGGTTTTACCGCCACGGATTGCATGCAGGCCTGACTCTTCTTCTCCTCCTCCTACTCCATCCTCCTCCCTCTCCTCCTCAGCTGCCTCCTCCTTTTCCGCTGCTAGCGTCTCTTCCACTGCACCGCCCAAGCTCCCCAGAACCTATTCCACATGCCAGGTGAGACGTTGCCATGCCGTGCTGCGTCTGTTGTGCCTGGAAGCAAAGAGCCACACTGGCCCGGCACTCCTTTCAGCTTTGCGTTCACAGGCAGATGAGTGGCTAACACCGCTCAATTTGACAGTTGGTAAAGTGGTGTGTGACAACGGTGCCAATCTGCTTAGCGCATTGAAACAGGGCAAAATCACGCACGTGCCGTGCATGGCACACGTCTTAAACTTGGTCGTGCAGCGATTCCTTGTCAAATACCCTGGGGTCCAGGACATCTTGCGGCAGGCAAGGAAAATCTCGGCCCATTTCAGAAGATCTTACACGGCCATGGCTCGCCTTGCTGACATTCAGCGGCGACACCATCTGCCGGTCAGACGTCTTATTTGCGATTGCCCGACGCGATGGAACTCAACCTTCTATATGCTTGATAGGCTGCTCCAGCAGAAACGTGCAGTTAACGTCTACCTGTATGAACTCTGCGAAAGAAACGGTTCTGGGGAGCTGGGTTTTTTTTCACCGCGCCAGTGGCTGCTCATGCGCGACACATGCAGACTTCTGCGGCCATTTGAGGAGATCACCAAACTGGTCAGTCGCAGCCATGGCGCCATCAGTGACATGGTACCTTATGCCTTCTTTCTGGAGCGTGCATTGCGTCGTGTCATTGATCAGGCTGTGGAGGAGCAGGAGCGGGAAGATGAGGAAGTCGCAATGCTGGATGAATTCCCAGGGGGGGCTACTCTATCTGAGACAAGTCAACAACAGGAGTCTGATGAGGAGTCAGAGGAGGATGGTGCCGGGGCGGATGAGCAGGAGCAAGAAGAGCATGCTTTAAACCTTTCTGGGATCCCTGTTGTGCGAGGATGGGGAGAGGAGAATGAAGAGGACGACATTATCCTGGATGATGAGCAGGAGCCAGGCCACCACACCGCTTCCACTTTAGTGCAAATGGGGGCCTTCATGCTCCAGTGTTTTAATAGGGACCCCCGTATAAAAAGCATGAGGGTCAAGGACCAGTACTGGGTGGCAACGTACTTAGACCCCCGGTACAAACACAAAATGGCGGAAATGTTACCGCCGTCGCAGAGGGCTGTCAGAATGCAGCACTTCCAGGCCTTGCTTCGAGAAATGCTGCATTCTGCTTTTGCGTGCGCTGGCAGAGGAGCAATTCCCACTCCCAGAGAAGGATTTGCGGGTACCAATCCAACAGCGCCTGCAAGAAGAGGCCGGTTTGAAGATGTGTTGGTGACTTCGGATATGAGGTCATTCTTTCAGCCGACCCATCGACAGGTGTCATCCGGATCCAGCATCAGGGAACGCCTAGACCGTCAGGTGTCCGACTACATTGGGTTAACGGCCGATGTGGACGCTCTGAGGAGTGATGAACCCCTAGACTACTGGGTGGGCAGGCTTGACCTCTGGCCAGAGCTTGCCCAATTTGCAATCGAACTGTTGGCTTGCCCCTCATCCAGTGTCCTGTCCGAAAGGACGTTCAGCGCAGCAGGGGGGATTGTGACCGATAAGCGTACTCGCCTAGCTCACCACAGTGTTAACTACCTCACATTTCTAAAAATGAATGAGGCATGGATCTCGGAGGAATTCAACACATGTGACCAGTAGACCATGTATATGTCTATAAACTATTTTTTTAATCAAGCACACAGACCTTCTTAATTCATTTGGCTCACTTCCTTGACCCAAAAAAGCACACCGTACTATATGCCCCTACCCTCCTCTTTGAAGAGGTTGAGCGGTGTCATATTTCTACTGGGGCTGCTTATGATATCCCTGTGCTGTGCTGACTTCCTCCTGGGGGTTCTTATTATGAAGGGATCACACTATCCCTGTGCTGTGCTGACTTCCTCCTGGGGGTTCTTATTATGAGGGGATCACACCATCCCTGTGCTGTGCTGACTTCCTCCTGGGGCTGCTTACGGTGCTGCTGTCAGTGCTGTATGTCACGGTGCTGCTGTCAGCGCTGTATGTCACGGTGCTGCTGTCAGCGCTGTATGTCACGGTGCTGCTGTCAGCGCTGTATGTCACGGTGCTGCTGTCAGCGCTGTATGTCACGGTGCTGCTGTCAGCGCTGTATGTCACGGTGCTGCTGTCAGCGCTGTATGTCACGGTGCTGCTGTCAGCGCTGTATGTCACGGTGCTGCTGTCAGCGCTGTATGTCACGGTGCTGCTGTCAGCGCTGTATGTCACGGTGCTGCTGTCAGCGCTGTATGTCACGGTGCTGCTGTCAGCGCTGTATGTCACGGTGCTGCTGTCAGTGCTCTGTATTACGGTGCTGCTGTCAGATGCCTCTATCACGGTGCATGTGTCATTCCGGTATGTCACGCTGCTGGTGATCATCTCCTGCACCCTCTTCTTTGCCTACCCTGGTCCCTGACCTTCCCTCTCCTCCATTGCCTTCATTAGCTCCATAGTCCTGAATTGTTAGAACAATTTCCCAAATAAAATAAAAATGCTTGTAGTTATCGATCCCAAATTCACCTCATACATGTATTATGTCATTGTCCAGATGGTGGGACTACGTTTTACCCCCTAATAATTACCACGTGGCCGCAAATTCGACATGAAGGTTTGCAAAGTTCGCCTCCCATTGAAGTCAATGGGGCCCGCGGCGAACGGTCGGTTTCGCGAACGTTTGGGTCCGTTCGCATTTCGCGTTCGCGAAACGTCCCGTCGGAAGTTCGTCCATCACTACTGAACAGGCACCTTTTTACATATATATGTTAAAAATCAGAAAATAAGGGGTGAATTGTAAACAAAAATACTTTATGAGATGAATAAGATGGTTGCTACTCTGTGAAAATGATATGGACTTACCTGCATGAAATAATATATAAAATATGATGTATCGTCACAAATAATCTTTATCATTCTGCTTCCTTTAATGAGCAGTTTTACATTCTTCCAGCATTAACTTACATTGCAGCTCTTTGCTTTTTGTCACATAATATCTGAGAGCTCCAAACAAAGGAATTATCAAAACACTTCTGTCTTCCAGATGTGGGCTCACAGGTCTGAAGAGATACTAACAGCATATCCCAGTCTGATTGAGCACTGAAGGTTGAAGTATCCTACTAAGGGGCTACCAGCCCATTAATTATTTATTGTACATCCCTGGAAGGCAAATACCTCTTTGCCCCAGTCATCCCCTTTTTAGCCATTCTACATATTACACTGATAATTAAACTTACATTGATTTGAACTGATGACTAGAAGATCACCTAAAATCCAACATTCTTTTTAGCAGTTTGGTTCTAGGAATGCAAACTCAGAGGTACAGTACATTTCAAAAGCCCACTTTTACAGAGATAAACACAAACACAGAAAACCTACACTCAGTTGTCATGCTGGAGCCACTGAAAAGCTAATAACATAATGGAGTATAAAGGTCTAGTGAATGAGCCATCTGAGCAGCACATCACCGAGCAGATTTAAAGCAGCGCCATCGGTTATCAAATTTAGGAATTATAAAACAGAAGATGCCTTCTAGGCCATCCATTTGCATTTAAATGACTGTGCCTCACAAAAGTATTCACCCCCCCCCCCCCTTGGCATTTGTCGTGTTTTGTTGCTTCACAACCTGGAATTAACATGGATTGTTTGAGGATTTGCATCATTTAATTTACAGAACATGCTCACATCTTTGAAGATTGTTTTTTTTTATTGTGAAGCAAACAACAAATAGGACAAAATAACAGAAAAGGTAAATGTGTATAACTATTCACCCCCCTAAAGTCAATACTTTGTAGAGCCACCTTTTGTGGCAATCACAGCTACAAGTCACTTTGGATAAGTCTCTATGAGCTTGCCACATCTTACCATTGGGATTTTTGCTCATTCCTCCTTGCAAAAACTGCTCCAGCTCCTTCAAGTTGGGTGGTTTACACTTGTGAACAGCAATCTTTAAGTCTGACCACAGATTTTCTATTGGATTGAGGTCTGGGCTTTGACTAGGCCATTCCAACACATTTCCATGTTTCCCCTTAAACCACTCAAGTGTTGCTTTAGCAGTGTGTTTGGAGCCATTGTCCTGCTGGAAGGTGAACCTCTGTCCTAGCCTCAAATCACACACAGAGTGGTACAGGTTTTGCTCAAGAATATCCCTGTATTTAGCACCATTCATCTTTCCCTCAGCTCCAACCAGTTTCCCAGTCCCAACTGCTGAATAACATCCCCACAGCATGATGCTGCCACCACCATGTATCACTTTGAGGATGGTGTTCTTTGGGTGATGTGATGTGTTGGGTTTGCGCCAGACTTAGCGTATTCTTTGATGGCCAAAAAGTAAAATTCTAGTCTCATTAGACCAGAGCACCTTCCTCCATACATTTTGGGAGTCTCCCACATGTCTTTTCGCAAACTCAAAACGTGGCATTTTGTTTTTTGCTGAAAGTAATGGCTTTCTTCTGGCCACTCTGCCATAAAGCCAAACTCTATGGAGCGTACGGTTTATTGTTGTCCTATGTAAAGATAATCCAGTCTCTGCTGTGGAACTCTGCAGCTCCTCCAGGGTTACCTTAGTTCTTTGTGCTGCCTCTCTGATTAATGCCCTACTTGCCCAGGCCGTGAGTTTTGGTGTGCGGCCGTCTCTTGGCAGGTTTGCTGTTGTGCCATGTTTTTTCCATTTAGTTATGATAGATTTGATGATGCTCCTAGGGGTCATTAAAGATTTGGATATTTTTTTAATAACCTAACCCTGACTTGTACTTTTCAACAACATTTTCCCTTACTTGTTTGCAGAGTTCCTTGGTCTTCATGGCAGTGTTTGGTTAGTAGTGCCTCTTGCTTAGGTATTGCAGCCTCTGGGGCCTTTCAAAAAGGTGTGTATATATAATGACAGATCATGTACCACTTAGATTGCACACAGGTGGACATCATTTCACTAATTATGTGATTTCTAAAGGTAATTGGTTGCACCAGAGCTTTTTATGGGCTTCATAACAAAGGGGGTGAACACATACGCACATGCTTATTATCAGTGTTTTTTTTCTGAAAAAATGTTTTCTGTATATATTTTTCTAATTTTACTTCACCAACTTAGACTATTGTGTACTGATCCATCACATACAATTCAGATAATAAAAACACTGAACTAAAGGCTGTAATGTAACAAAATAGGTAAAAAGCCAAGGGGGGTGAATACTTTTGCAAGGCACCGCAGATAAAAACTCCCAAGGTGTAAAGGGAATGAAAATAATAACTGTGTTCAAAAGGATTTAATAGATACGCTAAACTGATCATATCTGCGAGAAAACAAAAACACTGGTATGCTGTCTTATTATCTGAATTTGCTAAGCAAAGCCATATCTGATTCTGACTGTGCCAAGTTTAATATTCAAGGATCTAATTGCTAGACATCTGGCTTTAGCTGAACCCTAACTTAGCAGCCTCCCTAACCCATAAAAAGGCTTTGGAGGGTGGCCAACCCTTACGTTTACAGGTAGAGCTTGAACTTGCATATACATTTAGTTACATTTAGTTGCTTAGACTTTAGTTTGAATTGCCTGGGTTTGTAACAGGTTTACTTTAAAGCTGACCTCTTGGTAAACAGCTAAATAGCATGCTGAAATAAACATATGGGATTTCATTCACTTGCTGAAGCATTTTAGTCCAGTCAACCCACGATTTACACCACATAACACAGCCAGGTTAGTGACCTCACTTTTATGTACGGTATTTTAAGCCACAGTGATACTATTATGATAGACTACTGCAGAAGTGCTGCTCTCAAAGAAAGATAACTAATGATTACTTATCCTTTAACAGATAAGCTTGCTAAAAAATCATGATCGTCCAGAATGCTTCTGGATGCGTTGGATGTCTGTAGTGACATAAGGGCCAGTGGATGAAACCAGTGGAGCTGGGAACACACACTCCCAGGGGTGTTGGATACAGAGGATTTTTCAAGAAGATTATCTGGGCAGCATAGATGCTTGTTTTTTTTTTTTTTTAAATGACAGAGGGATACAGTTACATATTGCATGTATTTCCGTGTAAATTTAATGCAAGAGTTAAATATTGCATGTATTATCAATTCACCAAAAACATGCCTTATTTAACAAATGTGTTAAATATTCCTATTGTGTGAAATTTAGCACCTGATTTTGTATTTTTTAATTTATCAATTTTTTTTCACAGAGATCAATGAAGACACACTTGGTGGAATTCATATAGATCGTCTACAACACTTTTGAATTCCATTCCTCCATGCCACAAATGTCAGTGCTTGCCCTAAATTTGTGTACCTGTTTTTCCCACAGGTTCTGCCAGCCACCTCCAGTGTGGCAGCAGATTCCTTTACCCCAATGGTGGCTTCAGTATTGTCTCAACAGGCTACAACTGCAGAAAACATGAAAGAAACATTGAATGTCAGCAGCCTACTAATGTGTGGCAGATTGACATCAACTCAATAAAACTCTTGAAGGATGAGAGGGCTGGTATAGTTGAAGTTACCTCCACTTAAACCACTTAAACTATATAGCTAAGTGGTAACATTAGGGGACCATAGGACCCATTTTATTGGCAGAAAGCAAAGATTGGGAGAAACTATTCCGCTATATGCACTGGTTAAAGGTAAAGTCCAGATGAGCACCAGCCACTCCAGGGTCTTCTAGCCTTATGCAAT
Organism: Lithobates pipiens; assembly: GCF_037356315.1. Classification (NCBI taxonomy): domain Eukaryota; kingdom Metazoa; phylum Chordata; class Amphibia; order Anura; family Ranidae; genus Lithobates; species Lithobates pipiens. Next base: position 49,536,547 of record NW_027507787.1, read on the forward strand.
GTCCAAAATAGCAGTAGTAGCAAAAGACCCTAACAACTTCTAAGTAAACAGTAGATGGTCCAGTTCTGCTCAAAGCAAAAGTGTAGCTGTAATAATGCCACACTGGTAGCATAAACCAAAGCTGTGCGAAACAAAAGAACAGGATGTCAGGTGCACCATTAGAGCATTAAGTGTAATAACACTGTGAACATGCAAATAAATGATGCACTCACAAATGTTCCAAAATGGGCAGGCTTATCATAGTCACCAGAGGAAACAATAATCTGGTAGAGGTGCAGAATAGGTGCTTACTGGATAAAGTAACTAGATATGGTCAGCAGTCAGACTAGAATCCAGGCTCAGTCGTCCTATATCACAAGGGATCATGATGTAGACTGTAGAAGAACCACCTGAGACTATCAGTCACCAGCGTCTCTGCGGCCTCCAGGCAATACATTTTCAGAGCCACCTGCTATCAAGGCTCCTATGGACACATTATTCTTGCACCTTTATAGTGTGCTATCCACAAACTCAAAGGCTCATATTTATAGAGGAAATTTTTTTTGGGATGTCATTAAAAGAATGCCAAATTACATAAATCTCGCACAAAATGTTAAATATATAACATATACACATAAAAAAAAAAAAAAAAATATATATATATATATATATGTATAAACAGTACATAATACTGGCAGGCTTCGAATATTAGTGGAACTGCTATAGACACAAATGAGGCTGAATTAATGCCACATATCCACTAGGTGGAGATATAAAACCTACATGAATGCAGAATAATTTGCTACTGTCACACAATATAGAAAACTGGAAATGTAACACAAATGTAGCAAAATTGTAACACTAGATGTATTAAAACATAAAATAAGAAATTAAGAAGGGACATGCAAGATAAGAATCTATATAAAATGAACATATATAAATGGAACAGATGCATGAAGCAAGACAACAGTATAAGAGTAGTGACTGTATACGTGTTATTTAAAAGAAGATTATTGTAAACAGTATAAGACTTATAGGAAGAGAACCAAAAATATAACCTAAAATATTATTATTCAGATGAAACATGGACTTATAAAACAGTATACATGGATGAATTTATATATACATAAACAATATGTATGAATAGGATATATACATAGATAAAAAGACTATAGCTATACCACATGCTTATAGTATGGTCCCAATGTCCAACGCTTCATTTAGACCAAATAGGGTCATGGTGTTTAATGTGTAGTTTCAAAAATTTTCCTGGTTATATACTTGTCAGAACCTCTTTGCATTAAATGGGTTTTACTTCCTCTTTATTTCCCTTCAAAGTTAAAGCATAATGGGCTACTATTCATCGCTTAGTAGCCAATTATGTGTCACTTACCTGTAAAACAAAGCCTGCAATGTCACAGCTGTTCCCCTGGCTGGAAGGATCAATTTTCAGCCCTCTTCCTTCTGGGGCCACGGACTCCGGCTCTGTGAATGACCGGAGTCGCATGACGTAACTCCTACGCATGCACACGGAAGCCGCCAGTCAGTCCCTTTAGAAATGGCACAATTGTGCCCTTTCGAAAGTGCGCATGTGCCGTAGACATTGGCACAAGTGTATATTGTAAATATCTCCTAAACCGTGAGGGTTTAGGAGAAGTCTATTAAATTGCAAAAACCTGTGTCAGTGGATGTTTTAAATTTCAAAGTAAAGTGTCTCAGAACTATAAAACCATTGTCAATAAGCCTGCAGTGCTCACCTGCAAACAACTTCTCAATGGTCATGTAGTGCAGCATACAAACATAAATATGTTACATATTTGAATAAACTATTTAAAAGTTGTGTGATGAGGTAATCTTGACCAGTGTTATCCATAAAACGTTTTAAAATGTTTTAAAATGTTTAAAATGTTTTTGTTCATTGTCTATGAAGCTGCAAGTTATGTACTTCTTATTCCGAAAAAAATATTTTAAGTAAATTTAAAAAGACTTAGTTTGGGAACCTTTTTTTGCTTGGAGCTATTTTATTACAGATGTTTGGGTCTTTTCTAAATAAAGCTCAAGGGCAGAAGGCACCAAAGATGCTAATTTCAAACTCTGTAATAAAATATGCCAATTTCTTTTATAAAAATTTCAATAGATCAGAAGCTGTTATTGAGTTGAGCAGTGGTGTCATATTTTAAAGCGGTTCTGCACTGCTGAAAATTTTTTTTTTCTGGTTACGCTTTAAAATGTATGTTTTTAAATGAAAAAATATTACTTTTCTTTGATTTCTCACTGAAGCATGTCCGTTTTTGCTTAAAATTTATATTCTTAATGATCGGCCGATGTCATTTTAGTTGTGGGCATGTGAAGCCCACAAGCAATAACTTCCTCCTTCTTTGCTTTGTTCAGAACCAGCATGCTTTGTCGGTTCCCGCGCATGCTCTGTAGCTACAGCTACGAGCGGTGTAATTCCTGAATGTTGTCAGGACAACGGGCGGCGTCGTATAAAGTTCCCACCCCGTTCCCGCTGTCCTCGAAATCTCACGAGATTTTGCCTGTATTAGCCGCAATGTCTCCTGGGATTACTTGGACGAGATCCCAGGAGACAGTGCGGGGTTCAGCGGAAGTGATGCCGATCCCTGCATAAAGACCGCCCATAGCCGTAGGGGATGAAAAGATAAAATTACAAATAACGAAAGGTAGGATAAATTAAAATAAAAACAAAGGGGCATTAGGAAATTTATGAACTATGGCAAACACAATGGCAGTAGGTTAATAAAATGTGTGCAGAACCGCTTTTAGTATAACTGGGTGGAGTATTTTGTGATGGAAATTCTACGTATCGTGAATAAGCTTCTCATAGTTCATCAATAGTATATCCCTTTTTAAGGATGGCACACTGTTTTCTAAGAAAGCAGAGAAAATTTTGCTTGGAAAGAATTAAGAACACCAAGAGTCCTGAACTTTTTTTTAGTGACCTAAAATGTTTTCAATGTGAAAAGAGAAAGGACTTAAAGTGGTTGTAAACCTCAGTCATGAAGTCTGAACAAAGCACATACAGTATATCTGTAGTGCTTACTTATCTATCTCCAAAGCTCTGAGTGTCGTTTCTCTCTGGTGCTTTGTTTCTCTGTTATCAGCATGTCTCACGCCTGAGAAGTTTGCCCAACACAAGAGATAAATGTATGATGGGGGAGGGAGCTCAGCATTGAGCTTGTCTGATCATAACACAGCTCTGTATCCCCCTTTCCTCCAGTCAGCTCTCACATATTGTAACTGCCGCATTCCACCCCCTCCTCTCTGCTCCTCAGAGATGCAGATGGATTTTTTCACAACTCTGCACTTTTGAAGGGATGTAGGGAAGAGAAAATTGCAGATAAATATGTGGGAGGATTTCATTGGTACACACCAACGTCCTCATGGCCCCCTCATGACCCCTAAACGCTGGGATCAACATTGGGATTGTGCACGATTCCTGCTGGATATATCCATATGTGCTTTATGGCTACCTCTAATAGGGGTCATGGAAGTCTGGTGACTAGGATGCGTGACAGGTGATGGTGGAAGATATTTCAGTCAAATTTACCCACTGTTCAGCAGGGATTTGACGATTGTGTATAACATCTGAAGAAGTTGATACATTGTCTGAAGACTTTGATACATTGTTTGAATATTCATTATTTGCACTACTGAACTTATTTTCTGTTTGGACTTTTTATACACATATTATTATATTATCATGTTGGTGCGCAGTTGAAACCACTTTTGCATGTTTGCACTTTATTAGGGAAGGAGCGCAGTTTAATTAATTTAGTATTGATTTTTACTTATCCATTTTTCTTTTCTACAACGTGCTGCTCCGCCCCAACTTTCACTTGTTTAATTATTCTAGTTGCACTCATTTTCCTTCCACTTTGTACTGGTTCTGGGTTTTTAACCCCTCATTCACAAAAATCCTTTAAAGTGGTTGTATACTCTTTTTTTTAACTTTTACCTACAGGAAAGCCTATAATAAGGCTTACCTGTAGGTAAAAAAATATCTCCTAAACCTTTACGGTTTAGGAGATATTCCCCTCGGTATGCGCCGCTGACTGCAGCGGCGCATGCGCATGAGGGGATTCTCGGCCTGAAAATCCGGCAGTGTCCGGCCGGCCGGAATGAAATCTCCCGCGCGCATGCGCGGGAGTGACGATATCTCAGTTCCGGCCACTCACAGCGCCGGAGCCGCGATACCCGGAAGAAACGCAGAGGGAGCATGTCAGCTCCCTCGGCGTGGATCGTGCCAGATGTCGGGGCCTCGTTCTAAGGTAAGTATTTCATAATGAGCTAGTATGCAGTGCATACTAGCTCATTATGCCTTTTGCTTTGCAGGTGTTAAAAAAAAAAAATAGCGGGTTTACTACCGCTTTAAGGATAATACTGGTAGAGAATACCCCATAACCCAGTTCCTAAACTGCATAAAAACTGTCACCAAAGGATGGCACTGTGGACAGCACAACGGAGTATACTATGCCATGTCCTTTTACATAGTCAGGTAGTTAGGCATACTTAAAAGAGTTTACAAATGTTATTCATGAAAAATATTAAAGACATAGACAGATAAAAAAAAAATGTAAGTCTGTGAAAGTGACTTAAACATGTCTCATTGACCAAACAATGGCCCAGAGTCCAACTGGACCTAATAGACTATGCTGATAGGCCAGAAAGATACCTACATATAGCAATTATCCCAATTAATTAACACATACAGTTACTTGAACCTACTTTTTTGAAAAAAAATCCTGTTTTTATATGTATACACAGTACGTGTTTTTTTTCAAATATGTAATAATCAGTAAAAAATCTCTTTGCCTGCATAACCATACAGTTTAGTTATTCTGTTTTCTCTGCATCTCTACTAGACCTATTTACCTCCAGAAGAAGCTCTCTTTATATTAACTAGTCGGGCAAGCCTTCTGAACTTCTGAAAAACAGAATCTACATTTCTGAACTGGTTCTATTAACCCCTGATCTATTATTGTAGTGTTGTGCCCATTCGGGTTACTGTATGTTTTATTTCATTGTGATACTTGCTATATTTAGGTTTCTTTCTGGCCTATATATAAATCAAAATTGTAAACTCTTTTATGCTGCATTCACACCTGAGCGCTTCAAAGTCACGTGTTTTTACATTGTTTTTTGACACATTTTTGATTCTGTACAGGTCACCGATGTAAAAAGCAGAAAACCGCCTGTAATCTGCCCCAAAGAAGTTCATGCTCTTTTTTGACCTTAAGGTGTTTTTCAGGCATTTTGCTTCAGGTGACAAAATGCTCAGATGTGAACAGGTGCCATTGAAATGAATGGGATGTTGCTTGTTGGGTATTTTTCAGGTGTTTATTTGTGCTATTTAAGAGCGTTTTATGAGCTGGAATTGCTCAGGTGTGAATACAGCCTTAAGTATGCCTATAAAATCCAATCTTTTCAATTTTCCAATGGTTTTGACGGTTCCTAAACTGTTCATCCAAATATTTATTATATTGCCTTGTCTGTCCATGTAATTTGTAGGTCACACTACTCAACCATTGAGAAGTATTCTATTTTAAATGGTTCTCTAGATCACATTGTTTTACCTTGAAACATAAAAGATTCACAGAGGGACTAAAGGTTTTTGCAATAGAAATGGTTTCTCCAAAATGACTGCACGCAGAGAGACTCTATGCTTCAGTTATGAATGGTACCGATCACTCACTGTGTTTATTCATTCAAACAAGGTGCTGTTAAATTATATATTTACTGGCCCCTTCCCTCTCTCTCCATCCTGGAACATCCCTGTGTGCCCACAGCGACTGACGGTGAAAGAGGAGAGCAGGGAATCCGAAAGTGCTACTGGGGAGGCATAGGGAGTTTGGGCAGCAGGAACAATCTGTGTAGCACAGGGTTATTAGGATGTGCCCAGGCACAACCGGCACACCCTATGCACGTGCCTATGCTTGATGCACTAGTGGAAGACATAACAGCAGAGCCATACTCTAATAAAAGGGACAAAGTAGGACAGCCCAGCTGGGGTGATGCAGATGGAAGACGGAAAGAACAATTATTTAGATGGCCTATTGACCAAAAAGGTCAGAGAAACCTTGCTAGAGAAATAAAGAGGCAACCCTAATTTGAAGTTCCACAAACTGTTAGAAACAGTCATAGCATCTCAGGAGCAGGCATGCCTCTATGGCCATTATCAGTGGGAGATTTTTTAGCACCTACAAGCAACTGAATAGATGGTTCTATCAAGAAATTGACAGAATGGATGCCTCAGCTTGAAACAGAGTTATCTAAGTTCAGGTGCAGACAGAAGACACAAAGAGGGGATGCCCAATCTTATAGAATGTGAAAACTGTCTTACAGGTGGCCAGGGCAAGCAAATGCTGGGGTAATTGGGTTGGGTCATTACCAGACATACAACCCCAACAAAGATGCCCCACTGCCAGGACTGAAACAGTGGGGCAGCAAAGTTGAATGACTCTCCATCTAGGAGCTAAAGATTGTCTTCTTGTGCATGGATGCTTTGACGGCTAACAGATTGTCTCTTTGATATTGGATTGAAAGCCACTATCCTGCCAGAAACAGTGTTCCAGAAAGCATTTAAGAAGAAGGTGAGCCCTGACATGTCATGCATTTGATTGAAAGCTGTTGATGAGCTCATGGCCGCAGGTGATATTTGGCATAATACCACTCATGAGGAAGTCAGGGAGTGACATAACACCTAGGACAGAGTCAGTGATGTCATCATGCTTGGCTTCACACTTCTAGCTCACAGGGAGGCCAAGGAAGAAGAATGGAAATAAGGCACATTAGTTAGGGCTAGCAATAGCACTGAAAATTTTAATTTTTTTTTTTGTTTGTTTCTATTCATTAAGCTGAGCTAGGTTTTACACTATAGAGAGTCTTCTTTTTCTTATTTTACTGCAATAATGTGTAGGATTTAGGAGTGATAGAGGGTTCCAGAGGCAGAGGATTTGAGTCTTCTTACCATAAACGGTGAAAAGTGCTTTCTGTCCTTTTTTATTTAAGGTTAATTTGTTCTGGAGGGTTTAACCAGAGAAGCTGTCATGCTCTTGTTTGACACCTGGGAGAATATTGGAGTTTTACTTGATTTGTGGTTGCAGTTGGTTATCACAGTTAGACATTTGCACTATATTAGGATCTATATTCAATTACTTGTACAACTGTATGAATTGTGCTTGTTACTATAGGTTATAGCAGATAAACATTTGCCCAATTTATGAATGATTCTGGTCATTAGTGGTTATGGTTGAAAGATATTTGTGAAAAATATGTAAAATGTGTGAACTGCACTTTATGCAACTGGATATACAAAGTAGTTGCAATGATATATACAGTTTTACTAACACATGTCAAAGTTGCAAAATTGTGCTTTGGCATCAACGTTTGTTTTGCCCTCTGCCATGAAGGGGTTACGATTGTACACAGAAGCACTTGTATACATTTGTATGTCACTATTTTCTTATTTTGATTTTATTCAAGTAGATTTTATCTAGCATTATTTAAATATTGCCGTGTTCAAGAAATTATAGTTTTCACATATCCCTGGTGGATAATACCCAGCAGCTGTAGTCTAGATAGCACATCTGCAGTGCAGGGTATAACTATTTGTTTATCTAGACAATGTAGACAATCTAGACAATTTTCTGCACTATTTGTGCATATTTAGATGCGGTGCTGGCCCAGCTGCACCAGAATGGTATACAACTCAAACCCAAAAACGTTGGGCAGCTCACCCAACAAAGTTTTAATTCTTACATTATCACCCTGGAAAAATCAACAAAGGGGCATATGCCATATCCCTGTACACTCTAGCCAAGCCTTACCAAGATTTAGATGAAGAAGCTGAAGAGATAGCAACCAACAACAAACAAAATGCTGAGTGAATGGTACCATCTCATTGGATGGTATACTGTACCAGAGAATAATATTCCCCCATGATTCATCAATGACCTAGCAGGTTCTCTGACCACATAAAAGTGGGACACCAGAATGTCCACAAAAAGTTCACCCAGTGCAAAAGACAAGCCGTGTAACTGTTCAAGTTGATTGGACAAATCTGTTGAAATTGTGTGGTCTGTCTAGTGTCAAACGGGTGCTGAGGCCTGAATTCCAGCTCTGACTGGGCACATGTCTGCCCCACTGGAAGTACTGACCATTGACTTAAACTCGACATACCCAAGAATGGATACCCTCATGCTCTAGTCATAGTGGACTGCTTTACCAAGTTTGTGGTGCCAATACCTACCTGAAATCTGACCACTGAGCCCACTACCCAGATGGCGTGGAAACACTTCTACCTTGCTTATGGCTGTCCACAGACAATGCATTCACCTCAGGGACTCTGTTTTGAAAACATGTTCTAACAAAACTTATGCCACTCACTATGCATTAGGAAGTTGTACAATACCCAGCACCACCCAGAAGACAATGGTGAATGTGAGAGGTTCCGTTACACTGTGATAGAACCGCTGAGACAATAAACTAATTTTAAATAAATTTAATTGACCCAGTACTTACAATAGCTGAAGTACTCTGAAAATACAAACAACACAGTACATTCCTCGACAGGCCAACCTTCCTGGCATGTTATGTTTGGTCATACTCTTGAGGACCCCACAGACCTAAGAACGCATAAAACCTTGAACACACTCAGATTTCCTGAATGCAGAAATGAAAAAGACACCTGTCTTAAGCTCCACAGTTAGTTATAAACTGGTTATGGGGGAAGCAAAGAGAGTAGGAAGCATCACAATTTTACCGTCAAGCTCTGGGGACAGAGTTCTAGTCCAATGTAGTTGTGTACACAAGCAAGGAAAATTTCACGCACCATGGGGAAAATTTACTGGAGTTGTCCTATGACAGCCCATTCCAGGTCAGTCAGCCTGCAATATCCAGAGAAAAGGAACTGCCCCCCTAAAAAAAGAACACATCTAAACCATTAACTTCTCAAACCCATAGAAGCCCACAGAAAGACCCATAAGTGGGTTTTAGAAAAACCTGTGCATATTTGTAAGCCACGAACTTCTCTGTCAACAGAGGTATATCAGTCATTGCTTCCTGCTCTGCCCCCATTATCTCTAAAGCTTACAGACAAAGACATGGATCCTGACAATATTATAGACTAATGGACACTTAACTCATGTCTATGCTCCCATTGTGAAAGATTTATTCGGGAGAACCCTGTACACTTTGCACAGGATAAATATAAATGGTGTGCAAACTTGCCAGGAACAGCAAGTTCAAGTGAGGTGTAGTATAGCAGAGTGCCCATTTACTCACTATGTTCAGGTGTAGACACAGGCCCCTTTAACTAATTTTCCACAACTCCTTGGGTTCCTGGACATGCCTAGCGAAGATAAGTTCCTTGGCTTCTTTCCCTTCTTCAGCTCAGGGAGACCACACCTGATGAGGCAGAGGTACCTGAGCAAGTGATCTGCAGCCAAGTGAACGGTACTCATCTTGCCTAACCATGCATGCACGGTCCGCTCAGTGTTATGTGAGTAAGAGAGAGAGAGAGCAAAATGTGCCGGTGTGGTTAGGCAAACCGAACTGGGTGCTTGTTAATGAGGCGCTGGGGTAATGCATTCAGTGGTCAAGCATCTTGCCATCTAAGCAGCATGGAGAGGGGAAGCTTGTGGTAAAAGCAGCTTCAAAAGTAAGGATCATTTGAAAAATGGAAGAAAACTTTACAGTATATGGAGTTTCTTTTTACTATAATTAAACGTGACCTAACCCTTTAAAGTACTCTGTGTTTTAATGATCTAGACAAGATATGGGTTGTAATAATGTTTTCTAATACTGCAAATATATTTAACTATGCATTTCACATACAATATTTACATAGATGTACTGTATTTTCTACCATAGCATATAATCTTTGCCATCAAGCTGAAATATAGCTCTTGCAGTGGTACCCTGGAGCTGTAATTTCTGTGTTATAGTAAGTTAAAAATGTTCAGTGATTAACCTTCTTGTACAGCTTATAATCCCATAAAGTCCCTACATTTTCATAGTTCATATAATATTTAACTGAGCTAAAGGAAACCTAGTACTTCTATAGCCCTTCTTAGCTGTACATCTATATATGATATAATTATCATATAATGTAAATAAACTTACAGTATGTTTCTTTTACATCTATAGTTTTGTTATATTTGTTAAATATATTTACTGGACAGCCATATTTCCTCATCATATGTAAGTTATGCTGTGTACACACGATCGGAATTTTGGTCGGAAAAAGCTCTGATGGTTTTCCCGACGGAATTCCGATGGGATTTCGCTCAAGCTGTCTTGCATACACATGGTCACACCAAATTCTGACCATCAAGAACGCAGTGACGTACAACACGTATGAAAGGACTAGAAAAAGGAAGTTCAATAGCCAGTAGCCAATAGCATATGTCTCGTAGTCGACTCTGAGTATGCATACGTTTTTTGCGCGTCGGAATTGCATACACACGAACGCATTTTCAGATAGGAACTTTTTCCGACCGAAAAATTGAGAACATGCTCTCAATCTTTTTGCTGGCCAAAATTTTCCGAATAAAAGCTCTCATCAGTCTTTTGCTGGCCGAATTTCTGATCGTGTGTACGCGGCGTTAGAGTTCCAGCTTAGTACTGCAATACAATGAATGTAGCTTATATCCCTTTCTCAAATTGCAATCTATGAGTAAACGCAGAATGGATGAAAACAATAGGAAGGATGCTAAATGCTCAGTCTGACACATACTCACTAAGGGGACAGAACCTACAAATCTGTTGTGCAATACCCAAATGAAAAAAGGAAACATCAAGTAAACTGTTGTTATTCAAAATAAATATAAAGTACATTTTCCAGTAATAAGTAAAAAATACACTTCCCAAAGATATCTGCGTTTCCCTTTAAGTGCTGCTTCCAGGTTAGCTTAATATAAAATCACTTAGTTGGGGCTATTATCTCCTGTGCTGGTGTTTTCTTCTAGGATAATCTTCTATATTAGTAGGGGTAGTGTTTTTCATTTTTGTTTCAGTTCCATTTTAGCAGTGAATAGTGTGAATGAATCAATAAATATGCTTGAGGCATTAGTCAGTATTCTTTAATGTTCTACTTCCATAGTGCGCTCAGAGAAAGACAAAGCAGATAATCTCTCTCTGATTCTATGTTATGCACTATGTATATTTGTCAATAAATATTGAATTTTATCATAGTTTATCTCTTTTTACACATTTATCTGCTTAATTTGGAGATTAGTTATTCGCTTCTGTTCGTTGTGATGCTTAACAAACAATCCAAATCTTTCTAAATGTACTTAAACTTGAAAATGTTTAGAATTAATACAGGAAAGTATTGTTGTTTATCCCTTTGTCACTGCAGTTCAGAACACGGCAAAGGGATTTCCTGTGCACAGACTACCTGTTACAGACATATTGCTTGCTATTTTACAATATTAAACTCACTCTGTGATTTAACCCCTTGACGCCGATGTAACGCAAATATGCAGCCCTCGGGTTCAAGGGATTGTACCGGGATGATGCCTTCTGCTGCAGGCATCACACTAGTACAATTTTTTGGAGCTAACGTTTGGCTTTCTTGTAGTAACAATCAACGTGGCTAATCAGCCACAAGGCTGTTATTACAAGCAGTGGGAAGGGAAGACCCCCCCCCCCCGCCATCTTCCACAGCTCACCCGGGCTCTACTGTCCCACCGGGAGGCCCAAGCGACATTTAGCCCCTTTCAGAGGGGGAGCGGATACCTGTCTTTGAGAGGTATCCTAATACCACTTCCGGGAGTCTGGGCCACAACCTTTGACGTCACCGCTGGGACTCTCTCCTCCCCCCTCCACCTTCCTCTGCTGCCGGGCCAGTAGGAGAGAGGAGCCAAGCCTCCCGCATGAGCAGCATGGTTCCCGGCATGAAGCTGTAAGGCTACACTGCCACGTTCCCTTACCCGCAATGGCGGTGGCAGCACCCGACAGCTGATGGAAACATCAGCTGCGGTGCCCACATCGCTCGACTCCAGGACAGGTAAGTGTCCTATTATTAAAAGCCAGCAGCTGCAGTATATGTAGCTGCCGGCTTTTCATTTTTGCAGCGTAGGATGGACCTCCACTTTAAGTTCAAAGGAGGGATTTGAAGTCTTATAGACCCCAAATCCCTCCATAAAGAGTATCTGTCACTGCCTATTACTGTCACAAGTGTTGACAGCAATAAAAGTGATAAAAAATAAATAAAACATTTAAGGGACAGTGTAAACATAATTATTTTTTTTTTAAATACGAAGTGAACAGAACAGAACACATACATAAGTTGTGCCCCCAAATGAAAAAAGTGTTCAAACTAAACATGTGAGATATCGCAGCAATTTTTAGAGAAAGAGCAATAATTCTAGTGTAAGACCTCCTCTGTAAATCTAAACTGGTAACCTGTAGAAATTTTTAAAGTATCACCTATGGAGATTTTTAAGTACCGTAGTTTTTTGCCATTTCATGTGTGTGCACAGTTAGTTTTAAAGCATGACATGTTAGGTATCTATTTAATCTATTTAAAAATTGGGCTAACTATACTGTTTTTTTTTTACACGAAAGTGTATTTTTTCCAAAAAGATTGCATTTGAGAGACCAAATACAGTGGGACATAAAATATTGCAATGATATATATATATATATATATATATATATATATATATATATATATATAGTGTTTGGGGATTCTAAGAAATTTTCTAGCAAAAAATACTGATTTTAAGCAACAAGTGTCGGAATAAGGCTTAGGCATGAAGGGGTTAAATGTGTTAAAGGGGTAAGAGCCAGTTCACACCACATACAGAGCATTTTTTGACTGCATCAAAACCGCATGGGAAGTAGGTTATATGGTTTTCAATGGCATAGTTCACACCAGTGCTTGCAGTTCCAGTGCGTTCCAATTCCAGAAAAAAAAATAGAACATTATGCATTTTTCCTGCACTGTAATGGAAAATGTCAAACGCATCAAAAACACACTGGAATGCACCGGAATGCACCGGAACGCACCTAAAAGCACAAAAAGTGCATTGGAACACACATGACCTTATTCATGGTCAAAAAAAGAGGGGGAAAATGCACTGGACTGCATTAAAAACGCACCAAAAACACACTGGAACGCATCAAAAACACGCATGCAGAAACGCATCTGGACTGCGTTTCTATGGTGTGAACTGGCCCTAAGAGTAATGAATTAGAGGAGGAATTTTGTTATCTAGTAGTGTTATTGCAGTGTGTGAGCAATGTACACATGCTATTGAGTCCAATAGTTTTCAAAACAGTATTGGGCTTGTTTAATGGTGTAAAAGCAATGCTGTGTTGTCACCTAAGTAGTAAATCTGATATCAGCTTCTATTACATTGAGCAGTATCTGGTTAGGTTACTGCATAGTGTTGTCTTTTGAATTGTATTGGTAAATTTGCCTTTTTGAGTTCTCAAATATTTTAACAGGGCAAGCAAACTCTTTCTTTTGTACTGTAGAATTATTAGTGCGCTCCATGAAACTGTATCGAGAACGCAACAGGTTGAACGGTGTACTGATGAAATCCAAACTATGAATGGCAGATAACACTTGTGTATTAATTTATTACATACACTAATAACTAATTATACTAATAACTTCAGTTGCTTTAATTCAATTTTTGTTTAGTTTATAGATCTCTAAGTTAAAAATGTGTGAGTACCATCACAGCTAGTGCTGTAAATGTGCTGTCATCCCTAGAACAGCTCTGATGTGCTCTAACAATTGCCATAAAAAACAAAAACATGCTCTTATAATAAATAAAAAAAATGTATATACCAAAAATTCTGTTGTTAGTCCTTGCCAGCCCCACTGAGACAATAATGCATGTTTTTTATTTAAATAACAGTTCCTAGAGTTTCCAATAGTCCAGTTACACTTCAAAGACATTTGTACATTATGATCAGAGGTGTGTATAGAACAAAATCAGTACTATTGTACTTACCTTCCATTGTGCCTCTAAACCCAACCGATGGTGTCTTCAGGCTGGTGTGGATTAGAAGAAAGCTTCCCTGTCCAGGTCCTTGTTTCTAGATCATCTGCAGTTACTGCAGATACCCATATAACATCCAGATTGCCCCAAAGATCCTTTAGCTGTTCCACTGCAAAACAACATATCCAAATATTCCCTTGTCTGCACTCTGCAGTAACCTTGCTCCAGGAACTAAATGTATGGATTATTAGCAATGAGAGCAGTTGGACTAAATACAATATGGATTTCCAATAATTTTAAAGTTTCTGGCATGTAAATAAGAAATTAAACAAAACATGGCAGTTACAATATTTCTTTTTGATTAACCCATCACTTATTTAATGACAATAGCAGTCATTTTTCCAGCTAAGAGATATCTGGATTAAATCCACAAGGCAAGCTGTGTGCTCAGTAGGTAGAGATGAGAGCAACTGTGAAGAAAGCTTATATGCAGCCTTAGGATGCTGTACCTGCCTGTTTATAGACAGAGATACTGACAGTAGCGAGTGGTTTATGGCTGAGGTTTCTCCTCCCCATCTTATTCACAGCTCCGAATTTCCTCCCTTCATTAGACTCTGACTCACCAACGTCAATGCAGAGCACATTGCTACCTCCCTATAGAGGCTGGGGTCTGCAGACTGATTGCTACTGTGTTTCCTATTGCTATGGATACCAACAATACACATTCGCCGGGGGGCTTTGGCTCTTATCCCCCTTTCCCCTACACAGGCAGCTAAACCCTCCATATAGGTGTACTTTAAGATACAGGATGTAAAACCCTTAAGTTAAATGTATGTTTTCATCAGTTCCCTAATGCTAAGCTATTAAGGGATTCATATACAAAAACTGGTAACTGATAGAGCTAACTATCTCTTCTACACAGTTAGATTTAGGAATGTTAGCATTCATCTCATTTTGCTTATAATGATTGATTTTTTGCTGCAGATCTTTTGTAACTTTAGTCTTTAGACTTTTCTCATCATTTGAACCCGAATTATGTAGCTTTGCCACTTTGTGCACCTAATGTTATCGTTCATTTTAGCTCGGCTTTGGACTGACACGCGGAACGTGTTAATACCATGGCCAATTTGTGTACACATACTAGGGTCAATTTAAACAGGAGTCATTTAACCTTAGATATCTCTGCAGTGTGGGAGGAAACCAAAGTACATAAAGTACCTGAGGGAAACCCACACAAACACAGGGAGAACTTGCAAACTCTGTGCAGATATTGTCCTGGCCAAACAATGGACCCCAGTGCTGCAAAGTCTAAGGTGCTAAGCTACTGTGCCACCATGTGGAGTGTACCTTGTGTTTAATTGCCTGGGACTGGGTGCTTCATTTTCTCACTTGCATGTAGTAGAGTAGTGGGAGACCATAGTATTGTTAATTTTTACTGGTCCCCTGTCTCTGACCCAGCTCCTGTAGTTTAAGAGCTGGATCATAATAAAAAATGGTGGGAAAAACCAGAGGAGGAGGCTAGGCAAGGATCCTGTGGGCACAAAACAAGAGAATAGGTTGTTACTACCAAACTCCATGAGATATTAGTGCTTAAAGCAATAAAGCAGATTATTTACCTCCCCTTTTTCAGTGAAACCAACTAGTCTAACGTATTGCAATGCAGCCTGTTTTCCAGAAAGTCAGCCTTTTCCTCTGAAATTTTAACTTAGAGCTTTTGCCTAGAAGTGGTTGCACAGTATCCCCCACCTCCGTAACTCGCCTTTCCACAGATGCCACTTTATCTCAGAGTTTCTGCATGCCAGCACAGAGACTACTGAAGTCCACCCTTATTTCATCCAGTTACTCTATATATATGCAGAGTGAGATATGTGTACTGCTTTAAGTGCCTTAGAGACGTGGGTTCCAATTCGTCAGTGTGAAGGTAGGCGAAGCTGAGGGTCCTGTCGAGCAGGCACTATTTCTCCCCAGTCTCACAGCTTTGCTTATGTGGTCTGGTAGCTGCTTCCTCTGGCATCCTATCCACAGATTAAATATTACAGCTGGATCTCCTGAGATAGAAGCAAGAGGGACAAAGAGAAATCTCTTTACTATAGGGCAGGACTGAAAAATAATTGTAGTGTCCTAGTGGAGCTGTGAGAGAATGAGCCTACTCATATTGTACACTTGGACATGCTCCCTGGTATGCTAAGTTAGCATAATATGAATTTGCAGCTAAGAACTTGATTCCCTGCTATTGTTTTAAAATGGGGCTATTCACCCAAGTGACATTTTAAAGGATATGTTCACCTTTTTAAAAAAACTGTTAAATGCACATATTTTTGCAGAAAAAAAGATGCGTTTAATATTTTTTTCATGTAGGAGCTTGGGAAGCATTGCATCTGTGATCAGCAGATCACGGATGCAATGTGGGCTCCTGCAGACATATTCATCAAGTCCATCTGCTGTGGTCACAGATGGTATATGTAGTTCATTCATTCATAGGAATCTGTGAATGAATGACACCACTGTGTGGATGGAGCCCCACACAGGCACACTGTTTTTAAAAAGTGACAGCAGGTGAGGTGCAATTAACCCCCACCCACTGTCACAGGGTGGTGGGGATTGGGGGGGAGGGAGATGGAACATGTTGCATGTTCCACCCTAAATATGTTCCAGAGGTGAACAAGGGCCAATCTTGGCAACTCATTTGGGCCCCTCCAGGCACTAGCACTGGAGCCACTGGCTGTATGTAACAGCCATCTCCTGGGCTTCTGATATTTCTCAAGACCATGTTTCTGCAGCTATAGATGTAGATGTACGCTGTAAAACACAACACTTCTATGTTATGTTTACATCAAAAGTGTATTGACATAATTAGTGCAATTATGGCACTTCCGCTGAGTATAGAGACCAACCCAGAGCTGTTACATCTCTGTCCAGCCTCTCAGAAGTAGGAATCAGGTGTAGAAGACAAACAAAGTAATATTAATTGCCACCTGGTATGATAGGTCAGAATTTGAACTTGCAGTTAAAACATATGAGTTCCAGCCACCATTTTAAAATGGGGCTGGGATAGTGGCTATTAATCCCATTACAGTTTTAAAACATCAGCAGTCTCAGAGGTTCTTGCTGGCCCCTGACTGCACTAGCACTGGAATCATTGGCTGTCTGTAAATTAAGCAGCTGTAGAAGTGCATATATAAGCAAAATAGCTCCATGATCTGTTTACATTACACAAGTGACATCAGGGTACTTCCTCTGAATATGGAGAGCGGGACAGAGGTGTTAAAGCTCTGTCCAACCTCACTTTGCAGCAGTCCTACTCAAGGCCGCTGATAGAAATCATGGGGCCCCGTACAGCCTACCTGACGGGGCCCCCTTCAGCTCCACCCCTGGCCCCGCCCATGGTCCCTCTTTCAGCCCCGTCCTGTCCCAGCCCCTCTCCAGACCCCACCTTGAAACAAAGTGCAGGTTTGTCTACAAATGATAGGCATGGCTGGCACTGTCTGCAGCACATTACGGCATTGGCGGCATGGGTGGCACTGTCTACAGCACATTACGGCATTGGCGACACTGTCTGTAGCACATTACGGCATTGGCGGCATGGGTGACACTGTCTGTAGCACATTACGGCATTGGTGGCACAGGTGGCACTGTCTCTGTGGGAAGCACATGCGTTATGGGCCATAAAGCATGTGCTACCGGCAGACAGTGCCGCCAATGCTGTAACGTGCTGCAAACAGTGCCAACCGTGACACTAATGGCATAACACATGTGCTACTTGCTGACAGTGCACCCATGCCGCCAATGACATATTGTGCTGCAGACAGTGCCACCCATGCCGCCAATTGCATAATACCATTGGCAGCATGGATGGCACTGTCTCTGCAGGCATCACATGCGTTATGACATTAGCGTCATGGGTGGCACTGTCTGCAGTACAATATGGCATTGGCAGCATGGGTGGCACTGTCTGCAGGCAACACATGTCTTATGGGCGATAACGCATGTGCTACCTGCTGACAGTGCCACCCATGCCACCAATGCCATATTCTGCTGCAGACAGTACCACCCATGCTGCTAATACCATAATGTATATACGCTGCTGCATCAGTAGTAGATCTTGAATTCCCCCCCAAGCAAGCACACACCTGTGTCATTTTTAGCTGGGCTCCATGAGGCCCTTCTTCCCTGATCCTGCTGCGCTGCTGCCTGGACTGGAGTGTCCAACTGTCCACAAATGATTCCATTCAGATGCGATCATGTCAGCTACTTATTTTTTGTGTTCTGCCAGTCTGCCACCGCTGCTCGCCTCACTGGCACTTCTCGCAAGAGGAGGCGGAGGAATCACTCCACGGCGCCAAGGGGGACAGAACGATAGAGGACGCACTGGCTGGGACTTGAGCCACAGCCAGCATGAAGAGCGGGTGCAGAAGAGGTATTCTTCCGCACCCAAAATAGAGGAAATAGTCCCTCCCCTGCCGCCACCTAGTCTGCAGATAGCTATCTGCAGAAAAAAAACCCGTAAAAATAACCGGGGGGTGGTGGGGGCTATTTGGTTGGTAGTTGAGCCGGATCGGCCATGGCTGGAGGATTTTTTTTTTTTTTATATATTATTTATCTGCTCAGCTTGCCCAGGCCCCCCTGCTACAGGGCCAGTCGTACTGACCTATCAGTGACCCTGGTCCTACTACTAGAAGTGATCTGCTCCTACATAGCTTTATGCGTTTCTCCATTGGTCAGTGCCAGAGACCTCATGAAGGAAAAAATTATAAATAATGTAATATATATATATATATATATATATATATATATATATATATATATATATATATATATATATATATATATATATATACACAGTATCTCACAAAAGTGAGTACACCCCTCCCATTTTTGTAAATATTTTATTATATCTCTTCATGTGACAACACTAAAGAAATGACACATTGCTACAATGTAAAGTAGTGAGTGTAGAGCTTGTATAACAGTGTAATTTTCCTCTACCCTCAAAATAATTCAACACACAGCCATTAATGTCTAAACCGCTGGCAACAAAAGTGAGTACACCCCTAAGTGAAAATGTCCATATTGGGCACAAAGTGTCAATATTTTGTGTGGCCACCATTATTTTCCAGCACTGTCTTAACCCTCTTGGGCATGGAGTTCACCAGAGCTTCACAGGTTGCCACTGGAGTCCTCTTTCACTCCTCCATGACGACATCACGAAGCTGGTGGATGTTAGAGACTTTGTGCTTCTCCACCTTCCACTTGAGGATGCCCCACAGATGTTCAATAGGGTTTAGGTCTGCAGATATGCTTGGCAAGGCCATCACCTTTACCCTCAGCTTTGTTAGCAAAGCAGTGGTTGTCTTGGAGGTTTCTTTGGGGTCGTTATCATGTAGGAATACTGCCCTACGGCCCAGTCTCCAAAGGGAAGAGAACGTGCACTGCTTCAGTATAGTGATGGCCGAACGGTTCGCCCGGCGGTCGTTTCGCGGCGAATTTCCGACTTTCGCCGTCCGCGGGTTCGAACGCCTTTTTCCGTCGTTCGCCCCGGCGGACTTACGTGTTTAATGTATACAAGAACTTTAACCTTTCGTGACACGTTTATCATGTGTTACAGGACAACCAATTGAGACATGACAGCTCATGGACACTTGGACATTCCCCCTAACCTATAAATACACCCGATCCGGTGGCCATTTTACATTCTTTCTTCTGTCACTGTAGGGAAAGGATCCTGTGTGGAGTAGGGACAGAGAAAACGCTAGCTATTTGGTACACAAAAGTTCTTTTCAGGACTGGTATAGGTGTTAGGTCAGCAGCCTGAGTTTCTTTTGTCAGTTTAGATAAAGGGACAGAGCGCTGTATGCTGCTATTTTAGGGACAGCTCAGCCAGATTAGTCTTTCTTCATCATCATCATCATCATCATCATTAGCTGTTACTATCAGGTCCACAAAAGAGCTGTTCCAGCTAATCGTTCCAGCCTACTCTTTTTTGCCAATTTGTATAGGGACAGGCAGGAAGCAGTGTGTCAGGCAGTGAGGATAATTTTAAAGACTTGCTGTTACTATTAGTTCCACAAAGGTTCTTTTCAGGACTGGTATCAGTGGTACGGTAATAGGCTTGTACACGTATAATATTCTTTCTTCCAAATATAGAAAGAATATTATACTTGACTGCTGCCCTTCTGCTGCAGTCTGCTAATCATTCACAACTCACTTGTTCCACAAAGCTCTTTATCAGGACTGGTAACTTGGTCTGTCTAGGGTGCTACGGTACATAGGCTTGGGTGCGGTACAGTCTGCTGTTCTGTAAGGACCGCTATCGGTCCACAATACATAGGGTTGCCGTGCACTACTGCTGACCGCTGCCCTATACTGCAGCAGTCCTTCATTGGTATAGGGACTGACGTACAGTCTGCTAATCACTAACACACAACCTGCTTGGTCCACAAAAGTTCTTATAAGGACTGGTAACTTGGTATAGGGTGCTACGGTACATAGGCCTGAGTGCGTTACAGTCTGCTGTTCTGTAAGGACCGCTATCGGTCCACAATACATAGGGTTGCCGTGCACTACTGCTGACCGCTGCCCTATACTGCAGCAGTCCTTCAGCGGTATAGGGACTGACGCACAGTCTGCTAAACACTAACACACAACCTGCTTGGTCCACAAAAGTTTTTATAAGGACTGGTAACTTGGTATAGGGTGCTACGGTACATAGGCCTGAGTGCAGTACAGTCTGCTGTTCTGTAAGGACCGCTATCGGTCCACAATACATAGGGTTGCCGTGCACTACTGCTGACCGCTGCCCTATACTGCAGCAGTCCTTCATTGGTATAGGGACTGACGTACAGTCTGCTAATCACTAACACACAACCTGCTTGGTCCACAAAAGTTCTTATAAGGACTGGTAACTTGGTATAGGGTGCTACGGTACATAGGCCTGAGTGCGTTACAGTCTGCTGTTCTGTAAGGACCGCTATCGGTCCACAATACATAGGGTTGCCGTGCACTACTGCTGACCGCTGCCCTATACTGCAGCAGTCCTTCATTGGTATAGGGACTGACGTACAGTCTGCTAATCACTAACACACAACCTGCTTGTTCCACAAAAGTTCTTATAAGGACTGGTAACTTGGTATAGGGTGCTACGGTACATAGGCTTGAGTGCGGTACAGTCTGCTGTTCTGTAAGGACCGCTATCGGTCCACAATAGATAGGGTTGACGTGCACCACTGCTGACCGCTGCCCTATACTGCAGCAGTCCTTCAGCGGTATAGGGACTGACGTACAGTCTGCTAAACACTAATACACAACCTGCTTGGTCCACAAAAGTTCTTATAAGGACTGGTAACTTGGTATAGGGTGCTACGGTACATAGGCTTGAGTGCGGTACAGTCTGCTGTTCTGTAAGGACCGCTATCGGTCCACAATAGATAGGGTTGACGTGCACCACTGCTGACCGCTGCCCTATACTGCAGCAGTCCTTCAGCGGTATAGGGACTGACGCACAGTCTGCTAAACACTAACACACAACCTGCTTGGTCCACAAAAGTTTTTATAAGGACTGGTAACTTGGTATAGGGTGCTACGGTACATAGGCTTGAGTGCGGTACAGTCTGCTGTTCTGTAAGGACCGCTATCGGTCCACAATAGATAGGGTTGACGTGCACCACTGCTGACCGCTGCCCTATACTGCAGCAGTCCTTCAGCGGTATAGGGACTGACGCACAGTCTGCTAAACACTAACACACAACCTGCTTGGTCCACAAAAGTTTTTATAAGGACTGGTAACTTGGTATAGGGTGCTACGGTACATAGGCCTGAGTGCGTTACAGTCTGCTGTTCTGTAAGGACCGCTATCGGTCCACAATACATAGGGTTGCCGTGCACTACTGCTGACCGCTGCCCTATACTGCAGCAGTCCTTCATTGGTATAGGGACTGACGTACAGTCTGCTAATCACTAACACACAACCTGCTTGGTCCACAAAAGTTCTTATAAGGACTGGTAACTTGGTATAGGGTGCTACGGTACATAGGCCTGAGTGCGTTACAGTCTGCTGTTCTGTAAGGACCGCTATCGGTCCACAATACATAGGGTTGCCGTGCACTACTGCTGACCGCTGCCCTATACTGCAGCAGTCCTTCAGCGGTATAGGGACTGACGCACAGTCTGCTAAACACTAACACACAACCTGCTTGGTCCACAAAAGTTCTTATAAGGACTGGTAACTTGGTATAGGGTGCTACGGTACATAGGCCTGAGTGCAGTACAGTCTGCTGTTCTGTAAGGACCGCTATCGGTCCACAATACATAGGGTTGCCGTGCACTACTGCTGACCGCTGCCCTATACTGCAGCAGTCCTTCATTGGTATAGGGACTGACGTACAGTCTGCTAATCACTAACACACAACCTGCTTGTTCCACAAAAGTTCTTATAAGGACTGGTAACTTGGTATAGGGTGCTACGGTACATAGGCTTGAGTGCGGTACAGTCTGCTGTTCTGTAAGGACCGCTATCGGTCCACAATAGATAGGGTTGACGTGCACCACTGCTGACCGCTGCCCTATACTGCAGCAGTCCTTCAGCGGTATAGGGACTGACGTACAGTCTGCTAAACACTAATACACAACCTGCTTGGTCCACAAAAGTTCTTATAAGGACTGGTAACTTGGTATAGGGTGCTACGGTACATAGGCTTGAGTGCGGTACAGTCTGCTGTTCTGTAAGGACCGCTATCGGTCCACAATAGATAGGGTTGACGTGCACCACTGCTGACCGCTGCCCTATACTGCAGCAGTCCTTCAGCGGTATAGGGACTGACGCACAGTCTGCTAAACACTAACACACAACCTGCTTGGTCCACAAAAGTTTTTATAAGGACTGGTAACTTGGTATAGGGTGCTACGGTACATAGGCCTGAGTGCGTTACAGTCTGCTGTTCTGTAAGGACCGCTATCGGTCCACAATACATAGGGTTGCCGTGCACTACTGCTGACCGCTGCCCTATACTGCAGCAGTCCTTCATTGGTATAGGGACTGACGTACAGTCTGCTAATCACTAACACACAACCTGCTTGGTCCACAAAAGTTCTTATAAGGACTGGTAACTTGGTATAGGGTGCTACGGTACATAGGCCTGAGTGCGTTACAGTCTGCTGTTCTGTAAGGACCGCTATCGGTCCACAATACATAGGGTTGCCGTGCACTACTGCTGACCGCTGCCCTATACTGCAGCAGTCCTTCAGCGGTATAGGGACTGACGCACAGTCTGCTAAACACTAACACACAACCTGCTTGGTCCACAAAAGTTCTTATAAGGACTGGTAACTTGGTATAGGGTGCTACGGTACATAGGCTTGAGTGCGGTACAGTCTGCTGTTCTGTAAGGACCGCTATCGGTCCACAATAGATAGGGTTGACGTGCACCACTGCTGACCGCTGCCCTATACTGCAGCAGTCCTTCAGCGGTATAGGGACTGACGTACAGTCTGCTAAACACTAATACACAACCTGCTTGGTCCACAAAAGTTCTTATAAGGACTGGTAACTTGGTATAGGGTGCTACGGTACATAGGCTTGAGTGCGGTACAGTCTGCTGTTCTGTAAGGACCGCTATAGGTCCACAATAGATAGGGTTGACGTGCACCACTGCTGACCGCTCACCTATACTGCAGCAGTCCTTCAGCGGTATAGGGACTAAGAGTTTTGTCACAGGGTCATTTAAAAAATGACATGCAGAGGAAGAGGCAGGCCCTTCCGCAGGGGTGGTAGGGGTAGGGCAGGAGCAACAGGCTTGAGCCAAAGTGGGAAGTTGCAGAAGGTGCGTTCAATTACTTTAAAGGATGCACCAGACTTGGTTGAGTGGCTCGCTCAGCCTTACTCTTCTGCACCCTCCTCATCCTCTCGATCTGCACCCTCTTCTTCACTCTCTGCTATGTGCACCCCCAAAGACACTACCACCAACAACACGACCACCACCACCACCACCACATACCTTCCGCTTGAGTCACTGGAATTATTTTCCGATCCATATCAAGAGGACATTTCTGATGCGCAGCCACTCTTGGTATTGGATCAGGAAGAGGAGGTAGCAACAAGCGCTACTCAGCAGTCTGACGCCAGTACCCAGATCAGCCCAAGGAGGAGGTTGGTCCCCGGTGTTGCTGCCTACTCTACTTATAGCGGTGGGGAAGGTGACGTTGATGATGACGTGTCTAGTGATGTCACGTGGGTGCCCACAAGAGAGGAAGAGGAGGGGAGTTCAGAGGGAGATATGGACCAGCAGATAGGGAGGAGAAGCAGCAATGACTTACATTGCACAGCAGGGACAAAGCAGACTGCAAATGTATCAGGAGCGAGTCATCGACCATGTACGGTCACATCTGGCGCTCCCAGGACACCGGCACATGGCTCCGCAGTGTGGGCTTTTTTTAACGTGTCCGCTGCTGACAATAGCGTTGCCATCTGCAATCTTTGCAGTCAACGCGTTAGTCGCGGTAAGCCCAATACTCACCTAGGGACGACCGCCTTAAGAAGGCACATGAGCAGCCATCACCGAGCCCAGTGGGAGCAACGGAACACACAAAGCCACACTGCAGGCTCTCACCGTCCAGCCTCGTCTTCTACTTCTCCTTCTCCTCTCTCCTCACAATTGTCCTCCACTCCACCTTCCATCACGCCAAGCTCACATTTTTCTGCAAAAAGGCAGGCTTCCGTGGGCCTAATGTTTGAGCGTAAAAAAATGATGACGCCGGATAACCCTCTTGCCCAACGGTTGGCGGCTGGCTTGTCAGAACTCATAGCCCGCCAACTACTGCCATATAAACTGGTGGACTCGGAGGCCTTTCGCAAATTTGTGGCCATTGGAACACCACAATGGAAGGTCCCAGGAAGGAAGTATTTCTCAGAGAAGGGCATCCCAGAGCTATATGGCCATGTTCAGCGGCAAGTGAATGTATCTCTGGCACACAGTGTCGGTGCCAAGATACATCTGACCACAGACACGTGGTCTAGCAAACACGGGCAGGGAAGGTATATCAGTTTTACTGCCCACTGGGTGAACCTTCTGACGGCCGTCAAGCATGTAACCCGTGGCACCCGTGTAGATTTGGTTTTACCGCCACGGATTGCATGCAGGCCTGACTCTTCTTCTCCTCCTCCTACTCCATCCTCCTCCCTCTCCTCCTCAGCTGCCTCCTCCTTTTCCGCTGCTAGCGTCTCTTCCACTGCACCGCCCAAGCTCCCCAGAACCTATTCCACATGCCAGGTGAGACGTTGCCATGCCGTGCTGCGTCTGTTGTGCCTGGAAGCAAAGAGCCACACTGGCCCGGCACTCCTTTCAGCTTTGCGTTCACAGGCAGATGAGTGGCTAACACCGCTCAATTTGACAGTTGGTAAAGTGGTGTGTGACAACGGTGCCAATCTGCTTAGCGCATTGAAACAGGGCAAAATCACGCACGTGCCGTGCATGGCACACGTCTTAAACTTGGTCGTGCAGCGATTCCTTGTCAAATACCCTGGGGTCCAGGACATCTTGCGGCAGGCAAGGAAAATCTCGGCCCATTTCAGAAGATCTTACACGGCCATGGCTCGCCTTGCTGACATTCAGCGGCGACACCATCTGCCGGTCAGACGTCTTATTTGCGATTGCCCGACGCGATGGAACTCAACCTTCTATATGCTTGATAGGCTGCTCCAGCAGAAACGTGCAGTTAACGTCTACCTGTATGAACTCTGCGAAAGAAACGGTTCTGGGGAGCTGGGTTTTTTTTCACCGCGCCAGTGGCTGCTCATGCGCGACACATGCAGACTTCTGCGGCCATTTGAGGAGATCACCAAACTGGTCAGTCGCAGCCATGGCGCCATCAGTGACATGGTACCTTATGCCTTCTTTCTGGAGCGTGCATTGCGTCGTGTCATTGATCAGGCTGTGGAGGAGCAGGAGCGGGAAGATGAGGAAGTCGCAATGCTGGATGAATTCCCAGGGGGGGCTACTCTATCTGAGACAAGTCAACAACAGGAGTCTGATGAGGAGTCAGAGGAGGATGGTGCCGGGGCGGATGAGCAGGAGCAAGAAGAGCATGCTTTAAACCTTTCTGGGATCCCTGTTGTGCGAGGATGGGGAGAGGAGAATGAAGAGGACGACATTATCCTGGATGATGAGCAGGAGCCAGGCCACCACACCGCTTCCACTTTAGTGCAAATGGGGGCCTTCATGCTCCAGTGTTTTAATAGGGACCCCCGTATAAAAAGCATGAGGGTCAAGGACCAGTACTGGGTGGCAACGTACTTAGACCCCCGGTACAAACACAAAATGGCGGAAATGTTACCGCCGTCGCAGAGGGCTGTCAGAATGCAGCACTTCCAGGCCTTGCTTCGAGAAATGCTGCATTCTGCTTTTGCGTGCGCTGGCAGAGGAGCAATTCCCACTCCCAGAGAAGGATTTGCGGGTACCAATCCAACAGCGCCTGCAAGAAGAGGCCGGTTTGAAGATGTGTTGGTGACTTCGGATATGAGGTCATTCTTTCAGCCGACCCATCGACAGGTGTCATCCGGATCCAGCATCAGGGAACGCCTAGACCGTCAGGTGTCCGACTACATTGGGTTAACGGCCGATGTGGACGCTCTGAGGAGTGATGAACCCCTAGACTACTGGGTGGGCAGGCTTGACCTCTGGCCAGAGCTTGCCCAATTTGCAATCGAACTGTTGGCTTGCCCCTCATCCAGTGTCCTGTCCGAAAGGACGTTCAGCGCAGCAGGGGGGATTGTGACCGATAAGCGTACTCGCCTAGCTCACCACAGTGTTAACTACCTCACATTTCTAAAAATGAATGAGGCATGGATCTCGGAGGAATTCAACACATGTGATCAGTAGACCATGTATATGTCTATAAACAATTTTTGGAATCAAGCACACAGACCTTCTTAATTCATTTGGCTCACTTCCCTGACCCAAAAAAGCACACCGTACTATATGCCCCTACCCTCCTCTTTGAAGAGGTTGAGCGGTGTCATATTTCTACTGGGGCTGCTTATTATGAGGGGTTCCCACCATCCCTGTGCTGTGCTGACTTCCTCCTGGGTGTTCTTATTATGAGGGGCTCCCACCATCCCTGTGCTGTGCTGACTTCCTCCTGGGGGTTCTTATTATGAGGGGATCACACCATCCCTGTGCTGTGCTGACTTCCTCCTGGGGCTGCTTACGGTGCTGCTGTCAGCGCTGTATGTCACGGAGCTGCTGTCAGCGCTGTATGTCACGGAGCTGCTGTCAGCGCTGTATGTCACGGAGCTGCTGTCAGCGCTGTATGTCACGGAGCTGCTGTCAGCGCTGTATGTCACGGAGCTGCTGTCAGCGCTGTATGTCACGGAGCTGCTGTCAGCGCTGTATGTCACGGAGCTGCTGTCAGCGCTGTATGTCACGGAGCTGCTGTCAGCGCTGTATGTCACGGAGCTGCTGTCAGCGCTGTATGTCACGGTGCTGCTGTCAGCGCTGTATGTCACGGAGCTGCTGTCAGCGCTGTATGTCACGGAGCTGCTGTCAGTGCTGTATGTCACGGAGCTGCTGTCAGCGCTGTATGTCACGGAGCTGCTGTCAGCGCTGTATGTCACGGAGCTGCTGTCAGCGCTGTATGTCACGGTGCTGCTGTCAGCGCTGTATGTCACGGAGCTGCTGTCAGCGCTGTATGTCACGGAGCTGCTGTCAGCGCTGTATGTCACGGAGCTGCTGTCAGCGCTGTATGTCACGGAGCTGCTGTCAGCGCTGTATGTCACGGAGCTGCTGTCAGCGCTGTATGTCACGGTGCTGATGTCAGTGCTCTGTATTACGGTGCTGCTGTCAGTGCTCTGTATCTCCTGCACCCTCTTGTTTGCCTACCCTGGTCCCTGACCTTCCCTCTCCTCCATTGCCTTCATTAGCTCCATAGTCCTGAATTGTCAGAACAATTTCCCAAATAAAAAAAAAATGCTTGTAGTTATCGATCCCAAATTCACCTCATACATGTATTATGCTATTGTCCAGGTGGTGGGACTACGTGCTACCCCCTAATAATTACCCCGTGGCCGCAAATTCGACCTAAAGGTTTGCGAAATTCGCCTCCCATTGAAGTCAATGGAGCCCGCGGCGAACGGTCGTTTTCGCGAACGTTTGTGTCCGTTCGCGTTTCGCGTTCGCGAAACGTCCCGTCGGAAGTTCGTCCATCACTACTTCAGTATGTCACAGTACATGTTGGCATTCATGGTTCCCTCAATGAACTGTAGCTCCTCAGTGTCAGCAGCACTCATGCACCCCCAGACTATGACACTTCCACCACCATGCTTGACTGCAGGCAAGTCATACTTGTCTTTGTACTCCTTACCTGGTTGCCACCACACATGCTTGACACCATCTGAACCAAACAAGTTTATCTTGGTCTCATCAGATCACAGGACATAGTTCCAGTAATCCATGTCCTTAGTCTGCTTGTCTTTAACAAACTGCAGGCTTTCTTGTGCATCATCTTTAGAAGAGGCTTCCTTCTGGAACGACAGCCATGCAGACCAATTTGATGCAGCGTGGGGCATATGGTCTGAGCACTGACAGGCTGATCCCCCACCCTTTCAACCTCTGCAGCAATGCTGGCAGCACTCATACGTCTATATCCCAAAGAAAATCTTTGGATATAACGCTGAGCATGTGCACTCAACTACTTTGGTCGACCATGGTGAGACCTGTTCTGAGTGGAACCTGTGCTATTCTTATAGCCTAGGCCAGTGATGGCAAACCTTGGCACTCCAGATGTTTTGGAACTACATTTCCCATGATGCTCCACTACACTGCAGAGTGCATGAGCATCATGGGAAATGTAGTTCCAAAACATCTGGGGTGCCAAGGTTCGCCATCACTGGCCTAGGCCATCTTTATGTAGAGCAACAATTATTTTTTTCAGATCCTCAGAGAGTTCTTTGCCATGAGGTGCCATGTTGAACTTTCAGTGACCAGTATAAGAGAGTGACAACACCAAATTGAACACACCTGCTCTCCATTCACACCTTGTAACATGAGTCACATGACACCAGGGAGGGAAAATGGCTAATTTTTCCCAATTTGGACATTTTACTTAGGGGTGTACCCACTTTTGTAGACATGAATGGCTGTGTGTTGAGTGATTTTGAGGGGACAGCAAATGTACACTGTTATACAAGCTGTACACTCACTGCTTTACACTGTAGAAAAGTGTAATTTCTTCAGTGTTGTCACATAAAAAGATATAATTAAATATTTTTAAAAATGTGAGGGGTGTACTCACTTTTGTGAGATACTGTATATGGTACAAGGTGCAAGCCAGCACAGCCTCAGGCTATGTCAGCCCTCCACACTAACTTCCACCGACTCTCCCGACCCTCCTCCTCTCTCCATCTCCACCTGTTTATCTCATTGCAGGCTCCAGCCCTCACAATGAAAAACAAATCACTCACACCTGGGCAGTAGCAGAAGCACCAGTCCAGCAGGGAGACAATCACCTCTGAAATGGAGTCATGCGACAGGAGGAGAAGGAGCAGAGTGAGACCAGCCGGCACAGGAGTGGAAATGGCATAGAGGTATCCCTCAGCCTCAGTGGTAAAAGGTATAGCAAGGTGCTGTATTCTGCCTGACTGTCTGCGTTTTATAAGTACATAGATGGGGACAGAGAAGGGGATATAGGGACATAGAGAGATGGGGACAGAAGGGGACATGAAGGAAGACAGGGAAGAGTATATTGGGATAGAGCAAAGGAGATTTGGACAGAAGACATCAACAATAAAGTGCAATGTGCTAGTTATTGAGAATAATTAAAGTTGTATATACTGAAGGTGTTTTACCTTTGTGCATTCTATGCATGAAAGTGTTAAATCAGGTTAGGGAGTCTCCAAACAAGACATTCAGATGAGATAGTAGATCCAGATCTTTGTAAAATACACTGCAGTGGTGAGACACAACAAACACACCGATATTTAGTTCTAAGAGACAGAATGAAGAAGGAAGTGTATATGACTTACAAACGTCTAGTTTAACAATATATACCTCATGAATATGCATAAGGTCTAGGCGTGTTATAGGTGTGACCATATAGTTTAGTCCAATCAATGTCCCAAGGGAACAGTTAAATGGGTGTATACATCATGTGACTGGCAAAAAAAGCGATTTCAGCAGTATTTAGTCGGTCCAGACTTTCTGGGTTCTTATCAATAGTTTGTGCCATCACATATCGAACAGTTTCAATTTCCCAGGAATTGAAACAACACACAAAAAAAAATGCCTAGGGAAAGTAAAAAAGTGCATTACCAATTCTTAAAGTGATAGTCTCTCTCTCTCATATACATATATATCTCTTAACATTATCAGATCCCTATAATTCTACTAATTTCACTCCTCTTGACCCCTATGGAGGAGTCACTACCATACCTTCCCTACCTAGTATTATACCAGAGGGTCCACAGTACTACTTCATAGACATGTGCGATTAGTTTCGGACGAATCGCAAATTGGTAGGAATTTCCCTAAATTGGGACACATTGGGGAACATCAGGGCACATTGGGGCACATCAGGGCATATTGGAGCACATTGGGGCACATCAGGGCACATCGGGCACATTGGAGCACATTGGGACACATTGGGGAGCATTAGGGCACATTGGGGCACATCAGGGCATATTGGAGCACATCGGGGCACATCAGGGCATATTGGAGCACATTGGGACACATTGGGGAACATCAGGGCACAGCGTTTACCAGCCAGCATGTAGAGTAGCGCAGGAAGCGTGTGTAATAAGTTCTCTCTCCGCTCCTCCCTGGTGGCACCTCCTCTCTTCTCGTCCTTCCCAGATGATGTCACAAGCAAATAGGGATAGATGAGAAGCGAGGGGAGGGATTGTGTGGAGGGACAGGGACCAACTACTAAGACCAAATGGCCATCTCTGCTGCAGACAGTCAGTTCAAGGAATGTTCAGAGTGAGGGAGGGGTACCCAAGCTTTGGCAAAGTGATTTTCAAAAATGCTAACTGCTCCATTAGCTGGGGGGACAACTGGGATCTTTGGGGTGACAGGATGTTTCCCGTCACAGATAACACCCGCTCACTCTGGACACTTGTCGGAGGGCAGGACAGTAGCTCCTTGGCAATATCTGCGAGGGCAGGCCACTCCTCGCTCTTCCCCTGCCAAAAAAACATTGGATCTGTGGTGGGGTGCACTGGTGGGGCTGACAAATAGGACATGACAACCTCCTTTGCTGATATGGGTTTCTTGGGGTGCACTATGCTGGAGGTTCCCATTAGGGTTTCAAGTGCCTCAGCCAAGACAGAAGATGCTCCGCTGGCAGGAGCTCTGCTCACTTCACTAGATGTAGATGATGCATGGGAGAGGGGGTCTTCAATATCTTCTTCCCCCTCTTCCTCTTCACCCAGACTTACCATCTGCCTTTCCCTCTGATGCACCCTGTCGATTAGTCTGTCCCGCCATGTTGTCATAGCACTACACTGCACAGCCATTTTGCCCTTGATGCGAGGGTCACACATGGCAGCCAGCATCAGTTCTGGGCAAGAGGCGGTCAACTCCTGCGCGCGCCTGCCCAACTCCATCAGAAATGTGTTTAGCAGAGCCAACACATCAGGTTGAGGGCCACCACCCCCAGGCAAAGGTTCCTCAGCCGACTTGAACCGCTCCAATTTGCTCTGAAGGTGGTTGAAGAGTGGGAGCACGTGACCAATGCTGGCATCCTCGCGGCTTAGGTGTTCTGTGACAGAGAGGAAAGGTTTGAGGACTGCCACAATCTGCCCGATTATGGCCCAGTCCTCCCTGCCTAAAGGTCTCTCTATGCCAATGTTATGATCACAGGCCATGGCATGGAGAGCCTTCTGCTGCTCAAGGATGCGTTCCAGCATTGCTAGGGTTGAATTCCACCTAGTCCCCACATCCTGTTTTAGGCAGTGTTCTGGAAGGCCTGCCTTCCTCTGTTCCACCCTGAGGAGGTGGCTGTCCCTCACACTCCGATGGAAGTGGCCAGCCATCTTCTGACAAGAGTCCACCACTTTGGACAGCCTTCCATCGCCGCCAGAAATGGTCTCCACCAACCGAAAACTGTCAGTTACCACCTGGTGGAGAAGGTGGGCTGAGCAGCGCACACCCACAAAGCTGCCATCCCTTACAGCCTTGACCATGTTTCACATGCAGCATGTTTCACGCTATGTGCTTTTCATCAAGCACCTCAGCGTGCAGGAGGAAGGAACGGTACCCATGTTTGTCAACTGCTGACGAGGATCCAGATGTTTGAACTACATCATGGGACACCTTGGCCTGCCACCAGGGACAGGAAGGCATGCTGGGCACTACACGCACTCCACAGGTCAGTGGTCAGGTGCACTGCCTGTCCACCTGCCCTTCCAATCTCCTCCTTGAGCACCCCGACACAAGACCTGTATAAGGCTGGCACCACAGTTTGGCTGAAGGTCTTACGTGATGGCACACGGTACTGTGGTGCAACAGCCTGCATCAATTGCTTGAAGGGCTCACCTTCCACCATGTTGAAAGGTGCTCCTCCAACTGCAATGAGCTGGCCAATCAGGCGTGTT
The DNA here is from genome assembly GCF_037356315.1 of Lithobates pipiens. Classification (NCBI taxonomy): domain Eukaryota; kingdom Metazoa; phylum Chordata; class Amphibia; order Anura; family Ranidae; genus Lithobates; species Lithobates pipiens. The sequence goes on from NW_027507787.1 coordinate 49,569,082, forward strand.
AAAGGCTGGTGGGCTCTATAGGCACTAGAATAATATAGAGATATTAGACGGCTGATTTGTCGTCACATAAGGCAAAATGTATATATAAATCAATGTGCGTTTTTTATGGGGGGATAGTAAAGAACCCTCAAAGGGGATTTCGTATTTACTCCCTCAGCACTGACACTTTATGCGTTTTATTTTACTTTCTCTGTTTTTGATATAATTGCCACAACTTGCACAGTTGAACGGATATTCTGCTCATTGCTTTACCTACATTGTTTCAGCATTTTTTATGGTGTAGAGGAATCTTGCACGTATTATTATAGTATTGATTAATTTTTTTCTGGCACTGGCACTTTATGCAATTTTTGATAGTTACAACAAATCGCATTGGGAATCACTTGTTTCAAATATTTTGATTGTGTTTTTTCCGTATTTTTCACCTATATTTGAATATACCTTTGATGTTATAAGAAATGTTACAGTGCTTTTGAGGGTTCTTTACTATCCCCCCATAAAAAACACATTTTGATTTATATATACATTTTGCCTTATGTGACGACAAATCAGCCGTCTAATATCTCTATATTATTCTAGTGCCTATAGAGCCCACCAGCCTTTAAGGCTGGACTTCCTGTCATAGTACATCGCACCACTACTTCTGTTTTTCCATTTTTTCCCACTGGGGTTCAGGTACCCCACTTCAGTGTGTGCAGCAGTACAATGCCCCCTGCTTTTCGTTTTACCTTGATTAGGCGCAGGAATACTTTCTTATACTAATCAGGCGTGTTATTTTATGCACCTGCGCCCGAGACATACCCTTACTCTGAAAGCCACCAAAATCTTCCAGGATGGCCTGGCTGGTATGGATTGGATGCGGGGTGGTAACAGCATTCTTTTATGCCTTATACTGGCTGGTGGTGCTGGCACTCATGGTGGCTGTGGCGGTGCCACTATTGGTTCCCCTTTTGGTGTTTGGAGGAGTGGCCATAATACTTTTCTCCCCTAACAGCACTGCATGGTGGTGCACACGCATGTGCCGGTTCATGCCACTATTACTGAGATGCCCTATGTCTCAGCCCCGGCTGACCTCCCTGCCACAGTGATTGCATTTGGCCTTCTGACCGACACCAATTCTTTGAAAATGCTGCCAAATGCTGGAACCGCAGCCACCAACTCGGACACTGCCTAATGGAATACCTTCCACTGCAGTGGTCACACTCTCTTTCTGAGGTTCGGCAGGAGCGGGAGGAAGAGACCTGAACATCCCAGGTATTTTGGGTTCTGTGATGGATTGAGGTCTAATGGTTGCATTGGCCCATTCTGATGCTGGAGGCTTAGAAAGCACTTGAGCAGGGGTCTTTTCAGGAGAAAAAAAATAGTGGGGACTGAGGGGAGATACTTTCTGGGCTGTCAGTGGTGCCAACATGGGTAGAGGGCTGGAAATTAAATTTGTCTACAACAATGTCACGAAAGCCTGCTTCCACCTCTTTCACATTGCCAAGGGAACAGTGATCATTAGAAGCAGTAAACTCTGTCTCCTTGCTGACCACTGCCAAGCTCCCTGTAGTGCTGATGGTGATGGCACTGGCAGCAATGGTGGTGGTGACATCATCATGAGCCTCGGCCTCCTGACATGTTTCCTGCTGCATGGCCAGGATCTCCAGCTTTGGCTGCACAAATGTATGTGCACTGGGAACCCCTTTGGCCTGCCCTCTTCCATAAAAGGTAACAATGGGCAGCATGTTACCAGCAGCAGTGGCAGAGGTGGTAGCGCCACTTTTGCTATGAATTGTGCTGCTGGTTCTAGAAGGTAAATCCTGGAACAGCTGGCGACATGCAAATGTCTGCTGTTTGCCAGGCTCTTTACCACCAGCAGTCTTCACTCCCAGTCGCCTCAGCTTTATGGGAGGTGAGCTGAGCTCAGAGGGCGCAGAGACAGAACATCCCACCTGCTGCTCATGTGAACAGCTCATAGTTCTCCCTCTCCCAGCAGCACTCTTACTGCTTTTTTGGCCTTGTTTGCTGCTCATTTTTCCTTTAAAAGTTAGAAAAATGTAGACAAAAAAAAATATGATTTTGATTGCAGCAAACTAACACCAAAATCACCAAATGTACAAAGAGAATATATCAAAATATTAACTAAATGAAACAAGAAATGAAAAAAAAAAATGATCTCTCAAAACCAACCAAAAAACGAATAAAACCAGAAACTAAACACTAAGGCCGCGTACACACGCGGGGACTGTTCGCCCAACTTTGTCCGTCAAACAGTTTCGGCAAACAGTCCGCTCAAAATTAGCATGGACGGACATGGCCACACACGACGAACGAACAGTTTGCTGAAACCGTGCGCGATGACGTGAACGGCACGTACGACGGGACGAAAAATACGACGTCCTATACACTGCATTATAACTTTCGGCGTGTAAATCCTTTCTGAGCATGCGCGGAACTTAGTTTGACGAACAAGCCTACACACGAGGGGACTGTTCGCTGAAACAAAGTTTCAGCGGACAGTTTTTCGGAATTTCCGAAAAACCTTGTTCAGCGGACTGTTCGCTGAAACTGTCCGCTGAAAGCCCACACACGAGCGGACTGTTTGCCGAAACACTGTTCAGCGGACAAAGTTGGGCGAACAGTCCCCGCGTGTGTACGCGGCCTAAGAGATGATACACTTGCAAACTACAACAGATATAAACTAAAATGAACAATGAAAAACTAAGGATTGCAAAGATATTCGCTCAGATGCACAGACAAATAATCGTGTGATCTGCTCCACTACACTAACTAACCCACAAAGTGAAGTCACATGATCGGGCCTGCCCTGTAGGCCTCAGCAGCAGAAGAAAACCTCTGACTGGTCAACCAAGTCACATGTTGTTTCCGTAGTAACGAAATTTGGACATATTGTCATATTGAGGTATATATTTTTTCCTTTAAATTCATCGTAAAGAACGTTCGTACAAGTTAACGAACCTAACGACAATTCGTATTTCGTACGAATTGAAATTGAATTTCGGACACGAAATACGAAGTACGAATTAATTCTAATACGAACCGGAACGTAATGAAAAAAATTTATTGACGGCGCCCATGTCTACTACTTCACACCTATGTGGAGTAAAGCTCTTCTTAGGGTGTATGTGGATACATATCTTTACTCATTCGTGTCACCCATCTCGGCATCATACATATCTGCTAATTTCACTATCTGATAACACTCTATTTCTTCCTTGGGGTCATCTTCCTCAGTTCTAACTGTCATTGTAGTAATCCTTGTATTTCACATTTAGCACACCTGAAAAAATAAACAAGCAATCATATAACAATAAGTGGTGTTGCGCTCCAAATTAGTACCGCTACTAAATAGAGTAAACAAATATCAATAAATGTGCCTGTGCACAAAACTAAAAGTAATATAAATACAAAATATCTGCTAACAACTAACTGCTTCAAAATGTACACCTTCTAAAGTGCATCAGTGTCTGAAACGATATTCAATAAAGTGCAGTGTAAATTATTTGATAAAATATATAATCCCAGCATAAAAACATAAAGTGCATCAGTGTAAATAAATAAAGTCCAATAAAGATTCGATGTGTCTCAATCCACAACACCAAACCATCTGTATTAAATCATGCAATCTGTGAGTCCACACAGTGCCATAAAACGAAAAACTCAGTGAGCGGAGAAGTGATTCCACAGGTGATCTTGTGAATCCTCAAAAACTGTGTTCACACACTAGGTGCAGTGGCTACCTTACCTCACTGCTGTAAGGTAAACAGCATTTATTAATTCCAAAAGGTTAAATGTTGCTGCCCCCTGGTGTAGGTACTGCAGATAATTCCCTCTAGGTGCTCAGCCATAAACCATAGGTAATTACCATAGAAGAAAAAAGGAGCTCCAATAGTGAAGTATGTACCAATGTTTCTACTTTATTATAAAAAGGACATAGTCCTGGGTACTCACATTTAATAACAAAGATCATGGATAAACACAAACACAAATCGAATGAGCGCCGCGCTCGTACTCCGGACGTCACTTCCGGTGTCCGGTGTCTTCCTATCTCTATTGTGTTCCTGTAGGGAATACACCGTCAGGTGTTCTAGGAGCATAAGTTTCAAATCTAATTTGACTACTTATTACACTTTTGTGAGGCACTGTAGTGGCATGGATGTGGCATGGATGAGCATGAATGAGGATGGGTGAGCCATGGATGGGGATGGCTGAGTATGGATGGGATGACTGAACATGAATGAGTATGGCTGAGTATGGCTGGATACGGCTGAGTACGAATGGGTACTGCTGAGTATGGCTGGGTATAGATGGGACGGCTGGGTACAGCTGAGTATGGCTGGGTACAGCTGAGTATGGCTGGGAATGGATGGGATGGCTGGGTATGGCTGAGTATGACTGGGTACGGCTGCGTATGGCTGAATATGGCTGGGTATCACTGAGTATGGCTGAGTATTGCATAGATTAATAATAAAGAGAAAACTACTATATATATAACGTCTTGCAAAGGGTAGGAGAAGGTGCACACAGTACATGGATACTAAAATGGGCAGCTGTACAGTATTATATTGTCCATAAAATAACTCTACAAATTCCCTCTTCGAACACTAGTCTTACAGAACTCTCACCTTATGAAAATTAAGTAAAACACATCAATAAGCAAGTTGAATTCTTCACAGCATCCTATTGGGGCCTTATTTTGTTAACATACACTGCTGCTGGAACCATGGGTATTTCTCCAAATATATAAATCCTCCACTGAGCCATCCTAATTTGCTCCGGTATAGTACCACAGCAAAAATGAGGGTAAGAGAGAAAGAATGCCTCCAATGGGGTAGTATGTTCAAAAAACTAAGGTAATATTTATTCAAGTACCAAATAGGTGGACTCTTACATAAAAAATATAAAAGTAAGCAATAACATCAACATTCTCAGCGCCTTCTCACGTCACTTCCGGTATGCGTCTGATTACTCGTTACTACACGTCACGTGTCTTTATCTGGGGTTCCAGTGGCCATTTTCCATGATCCGTGATGCATCAGGTCCTCTGGACCCCGTGGTCACGGAAACTCCGGTGTGCATGCCCCATGGGGCGAGCGGGAGCGCGACTCTGGGAGGACGTCAATGTGTGCCCTCCCAGAGTTATCGAACTGCCCTGTAGCTGTCATTCAGCTATGGGTTGGTTGTTAAGTAATTAAGGCCAATTTCTGGCTTGGCTCATAAGGAGGATGAGCCTTGTTTATGTTTCTTTCCATTGCCTTAGGGCCTACGTGATCTGGGCCATGGGTTAGTTTCATGATCATCTTCTCTGTTTGAGGTGGGAAACATATTTAATTTTCCTTGCACAAGAGTCCTTCTTGATTCTTTTCTGCTCTGTCCCTTTCCATGATTGCTTCTGTTGGTGTTTCAACAGTCTTCCTGGCAGTATGATCAGCAAACCGGTTTCCTTTTTGTTCCATGGGTTGTCCTCCAGTATGTGCCTTGGCCTTCAGGATGGCTACTTCCTTTGGGAGGGTGACTGCTTCAAAAAGTTCTTGAACATATTTCCAGTTTTGAATAGGTTCTTCTGCAGCAGTTGTGAATCTTCTGTTCTTTCTTATGGGTACATAATCATGGACTACTCTGAGAGTATACTTGCCATCAGTGTAGATGTTGGCTGTTTGATCCTTTGTGGCCTTACAGACTCTAATTTCCACCACTTTGGCAACTTGCACTGAAAGTGATGAAGGGAGTAGTTGGGTCTCAGTCACTTCCTCTAATGTTGTCACTGCATATGCCATTCTTGGGACTCCATCTTTGTACAGGCATGAACCGTCTGCAAAGGGAATCAGATCAGAATCTTCAAGAGGTGTGTCCTTTAATGGAGTGATTTACTGCATTTCATCTTCCATGAGTTTTTAGCAGATGTGGTCACTCTCCTCTTCAAGATTTTCTTCTCTCTCTAGGAAAACGACTGATTGTGGTACATCTTTTCACTTCTATTTCTCCTAATCCAAGCAGGATTGTAAAAGCATATCTTCCCTTTTGTACAACACCACTGGCACAGGTGGCAGCTGCAGTTTTCTTTTTGTGTTCTTGCCACGACATGGATCTTGGTGCATCCGCCAACCGGATCTATTTTATACATGGCTTGAAAGGGTTTGTGGTCAACAGGGCAGGATAAGGAGGTTTACACCATTTAAGAATGCAGGATATACAGAAAACGTGACAACATGTCAGGGTCGTTACCTGGATGGTCGCGGTGCTGCCCGTGTTGGTGCGCGCCGATGTCCTGCGGTGCGTGCTGGGGTGCGTGTTCCTGTGCGTGCGGTGTTGCGCGCTCCTGTGGGCGCTGGTGCGCGTCAGTGTGTGCCCTCGCGTGCCCCTGCTGGCGCTGGTGCGCGTCAGCGCGCTGTGGTGGGCACTTCGGGTACCGCTGGTGTGTCTGCCGGCGTTCGGGTGCGCGCGCGCCCGTGCGCGCGCCCCTGCGCATCGGCGCGCGCCCGTGCGCGGTGCTTGGCGCCAAATGGCCTATTTAGGTCTGCCACTGACATCTCCCAGGTGCTGCCTGATCAACAGCTTCCCGGTTCCTGTCCCGTTGTTCGTATCCTGTGTTCCTGTTTGCTTACCTCCTGACGACCCGGCTTTCCCTTGACACCGCTGACCTCTGCCTGCTTCTGACCTCCGCCTGTTTGACCTCTCTTTTGCCTGCTCCTTCTGTGCCTCTGCTGCCCGCCTGTTGCCGTACCCTGCCTGCACCCGGACTTGCCTGCTCTGCTCCTGTTCTGTACCCAGTTGCCTGTGTCCTATCTACACACCTGCTGCCAGAAGCTTCCTGCAAGTTCCTGCTCCTGGAGCCATATCACAGGCTCTCTTACCACTCCGCACTCTCAGCCACCTGTCTGCTCTATCAGGGGTTGTAAGTCGGACACGTACGGGAGACCACCCTCTGCCCAAGCGGACTCATCGGTTCGGTAAGTGCCAGCCTGACAGTATCAGGCAGCCATGACTGAGTCCGGGCAGGGGGCCTCCCCTATGGATGAGTTATGCAGACATTTGGCCGGTCTGACCCAAGCCGTGAAGAGTCTCCAGGATGGCTACTCAAGGTTGGAGGAGCAAGTCCAAGCCTTGTCCTCCTCATCTAACCCTCAAGGAACCTCCCCCACCGGTCTTTCATCTGCACCCTCCGTAGTGATGCTTCCTCCAGAGCCAAGGGTACCTACACCCGAGAGGTTTTCTGGCGATCGCACCAAGTACCGTGCGTTTCGCAACTCCTGCGAATTGTACTTCGCACTGCAGCCCCGGACATTCTCTCTAGAGGCAACCAAGGTGGGCTTTGTGATATCCCTGTTGTCCGGCGAGCCTCAAACCTGGGCCCATCGTTTATTGGAGCAGAAATCTGGAACCCTGGATAGCCTTGACAACTTCTTCTTGGCCATGTCTCAGCTCTATGAGGACCCTCAGTTGACTGCGACTGCAGAAGCCGCACTACACTCTCTCCAACAAGGTCGCAGAGCGGCCGAGGACTATGCAGTGGAGTTTCGCCGTTGGAGCTCCGACACGGATTGGAATGACGCCGCCTTGCGTCACCAATTCCGGATGGGACTTTCTGACCCCCTTAAGGATGAGTTGGCACGGGTAGGAATACCACAAACCCTGGACGAGTTAGTCAACCTCTCCATTCAGATTGACCGCCGGTTAAGGGAACGCCGGTCGGAGAGGTCCTCCAGCCACTTCCGTCCCACCTGGGTGCTCCCCAAGGTTCCCAGTTCTGCTGGTCAGTTCTCTTCTACCTCTTCTGCCCCCGCTCAGGAAGCTCCGGAACCAATGCAGCTCGGGTTACTCCGGCCCTCGTTGACCCCTGAAGAAAAGCAGCGCAGACGTACCCTTAACTTATGTCTCTACTGTGGTGAACCTGGGCACTATGTCAGGGCTTGCCCCAACAAGACACGTAAGTGTGTTTCCTCTTCCTTCACGTGTGCCTCTGTTCTATGAAAACCCAGTTCTCACCTTGCCCTTCTCCTCACTTTGCAGCTTCCAGGAGGGAGTTTTCCAGTGTCAGCCATCATTGACTCCGGAGCATGCAGCTGCTTTATCGATCTGACTTTCGCTGCCAACCATCACATCTCGCTCATACCCAAGGCCCAGGGGCTTGCTGTACATCTAGCCGATGGCTCCGCCCTTAGTTCCGGTCCTGTCACTCAAGAGACTGTTCCTCTGCTGGCTACTATGGGCACCTTTCACCAGGAGCACCTGCGTCTGGATGCCATCTCCTCCCCCTTGTTTCCAATTATCCTGGGAATACCCTGGTTGCAGGCCCACAATCCAAGCATTAACTGGGCCACAGGAGAAATCAAGTTTCTCTCCGATTACTGTCAACAACACTGCTTGGCCCGACCGACATGCAACTCCTCTTCACTTCTCTGTTTGGATGTCGATCCAAAATTGCTTCAGACCGTTCCGGAACCCTACAAAGACTTTGTGGATGTTTTCAGCAAGAAAGGCGCAGATATTCTTCCCCCCCACAGGCCTTATGACTGCCCTATTGAACTGTTACCAGGTACCGAAGTCCCCTTTGGGAGAATTTTTCCATTAACGGAACAGGAGTTAGGCACGCTGAAGGAGTATATTGACGAAAACCTAAAGAAAGGGTTTATCCATCCTTCTACTTCCCCTGCCGGTGCTGGCATTTTTTTTGTCGAAAAAAAGGACCATTCCTTACGTCCCTGCATTGACTATCGGGAATTGAATAAGATAACTGTCAAAAATCGTTACCCTTTACCCCTAGTACCTGAGTTGTTCCAGAGGCTGGGGTCTGCAGTCATCTTTTCGAAATTGGATCTTCGCGGAGCTTACAATTTAATCCGTATCCGAGAGGGAGATGAGTGGAAGACAGCGTTTCGTACTCGTTTTGGGCACTACGAGTACCTTGTCATGCCCTTTGGGCTGTGTAATGCACCCGCAACCTTTCAACATTTTGTCAACGATATCTTCCGCGACTACCTGGACCTATACGTAATTGCATACCTGGACGATATCCTAATCTTTTCCTCATCCTTGGAAGACCATCGTAGACATGTCCGCAGTGTGCTAGCTCGTCTCAGAGTACACGGGCTCTACGCGAAACTCGAAAAATGCGAGTTTGAACGCCAGTCCATCCAATTCCTGGGCCTGGTTATATCTGTGGAGGGCATCAAGATGGACCCCCAAAAAGTATCTGCCATCCTGGACTGGCCTGCACCTGTGGACAGGAAGGGCGTACAACGTTTTGTCGGTTTTTCCAACTTTTACCGGAAATTTATCAGGGGCTTCTCTGCGATTATTGCTCCCATCACCGAACTGACCAGGCAGGGTACCCGATTCTCTTGGACCCCTGAGGCACAGCTGGCCTTCGAAAAACTTAAGATGCTGTTCACCTCTGCATCTATTCTAAAACATCCGGACCCAGCCTTACCCTTCGTTCTTGAAGTGGATGCTTCGGAAATCGCTGTGGGGGCGGTGTTATCTCAACGGCAGGGTGCCAAGGCCCTTCTTTTCCCGGTGGCGTTCTTTTCTCGCAAACTGTCATCATCTGAAAGGAACTATGATGTTGGGGACCGAGAACTTCTGGCCATCAAGGCGGCTCTGGAGGAGTGGCGTTACCTATTGGAAGGTGCTGCACATCCCATCCTGGTTTACACCGACCACAAAAACCTGGAATATTTGAGAACTGCCAAAAGACTTAGACCACGGCAAGCCAGATGGGCTCTTTTTTTTTCCCGGTTTCAATTTCATATCACCTATAGACCTGGTTCTAAGAATGTCAAGCCGGACGCCCTGTCACGTATGTTTTCTATCCCTGAAGAGACTCGGCCTCCTGATACTATTCTCCCTTCTGGGAACTTCTTGCTCCTCCAAGGGGACCTTATCTCCCGGATCAGACAGGCTTCTGTTGGAATGCCCCCGAGCCCCGAGGTCAGCTGTAGTGAGGGGTTGTTCTGGCATAAAGGCAAGATTGTAGTCCCTGAAGCCTTGAAGTTAAACGTGTTGGAACTCTGCCACGATCATAAGATGGCCGGACACTTTGGTACCCGGAAGACCGCCGAACTGATTCAGCGCACCTTTTGGTGGCCTCAACTTCTTAAGGACTGCAAGGACTATGTGGACTCGTGCAGCACTTGCTCCCGAAATAAAAACAGCCGGACGCGGGCTTGGGGCCTACTGAAACCTTTACCTGTCCCTGAGAGACCGTGGAAAATGATTTCGATGGACTTTATCGTGGAACTCCCCCTTTCCGAGGGGTTCTCTACTATCTTTGTTGTCGTAGATAGGCTGTCCAAGATGGCCCACTTCCTCCCGATGAGGGGCACTCCCTCGGCTATGGAGACGGCCAAGATCTTTGTCAAAGAAGTTGTAAGGCTGCATGGGATCCCGGCAAGTATTGTTTCTGACCGAGGCGCCCAATTCACCTCGAGGTTTTGGAAAGCGCTCTGCGGGTCTCTTGAAATTGAACTGGCCTTTTCCTCCGCTTATCACCCCCAGACAAACGGACAAACGGAGAGAACCAATCAGTCCCTGGAGCAGTACATCCGCTGTTTTTCTTCCTTCTCGCAGGATGACTGGGTCTCGCTACTACCCATGGCGGAGTTTGCTTATAACAACTCCTTGCACTCCGCCATCAACCAGACACCGTTCTTTGCCAATTACGGCTTCCACCCAGCCTTCTTGCCCAGCTCAGTCCCAGAATGCCTTGTTCCAGCAGTTTCCGAGACATTGGACTTCTTTTCTAAAAACAACCAACTCCTAAAGGAAACCATGGCCCGGTCCCAGGAATGCTACAAACGGGCGTTTGACAAAAGGAGACGGGGAGAACTCGTTCTGGCTCCCGGCAGCCAAGTATGGTTATCTACAGTCAACCTTAAGATGGCCTGTCCTTCCAGGAAGTTAGGCCCTAAATTCATGGGCCCCTTTTCTGTAAAAAGGAAGATAAACGAAGTGGCATATGAACTTAACCTGCCTGACTCTTTTAGAGTGCACCCGGTCTTTCACGTGTCCCTACTGAAGCCCGTTACCCCAAATCCCTTTGCTGACCGCACCACCGACCCACCCGAACCTGTTATAGTGAACAATGAAGAGGAGTTTGAGGTTGAAGCAATCCTTGATTGCAGGAAGAGGGGTAATGTAACCCAGTACCTCATCAAGTGGAAGGGTTATGGACCTGAGGACAACTCCTGGGAACCCGAGGACAATCTACATGCTCAGGAACTTTTGCGGGCCTTCAAGAACCGTCAGGTTTCCAGATCGGCTCACCTGGGCAGCCGGAGTCTGCCCTTAGGGAGGGGGCACTGTCAGGGTCGTTACCTGGATGGTCGCGGTGCTGCCCGTGTTGGTGCGCGCCGATGTCCTGCGGTGCGTGCTGGGGTGCGTGTTCCTGTGCGTGCGGTGTTGCGCGCTCCTGTGGGCGCTGGTGCGCGTCAGTGTGTGCCCTCGCGTGCCCCTGCTGGCGCTGGTGCGCGTCAGCGCGCTGTGGTGGGCACTTTGGGTACCGCTGGTGTGTCTGCCGGCGTTCGGGGGCGCGCGCGCCCGTGCGCGGTGCTTGGCGCCAAACGGCCTATTTAGGTCTGCCACTGACATCTCCCAGGTGCTGCCTGATCAACAGCTTCCCGGTTCCTGTCCCGTTGTTCGTATCCTGTGTTCCTGTTTGCTTACCTCCTGACGACCCGGCTTTCCCTTGACACCGCTGACCTCTGCCTGCATCTGACCTCCGCCTGTTTGACCTCTCTTTTGCCTGCTCCTTCTGTGCCTCTGCTGCCCGCCTGTTGCCGTACCCTGCCTGCACCCGGACTTGCCTGCTCTGCTCCTGTTCTGTACCCAGTTGCCTGTGTCCTATCTACACACCTGCTGCCAGAAGCTTCCTGCAAGTTCCTGCTCCTGGAGCCATATCACAGGCTCTCTTACCACTCCGCACTCTCAGCCACCTGTCTGCTCTATCAGGGGTTGTAAGTCGGACACGTACGGGAGACCACCCTCTGCCCAAGCGGACTCATCGGTTCGGTAAGTGCCAGCCTGACACAACAATCTTCTGGAAAGCCAATCTCCAGGGAAAGACTGTTTAGACGAATTGGACATCTCTCAGTTAAACTTAATGCTAAAGTACTGGCATCAGTCCCATCTTTGCCTTCATCGCCATCTTTTTCTTCATGTTGCTGGTCTCTGGCATCAAATGAGCATAAACTTTTGCTCCTCATCTTTCCCACTAAACCTATTAAGCATTAAAGTGGTTGCAAACCCGTTACAACCACTTTTACCTACAGGTAAGCCTAGATTAATGCCGGGCATACACGGTTCGAATTTCGAAAGAATTTTCTTTAGAAAATCGTATCTAAGAATTTTCGTATGAATTTCGCACCATTAGTGGGCTGCAGCAACAGCCGATTTTCGTGCGGAATTAAAATTTGAAGAATCGGACATGTTGGAAATTTTTAGAAAAACTAACGATTTTCTAATCAATGATGGGAGAATCGTGCGAGAAACGTAAGAAAATGTACGGAGATAAAAGAAAATTTACTGAGAGAAAAGAAGATTCCCAGCCAAGAAAATTATTTTATGTAACAACATGAGGGGAAATTGAAGGCTTGGTCGGCCGAATTTCGAAAATCAATGGTGGCATCATCGGATCACAAAAAAAACAAATTTTCTGATTTTGAAAAGAAAATTTGTTCGAAATTCGACCATGTATGGCCTGCATAAGGCTTACCTGTAGGTGCTCGAAATATCTCTAAAACCTCCACGGTTTAGGAGATATTTACAAAAAAGACGATCAGCAATGTCTACAGCGCATGCGTGAGCATGCTGTTTCTAAAGGAGATAGTGCCGGACTGGTGGCTCCCAAGCACATGCGTGGGAGTGGCATCATCGTGTCTCAGGCCAATCACAGCGCCGGAGCCGCGATACCCGGAAAGAAAGATGGACACTTTGTGGAAGAGGGGACAGCGGTGACATTGCAGGCTTCAGTTTCAGGTAAGTGACACATAATGGGCTACTATGCGATGCATAGTAGCCCATTATGCTTTACCTTTGCAGGGAAACAAAGAGGAAGTAAACGTAAGGAGGAAAAAAGTGCATAAATGTAAATAAATGAATGAAAAATGAGCTAGCTGCACACCCCTAAGTATTCGAGAGAGAATAAAAAAAGAAGAGTTCCCCTTGGGGTTTTCAGGCAGCAACAAGAAGCAGAGATAAATCCGTGAAAAGTTATATTTATTTTATTGATTCAACGGCTTATTTGCCATCATAGATTTAAAAATACAGGCTCTGGTATATAATATTATAGCATATCAGTGGATAAACAGTATATGCAACATTTAATACAAAATAGGTTACAGGAACAATTTACAAGTACAGCACTTTTTCAAAAGTTGCAAAATAGCACCCGGGCTGCCCCAATGCATTTCGACCTTCAGGGAGTCAGGGTCTTCTTCAGGGGGTAAAAAGCAACAAAGCCCTGGCGTTTTAACCGAAAAATTAATGTAATATCAAAACTTATTTCAATAATATTTACCAGTTCCACCGAACCAATGCTTTTCAACCAGAGACTTCTAATAAAATCTGAAAAACTGAACAGTGCCTTCCCTCAAAGGGTCATCCTGGATCCGCTGCCCCACTATTTTGACCCACCTCAACCACCCACCAAGATGGAGTAAAACCCATCAGGGTTTACTGCCTCTTTTAAGTCTGTTGTCTTTCTCACCTCTCTCTGGGCTTCAATGCTACTGCACACCAGGGGCGGATCCAGAGTCTAGTCTCGGGAGGGGCACTGCCAGAAAATAAGGCTGCTTTCACACTGGGGTGGGCGGGCGACAGCGGTAAAGGCCGCTAACAGGACGGTTTTATCTCATTTATTTCTGGGATCCGCACGCATGACATACTGGGATATAGCGGCTGTGTGTCTCAGTATAAATAAATGGGATGCATGTAACACTTTATGCATCCCCAAGCCAGTAAAAGACAGCCCTACATGTCAGACGCATGTCTGCCTGTGTGAATGAAGCATAAAGATACAGATTTCTGTCATTCTATATCATCATTATCATCATGATAATCACACAATACAGGTGTTGTGGCTCAACGCACCTGTGCTGTGTGATTATCATGATGATAATGATGATGATTGGTAATTGTAATATGACACATGGAGGGGGTTAATGTACTCACTGATGTATTACTGACCAGTGGCAATTAATTAACCCCTTTGTGCTGCATTAGTGGCACTAGTGGCAGTGTTTATAAACCCCTTCATGCTGTAGCATAAAAGGGGTTAATTAACATTGATGGTGCCACTGTCATTAATGCAGCACAAAGGGGTTAATTGTCACTGATCACAAATACATGAGTGAGTACATTAACCCCCTCCATGTGCCATATTACAATTACCAGTGTAAATTATTTCACCCCCCCACCCCCAAAGCATTCACCACTTCACCTGTAAGACAAGGTGTTAACTAATAACAATGCAATGCCTGCCGTAGCTCATTAACATAACAATGCTGCTCGTAGCTCATTAACATAACAATGCCCACCGTAGCTCATTAACACAACACTGCTTTAGCTAAGTAAGTGATCACTCACTTGCAGTGCACTGAGCTGGCTACAGTCCATCTTGTCTTCAATCCTGCGCGCCTCTGAATCGTGACGTCACACCAGCCGGGACTAGGAAGCTCCTGTCGGGTGGAGATCACTCCGCCTGACAGGGAAGTGAAGTGACACTTGTGCCGCTCTGCTGCAACTCTGCCAGCATGTAGCAGCAGCCCATGTCACATCAATTACAGACCCCCATAGTGACCCACTGGCCCCCTCTAAATGAACTGATGGTAGCCAGGGGAAGCAGCAATAAAGTCCCAGCTGTATTTAGATGCCTCATGCAAATCTGGTGAGGTGGCGGAGGGAGAAAGCCTTGGAGTAAGCTCTATTTTCTGGGAGGGGGCAATTGCCCCGTTGCCCCCCCCCCTGGATCCGCCCCTGCTGCACACTTCTCCCAGCAAGCCTATTCAAAGCCTTTCCATTTTAGTTTTGTTGCCATTAACCATTTCCTTGTTGATTCCTTAAGTCCCATCACATTAGCATTCTTACAGTCTATCCTGAAATCTCCATTCATTCTCTGTTCCTCTCAGATTTTTCTTACTTGTGAAGATAACATACTTATTTCCTCTTCAAAAGAAACTTGCCTTTTTCCGCTTTCATGTTTACTATCTACTTCTTTAAATCATCAATAACCTTCTGATTTCTCTCAGCTTTTAGCTATTTTCTTTCTTTGTTTAAAATAATCCTAGAGTTATATAGAAAAAAAATAACAATTTCAATTAGGATTACATTCCTACAACAACACCATCATTACTAATTTCTTAGATATTCAGAATTTTCCGGCTGCTTTACACAGGGATTTGAAGGGAGCTGCACATCACTCCTTTCTTACATGGAAATACAAAAGGTGGAAGGTGAGAAAGCTGTGAAAAAAAATTAGCAGGTTTCTCATATCCCCAAAATGATTTCTCACGCTTATTTTTCAACTCGGCGATACTTAGAATTATTTTTCTGCTTCTAAAACATTTCTAAAACATTTAGATAACACTTGCATTGCCTGGTCTAATTTTATTTTGCTAGACCCATCTGTGATATTCATTAGAAAAACTTTGACAGGCTCATAACTAGTTAAAGTTCCATCACGTTGCATACTTTCAAAAATCTAATATTGTACACATTTAATCCCCTTATCCAACTGTCAATCTGCCACAAAAATGAACATACACAGAAAATCAAGTTGATCATAACTCCTTCTGGTATTAGATCAGCTCTGTTTTGGTCCAGCCTATAAAAGCCTTGGTGTAATTTCTTAACCACTGTCCACATCTGTCTATCATGTCTGTAATAGGACTTACTTGCGCCACTTCTTCTATCTCTCCCAGCAGCGAGAGGTCCATGGGAGACCCAGGCTCCCAATTTAGAGTCCTTGTTTTGAGTCTCTAACAATTTGTGGGTCATCACCCAAATATTTCTTTCTTCCCCTGGGCCACACACAGTAGCTGTCAAATGGCACTTTATTACACTTGGCCACACATGCTGTACACTTGCCACATAGGCATTAGGCATCACTCGCCTTTCTCACAAGTCTCATAAATCTATTGACACTCCAAGCCTAGAAACAAAACATCAATAATGCTAATTATTATCGGCTCTATTACATCTGCACCAGGTAAAGTAAGGGAGTTATTTGGGTCAAACTGTGTAACATCAACATTACTCTAGTTTATACTCAATTTTACCTTAATCTCACCATCTCATCAACAGCATAAGACTTCTTCAGCAAATGGACCTCAGACGCCAATTACTCACCACAGAGAGCAGCATAAGTAAGAATAACAGTTTCTTACCATGGCCACTTGTCTGCTCAACGTTAGTTTCATGTCTCTCTGGCCGGGAGCCCACCAGACTATATCCGAGTCGAAAGGCACTATTCTGTTAAATCAGGTTAGAGAGTCTCCAAACAAGACATTCAGATGAGATAGTAGATCCAGATCTTTGTAGAAGAATATATTTAGGTGCTTTATTCATACACTGCAGTGGAGAGACACAACACACACCAATATGCAGCTCTACCAGGCCAAATGAAGAAGGAAGTGTCCAGGAATTGAAACAAAACAAAAAAAGCCTAGGGAAAGTAAAACATGTCTTAAAGTTATAGTGTCTATTTATATATATTTAGAACTCAACACTATCAGACCCCTATAATTCTACTCAAATGTAAAAGTATACGTGGGCAGCAGGGAGCAGTACATGGGGGGTCAGCAGGGCAAAGTACAGGGGGAAACAGTTTATGATACAGATGTGGTTTCTGCCACATGCACAGGGAAGTTGCTGTTACAGATCTATCTGTTTTAGTGTGCTGCCCCCATTCCTCTCCAGTCCATCCCACATGATGTCACACACAAGTGATGGATGGGAGAAAAGGGAGGAAAAGGCTGGCCCAGGATAAGTCCAGTAAGTGCAGTAAATTCCCATGGCCATTCTGCCTCTTTAACTTGCAAAATTCCTGCAAAATTTTTACTAAAGTTTTGTTTTACATGGGGCATGCTAAAGTACACACCTGTGGAGTGCCACGTTTACCTACATGGGGAAGCACAGGCGTTCTGTGCACCCCTGTGCAGGCAGTCTCATTGCTGTCAATTGGGATGCAGTGACTGCAGGGACACAGCTGCTGCTCCCAATCTGACATCTGTGTGGGTACGGGAGCATGTCTCCTAAAACAGACAGTATTAGTTTGGGGTCAAGCACATGCACCCACATGGATGTCAACACCTGTGCATGCCCATGTGGGTAAATATGGCCTTACATGGGCGTATATTGTAGTATGCCCTGTGTGAACGAGGACTTACTTTTTTTGCTATTTTTACAATTTTTTTATATATATTTTTTTACAGCTACATTGGGAGCTTTGGTGAGATATCAGGGTTCTTAACAGACCCTTCATGTCTCTTTTTAAGAAGAGAAAAGGACTGAGGACATAGAGACCCCATTTCCCTGCTCTGCAGCCTTTGCTGCACTGCAGATGAACAGATAGGAAACATTATACAGACAGAGGCTTTTGTTCATTCACAAACGGAAGCACAGTAAACACAGTTTACTATGCTTCAGTGATGAATGAACAAAGGAGCGATCATTAATAATTGCTCATTGCCTTCATTCAGGAAGGGCAGGTAACTATGACATGGTTACCAGCCCCTGCCTTCTCCATCCTGACACTGATCTCCTGCTGCAGTCATGGGGTAAAGGCAGAAGGATAAGCCCACCACCAGCACTGGGGGTACTTGGGGGTTGGTGGGGGATGGGTGCTGCTTGAGCCTAAAGGACAGGAAAGGGGAATAGGAACAGTAGTGGGGGCTTTATCCACTTTGGACAGCCGCACGCCAATATATGTCCTAACCTTGAAGAGGAATATCTTTGTTATGGCAGCAGCTAGCTGCCATAACCCTGGCATCCTCTTTTTTGGCCGGAGGTCCGGTTTACGATAACACTGGTCTCTGTGACGGACTCGCCACAAGATCACTTTTATCTCTCAGTAGTGGCGGAGGCGATCGGATCCTTCTTGGTGTTAGGTATGGAGACGAGTGAGGAGAAAGATGGGCCCCACCTGTCTCTATACCTTTGCAGGGCAGAAGTGAAGTCAAAACATCACTTCTGTCCATAGCTCTTAAAGGGTCATTTAAAAAAAGAAAACATTGAAATTACAATTTTTTTTATTGCATTTTTGTGAAAATATGATATCTGAGGTCTTTTTGACCCCAGATCTCATATTTAAGAGGTCCTATCATGCCTTTTTCTATTACAAGGGATGTTTAAATTTCTTGTTATAGGAATAAAAGTGACACGATTGTTTTTTTTAAAAGAACAGTTTAAAAATAAAAAAATAAAAGGTAAAATAAATAAGAAAAAAATAATTTTAAGCATGCTCCGTCCTGCCGAGCTCGCGTGCAGAAGCGAATGCATGCATGAGTTCAAACCACACATGTGAGGTATTGCCTCGATCGATAGAGCAAGAGTAATAATTCTACCTCCTCTGTAACTCACAAAATGCAACCTGTAGAATTTTTTAAACGTCGCCTATGGAGATTTTTAAGGCTAAAAATTTGTCGCCATTCCACGATTGGGTGCAATTTTGAAGCGTGACATGTTGGGTATCAATTTACTTGGCATAACATTATCTTTCACAATATTAAAAAAAATGGGCTAACTGAGAGAGACTGCTGCGCAAATACGGTGTGACAGAAAGTATTGCAACATCCACCATTTTATTCTCTAGGGTGTTAAAAAAAATGTATAATGTTTGTGGGTTCTAAGTAATTTTCTAGCAACAAAAAATGCTTTTAACTTGTAAACAACAAATCTCAAAAAGAGGCTCAGTCCTTAAGTGGTTTACATACTGAGTTTCATACTCCTGTGGCTGCCTTGCTTACTGAAGCCTGCAGGAGTTGAAGAGAAGCTGGCAGCAGGTGAGTCACAGGGGAACTGGTTCTGGGGGAGATTCTGATCTGGGGGGACAGAGAAGAAGGTGGGAATGTTGGACAGGGTGCAAGGAAAGGCAGAACTGCAGGGGATGGTGCAGCAGCCGGGAGAGAGAGCAGACAGGACCGCTATCTCCATAGCTCTGATTTATGGGATGCAGCCCAGGACATGGGCATCTCAGGACAGCTTTCTAAAAATTTTGACTGTCCCAGTAAATCCAGAACAGTTAGCAAGTAGGGATGAGCTTCGAGACGGGTTTTTGCCCGTTCACCAAACAGCACATTTTATGGGGCGTTCGAGGCAAATTCGAGCACTCCATAATGCACTGCAAGACCGCAATGCATTGCTGTATGATGAATCACAGTGCGCTCCTCAGTGAGAGCCATAATTGGTCAAAGGCAGGGTGCCTTTGGTCAATCATGGCTCAAGGGGACTAAGTCCATGGCTCACACTATATAAGGCTGCTTACACTGCGCCGTATAGTGTGTTATAGTGGATGAAGATAGAGAGATTGAGCTAGATTAGGCAGGCAGGTTAGTTAGTTTGTTAGTGGCAGTATATTTGATCTCTCTCTCTCTCTCTCTCTCTCTCTCTTTATATATATATATATATATATATATATATATATATATATATATATATATATATATATATATGTATATATACACACACACAGTATATATATATATATATATATATATATATATAGACTGCATTCACTGTAGCCTATATATACAGTGTAAACTCTATATTCAGTCAGTACAGGCAGCATATTTTATAGATTATATATATATATATATATATATATATACACAGTATCTCACAAAAGTGAGTACACCCCTAACATGTTTTTAAAAAATTACACTTTGCTACAATGTAATGTACAAAGTAGTGAGTGTGCAGCTTGTATAACAGTGTAAATTTGCTGTCCCCTCAAAATAACTCAACACACAGCCATTAATGTATAAACCACTGGCAAAAAAAGTGAGTACACCCCCTAAGTGAAAATGTCCAAATTGGGCCCAATTAGCCATTTTCCCTCCTCGGTGTCATGTGACTCATTAATGTTACAAGGTCTCAGGTGTGAATGGAGAGCATGTGTGCTAAATTTGGTGTTATTGCTCTCACTCTGTCATACTGGTCACTAGAAGTTCAACATGACACCTCATGGAAAATAACCCTTTGATGATCTGAAAAAAAGAATTCTTGCTCTACATAAAGATGATCTAGGATATAAGAATATTGCCAAGACCCTGAAACTGAGCTGCAGCATGGTGGTCAAGACCATACAGTGCTTTAACAGGATAGGTTCCGCTCAGAACAGGCCTCGCCATGATCAACCAAAGTTGAGTGCAAATGCTCAGTGTCATATCCAGAGGTTGTCTTTGAGAAATGAGTGCTGCCAGCATTGCTGCAGAGGTTGAAGGGGTAGGGGGTCAGCCTGTCAGTGCTCAAACCATACACCGCACTCTGCATTAAATTGGTCTGCATGACTGTCTTTTCAGAAGGAAGCCTCTTCTAAAGATGATGCACAAGAAAGCCCCCAAACAGTTTACTGGAGAGAAGCAGACTAAGAACATGGATTACTGGAGCCATGTCCTTTGGTCTCATAAGAAAAAGATAAACTTATTTGGTTCAGATGGTGTCAAGCATGTGCGGCGGCAAACAGGTGAGGAGTACAAAGACAAGTTTGTCTTGCCTACAGTCAAGCATGTTGGTGGGAGTGTCATGTCTGGGGCTGCATGAGTTCTGCCGACACTGAGAAGCTACAGCTCATTGAGGGAACCATGAATGCCAACATGTACTGTGACATACTGAAGCAGAGCATGTTCCCCTCCCTTCAGAGACTGGGCCGCAAGGCAGTATTCCAACATGATAACCATCCCAAACACCCCTCCAAGAAGACCACCGCCTTGCTAAAGAAGGTGAGGGTAAAGGTGATGGGCTGGCCAAGCATGTCTCCAGACCTAAACCCTATTGAGCATCTGTGGGGCATCCTCAAACAAAAGGTGGAGAAGGCAAGGTCTCTAACATCCACTAGCTCTGTGATGTCATCATGGAGGAGTGGAAGAGAAATCCAGTGGCAACCTGTGAAGCTCTGGTGAACGCCATGCCCAAGAGGGTTAAGGCAGTGCTGGAAAACAATGGTGGCCACACAAAATATTGACACTTTGGGCCCAATTTGGACATTTTCACTTAGGGGTGTACTCACTTTTGTTGCCAGCAGTTTAGACATTAATGGCTGTGTGTTGAGTTATTTTGAGGGGACAGCAAATCTATACTGTCATACAAGCTGTACACTCACTACTTTACATTGTAGCAAAGTGTAATTTCCTCAGTGTTGTCACATGAAAAGATAGAATAATATTAGAAAGGGCAACAATGGGCTATCCTCAGACTGGCTGGGTAGCCGGGACAGCAGTCAGTCGAGGAGTTGTTAGTCTGGAATAGGTTGATGTCAACCTCTGGGCCGGTTTGTTGCATTTGCTGAATGTGAGATAAAGGGTTTAATGGTTTGGAAAGCTAGTCAAGTGGCGTTGGAGCAGTGTCTGACTGCTGAAGCCGCTGACGATAAACTTGCTAGGACGTAGGAAGCCGTAGAAGGCCAGGTAGATGGCCGCTCGGCTGACTAGGCTGGGCAAAGCCCCAAAGATGGAACGAGTAAGGATTTCAGCCATGTCCCTGAAGATGGCACTCGTGATAGGTAGGTGTTTGCCACTGGCTACAGGTTGGTGCTTCTGGATGCCTCGTAGGAGTGACTTGACTGCATGGGCTGAGAATACTGTTCTAGCTGGGTATAAGGTTATGATATGAAGGCTAGGACGTGTCTAATGTCGCCTATAGCTGCTCCTGGGCAAGAGGCCAAAAACTTGCTATAAGTGTTCCAAGCAGAGCGATAGGCTTTCCGTGTGTTGCATGCCAAGTATTGGTTGATAAGCTGGGTTGTGTTGGTGAGATGCAATTTTAATTTATTGTCAGCAACGACCAGGGTGAGACAGGAGTAGTCGTTGGGTCGGCTCCAGGCTTCTGTTGGAAAAACAAGGTTAGGTTGAAACAGAAAAGCGCATCAGCAGCGATATTGTATTTGTCTCTAATATGTCTACAGAAAAAATGAAAGTGGTGATGGAGTGACAGCTGCACGACCTTGCGCAGGAAGGATATGATGGGAAGTGACTTGGATCTTTGTTAATGATGTCGGCTGTGGCCTGATTGGCCGTGGTGAAAAGCACCGTCTGTTTTGTCAAAGTTTGGCCCTAGATCTCGGCAGCTGCGAGAATGGGATATGGCTCAAAGAGAGATGAGGACTGGGTAAAACCAGGGATTAAGAGAATATCTGGAGGCCAAGATTTGACTAACCAGTGGCGGCCAACTATGGCCGTGAAGCCGGTGGAGGCTGCGGCATCGATGACTACCTGTGGTGACTCGTCTGACACTGCCAGAATGACCATTGAAATGCCGTTCCAGCTGTTGAGGAACTCATCCCACATAGCCAAATCTGCTACTGCTGCTTGATCTAGTTTAAGAATTTGGTCTAGGCCTTGTATTAGTGTGAGAAAGACTAAAAGGTGTGATATGAAGGACCGTCCTTGAGGAATAATCCTCATCGCAAAGTTCATCATCCCTCTTAAGAACTGTAACTGCTCCTGGTGCACCCTGGCAACTGGGTGAAGTTGTGGATAGTTGACCTGATACAAGCTAGTTTGGCAAGAGGCATGCTAGCTTGCATAGCTCGTGTGTCGAGAGTGACACCTAAAAGAATCTGTCAATACATTGCAGTCGTGAGAAATTTTAAATCACATTTTTTCCTTTAGAAATGTCATTTTGCTGCGGTACTTTTCTAAAAATTGGAAAAATGTGCTACTTTACATGCTACTTTACATGCAGACTAAGGGAATATTTTCATTTTTATTGTTTCACTTTAAGCATTCTTAACCACTTAAGGACCACCTCACGCCGATGTACGTCAGCAGAATGGCACTGCTGGGCACAAGCACCTACCTGTACATTGCCTTTTAAGTGCCCAGCCATGGGTCGGGAGTGCGCCGCCGGCAGCGCGCTCCTGACCCGATCCTGAGCTCCGTGACCATGGCCGCAGGACTAGCGGCCCTGATCGCCGCTGGTGTCACAGAGCTGAAGAACAAGGAGAGGTCTGTGTAAACAAACCTCTCCCCGTGCTTGCTAGTGTGGCTGTCACCGATCAATGAAATCACATGCCAGGCCACGCCCCCCTACAATTAAAAAAACACATAATGTCATACATAACACCTACACTGCTCCCTAGTGGTTAACTCCTTCACTGCCAGTGTCATTTACACAGGAATCAGTGCATTTAAATAGCACTGATTGCTGTATAAATGACAATGGTCCCAAAAATGTGTCAAAAATGTCTGATGTGTCCGCCATAATGTCGCAGTCACAATAAAAATTGCTGATAGCTGCCATTACTAGTAAAAAAAATAATAATAAAAATGCTATAAAACTATCCCATATTTTTTACTTTTGCGCAAACCAATCAATAATTGCTAATTGAAATTTTTTTTACCAAAAATATGTAAAAGAATCATACGTATTGGCCTAAACTGAGATGCAAAATTGCAAAATTTGGCCGAATTTTGATTCGTTACAAAACGAATTGCACAAGCCTAGACACAGGAGCCAGCGAAGTCACCGCTGTCCCCTGTAGTCCGGCGCATCCATCTTCTCGGTGGGGTCTCGCGGCTCCGCCGCTGTCATTCAGCGAAGCCGTGATGACGTCACTCCCGCGCATGCACACGGGAGCCAACACGCACGCCAGCTCCGTCGTTGAAAATGCATGCGCCGTAGACAGCAGTGCCTGTCTTCGGGCAAATATCTCCTAAACCGTATAGGTTTAGGAGATATTTCTTGGACCTACATGTAAGCCTTAATCTAGGCTTACCTGTAGGTCAAAGTGTGTTGTAAGGGTTTACAACCACTTTAAGTGGTTATGACTGCTCCCAAAAAAATTGCCGTTTTAAAAACTTTTTTTTTGCATTGATAAATGTCCCCTGGGGCAGTACCCGGGTCCCCATACACTTTTTATGGCAATAATTATTGCACATACGACTTTAAAATGAGCACTTTTGGTTTTTCACATTCATCTCCCATAGATTTTAATGGTGTTCGAACAAATTTTTTGTCTGTTTGCAAGTTCTGGTGCAAACCGAACCGGGGAGGGGGAGTAGGGGAGTGTTTGGCTCATCCCTATTGGCAAGTATGTAATGTGCAAAACCGAGACATTGCTGAAGTAAAAAAAAAAAAAATCTGGTGTTTTACTGATACTGGTGTTTGGTAGTTATTTTATTTATTTATTTTCTAATTAAAGCACTCTGACACTCTGAACGCTGACTGTTTGGAGTAGTAAACATATGCTATTTGCTTGTTTTTCCCTTTCCATAGTACAGAGTCAGTGCTTGTTTTTTTCTTTCCATCATACAGTCAGCGATTATTCTATCCGTCACTTTTCTTTATATAATTGTATAATAAAATAATTTAATGCCAAAACCTGAATACATTGGGTGTCACAAAATGAAAATGCATTCACATTTGGCAGCACTAAAAAGAAAGCAACAGGTTGCTTGTATTAAATTGTTTGCCTTGTCACAGTACTGTAATATTTAGCCCCCTGTGTGGATAATAATACATTGAAAAGATTTTTCATATTTTATCTTTCATAAAACTTTTGAAAAACCAAAAAACAAAAAAAAAACACTAATTATGTGACATTCCAAAGAACTGCTTTAACTCCATGGTATTGTCAATCAGTTTGAATGTTACTGTAGATTATTATGGTCAACTTTTGATTGTACTTTTATTTATATTTGTTAGATAAAAAGGAGTTATATACATTATGGTTACAAGTTTTATGATCAGAAACTAACACAAATATATTCTTGTTTGACTAGCACAAAAGTATAAGGCCTTGGAAGATTGATTTTTGTACCTTGTACATACTAAAGAAAATAACAAAAAGTTCAGTTAGTCACATTGTCATTTATTTTACTATTGATGAATCGATCTATCTCCTCTAAACTGTTAGATGCAGAAATGTTATCATTCATCTCAGTATGTTAACGCTGATGGATTTTCACTGCAGATATTTTACTTTAGTCTCCCTGATATCGTCTAGTATGACAAAACATACTGGGCGGGGCTAACAGATGTGACATCATCACGCACGCTTTTGCTGGAAGTCAGACCGGACGGATTAATGAATATAAAGGGGTGGGTCCTGCGCAAATCGTGCCACTCAAATAAAATACACAAATTCAAAATAATATAAATATGTGCATACATACAATGCCGTGAAAAAAAATATAGTCCAAAAAACAGCACGCATAAAAATATATAAAAAATATATAAAAAAATGGAAAAAAGGTTTAATGATAGAACAATAATAAAATGTCCGCTACTCAAGGCTCCCAGAACTCTCACCTTTAAACGAAGTGAATAAGCAAATCAAACAAACTCCAGGATTCTCTTATTTCATTCATAAATAATAAATAATAGCCATCAAGCAATCCAAAGGAGGGATGCAATGATACAATTCCGCCACTAGAGGGCCAGTCCCAGCTTCCAGAATAGACCGGACGGATTACTTTGCCGATTGGATGCATGGTATTTTAGGCTTTTATCTGGCTATTAATATATGTGAGTGTGCACTTAAAGTGGTTCTAAGGTCTGAAGTTTTTTTACCTTCATGCATTCTATGTTCACAATAGCCTCCGCTGTCCCAGGAATTCTCACTGAGACATCAGTGGGAGCCCATTTGCTTACACTGCTGTCGTCACAGGCAGTGAATCAATGAGGAGAGAGCGAGGGGATGGGGCCAAGCAGTGTCTCTATGTGCCTTATGGACGTATAGAGCAGCTGCTCAGGAGCAAGCATGCAGCGGTGCCCCCAAAGCAAGCAGCTTTTTCTAAGACCACTGTTTGAGGGGGCGTGGCCAGTAGCATCGTTAGGGGACTAGAAAAAAGAGGATCAGAGCGGTTCTGTGCAAAACCACTGAACAGAACAGGTAAGTATAACATGTTTAAAAAAAAAAAGCTTTAATACCACCTTAATGTCTTATTAAATAAATGGCTTCAACTTTATTAACCTATGTGAGTTTTCTCTTCTTCTCAATTGTATTACCTTGGTGGAGACTTAAAGAGGGATTCCACTGGAAACAAATATATTAAAAGCCAGCAGGTATAAATACTACAGCTGCTGACTTTTAATAAATGGATACTCACCTGTCTCAGGGTCCAGCGATGTCGGCAACCGAGACCGATGGAACGCTCGGCGGCTGCTGCCGCCGCCATTCTCGGTGATCGAATCTGGAAGTGAAGCGTTGTGGCTTCACTTCCCGGGTCCCTACTGCTCATGCACGAGTCACGCAGCGCAATGGGAGTGGTCCGCGCTGTCTCTGGGACTCGTGTGTGTCCCAGCAGACAGCAAGCCGGGACAGGAAACAGCATAGACTCCCGTGGGAGTCCAAATGTGATAACAAAAAAATATAAATGAGTAAAATAAGAAAAAATTGACTGATCATAAGTCCCAAAAACAATAAATCGTGTGATGTAGATGAAGTCCTCCAATGTCGGACTAATTCTGTGAAAAATTCATTAGTATATGAGAAAAAACTAAAAATTATATGAACGAAAAACACCATTTACGTCACATGATTTATTGTTTTTGGGACTTATCAGTCAAATTTTCTTATTTTATTAATTTATATTTCTTTGTTATCACATTTAGATTAACACGTTGTTTGAGAGCACAGCTCCTTTTTCACTTATAGTCACTTGCAAGAATTGGATCTTTTGGCGTTCTTTTTTTCATCTGCATTGCTACAGAGATTAGACTATCAAAAATAAATCATATTCCTTATCATATTATATGGACACTTATGGACACAATAAGTTTGTAATTTAAAGTGGTTCTAAAGGCTGAAGGTTTTTTACCTTCATGCATTTTATGCTGGAAGTTAAAAAACCTTAAGTATACGGTTTCCCCCACAGCCTTCCTAATACTTACCCGAGCCTGATTGTGATCTTGTAGTAAGCACGAGATTAGCTGCTCGCTCGGGTCTATGTCTCACAGCCAGTGAGCAGGAAGCGCGGGGTGGGGCTGAGCCAGGTTCTGTGTGGGCACACAGAGCGGGGCTCAGTTGCAAGCATGCACAAGTGCCCCCATAGCAAGCAGCTTGCTATGGGGTCACTTGGAGAAGAGGAGGGGGCAGGAGCTCTGGCGGGGGGACCAGGGAAGAGAAGGATCGGGGCTGCTCTGTGCAAAACCATTGCACAGAGCAGGTACTGTAAGTTTAAAATGTTTTTTTTAAAATTACCCATAAAATCACTTTAAAATTCAGATTTTATATGTGTAGCAAAATCCTGGGGCTCCTAGAGCCCAATGGTGACCTCCAGAGTTAGGGACAGCTGACATCCTCCTGTGAGTGGGTTACAAGGTATAGTGGGTGTAATGCAAGGTAGATTGATGGGCACCAGACACTTCTTGAATGCAAAGAGATGTATTGTCTCTTAAACAGAATTGGGGGAAGAGAGGGTTAGGGCCAGGACACCCTTTAGTAGATGCAATGTTAATTGGCAGACTGAGAATTTTATATGTAGACACCATTGCAGGGAAAGGCATCCAGCTAGACACCACATCTGCATGAGCAGGGCTGCTGTCTCCTACGGCAACAATCTTGTAACAGTTTCTAACAAAGCTTGCAATTAACTCCTTTACTTCTTCTACAAACTCCTATTATAGAACTTCACTCTGCTAAGTGCCCAGTCTTTCACTAGACTAACTGATCCCTTTACCACTGGATTGCCTGAGCTCTTCCAATCTTCTCACTCAGTATCTTCCTCAAGTCTCACCTCCACATCCCTGCGGGGTCCCTAGCTTTGCACTCACAGATATTCCTCAAGCATCACCCCGTAGGCCTGCTTGGTTCCTGGCTTGGCACACAATAATGCTCTGCAAGCGTCACCTCTACTGGCTAGGTCCCTGGCTTTCCACCTGCTGAAGTTTCCCAATTCTTCCCCATCCCCAGCTGGTGAGAAAAATGCTCAGGTTCTTGCTTCAGCTACTCACAGTGGTCTCTGGTAGTAAGGTGGATGGTCCCTTACTGGCGACAGCTTACCTTCTACCTCTGACCACAGCTGGTTCTCTGGCTGGAAGAACCGTTGCTTCTGGTTAGACTGCAAGCCACAGTCTCAACCCTATGCTGCTCTCTTGCTTTTGGATAAGCCCTCAGACATCCTAGCAGCCAGATGTCCCCGGGATAGGCCCAAGGCTTATGGCCTAGCAACCTGGGGCATTACAACACACGTCCACCCAGACAGCTGTTCAGGTGGCACAGAACCCTGATCACATGACTCCACCTAAATAAATAGGCTATCCCAGCAGGCCAAAGGACCCAAGAAGATCCCTGTTCATTGGCTCATTGGTAATCTGTCCTTGCAATGCCCTTGTCTTATTTAATGCCACCAGATACCCGGCCATCTAGTGATAGAAAAGAGAAGTGCAGCAATTCCAGAATTAGTGTGAAATCAATTGACCTCCTATCAATTGGCCAAGGCAACTCTCACTTGGCAAATAAAATTTATAGCAACCCTGTCTAAACATCATGGTGCTACATATGTTTAAAGTCATACATAAGTCATAAGGTCATATTTGTATATATTTTATTTAAATTCGTAGCGCTGCACTTTTCTTTAGATTTAGATTAAAGATTTTGCTTTAATTTGGTATCACAAATTTTAGTGCTGGCAGCTCACAGACATTACACCTGAACACAAGGATTCTCCTTTTAATGTATGTTCCTTAAAACATTTTTTTTTATGAAGTTGTTATGGGTAAATTTATGCTTTAAGAAATATTAAAATGTTTTGATATGCTTAAATAATTAAACCTTTGGTGTCTATTCACACCAGGTGCGGTAAGACTGCATTGGGCAGCTATTCAAGCACAGTGCCACCACAAGACAAGGCAAAATGCCTCGTCTCCTACCTGGCTGGTCCACACCGCCATATTGCGGTAGAATGCGCTGAAAAAAAGTACAAACAGGCTGTACATTTTCCAGTACAGCACAGTGTGAGGCAATCCAGTGCCAATAGCACAGTGAAGTCAACAGTGCAATGCCGCTTGTGTGAATAGAACCTAAGAGACTGTTGTATTCTCCTGGCACTACCATGTGATTGACATACCAGATACGAGCAGACATGATCACTATAGGTTAGGGTGCACAGGCAATTTTTTTGTAGCTCAATTAACATACTAAAATCGCTAGACATTAGGGGTTGGAACTTTTAATCATCTGCCTGTCTTCCATTCTTAGCTCACGCTTTATTCATAGGCGCTATTGTATGGCTTCTATTAATAGAGCAGTTGGGCAGAAAGGATGGGCACAGTTATACACTCTTGATGAGAGCCTGTGAAAGCTCCCACAGTTCTATTCACCCCCGCCGCACCAGGTGATTATGGCAGAGGGGGTGGGGGGAGGGCCATGGATGGAGGAGTATTTCACCTAACAGAACAGGCATCAGCACAAGGAACACATCCAACTGACTCCAAGTTATGTCCCTTGTGTTCATTTTTTTTTTCACTGCATTGATCATTAAGCATTCAAATGGCTTTCAATTGTGTTACATAAACAGTATGCAGTAACAAATAATTGCACATAATTGCACAATGCTCAAAAGGAGGTACCAAAACAATCCAAGTAGTATGACTAAAACAATACTTTATTAAGAACCATTAATAATAACCAAATTGTGAAAAATACATCAAATAACAAAAAATTGAGTCTCCACCCATCACCATATCAAAATAGACAATGTTGTCAAAAAAGTTAAAAATATGAAGTCCAGACTCAAAAAATGACCATGACAGAAATTTTAAAAATCATCTTCAGTGCTATGCTCAATGACAATTTCACCTGTTAATACAAGCAAGGAGCTCTAAATAATTAAATATCAGTAAGGGGATGTGACACAGCACAGCACTAAAGATGACTGCTTAGGAACAAGTAACCAACAGAATTGAATAATCCGAGTGGACTTGGAAGTACAGTAATAATTGGCAATGGCAAATAATACCAATCAAGGCTATAAGGCAATTATATGTGGTTAACTTGCAAAGCAAACAGTATTTCAGGACTGTCCGGAGAAGCTGAATAATGTGCTGGCTAGTGAATAGTGATAATTGGTTCATACTGGGTGTATCTTCCATAAAGCTAGAAGAAGCTGAATAATGTGGGCTGGTGATGATTAATTCACACTGAGCATATCATCCATTAAAGTCCAGTGCAACTATTAACAGGAAGGATTGCAGTCAAAGAAGTTAAACCATCATCACCAAATGGCGACTTTTCAGATCAAACTTAAACTTACTGCAGTTGAACCTGATAAGTAAAGTAGCAGTCGTTGGCTCACCGATAACGCAATGAATAAGGTGAAGTCCAAGAATCGTAGATTTGGACAATATTCCATAAATAAGCCAATTTAAATACAGCTATTGTCAGTGGGGAGAGAAGGTGTAACATAGTATTCCATGCTATATGGACTCAATTAGCCACAGGTTCCTGTGGAACACAGCTAAAATATGGAGTGCTGATTAACAACAGTGTCCTTCAGAGAAACATAAAAACCTTGTCCAAATAGGTAGGGTCACCCTCCATACAGCAGAACTGTTGATCATGAAGTATGTGATGTACTCAAGCTATGGAATAATTGTGTCCGTGTGTGGGCTACCACCATTTGGTGGGTAACTTACATTCCTTATGAGGAACCATCCACCAGTCTCACAGCTACTCTACCGACACTCACTCCTCAAGTGTGTAAACCAGCCATGTGCATAGGGGACCTTCTGCATTCAGACTCAGCTAAGGTCTACCTGTCTCCTGGGACATAATTCAGCATCAGGTCATAAGTACGGGGCTTCCAAGCAGGGAAGCTACTTTTGACTCTTTTTGCCCACTCTGTGACTGCAGGATTCCCCAGGACAAGTAAGGGACACTATACCAATTACGATTATAGGTTCTGCAAGACCAGTGCAACATTTCTACTGGTAAATGATGCACAAGCTTAGTGATTGTAAAGCCTTTTTGTTTTCTTCTCTAAAAATAACAAACATGTTATACGTATCTGCTCTGTGCAGTGGTTTTGCACAGAGCATTCTTGATCCTCCTCTTCAGCTCTCCTGGCCCCTCCCCCCTGCCAAATGCCCCCACAGCAAGCAGCTTGTGATGAGGGCACCCGAGCCAAGTCACAGCTCCCTGTGTCCATTCAGACATGGATCCCCCTCTCTCTCCTGATTGGCTAACTGACTTTGATTGAGAGCAGTGGGAGCCAATAAAAATATTAAATAATAAATATTTTATTATATCTTTTCATGTGACAACGCTGAAGAAATTACACGTTGCTACAATGTAAAGTAGTGAGTGTACAGCTTGTATAAAAAATAGTAAATTTGCTCAAAATAACTCAACACACAGCCATTAATGTCTAAACCGCTGGCAACAATAGTGAGTACACATCTAATTGAAAATGTCCAAATTGGGCTCAAAGTGTCAATATTTTGTATGGCCACCATTATTTTCCAGTACTGCCTTAATCTTCTTGGGCATGGAGTTCACTAGAGCTTCACAGGTTACCACTGGAGTCCTCTTCCACTCCTCCTTGACAACATCACTGAGCTGGTGGAT
Source organism: Lithobates pipiens (assembly GCF_037356315.1). Lineage (NCBI taxonomy): Eukaryota > Metazoa > Chordata > Amphibia > Anura > Ranidae > Lithobates > Lithobates pipiens. The sequence goes on from NW_027507787.1 coordinate 49,600,808, forward strand.
GATCCATTTGAGGATGCCCAACAGATGCATTGCTTAATAAAGTAGGGTTTAGGTCTAGAGACATGCTTGGCCAGTCTATCCCCTTTACCCTCATCTTCTTTAGAAAGGCAGTCAGGGGTCAAGTCCTGGGGAAAAAGTGTGGGAGCTCCCACCCAAGATGCACTCCCCCCACCAAAAAAAAAAAAAATGATATGCTCATATGCATATATATTTCACAGAAAATACAGTGCAACATTTATTGTAAAGTGCCAGGTTACAAAAAAAATAAATAAGTTAACTTGTAAAACTAACAGAATAATCACCACAAGAATGGAGGGGGACAGTAGAAGGAGGGGGACAGCAGAACGGAGGGGGACAGCAGAACGGAGGGGGAAACGGAGGAAAACTGGAGAGAGACAGCAGAATGGAGGGGGACTTGGAGGAAAACTGGTGGGGACAGTAGCAGAACGGAGGGGGACAGTAGCAGAATGGGGGGGACAGTAGCAGAATGGAGGGGGACAGTAGCAGAATGGAGGGGGACAGCAGAAGAACGGAGGGGGAGTGGAGGACACAGCAGCAGAATGGAGGGGGAGTGGGGACACAGCAGCAGAACGGAGGGGGAGTGGGGGACACAGCAGCAGAACGGAGGGGGAATGGGGGACACAGCAGCAGAATGGAGGGAGACAGCAGCAGAACGGAGGGGGAGTGGAGGACACAGCATCAGAATGGAGGGGGAGTGGAGGACACAGCAGCAGAATGGAGGGGGAGTGGGGGACACAGCAGTAGAACGGAGGGGGAGTGGGGGACACAGCAGCAGAATGGAGGGGGAGTGGGGGACACAGCAGCAGAACAGAGGGGGAGTGGGGGACACAGCAGCAGAACGGAAGGGGAGCATGCTAACTGTAACTAACAAAGTGTGTGTAACACACTAACCTGGAAGTTTGTCAATAACTCTGGTGGCCGGCAAACTCGCGGCGGACCTCGTGGGTGGGAGGGCTTGGGGGCTCAGCTCAGGAGAGGAGAAGTTGAACTGGAGAAGTCTGGCAGCTCAGAGTCGGGCTGCACTGCTGGCAATGTGCTGCAGCGGCTGCGGGAGTAGTCGGCGTCGGCCCCAGGACTGACTGGCACTGACTGGGCAGTGGGTACCAGCTGGATCCTTACCAGCAGTAAGTGTGGCTCTGTCTGGTGTGGTTTCTGTGGCTAGCTTCTTTCTCTGAGGCGCTGCTCAGCCATAGCCCGTAGGTGCACTGCCGACCGACTCCTGCCAGTGCCCGCGATGTCATGTGACTGGTTGTTAGAAGCAAAGCATCCCTAGCCTAGCAACCACTTACTCAGGCATATGCAGGACGCGGCTGCTAACGGGAACGGAGTTCCTGTTGTGAAAAAAAGTACAGGAACTCCCCTCCCATGCGTTCCTGCAGGACTCAAGCACTGAAGGCAGTGGTCATCTTGGAGGTGTGTTTGGGGTCATTATTATGTTGGAATACTGCCCTGCGGCCCAGTCTCCGAAGGAAGGGCATCATTCTCTGCTTCAGTAGGTCACAGTACATGTTGGCATTCATGGTTCCTTCTATGAACTGTAGCTCTCCAGTATCGGTAGCACTCATGCAGTCCCAGAACTCCCACCATCATGCTTGACTGTAGGCAAGACACACTTGTCTTGTTTTTGTCTTGTCTTTGTACTCCTCACCTGTTTGCGGGCTTTCTTGTGCATCATCTTTAGAAGAGGCTTCCTTTGTGGATCACAGCCATGTAGACCAATTTGATACAGTGTGCAGCGTATGGTCTGGACACTGACAGGCTGGGCCCCCACCCCTTTAACCTCTTCGGCAATGCTGGCCGCACTCATACGTCTATTTCCCAAAGACAACCTCTGCATATGATGCTGAGCATGTGCAATCAAATTCTTTGGTCAAACATGGCGAGGCCTGTTCTGAGTGGAACCTGTCCTGTTAAACCACTGTATGGTCTTGGCCACCATGCTGCAGCTCAGTTTCAGGGTCTTGGCAATCTTCTTATAGCCGAGGCCTTTTTTATGTAGAACAACATTTCTTTTTTTCAGGTCCTCAGAGAGTTCTTTGCCATGAGGTGCCATGTTGAACTTCCAGTGACAGACCTTGTAACACTAACCAGTCACATGACACCGGGGAGGGAAAATGGCTAATTGGGCCCAATTTAGACATTTTCACTTAGGGGTGTACTCAATTTTGTTGCCAATGGTTTAGACATTAATGGCTGTGTATTCAGTTATTTTGAGGGGACAGCAAATGTACACAGTTATACAAGTTCTACACTCACTACTTTACATTGTAGCAAAGTATCATTTCTTCAGTGCTGTCGAATGAAAAGTTTTAATAAAAAATTTACAAAAATGTTAGGGGGGGACTCACTTTTGTGAGATACTGTATATCTCTGGCTTGTTCTTGATTCCCAGCATACGTGGACTTTTGTCTGACAGATTTGTTTACACGCGATCAGAAAGTCTGACAACAAACATTTTTTGGTGGAAAATTTGGGAACCTGCTAGCCAACATTTGTTGCCGGAAAGTCAGACAACAAATGTTCAATGGAGCATACCCACGGTTGAACTTTCCGCCAACAAGCTCACGACCAACATTGTTGTCGGAAAATCCAATCAGGCATTATATTATAAGATAAGATTAATTTTGCCCTGTTTTTTCTTAGTCTTTCTTCTAATTGCTCGTAGATGCTCACCTATGTTGAAAGAACAACAGCAAGTAATGTAAAGTTGTCTTGCACTGTGAACTATACAGTGGATATAAAAAGTCGAAACACCCCTGTTAAAATGTCAGGTTTCTATGATGTAAAAAAATAAGACAACTTTAAGGAGCTGCAGGAATATCTGGCAAGTACTGGCTGTGTGGTACATGTGACAACAATCTCCGGTATTCTTCCTATGTCTGGGCTATGGCGCTATAAGCAAAAGCGACTATAAGCTTGCTAGTGGAAGATGATCAGCTTATCCATATAAAACCAGAGAACATGGCCAAAGGTATGTGGACTGCATTACAAAATCTGCATGAGCGTTCAAGCCTCAACAGTAAGCTATTTTTGATAAGAAAGCCTCACAAGATGAGACTAGAAGGCCAGCAAATGTGTGACCACGTGAAAGCTATGCTAGAAATCATAGAGCAGCTACGGACCATCGGAGAGGACATCAAATATAACCATATTGCTGCCCTGTTCCTCTAAAGCCTTCCAGAGACATACACCGCTCTTATTAATGCTTTAGAAACCAGACCTGAGCAGGAACTAACACTGGAATATGTCAAAGGGAAATTAATTGATGAATATGAAAGAGGAAGGAAAGAAAATATGCACCATGATGACAAAGCTCTTAAGATGTACAAAAGCACAAAGCACAACAAAGAAGTAGAGCCTGTTTTTGCTGCAAAAGGACCGGACACGTAACCACTGACGGACTGCCCATCATTGTTTTACATCGCTACTTTGAAGAGGAATATCGTTGTTATGGCATCGGTATCCTCTTTTTCAGTGGGCGGTCCGCTTTCAGATAAAAGTGGTCTCTGTGGCGGATTCACAGTGAGATTACTTTTATCGGCGGCTGGAGAGGGGCCCCCTCCCGCCGTACTCTGGTGCCCTTTGCCTCTTAGGTATTGCCATGAACGGTAGAGTGAGAGCAATAATTGTAGCCCTAGACCTCCTCTGTAACTCAAAACATGCAACCTGCAGAATTTTTTAAACATCGCCTATGGACATTTTTAAAGGTAAAAATGTGTCGCCATTCCATGAGCAGGTACAATTCTGAAGTGTGACATGTTGGGTATCAGTTTACTTGGCATAACATTATCTTTCACATTATAAAAAAATTGGGCTAACTTTACTGTTGACTTATATTTTTAAAAATAAGTGTGCTTGTAAGACCGCTGCACAAATACGGTGTGACATAAAGTATTGCAATGACCGCCATTTTATTCTCTATGGTGTTAGAAAAAAATATATAATGTTTGGGGGTCCTATGTAATTTTCTAGCAAAAAAAAAATGTTTTACCTTGTAAACACCAAATCTCAGAAAGAGGCTCCGTCCTTAAAAGGTTAAAAAAAGGACTGTTCTATCTGTAAAGCCATGCAGCGAAAAGCTCATCCACAAAAGAATGAGTCAAAGCAGCCACAAAGGAAACTGCAGACAGATCATGGATTGGCACCTCTAAAGAGACATAGAGCTCAAGCCACGAGGCTGGTGCATAGATTTAGGAGCGACAAGCCACATGCCTAGCGATGAGACCTTTTTCACAAACATTGATTACAGTGCAAAAGACAATGATTTCCTAGCAAACGGGAAAATAATCACTTCCGAAGGTAAAGGCCAGGGCTTCCTGTAAAGCATTACACCACAAGGAGACAAATAGAGTACCCTTGTAAAGAAAGTGCTGTATGTTCCAGAACTAGAAGGCATCTTTCTATCAGTAAAAAGTCTTTCAAACAATGGTCTCGCAATTAACTTTCAGGGTGATGAATGCACAATTCACAATAATAAGAGATTCCTCGCAAAAGGAAAACTGGATGATCACCTATACAGGCTCATCACCACAGACCAGCAAGCCAATATAGTCGCTAATGACCTACACAGCAAATGTATTCCCCTCTAGCACAGGTGGCTGGGGCACAGAAGTCCAGAAGCTATACAGGACATTATAAAGAGAAGCTTATCAGAAGATTTGACAATAATGCCTTGCAAAGTGCTCATGCAATGCAAATGCTGTATTAAAGCAAGCAACAAAAGTGCTCCCCTTCCACAGGCATATCAAAGAAAAACTACCCATCCCCTACACCTCATACACAGTGACGTATATGATCCAATAAAAACTCCTTCATCTGGCTGGAACAGATCTACTAACTATCATTGATGATTATTCCAGGTACACAACTACTTATCTGATGAAACACAAGAATGAAAAATCAGAGAAACTTCAAGAGTTTGTTGCCAAGTCTAGTAACAAATTCCAACAGAAACCAGGAATAATACACACAGACAATGGTGGAGAATAGATAAACAAAGAAGTGGCCTCATACCTGAACAGACAAGGAATAGTACAAAAGACAACCACACCTCACAGTCCTGAACAAAACGATGTAGCAGAAAGGAAAAATCGTACTCTTATAGAAATGGCCAGGTGCATGTTGTCGGATGCCAACCTACCTCACAAGTACTGGGGAGAAGCAGTCATGACTGCAACCTACCTACAGAACAGACTACCCTAAAGAGCCATTAAAAATACTCCATTTGAAATGTGGCATGGATGAAAGCCTATCATAAGGCACATACGAGTGTTTGGATGTAAAGCATATGCCTATATTCCAAGTGAAAAGTGATCCAAGCTGGAGAACAGAGCTATAGAGGGCATTCTAGTAGGCTACAGTGAGCAAACAAAGGGTTAGAGAATCATACACCCAAAGACTGACAAAGTGACAATAAGCCGTAGTGATTATTTTGATGAGAGTCCATCACCAGAAACACAGATCCCCGAAAGCTGTGAAGTAAATATGCCAAGCAAACCAGAAGAAAAGGTGGACCAAAGCGACCCTGTGCAGATGTCATAACAAGAGGTAGAACTCACAATGACTAAATCAAATTCCCCACCAGATACTACTGAACTGCCTGAAGTCAGAAGATCCACTTGGAATACAAAGGGCATACCAACCGACAAGCTGTCATACACTGTTAAACCACAAAGCATACTTGAACCAACATCCTGGGAAGACATAGAAAAACTGCCAAAATGTGAAGCCATTAAATGGAGAAAAGCAGCAGAAGAAGATGTAAAGTCAATTCAAGAAAATAAAACCTGGACACTCATAGAACTCCCTCCTGTCCGCAAAACTATAGGACAGGGGTCTTCAAACTACGGCCCTCCAGTTGTTCAGGAACTACAATTCCCATCATGCCTATTCATGTCTGTGAATGTCAGAGTTTTACAATGCCTCATGGGATGTGTAGTTCTGCAACAGCTGTAGAGCTATAGTTTGAAGATTCCTGCTATAGGAAGTAAGTGGACTTTCAAAGTAAAGTCAGACCCAGAAGGGTATATTCACAAATACAAAGTCAGACTAGTTTCTAAAGATTACTACGGTCTTAATCAATCTGCAAGGATGTGGAATACGAAAGTACTTACCAGAGAGGGATTCTCAAGAAGTAAAGCAGACCTCTGTCTCTACTTTCAAGAAGAAAGATGGATATTTATCCTTATTTACGTTGATGACATTATAACTGGTTTTGAACAGGAAGGGGGTTATAATCAGAAGCTGAAAGACATTTTTGAAATCAAAGAGCTAGGAAACATTAGATACTATCTGGGAATCCAAATAGAGAGAGAAGATGGAAGTTATCTTCTCAACCAATCTCAGAAAATCTCAGAAATGTTGGAACAATTCCTTATGCAAGATGCAAAGGAAGTGAAAACTCCTATGGAACTAGGAGTAAAGAGTAAAGAGCAATGAAGCAGTAAACTTGCTACCCAACAATTACACATATCGCAGAGCAATCAGTAAGCTGCTATATGTTGTCACTGTGCCACTCCCTCCAATCAGGGCTCAGAGCTGTCGGCTGTGTGAAGACTTCAGGTTCCCAACCCCTGCTGATAAAACTAAAGAGAAATCCTTTCATCTGTGTGTTTTCAGAATACACTGCAGAAGAAATATCCACAGATACACAGCTACAAGTGAGAGAGAGAGTTATTAATGAGTTTTATCAGTGACCCTGTTGTAACAAGGTCATTTTAACATGAATGTTTTGTTAGGCACTTTCATTCTCAACATGCAACAAAAGGCACTCTTGCCATCCAGATCACTGCCCCACTTTCTCTGCATGCAGGTACAACCTAAATAAATCAAAGTGTCACTAGGTTTAGGAGAGGGCCCTTTGGCACCTCTATCCTGCAGTAACTTGCCACTTGTGTGACACTGCCTAAACATAACTGCATCTAATAAGAAGCAGGGAGAGAAGCCGTCACCTGAACTGGCCAAGGGAGACTTTCATCCATGCTACTGCAGCATCAAAGTTAAAAAATATGGCAGGTAAATGTAGCATTGAGACATGGGGCACTTGCCCTGGGTGCCCAAGCTATGAGTAAATTCGATTTTCCTGTGTTGTCAGCAAGAAGGATAGCTGAGGGTAGAAGGTTGTGCCAGGAAGTGCTATTACGGTATTAAGATCCCCCTGCTATAAATACTTTGTTACATTTTCACCATTTCTTTTTTTTTGCAGGGGGTCCTCAAGTTTTCCCTCTTTTAAATGGGGTCTCTCTTTATTTAGAAAACACCTTTCAGAGTCAGCTTTCATCTGCACTGGGTAACATGCTGCTGGAATTTAATTGTATTCTTAGAATGTTATCGTAACTACTTAGTTGTGCCTTGTAATTTTCCTCCTTTAAGTTGGCCTTTAGTGCACGTTCACAACAGAACACAGAAAGGGAAACCTGCGTTTCCTAAACAGTGTTCAAAACACACTGCAGTTGTGATCGGCAGTGTGTGTCAATGTTACGATAATGACACCTGAAACGAAGGTTTCCAATGCAGTGCCTTTGCCTGCACAAGACCGCATAGTACAGAAGTACCAATTGCAGTGTATTTTGTATTTTTTTATGCAGTCCAGTGTGATTCAGCTCAAAATAAATGGGCTCAAATCGCACTGCACTGCACCACATGTGAATCACACAGGAGCGCATTCCAGTGTGATTCCTGGTATGAACCAGCCCTTAGTCTTGGAAGAAAATAAAACCAACACTAAACAATTTTTATGACACTTCTGTTCTGGTCCAGTTACTATTTCACTGAAGTTGCAAAAAGCCCATAGAAAATTGTAAATCCTAGTTCAGATTTTTATTTTACATATATCTATACATATGTTTTTACATACATGTATTTATCTTTGAAATAGATATTCTGTATTGAGGGGACAATCTTCTAGAGATATTAGAAGACAAAATTGGAGAAGTTACTATATCATCAATATCTATAGCCATTGATGCATGTGCAGGAAGGTACTAGTGATATTAAGTGACAGTCCCATTAAACTAAAATTCTTTTATCGAACATATCACTGCCTAATACATGTTATTCCATTACAACATATTGGGAAGTGCTCTAACATGAAACTTAGCAGAAAATAATCAATCAATACCAACCACAGAAGAAAATTCTTTGCTTAACATAGGTCAAGATGATGATGTGCTCAGCCAAGCAATAAATATTTGGCCCATGTCTGTAAATAAGGAGACCCCTTCTCTTGTATAAAAGCTTAAATGTAAAATTGAGTTGAACACTTAGCATTTCCTTCATTATTAATACTTTAACATACATGCCCAAACTAAGAATAGTGCAGTTTTGGATAACCTGTGCTCTTTCAAGTCTGGAAGTGTTTTTATGGCTCATGTAGACAGTCATTGTTTTCCAGTGTTTGAAACGCACATTAAACATAAGCTAGCAGATTGCTATTTATTATAATGATGTAGCGTGGATGACCATTTTGAAGCTTTGTTTGACCTGCTTTGCTTTGTGTTTTGTTTTTTGGCTCCATCAGGTTCTATTGAGATGTGCTGCATCGCAGGAAAGGCAGGTGAAATGCAGTCTTTTGCTTCAAACCTTAAATAGTATTTGAGCAATGTTCAAATGCAAAACTCAGTGTTCAATAACAACAATCATTACTTTGAACCCTTTATCTGTTGTAGCACAGACCCATTTCGAGTCCCACTGATTTGCCCCAGGTTCTCTTTCTGTTTGGGTGTTCAGGCAGCCAGGCACATGACAACTTGAACAGTCTCACAACTCAATAACCAGGCAGGGGATGTCTTTTGATGCTTTAATGCTTGTTGAGCTTGGTTGGGAGGCATGGTGGGTTTTGGGATAATCCAAATTTAGTGCACAAAGTAACCAGAGGACACCCTTTGCCCTGTCTTCTCTCTTCAGGATAATCCCCCTCTTAGCAGATACTAGGGATACAAGTAACACTGGGACTCCAAGCAGGAACACTGGAGCAAGGGGTCAAGTAGTTAAAGTAGCAAACAGTCCCTTGGATCTTACATCCAGTCACAATGTCCCTGGATATTAGGATCCCTCAGTCCAATATCGGTCAGGCATGTCTGTGAATCTCCAGGCCTGATCCTGAGTGACCGCCCCCCCCCCCCCTTTGATGGGGCTCCCACTGCTTCCAGAGAATAGGCCCTCAGCTCCCACTGAGCTGGTACCTCATTGAACTCCTATCGACTTTAACTTCACTGCTCAGGCTGGGGTCTTCCCCTTCTGGAAAAAGAACACTGCTGCTCCACACTTTTTATGCCATTCTCAGCCACCTACCGGGCATTCTCCCCCTGAACTTGGCTGAGACTACATAAATATTCAGGCCAAGTGTCTGCCTCTTTCAACCTACTACATTCTAGAATCCATTAGAAGGCAGGGGGAAGTAGTTTAGCCTGCAGCCACTGAGACCAGGAACAGCCCAAAGAATTAGACAGGTGCAACTTGTTTCAGTCCGAATATAAATTTGGACACATTTTTGTTCAGGGATTCAGATGTATCCAAATCCAATTTTTTTTTACTTTTTTGATGTAAGAGGCAACTTGGCATTTTCAATCAATTGTATTATGTTTGCATATTACACTACGGGAGGCCTGTTTTCTTTTATTTCCTTTAATGACGAACACTCAACGTCCATAACAGAACCACGAGATATTGAGGCCATTCAAGCTGTCAGCAGAGAGAGGGCTTGCTCAGCAGATCGTGAACCAAATCCATAACCACTTACACGGACATGGTAAGGGCTCTGGGAGCATTACGTGACTATTCACTTAAGTCATGAAGATTAACATCAACTTCACAACACAACTGTTTATTTAGAAGATTCACCATGATTATGGACACTCATGATTACTGCCACTAATCTATCAATTTGATGGACTTTTTTTGATGTATACACATTTTATTTTGGATTTCAGCTATTGTGTTTTTGATGTATACACATTTTATTTTGGATTTCAGCAATTGAGTTTACTTTTTCACACTATTTGGATTTATTTTTCTATAATATTAATGTATTAGAAGTCTGCGCGGATCACTTTCATCATTAGTAACATAACAAATCTATCCTATCTAATCTGTTCTGCACATGTCTAAAATATATATATATATATATATATATATATATATATATATATATATATATATATATATATATATATATATATATATATATATATATATATTGTAGACATGTCACTGGAGAAGTGGTCGAGGGGGTGTACATCTCACCTAGGTTGCTACACAGTGTGAGATGGTAAGTCCAGGATGGATCAGTTTCTCAGCAGCAATATGCTGCTGAGTGGTTATTTAATCTTGCCGGGCCTGGGTTTATATGGAATGGCAGGTAGGTTTGGTAGAGGGACCTGTCATTCCACACACCCCCCGATCCAGTTCTGGGTTTTGGATCAGGTGAGCTTTGATCCTAATTAGCCTGGGAAGGTAAAGGCTCTGCGGGGCCTGCAGGTGTTCGCTCTCAGCCAGGGAAATGAACAGTCTGTGTGTTGGAGGAAGCTGCGAGCGCAGCCACTGCTGGAGCTAAAACCCACCCTGCGATATCCAGGCGAAAGACGCTGTGTTTATAAGTGTCAGATAGGTGAGAAGAACCTGTTAGTAAGCGCCCAGCCGGGCTAGGTTGTTTTATTTTATTTTTTTCTGTTGTACTTAAAAAGCACGGTGTTGCCGTATATTTTTGTTTGTTGGACTGTTTGTACCACGAATAAACGCCAAGGTCTGCTTTATAAATTCCAAGTCTGCTGTGAACTGTGTCCAAACTCACCCTACCCCGGGAAGATCCCTTACAATTGGTGGAGAAAGCGGGCAACACGGTTGCTAGGGGCAACGGTGTGGACAGACTTGGCTACAGCTGCTTATGTCCTGGGTGAAAGCTGCAACTACACTCCAAGAACAGTCCAGCAACATGGAGGAGATGCTGAAGCAGTTTATGCAAGTGAGTTTGCAACAACAGCAGGCTCAGGCAGAGGCCAATAGACGACATGAACAGTCCATGGCTGCACAACAGCAGATGCATAAGGAAGAGTTGCAAGCTTTGCGCCAAAGCCAACAACAACTTATCGAGCACCTGATAGTAAATCGAGAGGCGCCTGTGGTTGCTAATCCACCCACAGTGGAGGGAGCCGCTCCAGAGATTTTTTTTGGGAGAAGGACTGTGCAGCAAGCGCTGCAAAAGATGACTGCTGAGGACGATGTTGAGGCCTATCTAACAGTATTTGAGCGCGTGGCTGAGCGAGAGAAGTTACCAGCCGCTGAGTGGGCAGAGGTAATTGCGCCCTATTTAACAGGTGAACCTCAAAAGGCCTACTATGACCTCAGTGAGCAAGAGGTTAAGGACTATACTCGGCTAAAAGAGGAGGTACTTGCCCGACTAGGAGTTACTACTGCAGTCCGTGCCCGGAGGGTACGCAACTGGAGCTACAGTCTGGACAAATCAGCGAGGTCCCAGATGTATGACCTAATCCATTTGGCAAGAAAGTGGTTGGAGCCAGACACTTCTACTCCTGCACAAATCCTAGAGAAGGTCGTGATGGATCGCTACCTCCGAGCGCTTCCTACTGACCTGCAACGCTGGGTGGGACAAGGTGATCCTAAGAATGCAAACGAACTTGTCAACCTTGTGGAGAGGTTCCAGGCGACTGAGGACTACCTCCGTGATGTTCCTGCAGCATCTTCACCTCCCCGGAGCGCCAGATCTGTGCCGTCAGCTGGTAAGAGACTTCCATCTATTGGGGGAGTGTGGAGGGGTGCTGATGGAGGGAAAAGGGCTCAAGTGGTGTCTCAGGGACAAAAGACTGGTGATGGTCCCGGGTGGCTAAGGGGCTCTAAAAAGGACTCCCTCTCCTCCTCCTCCACACTCCTCCTCCAATCAACTCCTCATCCCCCTCCTCCTCCTCCCCCACACTCCTCCTCCCTCACCTCTCCTCTCCCCCACACTCCTCATCCCTCTCCTGCTCCTCCCCCCATCCTCTCCTCCTCCTCTCATCCTCCTCCCCACTCATCCTCTCCTAACACCCCTCCCCTCCTCCTCCCCCACACTCCTCCTCCCTCTCCTAACACGTCTCCTCCCCCACACTCCTCACCCCTCTCCTCCTCCCTCCCAATCCTCTCCCCTTCCTCTCATAGCACCTCTCCTCCCCCCTTCCTCCCCCACACTCCTCATCCCTCTCCTCCTCCTCCCCATCCCCTCCCACCCCCTCTCCTCCTCTCCCCTCTCCCCCTCTCCTCCCCTCTGCCCCCTCTCTTCCTTCTCCTCCTCCTCTTCTCTCCCCTCCTCCTCTCCTAATATAATAAAAAATAAAAAAAATAAATGTGTGGGGTTCCCCCCCAAATTCAATTACCAGGCCCTTCAGGTCTGGTATAGATATTAAGGGGAACCCCTCATCAAATAAAAAAAAATGACATGGGATTCCCCCCAAATATCCATACCAGACCCTTCAGGTCTGGTATGGATTTTAAGGGGAACTCCACTCCAAATAAAAAAAAAATGGCATAGAGTTCCCCCAAAAATCCATACCAGACCCTTTATCTGAGCACAGGCCACATGCCCTCAACATTGGGAGGATGCTTTGGGTATCTGTGACCCCTCAAAGCACCATGTCCCCATGTTGATGGGGACAAGGGCCTCATCCCCACAACCCTGGCTGGTGGTTGTGGGGGTCTGTGGGCGGGGGGCTTATCAGAATCTGGAAGCCCCCTTTAACAAAGGGATCCCCAGATCCCCCCTGTTTGAAATGGTAAGGGGGTACAAAACTATCCCTACCATTTCACAAAGAAAGTATAAAAAGTTGTTTAAAAAAAAACAGACTCCGTTGGGAAAAGTCCTTTATTAAGTCCTTTATTAAAAAATAAAAAAAATTTAAAAAACAGATTCCAGCAGAGGTAATCCACTCTTGCTATCCAGCGATGGCTGATCTCTTCTCTGGGGTCCAGCGATGGGTGATCTCTCTCGATGGTCCAGCGCAACGCATCCTGTCTCCACCGGAGACACTGCGGGAATCCCAGCAGCCTGACAGGTCTTAGCTGAGGAGGACGGGCCACAGGTTTTTGTTACATCAGAGAGAGGCGGGGTCACCCGCACATCACTGGGGAAGCCCAGGTTTCCCCTTGCGTCAGAGGGGGGCGGGGTCAGGTGATGGGTGGCCCCATCCTACTCAGCTAAGACCTGTCAGGCTGCCGAGATTCCCGCAGTGTCTCCGCAGGAGACAGGATACGCTGCGCTGGACCATCGGAAGAGATCACCCATCGCTGGACCCCGGAGAAGAGATCACCCATCAATCTTTTTTTTATTTTTTTATTTTTAATAAAGGACTTTTCCCAACGTTGTCTGTGTGTTTTTTTTTTAAATTACACTTTCTTTGTGAAATGGTACGGGTACTCTTGTACCCCCTTACCATTTCAAACGGGGGGGCTGGGATCTGGGGGTTCGCCTTGTTAAAGGGGGCTTCCAGATTCTGATAAGCCCCTGCCCGCAGACCCCCACAACCACCAGCCAGGGTTGTGGGGATGAGGCCCTTGTCCCCATCAACATGGGGACATGGTGCTTTGAGGGGTCACAGGCCCCCAAAGCATCCTCCCAATGTTGAGGGCATGTGGCCTGGTACAGTTCAGGAGAGGGGGCACTTTCTCGTCCCCCTCTCTTTTCCTGGGGCCTGCCAGGTTGCGTGCTCAGATAAATGGTCTGGTATGGATATTTGGGGGGAACCCCACGTAATTTTTTTTATTTGAAGAGGGGTTCCCCTTAATATCCATACCAGACCTGAAGGGCCTGGTAATTGAATTTGGGGGGAACCCCACGCATTTTTTTTTATTTTTTTTATTTTTTTTATTTTTTTTATCAATGACTGTTCTCTGTATTACAGGGAGCCGACAATTCTGGTGCTTTTAAATGATTTTTTTTCCTGCAGAAATTACACTTTGCGCAGGAACAGTTCTAAGCACGGAAAACATGCGCCCCTTTACAGGCATACTATACACACCCCCCAGGTACGAAATTGAAAGGAATATTACGCTTTTATTGTTTCACTTTAAGCATTATTAAAATCACTGCTCCTGAAAAAACTGCAGTTTTTAAAAGTTTTTTTTTTGCATTGATACATGTCCCCTGGGGCAGGACCCATGTCCCCAAACACTTTTTAGGACAATAACTTGCATATTAGCCTTTAAAATTTAGCACTTTTGATTTTGAACGTTCGAGTCTCATAGACTTTAATAGGGTTCTAAAGTTCACGCGAATTTTAGGTCTGTTCGCAGGTTCTGGTGCGAACCGAATCGGGGGTGTTCGGCTCATCCTTAAACACACTTCATAGAAATAAATGCTTGAAATATATAACTCTCTGTGTAATCAATACATATACTATATGATTTTAACTTTTTGAATTGAATTACTGAAATTAATTAACTTTTTGATGATATTCAATTTTTTTAGATGCATTTGTAGGTATCGGTAATTGGTTTTGAGAAGTACTTGAAAAAAAGTATTGATACTTGTACATATGTACGTACAGTACATATATATATATATATATATATATATATATATATATATATATATATATATATATATACACACACTCACACAGTATATAATATACATACTGTATATACACAAACGCACAGTATATTGTGTACAAATATTTTTAGGCTTTTAAAAATTTTTTCACTGTTGTAATAACTGAATTTACATACACAAAAAAAGAAGGTTCCTGGTGTACATGCTTGAAGTCTTGTCTTTGTTGATTTGTAGCACAGTTTGAGCCTTCATCATTATGCCACAATGAAATCATTTGAAAACCGCATCAAGCAAGTTCAATAATAACGTGTCCAATATTATGCAGACCCTGAACAGCATGGATTTTTTTTTTATCTTCAGAACTTGTATGTGTATGTATAGTGTACTATATAATCATTTAAGCGATCAATATTGCAACCCTAGCAAGTTAATAGTTTGATTTAATGGGTCTCATTTACTAAACCATTGATCATGTGCAGATACCCATACATATATTTTACTAAAAATATATATCTGGGAATAGGAGTAAAATCGTCCTTGATAGCCCAGAAAATAAGGGAGGAAAAAAAGATGAGAAATCGAGATTTTAAATGTTTTGCAAAGAACTTGCTTGCTTCCTCAGTATCCACGCCAGTAAGCTGTACAACAGCTCATTATGTCTACAAAAATGACATATAAATATAATATACAATAGGAAAATTCAAAATGACCAACTCCACGAGGGGGGAGTAGAGGCCATAACCCCCTGTTCGGTTCACACCAGAAATTTTGAACATAGCAAAAGTTCAGAGCCAAACAACAAACCCCATCATAGTCTATGGCAGTGGTCATCAACCCTGTCCTCAGGGCCCACTAACAGGCCAGGTTTTATGTATTACCTTGGGGAGATTCAGACTAGAATACTGCAATCACTGAGCATCAAATGATATCACCTGTGATGTATTTCAGTTATCTTACAAACGTGGCCTGTTAATAGACCCTGAGGACAGGGTTGATGACAACTGGTCTATGGGACCCAAACTGGAAAAACAAAAAGTGCCCATTTTGAAGGCTTATATACAAGTTATTGGGCATATAAAGAGTATGGGGGTCTGAAAACTGCCCTGGAGGACATGTATCAATGCAAAAAAGTTAAACAAAAAAATGAAAATGTATTATCAAATACTTACAGTAATTTTCTTTTCCTGGTGGACTCCATGGCAGCCTACGCGTGGGTTAACCCCGCCTCCTCTCCAATACTATAGGACCCGATACCCATCAATTTGAACTCACCGTTAAGGACAGCGTTCCATAATTAGCCAACTCCTTGACCAGATGGGTGGGAACTCCGCCTGCCATGGAGTCCATCAGGAAAGGAAAATTCCGGTAAGTATTTGATAATAAATTTTCCATTTTCCTGCCAGACTCCATGGTAGCCTATGTGTGGGAAATAACTAGCCAAACCACACAGGGTGGGTATGCTGAACAAAAAAGATAAAATTTTCCCCATCAACCCGACAGGATTCTTAAACCAAAATTCACAGAAGATAGAGAAGCAGGCTCTATAAAGTTATTAATGGAGGCCCAAGAGCCCACGTGGCGGGCTGCTGCCCATGATGCTGCTAAATACCCCTGGTGGAATATGCTGTCACCGCCTCCTGAGCAGCCAAGCCCTTAGCTCTATAAGCCTGCTGAATGGGCTGGACGATCCAGGTCGCAATCATTCTGGTTGAAGCTTGCTTCCCTCTGTTACTGCCAGAGTACAGAATGAAGAGGTATTCCAAGCATCTAAAGGAGAAAGTAGCTTGCAGGTATGCCTTCAGTATTTTGCTGATATACAGAGGATGAGCCTCGGTAGATCCTGGAGACCTTAATGTAGGCCGGGCGATTTCCTGGTTCTCATGGAATACTGATGAGACTTTCAAATTTGAGCCGAGCATAGGGATGAGGACCACCCGGTCTGGGAAAAAAGTCAGGAATGGTTCTTCATAACCCAAGGAACCGATCTCAGAGACTCCATGGCCAAAATGATAGCGACAAAGAAGGCAACTTTTGCAGAGAGGTCTTTGATAGAAAGTGGGGTAGAACCTATGATACTGAGTCCAGACAATGAGTCAAGAATGAGGGGAAGATCCCATTTGGGGAATCTTGGTCACCTTTGGGGCCTAAGTCTTTATGCCCCAGGAAAGAACTACCAGATTAGTGGGTGAATAGCCCATGATGTTCCAGAGAAGGCCGGCAAAGTTGAGACTTGGACCCTAAGAAAGCTGATGGATAGAGACAAATCTAGTTCGGATTGAAGAAAACTGAGGCTATCTTGGATCTCTGGTACTCGAAATGAACTGTCCGTAGAGGATGAAAATTCAACAAACTTGGCCCATATTCTCTTATATATCTTGTTCGTGCTCACCTTTCTTAAGCCTCATGAGGTTAGAAGTCACTCCTGAAGCGCACTTGAGAGATTCCAGCCTCTCCCTCTCAAGAACCAGACCATTAGTCTCAGTAATGCTGGACATGGGTGCAGGACTGCCTCCTGAGAAAGAAGGTCCAGCCTGAGAGGGAGGGGCATCGGATCCTGGAAGCTGGATCAGGAGGGGAAACCATGGCATGTTGGGCCAGTAAGGTACAATCACCAACACCTCGACCGCTTCCACTTGAAGCCTTTGTAAGAACTTGAGGATGATCGGGAGCGGGGGAAAGGCATATGCCCTGTTGAAATTCTACTGATCTGTCAAGGCATCTATCCGGAAGGCCTGGCTGCAACAGACTTGAGTATAGTACTTCTTGACCTTGAAGTTTCAGGGGGATGCAAATAGGTCCACCTCGGGATCGACTCCCAGGGACAGGATCCACTCGAACATCTACACATGAAGAGACCACTCGTTGTTGTCCAGCTGTGTGCAGGACAGGAGGTCTGCCTGGATAATGAGTGATGTTGTTGCGGCCTGGCAAGGTCTCTGTCGTCCTGAACCTTGATTTGGCAAGAGGTCTGATCTGGAAGGGCTGAAGAGGATAACAAACAAAAAGGGGGGGGGAGTGAGATCTGGTGTTACACACATTCTCAACCAACAGAAAATAATCTCAGCCCTGCCCCCTCATCTGCACATACCTTGTGCGAGAGGGCTGGCTGCACAGAGATGGTGACCTGTCCATGAATCCTGGACAGAGTGTCAAAAGACAAAGAATCGCACTGGATTGCAACAATCGGTAGATGTGTCACAGAACATACTACGGAGCTAATAAAAAAGAAAAGCACCATGGCAACCAAAGGAAAAAAAATAACATTTATAAATGTGTTTATATATATATATATATATATATATATATATATATATATATATATATATATATATATATATATATATAAATAAAATATACACACACACACGTTTTTTTTTTCTTATAAATATTTATATTTATTTATATATTTCTCTTCTTTTTTTTAATATGCTCACTGTATTGCTACCCTACACATGGGCTTACCTCGTTATGTGCTGGCTGAGCTTTGGGGAGGCTGCTGCTCACTGCCTGTAGGTATCCCCACAAGGTAGAGGATAGCAGCTCTTTTAAATTCTCCTCTCAGATGAGTTCACCCTGAGTTCACAGGGCCCATGGATGGCGCTTGTGCAACCACTGGGTGTACCACCACTACGTGCATGCGCAAGCCAAACCTTGATGTCATGGAGGCCTCGTGCATGCATGAGCCAAGCCTTGATGTCATGTAGGCCTCGCGCATGCGCATACCATCGCTGCAGCCACATCCAGCAAGTGCTGTGGCGTCCTGGACCGTAGAAGCATTTCAGATGCCATGAAGACTCTTTAATACCACCTATAATGGTAAAAACAGTCACCAGTGAGGGGGAAAGTTATGACAAGACACAAAAACAAACAAAAACAGCTACCATGGAGACAAAAGGCGTCCATTCCAGGCATATAGAGGCTGCCTCCCCTCCACCACTGGGACATCTTGCACCTGAAGACAGCCACTCACCCGGCCATGGCTGGGCTCTGGGCCTGCACTGCACAGAAGATATGTCTTTCAATAAAAATTTTCATGGAAAAAAAAAAAAAAAGAAGATATGCTGTAATCCGGGAAAAAACCCAACTGGACGCCATTCAGGAAAACACACAAAATGTAGGTCTGTTGGAGGAGGACAAAAAAGGAATGCAGTCCCTAGAGTTCAAATTTATGGGTATGGAGTCCTATAGTATTGGAGAGGACATGGGGTTAACCCAAACATAGGATGCCATGGAGTCTGTTAGGAAAGATCATTTTTAAATGAGCAGTGATTTAATTATGCTTAAAGTGAAACAATAAAAATGAAAAAGTTCTTCAAATATAGTGCTTGGGGGGCCCCCTTAGTCTGTCTGTAAAGTGGAGCATCTGTGCCGTGTATAGAACCTGTGAGGGAAGGCCTGATCACCTGTGTTAGACCTGAGATCAGCAGTGAAGCCAAATGATTCGTTGATGGGAAGATAGGCTTTTACAACAAACATAGGTGTTCCGGCCACTTGGGACTCCTCAAAAACGTGTCCACGCTTCCTGTTCAGCACACCATAGATGCCACCTACAACTTGCTCTGGACACTGAATCTCCACCAAGTAGATGGGCTCCATTTGCTTGGGCTGGGCAGTGATGGCAGCAGCATGGAGGACTCTTCTTGCAGGACAAATTTGTTTATTTGGAAAATTTTCAAATTAAGGAAAACCCGTTTAACAAATTTTTCTGAAAACGAAAATTCTAAAAATCTGAAATTTGAAAATCTGAAGATTCGGAAATATCGAAAATTCTGAAATTCGATAATTAGAAAATTAGAAAATCTGAACATGAAAATTAAAATCTGAAAACTCAAAGAACGAAAATCCCAAAATAAGAATTTTGGATTTCCGAATTCTCAATTTTCGGAATTTTTGATTTTCTGGTTTTCAATTTTCAGAATTTTTGAATTTTCAGATTTTTGAATTTCCGAATTTTTTAATTTTCAGATTTTGAAATTACCCAAAAAATGTAAATAAAACCGAATGAAACAAAAATGAACATATTTAGTGGACATGTCTCACAAGTATAAAAAAAATGACATTTTGCTTAGGGAGTCAGTCTGCATGATGAGGTCACAATTTAGTGAACTTGGAACAAGATTGAAGATTTTTTGGATAAATTCTGGTGTCTGTTTCGCAGACTTTGGATAGAAGTAACAGGTGCAAAAAAATTGGGTTTTGACCAGGGCCGGTGCTAGACTATTTTGCACCCTAGGCAAGACCAGCTACTTGCGCCCCCCCCCAAAAAAAAAACATACCCTGCATGGCTTTGTGAAGTGTCATTAAATAATAGCACAACACACTCTTTGATCACAGATCCCAGTGTGTATTGTGTGACAATCTGTCAGTTTTAATTATTTCACTGTGAACGCCAGGGCCAATTGCAAGTGCGACCTTTCAGCCTGGATTACGAGCATCATGGGCCTGGTGCTGAAGATTTTGGTGGGCTCTGGATTATGAAGCCCCTTGCCCTGAATTATACATTACATTTTTCTTTACAGGCCCACCTTAACCATCACTTGTGCCTAGGCATGCCTTTCATCCCCACCCACTGCATCTGGGACCCCTTTCCTCATCATCTACTGTGCCTGCAGCCTCCCTTGCTTTACCACCCACTGCACCCACAGCCCTCTTCCCTCACCACCCAACATACCTGTAGCCCCCCTTTATTGCAGAAATACTACAGGAGAGGGTCACAGACTGCAAAACGTACTACAGGAGAGGGTCAGAGACTGCCGACAGGGTACAGGAGAGGGTCAGAGACTGCCGACAGGGTACAGGAGAGGGTCAGAGACTGCCGACAGGGTACAGGAGAGGGTCAGAGACTGGGGACATAGTACAAGCGTTTCCTAGGCTAGCAGTGACCAGTGTGGAAAAACATTGATCACTGCAATATGTGTAAACAGGAGTTTACAAGATATAACAATGTGCCAAAAAAACAAAAAAACTAACAGTAATTTCTTAAGCAAAGGAGGACAGTAAATGGTTAACAGGTCTGAGATGACCAACCTAATTCCTTCAAAGATAAATAAAAGGTCAAACAAATCATGGATGGACACATATAGCTATAGAAACAGCAGTTATTGCAGGTCTTGCAGAAGTCTAATCAGCATTCTCCTGTCCTGTGTTCAGTGTAAATAAAAACACAGATAAGCAGCTTGAGAAGACAAGGGGAAGTCATCCCGATCAGTGTGATCTCTGCATATCCTACACACAGCACCAGAGAAGGAGAACACTGATACCTGTCTGCAGCCAGCATTGTGACAGGTTTTATCTCATACCTTCACCATGCTCAGGTATGTCGGGTGAGGTCCTCTCCATCCCACCCTGCTCTGGCCAACATCTGCTGGTCAAATGTGGCGGGCTGGACAATATGATTGGCTAAGGAGTTAGTGGGAGGCGGAGCAACTTAGCAGTCATGCCCTCCCACTCAGAAGAGGAGCGCTATTGGCTGCCTGCCTGTTACACAGACGTCCATCTCCCTCCAGCATTGTGAAATCCTGGGAGGGAGAGGGGAGAAGCTGCACACCACAGCGCAAGGCTACCGCCCGCCGCCGCACTGAACTCCTTGCTCTCCGGGTCCCCTGTCAGTGGCTCTGCCGGGAGCTTGGGGGTGGGGGAAGAGGAAGAAAGGGGGAGGCAAGGGTCGGCTGCGCCCCTAGGCGGCAGTGCGCCCTAGGCGGCTGCCTAATCTGCCTAGTGGGTGCACCGGCCCTGGTTTTGACTGTTGGTGGGGCCTACCAAGGTACTCTTGATGAAAGCAAGAATTTGTCTTGCTGTGAAAAATGAAATTATATTCCCTGGTCGAACAGTGGTGGAAAAATTGGCCTTTGGCCGTTGATGGTGCCTTCACACTGTAAACCTATATATGTACTCTCAATGAAAGCAAGAATTGGCCTTTCTGTAAAACATTTAAATGATATGCACCTTTCAAAAAAGGTGTGAAAATAATTGGGTGTTAATTGTGCCCATGAAACCTATATTAAAAAATTTCTTCCAGAACACCCACAAAGCTAGGCAGCCTAGATAGTCTTGCAGAGATTCCACATCCCAAAAACACACCAGCGACATTGGCATCAGGGGCTTGATAGCTGCTGCTAATCCAGGAGTGATTCATTTTGATAAATGTCAGTCCGTCCACGAAGTCTGTCTCTTTTATCTGTCACAAAACCTCTGGTAGCACTGGATGCCAATTCAGAAAGCACACTGAATGCAGGTCAGCCCAGCAGATCAATTGCAAACTGGGCAAGTTCTGGCCAGTGGTCTATTCTCATGACCCAGTAATCCAGTGGATCATCACCTGGAAATCTCTCTATGTCTATTTTCGCCCCTAAATAATCTCCCACCATATGATGCAAACACTGCCAATGGCATGTGGAAGCTGACAGGCCTGGGCACGGAAAACTAAAATTTTTTCGAAATGCATCACTGAGGTGGCCTCCTTCTCCACCGTTTCTCCTTTGAGCAACAGAAGTCTGTTTGATAAGGCACTTCATAAAAATGGCACCACAGTATAACGTCAATTTTCATGCTTCTTTCACCAGGTGAAGTGCAAGCTCACCTCCATTATAGACCCCTTAAGATCAACAAAGCATGTACGTAGATCAATCTGACGGACCAAACTCTGGGGCTCAGGTTCCTTTAAGAACAATGGAATTCCCTCTCCAATTGGCTCCACACAGCTCACAACTAGGTCATAGGCAACAAACAGTAAAACTACCTCCAATAGTGCAGTGCCCAGGTTATTAAGGCTCAACACACCACACAGAACCTACTTCAAAAAATGCACTCACATTTATTAAGTAAAAAACAAGCATATAATTAAAATCCACGCAATCCAGTGAAAACTCCTACCGCCAGGCTTAACCTCTATGTGTTATGCCATTAACGTACGTGGCTTCATCTGGAGGATTTTTCCAGGAATTACTTGTGGTCTCTGAGGATTACAGTATCTGGAACTGCCTCCTTCCAGCCACGTAATTCTCCCAAGGGTTCTGGGGAAGGAAAATCATCTCTTAAGGTTTGACGTAAGCCTTTCTTTGCCTTAATGCCTCCTAAACTGCCAGAATCCTCCTCCTCCATCTCCTCTTGTGTGTTCTGTAGCATCTCAAGAATGGTGTCTGCATAAAGAAGGGCCTTGAGATGAATGGAAGTTATCCTCTTCCTCCTGCTGCTCTGCCTTGAATGCCCTGTCCATATTACCATGCAGAGTCTGCTCCAGCAGGAACTCAACAGGGATTGTGTCACTGATGTATGCATTTTTACTGCTCACTATGCTTGTCGCCTCCTCAAATACTGACAGTACAGTGCATGCATTCCTTTATCAGCAGCCCTTAGCGTGGGGGAATAAAAGAAGAGCCGCCCTGAGCCTGTCGTTGTGCCATACTCACACAGGTACTCATTGATGGCCCTCTGCTGCATGTGCAGCCATTGCAGCATTGCAAAAGTTGTGTTCCACCTGGTGGGCGTGTCACAAATAAGGCGGTTTACGGGCAGGTAGAATTCCCGTTGAATTTCAGCCAACCGAACACTGGCTGTGTATGACCACATTAAATGGTGCCTGTCCCTTCAAGAGGGACAACTTTTCCTGTTGAAAGGCGGACAGGAGGTTAAGGCCATTATCACACACCACCTATCCTGGCTTAAGCTGGTGTGGTGTGAGCCACCTCTGGGCCTGCTCTTGCAGAGCTGAAAGAATCTCTGGTCTGGTGTGGCTCCTGTCCCCTAGACAGACCAGCAGAAGCACTGCATGCCATCTTTTAACCTGACTCATTGAATAGCCCCTTGAACACTTAGGGGGTACTGGTAGTTCATAGATGACAATAGTAACCAAGTATAAAAAAAAAGCAACATTTTATTTTACAAACATATTGTATATAAAATCTTAGTTATAAAAACAAGACAAAGATATGGTCAATATATAACATATGTACAGCTAACATCTGAAACATACGAAAGATCTCACAGTGAGAGACCAAATCATTCATATGAGTTTCAGGAAGCCCAACATGTTTCGGAATAAATTGTTGCATTCCTTCTTCGGGGATAAGTAAAGGTAAGCTGTATTATCTAATATAAAGATAGATATTTGGGCTTCATGAAACTCATATGAATGATTTGGCCTCTTACTGTGAGACCTTTTGTATAATTCAGATGGTAGCTGTATATATGTTATAACTTGACCAAATATTGTCAAGTTTTTATAAGATATTATATGCAATATGTTGGTAAAATAAAATGTCACTATTTTTTTCATACTTGATTACTACTTATTCTACTTTTTTATCGGTCTTATCCCCTGCCCGTACAATCCCTGGGGCACACCTCTCCATTTTTTTCTCCAATATTCTGGGATGTGGCTCGGGTTTCCTATTTTTATACTTTAGGTAGCAAACCACTATTGTCCTCTAAAAATTGGGTAGCAAATAGTCCCCCTTTTTTGCTACCTATTGTCTTTGCAATTTGGGAATTGTTTCTAACATGGTGGAATTTTCAGGTCAGGCATGGGAGGCTTTTGCGGGCAATCTCCAGAAGGAGTATGGACAAAATGAATTTTCAAGAATCTGAATTGTTGTTTCTATTCTCCAATCTTACGAAATGGTTGTAGAAAAAATCACTCATGTATTGGCACAAAAAAAACCTTTGAAGAGTATATCAAGGAGGATCTAAACCCCTTGGGCTTCCGTGTGCAAATATTTCCCTCCTTAGAAAATACTGATCCAACCTTCAAATTAGCTTGGGAAAATAATCTAAAGCTTTGTTCTATCAAAATGATGAGCCTGTTGATTGAGGACTATCAAAAACGTTTTAAAGACATTGAAAGGAACATAGATAAACTTTACTCACAAATAAATGTATTGAATACTCATTCTTCCTTCCAATATCGTCCAAGAAAGAAAATCCATTTCTAAGGGACAAACAAGCCTTCTACAAAGTTAGGGCCTACAAATGGCAGCAACAAACGCATGGTAGGACCAATCAACGAAACTCAATGCATACATCGAGACAATCGGGTTTATCCCCTTGTCTATTTCCTCTAATGTGTCTCAATTTTCTTCTAAGCAATCCAAACGCACTAGGCGACCTAAAAGATGAAGAGATGGTGACAATCCCCCACTTGATGTTAGGACCAAACACCCTCCTCCTGAGCACTTCACATGCACTTCCTCCACCAGAGCCAGGGGGTATGCCGGCTTCGACACATAGTGAGGTTCTCGTGTCCGGAGAGCCGATTATCACCAAAACTGGCAACACCCCCCTTTCACAACCAAAAATCCCTAATCAGTTTTTTCCAAAAAACTCGGGAAACCTCCCAGCTCCCTAGGTTTAAATGCGTCTGTCTCTATCTTCAGTGATACCTAGAGATGCAAAAGCCCAGAAAGAAATGGAAAAATTTGGGGGAAAAAACTTTTTTTCCCTCGTTTTTTTCCTGAAGGCTTTTTTGTTTTTTCCCCAAAAATTTGAAAAATTAAAAAAAAAAACCTGGAATGTTTTATTTTAACATGATGCACAAAATATTTTAAGACAGGGTGTTCAAATAGTTTCCAAATAATTTCTAAAAAAAATGTATGATATCAGATTATTCTAATTTCTGTGCACTGAGTGAGGACAAGCAAGTCTTAGGTAACAAACCGAACCCTCTAATGCAAGAACAGTATGCATTTCTTCCTATAGGAGGTGCTGTGCTACTATTGTAACAAGAAAAAGGTTTCAGTTTTGCTTTTGCATTGTTAGTGGGTGTGTTTGCTTTATTCTTTCCTCTTCACTAGGCCTCAAAAGCATTGCAAGAAAATACAGAGCAACAAAAAGGACCTGAAAGTATATACTTAATTAAAAAAGGTAAGAGTTTACATTTATCTAATTCGGAATCCAGAAAACGGAATCATTTAGCTACATTAGTTTATCTTTATAAACTTTTTTGTAAATAATAATTTAATTACCAATAATCTGGTTCTTCCCCCACCCCCACACACAACCATCGATTCGTGTCTACTTGCAAAGTAGTCATCTTGTTTTTATCTTCTACTCCCCTCAGAAAAATGGTGAGACCAACATCTAGCATATGGAGGCATTTTCACATTACAAGTTCTTCTGAAAAGAAAAATGTGATTTTCAAATATTGTCAGATGAAATATGCATTTCCAAATGCTACCAGGATGACAAAACACATTCTTGTATGTAACAAGTGTCCTATAGATATTAAAAAATCCTTCACGGATCGAAGTGAAGAGGACAACAATGATGACACATGCACATGCACATCTAGCATTTTTTCAAATTTTCAGTTTTTTTCCCCCGAACACGCGTCGGGCACTGTGATACCGGAAGTGACGCCATCGAGCTTGCTGCTCATTTTTTACAGTACCTGTTGTTGATTCATTTCTATGTGAGTACCTGTCTTATGTTATCTTTTATTGAATAAAATATTGTTTAATATACCACACTATGGGGCATCCTTCCTGTGCTTAATCTCTGCATATGGCCTATTGGTGAGACCCTCCCATCCCGGATTTCCCAAAAATTACCATTTAAGGGGTATGCTTACACCGATTATAGGCAGGAAACCTGTAACAACAAGAGCCTGAGGCTATCATCCCATACCAAGACGGTTATCAAGGACCCTAAAAGGTATATACTTATATGCTGTTACACTACAGCAGTAAGATAAGGGGACACCCATATATTTAACTAGTACGGAGGAGTTCACAAACCACCTATCACTTGCAGCACCTTACTGAAGTTTGATTGCCAGCACCTGCACTTTATTTTTACAAGAGACACTATATGTTTACACTACATATATTGTTTACAGAAAGAAGAATTTTTACGGACACTGTGATATACACTTTTATGAACTTATTTATTGTTTATGCATGAATTGTTGTTTGCACGACCCGCTACTTATTTTTAAATTTGTTTTATTACCAATTTTCACTTGGGATATATGTACTTTAGTTCACGTATTGCAAGTCTGGCTATTGCTAACACTGCTTTACTTACAATTTTTTGCACATTGCTCTCTGATATTTTTTTGATTAGCCAGTGCGGTGTTTTTTCCATACATTTTTCAGTCTTGTAATTGCCAGCACCTACTTTTGGGATATTGATTTAATTTCATGCAAATTTGGCTACTGTTCACATTTATTTACTTATGTTTTTCTCATCATTGTTATTACTTGTTCACCATTAGTCAGTATCATGTTGTTTTTTAGTTTGGTTACTGTCAGTACATACTTCTAATACTGGCCTACTAGGATTCTGTACATCTCCATTACTTTATTGTATGTGTATAGCGCACCACTATTCTTTATCATATTGGGTTCAAACATTTCCCTCAGTGCGTGCAGCAGTACACACTTTATAGCCATTTGAGTTGGCGCAGGAATACCCCCCTTGACTATTCCGCTGGGAAACATAAACGCTCTCTTCGATGAAAGCGATCTAAGGGATCTAATTGATGCTATTGACCTAGAATCTCTTTTAAAATAAGCTGAAAAACCCTTCCACCCCTTCCACTATACCCAGCATTTCTTCAAAATTTAAGAAAAAATCAGATATGTATCTACCCCCCAGTTCCAATCATGTAATTGCTACTTTCCTTAGACTAGTGTGTCGAGATAGAAAAACCCTGGACACCATGGCTAACCCACAGGAGAATTGGACCTTAGGTGAAAGAAGAGCACTTCAAAATCTATCCAGCAATTATGATTTAATAACAAACCCTCTGACAAAGGGGGTAACATTATCCTAATGGACAATGAGAAATATGCACTAATGTGCACTAAAATACTCAATAATCCAGATGGGTAAAACCTATAAAACCGGAGATTATCAATATGTTTAATGAGGATTTCCATATCGTTTATGGTTCCCGATACAATAATGTCATCTCAAAACAACTATGGAATTTTGTCCGCACCGCTTTTCCTAAAACTGCTACATTTTACTCCCTGCCGAAGATCCACACAAATATTGTGGATCCTCCTGGCAAATTGATTGTTTCAGCAAATGGTGCTATTACAGAAAATCTTTCCAAAGTAGTCAACGAATATCTTAGTGCTTTTGTACTCTCTTTATCCTCCTATGTGAGGGATACTATTCATTCATTACAACTAATTGAGGGAATCCAAGTATCAACTTACTCTACCCTAGTCATCTCAAAACAACTATGGAATTTTGTCCGCACCGCTTTTCCTAAAACTGCTACATTTTACTCCCTGCCGAAGATCCACACAAATATTGTGGATCCTCCTGGCAAATTGATTGTTTCAGGAAATGGTGCTATTACAGAAAATCTTTCCAAAGTATTCAACGAATATCTTAGTGCTTTTGTACTCTCTTTATCCTCCTATGTGAGGGATACTATTAACTCATTACAACTAATTGAGGGAATCCAAGTATCAACTTACTCTACCCTAGTCACCATTGATGTAGAAACCCTCTATAGTTCTATACCTCATAACAAAGGATTAGCCTGTATCAAAAAATACTTTCTCAGATTAGTCATCATGAAGATTCTTTCAATGAATTCATATTACTTGCGCTCAAGTTAATACTCAAGCACGATGTTTTCTGCTTTGACAGCCAACATTACCTCCAGGTACAGGGGGTAGCCAAGGGCACTTTCTGTGCCAATCTGTACCTGGGGGAATGGGAACATACCCTTTTTGAGGATGAGGATCTCTCCATGTACCTGTGCCACATCATCAATTTGGCCCAAGTACATAGATGACATCTTAATCCTCTGGGACGGACCTACCAGTCTGTTACACGAATTTCTAACTACCATAAACCAGAATGAATTTAATTTAAAATTCACCATGCTGCATAATACCACCCAAATAACTTTTTTGGATGTAGAAATCTTTAAAGATCGTTAATATACTATCGTGCAAGTTTAGAAAACCAACTGCAGGGAATACTATTCTACACTCGACTATCTTTCATCCTAGGCCCTTAGTAGATTCAATTCCTTATAGTCAATAGGTACGTACAAAACGTAACTGCTGGAATGATGCAGATTTTAGACATGAAGCCAAAAATTGAAAACTACGCCTCCTAGACAGAGGATATAGCCACAAATTCCTTAAAAAGCATTCAACTGAGTGGTTAACAAAAATAGACATGATTTACTATTTCTCCCAAAAAAGGAAACATCTGCCTCCCATGATTACACCAGGATCATTACTACTTTTTCTAATGAACATTTAAAGATTAAACAAATTTGCAATAAATATTGGAATACCCTTCAGAGCCTACAATAGGAACTTTTGTTCCACCAACCCCCTTGGTCATATTCAGAGGAGCTGCTGCAGTGGGTGATTTGCCAGTGAAAAGTGAATTCAAGGGTTTCAAAAGGGGCGACCCTTGTAAGACACTGGGTACCTTCTCTTGTGGCTCTTGTGCCCATTGTTGTTACATGGACACAAGGAAAAGTATATGACTACCAAATGGATGGACTTTGTCCCCAAACATTTTGCTAACTGCTTGCGTATACCTGCTACAATGGGAATGTGGATGTTTTTATATAGGGAAAATTCTAAAAAAAATTCTGCAAAAAGGATCTATCATCACATATTGGCCATGAAAACCAGCAATCCCCTTTGGGGAGACGTGTGGCCCTTGCCCACAATGGTCGCTTCCTAAAGGTTATGGTGGGGGGGTGGTATTCATGAAGAGGGAGGGGATGATGAGGGCACTGACTCCACGTGGGTGCCTGGTAGGAGAGAGGAGGAGGGGGCACATGTCCAACGAGGCAGGATGCCCTCCGGGGGCCAGCTTAGGGGCAGCACACCGTCTGAATCACACCGCAGAGCTCCGCCTGTACAGGGCACTGCCTCTGCGCGTTATTCTAAAAGTTCTTTGGTGTGGGCCTTTTTTGAGACGAGTGCATCAGATCGCACCGCTGCTCTTTGCAACATATGTCTCAAGCGTATCTCGCGTGGCCAAAACATCAGCCGCTTGGGCACCACATGCTTGACCAGATATATGTTGACCTGCCATGCAGCTTGTTGGCAAGCGTACCTCAAAGACCCACACCAAAGAACAAAGCGGACCTCTCCTTGCTCCTCATCAGCTGGCATCTTCAACCCCACTAGACCTTCAGTCCTCTCTGAAACCTGCTCTGAGAGGTATGAAGGTGTAGAATTAGGTGTGTCACAGCCAAGTGCTTCCGGGCACTCTGCTAGCAGTACACCCATGTCCGATTATAGCAGGCAAATTTCCCTGCCGCAGCTGCTGGACCATCGAAAGAAGTTCACTCCCAGCCATCCACATGCCCAGCAGTTGAATGCTAGCTTGGCTAAATTGCTAGCACTTCAACTGCTGCCTTTTCAGTTGGTAGACTTGGCCCCCTCCGTGAGTTTGTACAATGTGCGGTTCCTCAATGGCATGTCCCCAAACGCCACTTTTTCTCACGGAAGGCGATTCCGGCTCTCTACCGGCATGTGGAAGGCAATGTCCTTGCCTCGCTCGACAGGGCGGTCAGCGGTAAGGTGCATATTACCGCTGACTCATGGTCCAGCAGGCATGGACAGGGACGTTACCTGTCTTTCACGGCCCATTGGGTCACTCTTCTGGCAGCTGGGAAGGATGCAGGACAAGGTGCAGTAGTGTTGGAGGTTGTTCCGCCACCACACCTCCAAAATGCTACTACTGGTTGTGACACACCTCTCCCCTCCACCCCCTCCTCTTCTTCCTCCATGGTCTTTTCCAGTGCTCTGTCCTCAGAACCAGTGGTGCTCCGTAGGCATTCAAGGGGCTACGCAAGTACGCAGGCAAAACGATGCCAAGCCGTGCTTGCGCTGGTTTGTTTGGGGGACCGGAGCCACACTGGGGCAGATATTTTGTCAGCTCTGCAGGGGGAGGCCGAGAGGTGGTTGA
This sequence comes from Lithobates pipiens, assembly GCF_037356315.1. NCBI lineage: Eukaryota > Metazoa > Chordata > Amphibia > Anura > Ranidae > Lithobates > Lithobates pipiens. The sequence continues at coordinate 49,631,265 of NW_027507787.1, forward strand.
CGCCACGCCAGCTTAAGCCAGGAATGGTGGTTTTCGACAATGGCACCAACCTCCTCTCCGACCTCCAACAGGAACAACTGACCCATGTGCCCTGTGTGGCTCACGTCCTTAACCCGGTGGTGCAGCGGTTCTTGGGCAGGTACCCGGGCTTACAGGATGTCCTGAAGCAGGCCAGGAAAGTCTGTGTGCATTTCCACAGATCATTTAATGCCTGTGCTCGGCTGGCTGAGCTCCAAAAGGAGTTGAACCTGCCCAAGAACTGCCTTATATGTGACATGCCCACCAGGTGGAACTCAACGTTGGCCATGCTGCAGTGGCTGCACGTGCAGCAGAGGGCCATCAATGAGTACCTGTGCGACTACGGCACCAGGACAGGGTCAGGGGAGCTCGGTTTTTTCTCACCACGCCAGTGGGGCATGATCAGGGATGCATGCACTGTCCTGTCACCGTTTGAGGAGGCCACAAGGATGGTGAGCAGTGACAGTGCATGCATCAGTGACACTGTACCTCTTGTTCACCTGTTGGAGCATATGCTGTGTGGAATAATGGACCGGGCACTTGAGGCAGAACAGAGGCAGAAAGAGGAGGACTTCCTTGCCTCTCAAGGCCTCCTTTATCCAGACAGTGTTCCTGCTGTCCCACCCATCACACAGGAAGAGGAGGAGGAGGAGGATGATTGTGTCAGCATGGAGGTGGAGGCTGGCACTCAGCAGCAGCAGTCTTGTAGGGATGATTTACAGTCCCAAGAAACCCGTGGACTTGTACGTGGCTGGGAGGAGGTAGCTGCGGATCATGTTGTCCTTAGTGACCCAGAGGATTCGGACCGAATGCCTCAGCTAACCTATGCTGCATTGCCTCCCTGATCCTGCAAAGCCTGCGGAAGGATCCTCGTATTCTTCGGATCAAGGAGAGGGACCATTACTGGCTGGCCACTCTCCTTGATCCACGGTACAAGGGTAAGGTTGCCGACCTTATCTTGCCATCGCAGAGGGAGCAGAGGATGAGACATCTCCGGGAGGCCTTGCAGAAAGGTGCAACGCGTTCCCAGAGACTGGGAGGTTACAAACTCCTGGTCCTGGACAACGTGTTGCTGAGGCATCGGTCAGAAGGAGCGGTGGAGAAGGTGGCCGTCTGACCGATGCGTTCAGACAATTTTCTAGTCCGCAGCCCCAAGGTATGATCGGTTGCAGCAACCATCGCCAGCGTCTGATTTACATGGTGCATGAATACCTAGGGGCAAGGTCAGACTTGGACACCTTTCCCACCGAAAATCATCTGGCTTACTGGGTCTTGAGGATGGATCACTGGCCAGTGCTTGCACAGTATGCAATTGAGCTACTGGCCTGTCCTGCATCCAGCGTTCTTTCGGAACGCACCTTCAGTGCTGCTGGTGGCTTTGTTACCGATCACAGGGTGCGCCTGTCCACCGACTCGGTTGATCGACTGACCTTCATAAAGATGAATCAGTCTTGGATCACCCACAGCTACCAAGCACCTGAAGCTGATGTAACCGAATAATTTTTTTTTAAAATATCACATCCCTTCAAGACTGCCTATGCTGATGCTGAGTGACTGTCCTGTTATGTTGATTGTCTATCCTCTTCCTCCTCCGCTGATATGTTGGAAGAACATTTTTGGTTCTGGGTGATGCCACCAGCTCAATTTTTCAGCCCCTGTTTAACAGGGGCATGTAATTACAATTCTTGATATAATATTTCACAGCAGGGCCCGTTCCTGTGCCCACCGAGAGTAACTGTGAGGACTTATAGTGTTGTGACACCAGCACCACAACCACCAAAGGCCCAGTTTTTCTACCACTGTTCAACAATGGCATGTAATTACAATTCTTGATATAATCGTTCACAGCTGGGCGCTCCAGCGCCCACCAAGAGTCATTTTGAGGGCTTACAATGTTGTGGCAACACCAACACCTTGTTCCGCCATTTCTGCAGAGCATATAGGGCAGGCCCCTACTTTCAAACATCCAACTTACAAACGTCTCCTACTTGCAAACGGAAGGAGACAACAGGAAGTGAGATGAAAAAAGACGGATGGCAAAACAAATTATACTGGGGTGATAACCCTTCCCTATGTTTTCCAAAAAGCTTAAAAATAGATTTTTTAACTGGAGCTACACTTTAAAAATGTACCAGTTAAAAATTACAAACAGATTCTACTTAACACAACAAACCTACACAGTCCCTGTCTGTATACTGCTGTTCTGAGTATATAGGGCCTGGGGGCCCTACGTCTTTCCTTTTTTTAATATGGGTACGGGGTTCCCCTTAATACCCGTACAAGACCCAAAGGGGCTGGTAATGGGCAGGGGGGCTACCCATGCAATTTTTCTCAATAATTTTCATCCATATTGCCGGAACCAGATATTACATTAAAAACGCAAGCCGTTTTAAATGACTTTTTTTTCCGTTAAATGTCTTTTTGTGCAGGGACTGTTCTAAACACGGGAAACACGTGACACTTCACAGATATACAATATTTAAAGGAATATTTCACTTTTTTTTTCTTTTTAATCTTCATTAAAATCAGTGCTCCCGCCAAAACGGCCATTTTTAAAAACATTTTAGGCATTGACCCATGTCCCCTGGGGTCAGGAGCCAGGTACCCAAACCCTTTTTAGGACAGTATCTTGCATATTAGCCATTAAAATTAGCACTTTTTATTTCGAACGTTCGAGTCCCATAGACTTCAATGGGGTTCTAAAGTTCGTACGAATTTGCGGTCCGTTCGAAAGTTCTGATGCGAACCGAACCGGGGGGGGTGTTCGGCTCATCCCTATCAGTAAGTGTGGACTCAGGCATGTTCGCAGCTCCACATGCCCAAGCCCACCAGGAAGCTTACACTGCATAGCACTAATCACAGGCAGTGAGACATTTCCCGATCTGCGGCTGCACAAATCGGGAAATGTCTCACTGCATGTGATTAGCGCTGCACACTGTAAGCTCCCTGGTGGGCTCAGGTATGTGGAGCTGTGAACACGTCTGAGCCCATCCTTATTCATCAGTGTTCTCCCCTCTCTGTAGGCGCATTTTCCTACTTTCCTCAACTTCAGAGTCAGAAACAACATCAGAATAAAGTAATGCCTATGCATCGTCAATGAGCAAGTGGCTGTTCAAAATACTCAGCTGACTCCTCCATGCATGATTCTAGGGCTATGGCAGGAGTAGCTGTGGACAAGGAGGCAGAATAAGCTGCTTTGGCAGCTGCGGTGGACTGCAAACTAGTCTCTGCTTGGGTGATAGAGGATGAGGTGGATAAGGATGGTTTAGTAAGCCAGGCCACTAACTTCTGTGTATGCTGTGTTTGGATAGCATGGGCAACATCTAAACACTAAACAGAGAAGATGGTGCCCTTGCTGAGGACAGACCACCAGTCCCCTCAGAGTGGCACGGGAATGTCTGCCTCTCCTTGATAGCCTCTCAGACATGATGGGGGGTAATTGGAAGCACTTTATTCAATGGAAAGCACACTTTAACTTGAGGACTGCTGCTGGCAGAAATTTCAAAACCCCCCCAAAAAAAGGTGGGGGGGGGGGGGGACAAGAGCACCACAGTCAGAAAAACTGCATCTCACAATTTCAAAAAAGGGGGCAGGTATGGGACAAAAACAAAAAAATAACACGCAGCAACCACCGGTTGTATTCTCATTAGTAACTGTTCACCCAAATTGGCAGGGCGCTCAACAGTTTGTTTGGCCCAATGAATTCCACACAATGCACTGCGGGACACACCGTGCATTCTAAGCCCTGATTGGTGCACTTAAATATACAGCAGTAAAACTGCCCTGACACTACACTGACACACTTTAAAAAAACTGCACGGATGCACTACACTGATGCTGCACTATCACTATATTTACACTACATTGACACTCTACACTCACAATAGAATCACAATAGCACACTTACTCGCTAGTAGCAATGAACAGAGCCCTGTTCTTTCTATCTCCACTCCAATATCACAGTGCAAATGGCTCCTCTGGGAAGGACCCTTTTATAGTGTGGGGTGGGTCTATGAGCAATGAGCCATGATTGGGATAAGTCATCGTGACTTTCACCAATCATGGCTCTGATGGTGCTCGGTGCCGTGATTGGGCACTGTGCGGCCTGCAGTGCATTGTGGGGCATTCAATGGTTTAACGCTCTGCTAATTCAGGTGTTTGCCGAACAGGGAAACAGCCAATGTTTGGGCCGAACTTTTTCTCAGCTCGAACTGTTCGCTCAACACTACTTCGAAATGCAAGTTACTGAGAAAGTTTACATTGTCAGGGACTCAAGAGTTAACTGGAGAACAGTTATGGTGCATGTTTAAACAGTGTACGCTAATCTCTAAAAGCAGAGGCTCACCTTAAGGTTGAGTATTCCCCATGGCACCCTCAGCCTTGTTCCAGGGCATTGACAAAAATGACACAGAAGTAAAGGTACCCATGTGCAAGGTAAGCGACCCTGTTAGGGGTCCTAGCATAGCCCAGAAGAACACAACCCAGGTCAGGCCTATCATGCAACCCTTGCTTGATGCCCAACAAGGAGGAAAATATGGAGGAAGTACCACCCGCTAACCCCCCCACATCATTTTGTAGCCCAACGTGGGGCTATGCCTACTACACATGAAGACCACCATTAAAGAGACCATGGCATAGCTAGTTGGTTAGAACTTGTCCAGGCTTGCCCGGCAATACTTCACATGAACAACACATATCTGCTCCCTGTTTGGCTCCTGCATAAGGTTCCAGTTCTGGATTGAAAGAACTCCTGATGATGGGCGTATATAGCAACTATACCCTGAACAACATGTAGATGCTCCATGTGTGTTGCTACCATTCACAGCTGAGAGGAGTTTCGAGTCCTGTGTCCAGGTTGTGACAGTCCTGCCTCCTTCAATCCACTGCGGTATCTCTGGCATACTGCTATTCCAGCTGATGCTGGAAGAGGAAACCCGCTGCAAGATTGGGCCTGACTACCTGCCCCAGGAGTGATCCTGCTGCTGGAGAGGTGTCCATCTCTGAGCCTCCAGCGAAGATGCTACAGCCTAGCTATTAACAACCTACAGGGAAGGCCTCCCCCAAAGGAGCCAGGGTTGAGCTGCCATGCCACAGCACTCCTACAATGACTTCACCCATGCAGGAAGGACCAAGAAGTCCTGTGGAGGTCATCTTTGAGGAGTTCCCACCGCCACCTTTTTCCATCATGGATTCTGGTCATGACTTTGACTTACCGCCACCTGACTTAGCTATAGCCCCCCTGTGGGAAGACAAGCCCAATCAGAAGACCCCTCTTGATCTCCTGGGGCCGCACTCCTGGTGATGGCCAAAAGGAATTTCTTGGGAGAGACTCATATTTTATTTGGACGAGCACCTGCCACCATCCCCAGAACCTGAGGTCCCTCCACCACAGAACCTCCAGCTGTTTCATCGGCTCTTATAGTACGTACAGGATACATTTTATTCCGGCCTCCTGATGGTTACTTACTGCAGGAATCACTTCATTATAAAACACTGATTACCCATCTCACACAACTACAGTGATACATGGAGTGATATAGTGATAGTGTGTACCCAGTACAGGAGGAAATTTCCTTATGTCCTAGAAGAGTTGTTCTTGCCGTTGAAATAGGATAGGCCTTAGATGTACAGTACACAAAAGGGGGGTTTTGGGACTTTAAATGAGAGATGTATACCAAAAGCAGTCATTGCAGAGAACATTTTTACTGTACAAGTCTGATGAAGGCAAAAATTAGGTATGGATGAAAGACAAAATACTAAAAAAACAACCAAGTATAAGAAAGAAAGGAAAGAAACACACTCTAAGTGAGATGATGTAGAAACCAAAAGGGAAAGAAAGACATAGTGCTAAGAATTAGGGATGAGCCCGATGTTCGAGTCGAACGTAAGTTCAACTCGAACATCGGGTGTTTGCCTGTTCGCCGAATAGCGAACAATTTGGGGTGTTTGCAGCAAATTCGAAAGCCACGGAACACCCATTAAAAGTCCATGGGAGAAATCAAAAGTGCTAATTTTAAAGGCTTATATGCATGGTATTGTCATAAAAAGTGTCTGGGGACCTGGGGACTGGAGCAGTGATTTTAATAATGCTTAAAGTAAACCAGTAAAAGTGAAATACCAGGAAGGGCCTGGTAATTGAATTTGGGGGACCCCCACGCTTTTTTTTAAATTTATTTATTTATTTATTTTTATCAATGACTTTCAATGAGTGTTCTCTGTATTACGGAGCCGACAATTCATAATAGCTGCGAGTGATTTTAAAGGACTTTTTTTCCTGCATAAATGACACTTTGTGCAGGGACAGTTCTAAGCACCAGAAACATGAGCCCCTTCACAGGCATACTATAGACCCCCCCCCCCCCCCTACGAAATTTAAAGGAATATTACACTTTTATTGTTTCACTTTAATCATTATTAAAATCACTGCTCCCGAAAAAACAGCCGTTTTTAAAACTTTTTTTTTGCATTGATACATGTCCCCTGGGGCAGGACCCGGGTCCCCAAACACTTTTTAGGACAGTAACTTGCAAATTAGTCTTTATAATTAGCACTTTAGATTTTGAATGTTGGAGTCCCATAGACTTTAACAGGGGTTCTAAAGTATGCTATATACTAGCTCCGTCGAATCTTCTTTATACATTCGACAGACACCATAAGCCTTCAAAGACAGATTCGACTGTAATTCATGTGGATTTTCGGACGAATGCAATTTTTGAACGAAAAACGAAATAAATAAAAACGAATTTCGGGAGTAACTAAATAAATTAAGTTTTCGTACGAAAACGAAATTCCGAAACGAAATATTTTACTCTGCACATGTCTAGCTGTTGCTAGGCTTGGTGTTATTGCTTTGATCCAAGTCCAGTCCATGAACAGGGGCAGAAGAAGTTTTTGGGCAAAGAATTGGTTGCTTAATCGTGACCAATTCTGTCATATGACTTTGCTGCGGGAACTCCAGGAGAATAATCCTGATGATTTCAGGAATTATCTCCAGATGACAGACCCCGTCTTTCACCATCTATTGGCTTTGCTGTCCCCTTATATTATGAAACACCTTGCGGTATTTGGCGTTGAGGAGAAGTCTCCAGGACCTGAAGTTCAGGACTGAGATCTCCCCCTAGGCTCTGGGAATCAGTATTCCAGAGACCTGTTCTGTCATACTTCAAGTCCTGCAGAAGGACTCTATTAAGGTAAGTTTTATCCTTTAACATCACATTCTATGTATTTAATGTTAGCTAATGTATTGTATTCATTTCATCATTACATAATTATCATGATTGTAATATGCTGTGAATGATCTATTTTTCCTCATGCATGCTGTAAGCTGTTAATGCTTCTTTTTTGTCCTTCATGCATATTTGGCTTCACTAACACCCCCCCCCCCCCAGCATGCTATCCTGGGCTCATACACACCTAGCCTAGTCACGTAACAATGCATTTTGTTAGCTCCACTGTATTGCTTACCCTAAACACCCCCTAAAATGTGTCCAAATGTTATTGTTGTCCTTAAATTCAGGCAGAGTGCAAGAGGCTTTTTTTTGGGCCCAAACTCATTTTGAACCCTTTGCCCCCCCCCCCCTCAACCACTAAGTCAACCGATAACAATACTCTTTCTGCTGACTTTGTCACACCCATACACACTATATCTACCTCTTTTGTGTTCATATTTATGGATGAATTCACCAAAGCATGTAGTGCAAGTGCCTGCCTGAATACTTTCAGATGGTACTTTTTCAAGTTTTGTTCTCCTGTTATCTTGATAGGTAATTTCAGAATGTCAAAATGTGCTTCAATTTGGACAGTGTGTATTGATATTTTTGGATTATGACACTTCTTACCTGTCCAGTGGGCTGCCAATAGTGTAAGTAAGGAGGGGCTGGCCAAAGTAACACACATTACTCACCTACTTTAGTTTGGAGGAAGGGGTTGCATCCACAAAACCCGTACATTGATATCCCATGATGGGCGATAGCACATGTTGACACACTAGGGGTTATTTCCGAAAAGGAAAATCCACTTTGCACTACAAGTGCACTTGGAAGTGGAGGAGGACTTGCACGGAAAATAAAAACAGCATTTTAGCTTGCACCTGATTGGATGAGAAAATCAGCAGAGCTTCCCCTGATTTCAGATCTACCTCTCAGATTTACAGCGAATGCACTTGTAGTGCAAAGTGGATTTGCCTTTCGTAAATAACCCCCACTGTGTCTTTTAAAATTTGACTTTGCAATTCATTTAAAACTGTAAAAACATGGACAACAAAACAACTTTAGAAAAAAAAATTGTTTCGTTTTTGCCTAAAATTTCGATGATGTTCCTCAGTCTTTTTCATAATGGATGTTTTGTTTCATCTTTTCCAAATCACGATTGCACACCATGATCTCACTGATCAGTATTTGTACACTTGCACTGCTGAAGTGAGTTTCTTCTTCCACAACATCCACATCACCTAAAATAAAAAACACACAATGTATTATAAATATGCAGGCATCCATCTATTACCTGAAGCTGTGGTCTGAGACACTGACCTGTTGTCGACACCATTTCTACCACTTCACCCAGCACTTCTTGAACCTCTGCATCCAATTCTTCATGGTGTGTGGTAAGTTCCCTTTGTTCATTCGGTGTGGGGTTACTGATGTCCTCAGATGTCCCTATTCTTTTCTCCCCTATGTGAATACAAAAAAGGTATACTTATCAGACAGATGTTAGGCTATAAATAGTAATATGAAACATTGCTTTGAATTGTCGTCCAATTGTCTGTTTTGGCAGAGTTCCAAGCTGAAGACATGATTTTTAACTTTCAAAAGCTGAAGTACTTACCTGTTTTGTGCAAGTTTCACACATGGAGAGACCCCTAGTATCCACTGGAGCACCTTCGTTGGACACCATAACAACCTTATGGTGTCCCACACTAGTGCTCCTGCATCCAGATGTGTAAACAGCTACTGAGTGTCCTCTCCTGACACTGAATAAAGTTGTCATTTCATTATAGTTTCAAACACATCTAGACAACAATGTAATAAGCTTATTTTAATCAAAATAGGCATGAACAAATGTAGTTAACCTGCATCTGCCAGTTTTGAGTTAATGAGATGTTACTGGGTTCTCCTCCTCACACACCGATCGTGTGTGAGAAGGAGATTGCGGTAACCTCTCATTACCGCTTACAGTACACACCAACCACACTGACTGCCCCCCCCCCCCCCAATAAAGAGTACCTGTCATCACCCATTAGAGTACCTGTAACTACCCATCAAAGTATGTCACCAGCCATCAGAGTACCTGTCACAGCCCACCTGAGTACCCAAGTACCTGCCACAGGCCATCTGAGTACCTGTCACAGCCCATCTGAGTACCCGAGTACCTGTCACAGCCCATCTGAGTACCCGAGTACCTGTCGCAGCCCATCTGAGTACCCGCATACCTGTCACAGCCCATCTGAGTACCTGAGTACCAGTTACAGTATATGAGAGTACCTGAGTACCTGTTACAGTCCATCTGAGTACCCGAGTAACTGTCACAGTTCATCTGAGTACCCAAGTACCTGAGTACCTGTCAAAGTCCATCTGAGTACCCGAGTACCTGAATACCTGTCACAGTCCATCTGAGTACACGAGTACCTGAGTACCTGTCACAGACCATCTGAGTACCTGTCACAGCCCATCTGAGTACCTGAGTACCTGTCACTGCCCATCTAAGTACCTGTCAGCACCCATCAGAGTACCCGAGTACCAGTCCCCAGCCCATCAGAGTACCCGAGTACCTATCTGTAGCCCATCAGAGTACCCGAGTACCTGTCACCAGGCCATCGGAGTACCCGAGTACCTGTCACCAGGCCACCAGAGTACCCAAGCATCTATCTCCAGCCCATCAGAGTACCAGAGTACCTGTCACCAGCCAATCAGATTACCCGAGTACCTGTCCCCAGCCCATCAGAGTACCCGAGTACCTGTCCCCAGCCCATCAGAGTACCTGAGTACCTATCTGCAGCCCATGCCTCATAGAATATACGGTGGGGTGTTTGCTTTCCAAAATGGGTAATTTTGTTGGTAATTCCACTGTCCTGGTGCTCAAGGACCTTCAAAAGTGTGATGGGTAGGAATGAACTGAGATGTGTAATTTATGCTCCTAGAACGCCTGAAGGTACTACTTCAGTGTTAGGCCTCTGTATGTGGCCAGCCTGTGTAAAAGTCTCACACATGTGGTATCGCTATACTCGGGAAGAGTAGCAGAATGTATTTTGGGGTGTAATTTTTGCTATATACATGCTATGTGTTAGAAATATCTTATAAATTGACAACTTTGTGTAAAAAAAAAAAAAGATTTTCATTTTCTTTCCATATTTTCTGAAGACTTGTGTAAAAAAAATTAACAGTTCAAAAGACTCATAATGCCTCATATGATATACGTTGGGGTGTTTTTTTTCCAAAATGGGGTTATTTTGTGGCTAATTTCACTGTCCTGGTGCTCCAGTTAGGAAATTAGAGGTGTAATTTATGCCCCAAGAACGCCTGATGGTGCTCCCTGCATGCTGGGCCTCTGTATGTGGCCAGGCTGTGTAAAAGCCTCACACATGTGGTATCGCCATACTTGGGAGGAGTAGCAGAATGTATTTTGGGGTGTAATTGGAAGTATGCACATGCTGTGTGTGAGAAATAACTTGTTATTACGACAATTTTGTGAAAAAAAAGATTCTTAATTTTCCCAAGAATTGTGGGAAAAAATTACAACTTCAAAAAACTCACCATGGCTCATACTAAATACCTTTGACTGTCTACTTTTCAAAAAGGGATCCTTTTGGGGGGTATTTGTACTTTCCTGACATTTCATCAGTGCCATCAGTGCATCAGGTGGGATCAGGTGTGATCAATTTTCAATGATTTGCACCATGGCTTGTAAACTATATAATTTTCCCAGAGACCAAATAATATCCACTAATTTGGGTTATTTTTACCAAAGAGATGTAGCAGTTCAAACTTTGGCCCAAATTTATGAACAAAAATGACTTATTTGCAAAATGTTATCATAAAAACTAAAAGAAAAGTTATTTTTTTTTTAAAAATTCGCTCTTTTTCTACTTATATCGCATAAAAAAAAAAAACAGTGGTGATTAAATATCACCAAAAGAAAGCTCTATTTGTATGAACAAAAATGATAACAATTGTGTTTGGGTACAGTGTTGCATGACTGAGTAATTGGCATTCAAAGTGTGAGAGCACCGAAAGCTAAAATTGGTCTGGCAAGGAAGGGTGGTTTTACTGCACCTACAGCCCTGGCCAAAAGTTTTGAGAATGACACAAATATTAATTTTCACAAAGTCTGATGGAAATTTGTATATACTTCAGAATGTTATGAAGAGTGATCAGATGAATTACAATTAATTTCAAAGTCCCTCTTTACCATGAAAATGAACTTAATCCCAAGAACAAAACATTTCCACTGCATTACAGCCCTGCCACAAAGGGACCAGTTGACATGTCAGTAAATCTCTCATTAAAGCGTTTGTAAACCACTGCATGTTTTTTTTTCTTACCTGAAAGGCAAAGGCATATTGTGCTAGTATGCATCACATACTAGCACATTATGTGAAACTTACCTGAAAACAAAGCCTTCCAGCGATGGCTCTGGCTCTGTGACTGGCCGGAGCCGTGATGACATCACTCCCGCGAATGCAAGTGGCTGTTCATTCAGAGTGCATGTGCCATTGATGTCACTGGCTGCATATACAGTAAATATCTCCTAAACATTTATGATATATTTACAGTACCCATAGGTAAGCCTTATTATAGGCTTACCTATAGGTAAAATTTAAAGATGCAAGTTTACTTCCTCTTTAACACAGGTGTAAGTGTTGAGGTAGACAAGGCTGGAAATCACTCTGTAATACTGAAATCATTGTTGTTCCTCTTTTAACCATGGTTACCTGCAAAGAAATGTATGCAGGTATCGGTGCTTTGCACAAAAAGTGATTTACAGGCTACAAAGCTTGCACTTAAATCAACCATTTATCGGATCTTCAAGAACGTCAAGGAGAGAGGTTCAATTATTGTGAAGAAGGCTTTAGGCTGCTCAAAAAAGTTCAGCAAACGTGAGAACTGTCTCCCACAGTTGACCCAGTTGCAGGATTGGGGCACCATCAGTGCAGAGGTTGCTGAGGAATGGCAGCAAGCAGGTATGAGTGTATCTGCATGCACAATGAGAAGATTTTTGGAGGATGGCCTGGTGTCAGGAAGGGCAGCAAAGAAGCCACTTATCTCCAGGAAAAATATCAGGCACTGATATTCTGCAAAAGGTACAGGGATTGGGCTGCTGAGGACTGCGGTAAAGTAATTTTCTCTGATGAATCCCCTTTCCAATTGTTTGGGGCATCCAGAAAAAAAACTTTTCTGGAGAAGAAAAGGTGCGCATTGCCATAAGTCAATATTTCATTTTTATTGTTTCACTATTCTTTCAAACAGCTGGTTTTAAAACTTTTTTTGCATTGATACATGTCTCCTGGGGCAGGACCCGGGTCCCCAAACACTTTTTATGGCAATAACTTGCATATAAGCCCTTAAAATGAGCACTTTTGATTTTTTACGTTCGTGTCCTATAGACTTTAATGGTGTTCACGTGTTCGCACAAATTTTTTGTCTGTTTGCATGTTCTACTGCGAACCGAACGTGGGGGGGTTCGGCTCCTCCCTAATTGACAACAGGTCAGGGCGAATTGCAGAGGTCTTGCAAATATTGACTTTTTGCATAAACTTAAAGTGGTTGTAAAGACAGAAGGTTTTTTTTTTTATCTTAATGCATTCTATTTTTAACCACCTCTATACAGTGCAGTTACACCCCCTTGCTGACCAGACCAATTTTCAGCTTTCAGCGCTCTCACAGTTTGAATAACAATTACTCAGTCATGCAACACTGTACCCATATGAAACTTGCGTCCTTTTTTCCACACAAATAGAGCTTTCTTTTAGTGGTATTTAATCACTAGTGAGTTTTTTATTTTTTGTGCTATAAATAAAATAAAACGTAAATTTTGTGAAAAAAATGCCTTTTTCTTTGTTTTTGTCATAAATTTTTGCTAATTAGTAATTTTTCTTCCTACATTTTGGACAAAATTTATACTGCTACATATCTTTGGTAAAAATAACCCACATTAGTGTATATTATTTGGTTTTTGTGAAAGTTATAGAGTCTACAAACTATGGTGCCAATCGCTGAAAATTGATCACATCTGATCAGGCCTTCAGTACATCAGGTAAGTCTCAATTCTTGAGACACTAACAAGTCAGGAAAGTACAAATACCCCCCCAAATGACCCCTTTTTACAAAGTAGACATTCCAAGGTATTAAGTAAGTAGCATGGTGAGTTTTTTTAAGTTGTCATTTTTTCCCACAATTCTTTGCAAAATGAAGATTTATTTTTATTATTATTTTTTTTTACAAAATTGTCATATTATCAGGTTATTTCTCACACACAACATATGCATACAACAAATTACACCCCAAAATACATTCTGCTACTCTTCCCGAGTACGGCGATACCACATGTGTGAGACTTTTACACAACCTGGCCACATACAGAGCACCAACATTGATGTAGTACCTTCAGACGTTCTACGAGCAAAAATGACGCATCTCATTTCTCAACCACCTATTACACTTTTGAAGGCCCTGGAGTACCAGGACAATGGAATTGCCCATAAAATTACCCCATTTTGGAAAGCAAACACCCCAACGTATAATCTGTGTAGGCATAATGAGTCTTTTGAATGGTTAATTTTTTTCCAGAAGTTTTTGGAATATGTGGAAAAAAATTAAAACGCATTTTTTTTACACACAATTGTCAATTTATGAGATATTTCTAACACATAGCATGTATATAGCAAAAATTACACCCCAAAACACATTCTGCTACTCCTCCCGAGTATGGCGATACCACATGTGTAGGACTTTTACACAGCCTGGCCACATAGAGAGGCCGAACATTGAAGTAGTACGTTCAGGCGTTCTAGGAGCATAAATGACACATCTCAGTTCATTCCTACCCATCACACTTTTGAAGGTCCTTGAGCACCAGGACAGTGGAATTACCAACAAAATTACCCATTTTGGAAAGCAAACACCCCACCGTATATTCTATGAGGCATGGGCTGCAGATAGGTACTCAGGTACTCTGATGGGCTGGGGACAGGTACTCGGGTACTCTGATGGGCTGGGGACAGGTACTCGGGTAATCTGATTGGCTGGTGACAGGTACTCGGGTACTCTGATGGGCTGGAGATAGATGCTTGGCTACTCTCATTTCATTCCTACCTATCACACTTTTGAAGGTCCTGGACCACCAGGACAGTGAAATTACCCACAAAATGACCCCATTTTGGAAAGCAAACATCCCAACGTATATTCTATGAGACATGGGCTGCAAATAGGTACTGGGGTACTCTGATGGGCTGGAGATAGGTACTCTGGTACTCTGATGGCCTGGTGACAGGTACTCTGGTACTCTGATGGCCTGGTGACAGGTACTCGGGTACTCTGATGGCCTGGTGACAGGTACCCGGGTACTCTGATGGCCTGGTGACAGGTACTCGGGTACTCTGATGGCCTGGTGACAGGTACTCGGGTACTCTGATGGCCTGGTGACAGGTACTCGGGTACTCTGATGGCCTGGTGACAGGTACTCTGATGGCTTGGTGACTGGTATTTGGGTACTCTGAAGGGCAGTGACAGGTACTCATATGGACTGTGACAGGTACTCGGGTACTCAGATGAACTGTGACAGGTACTCGGGTACTCAGATGAACTGTGACAGGTACTCGGGTACTCAGATGGACTGGGACAGGTACTCGGGTACTCAGATGGACTGGGACAGGTACTCGGGTACTCTGATGGGCTGTGACAGCTACTCGGGTACTCTGATGGGCTGTGACAGGTACTCGCGTACTTTGATGGGCTGTGACAGGTACTCAGGTACTTTGATGGGCTGTGACAGGTACTCGGGTACACTGTTAAACCGTGACAGGTACTCGGGTACCCTGATGGACTGTGACAGGTACTCGGGTACCCTGATGGACTGACAGGTACTCGAGTACCCTGATGGACTGTGACAAGTACTCGGGTACCCTGAAGGACTGTGACAGGTACTCGGGTACTCTGATGGGCCGTGACAGGTACTCGGGTACCCTGATGTGCCGTGACAGGTACTCGGGTACCCTGATGTGCCGTGACAGATACTCGGGTACTCTGATGGGCCGTGACAGGTACTCGGGTACTCTGATGGGCTGTGACAGGTACTCGGGTATTCTGATGGGCCGTGACAGGTACCCGGGTACTCTGATGTGCCGTGACAGGTACTCGGGTACTCTGATGGGCTGGGACAGGTACTCGGGTACTCAGATGGACTGGGACAGGTACTCGGGTACTCTGATTGGCTGTGACATGTACTCAAATACTCTGATGGACTGTGACAGGTACTCAAATACTCTGATGGACTGTGACAGGTACTCAAATACTCTGATGGACTGTGACAGGTACTCTGATGGACTGTGATTGACAGGTACTATGAGGGGTGGTGACAGGTCCTCTTTATTGGGGGGGGCACAATCAGTGTGATTGGTGTACACTAGGCGGTAACGAGATGTTACTGCAATCTCCTCCTCACACACGATCGGTGTGTGAGGAGGAGAACAACCCGGTAACCTCTCGTTACCGCGGTTTGTTTACATTTTAGTGATCGGCCAATGGCTGTTTACCAGTGTCGGTGACGCGCACATGCGCGCATGCGCCATGCACAGTCGGGGTGTGACCATCTGTGATCGGCCATGACTTCATCACGGCCGATCATGTGGTAAACAGCCATAACCAATGGCTGTTCACCCCCTTCGGTGGCGAGCGGTGTCTCTGTGACACGCCGCCACCGAAGAAACAGGGATGCGCGCGCCCGATTGCGCGCATTCCCTGTTTAAACGGGAGGCCGTCATATGACGGCCTCCCGCCACAATAGGTGCGCCGCCTGGCTGTCATTTGACGGCCGGCGGTCAGCATTTAGTTAAAGAAAACAATTATACTTTAGTATCACTTTAATGTAATTGGCAAAAAAGCCTTTAACACTCTGAAATGCTTGAAATTATACTTCAGTATACCATAGTAACATATGACAAAATGGTCTAAAAACAATGAAGTAGCAGACTTTATGAAAATGAATGTGTGTCATTCTCAAAATTTTTGGAAACAGCTGTACTGTAAGCATGGATTTTTTCCAGTATTTAGAGATGTGAGAAGACAATGGCATTTCTGAACCCTGTCTCTGAAGTTGAAAGTGAAATTGCCTTTACAGAAGGATGAGTCAGAGGGTGTCTATTTGGAACTGTACTAACTACAGGCAAAACAGAATGGAGGAACAGAAATGCTGCTATGGTAGCACACCACTCAATTTATATACCATTACAATCCCTTCAGGAACAATTCTGACTCTATGAAAAGCCCTTTGAAAAAAAAAACTGTGGCATTATTTTACTAAGAACATTCATTAAAGAACTCTCAACCATGTTGATAGAATAACATATATATACTGTATTTGCTTCCTTAATGTTCATGGGTGGAAAATTGCAAATAAACCTACATCCCTCAATATGGATTTTTTTTTCTAAAATAAAGACAAAATAGACCATGGGTGATGCTGTTATTTATGGGAACATTAATTTTGATGGCACCGCTTAATAAACTCATTGCCTGTCAAGACATTTGAAAGTAGTTAGGGATGAACAGAGAAAGTGAAAATCTGTATTATTGGTATGTACTTATATATTATAGATGGCTTCGGTCAAATTCTGTCTTAAAGAATAACCCATATATAACGTAAAAAAAAGATATTTTAAAGTAAGGATCTGTCGAAATGCCCACATCGACTTGACGTCCTTCCAGTGGGAACTACAGTAAACATACAGCAATTTGTATATCCCTATTACCCACCACATCCTGCTGCTTTGCAGGCCACAATCAGTGAAAGCTGTTATTTATTATAGGAGCTAGGTTTTATCTGTTGGCTCAATCTTGCTGAGCTATAACATGTTAAAACATTCAAGTGTCTAAACGTGTGATGATAGTAGGGAATGTGGCACTATAATGTTTTTTTTTTTTTTTGAGTTATAGTTTGTTTTTCTGTAAAAGCTAAGTAATCTTTATTACACTCAGAGTCAAACTGTGCTGTTTTCGTTTTAAAAATGCAAAAACTGCTTTGTTCTCCAAACCTAATATGTTAAATCTATCCTTCAGCCTTCAAGACTTTAGGGAAGTGACCTGCAAAAAAAAAGAATATGGAAATGTTGTTTTTAGCAGGTTTTCTTCACGGTCACCACAAAGCAAAAGTAAGCCCTTGTAGATTCCGACGAAATGTGTCCGGACCGTTTTGTCTGATATTCCGACTGTGTGTGGTCTACATCGGACTGTTTCCGTCGGAGTATCCAACGGACCAAGTTTTCCAACTTGTTGGTAAAATTTTCTGACAAAATTCTCCGATCGAACATACTCCGATCATGTGTAGAGAATTCTGATCAGACAAAGTGCTACGCATGCTCAGATCAAATTCCTACACCAAAGCTATTGGCTACTAGCGTGAACATGGTTCCGTCGTAACGAAATAACGTAATCACGTCTGATTTTCCGACAACTTTGTCCGACCGTGTGTATGCAACAGTTTCGGACAAAATCCGTCGGACAAAATCCGACGGATTTGGTTGTCGGAATCTCCGACTGTGTGTACAAGGGCTAAGAGGATACAGAATCTTGACCAAATTCCACTTTTGTTTTAAACTGTGTGACATTGATTTTCTCATACAGCTACCCAACATGTTTTTCTTTTTTCTATATTCCTTGGTAACTGTTTAGCAGAATATCTTTATTTTTTTATCTGCAACTAAATTCCCTACATCATAATGCTGATTGAATTTTTTGTTAGATTAGATCTCGATTTGCATAAACAATCAGCACCTTTTTTCAGGAAGGTTTTTGTCATAGGATGCGCACAGGTAAAGCGCTCTGGCGCACAGCTGTGTGCAACAGGAATAAACGAAAGCACACAAGCACACACACACAGGGTGTGACCCCTCGCTGACCTATAAAGGAAGTGAGGTCATCCAAACACACTGCTGGTTTGTCTTCAGTTTCCTGTGTTTCCCACGTGTGTTCCTGTGATCTCTATTACTTGTTTTTGACCCAGATTGCCTCATCGACCTCGCTGATCTTCTCCTGACCCAACCCCTGGCTTGTCTTGGATTATCCTTCTGTCTCAGCGTTCCTGGTACTTGTTGTCTGGACTGTGTTTGACCCCTGGCCTGTCTCCTGGATTCTCTCTTTGCTTTACGGACTTGTTACCTTGCTTCTGGACCTTCCCACGGGACATCACCTTCAGCTCTGCTCAAGCTACCTGCTGACCTTCTAGCAAGTGACTGTCCTACTGGTAGCTTGTGCCTCTTGGTGCAACCACCCTCTGTGCCACCTTCAGGGGTGGTCTGCGCCGAGTCGCAACAGCGACCGCTCTCGGCATCTTGGCCTCGGTGAGTACATTTATATGATAGTACAAACCAGCCATGACAGAGGCCAACAGAGCGGGTTCTCCATTAGAAGTCCTGTGCCAGCAAGTCTCTGCACTCACAGAAGCAGTACAGAAACGACAGGATGGCTATGCACAGATCGACAGCAGGCTTCAGCGACTAGCCACAGCTCCGGCACCCACAAATCCTACGCAGGCCTCAGTCAGCGATGCCTCCACACCTCATGTCCAGCCTCCACCTGGTATGATGATGACAGTACCCGAACCGCGAGTACCCACGCCTGAGCGATTTTCAGGCGACCAAAAGAAATTCAGAGCTTTTAAAAATGCATGTTCCTTGTACTTGGCTTTGCAACCCAGGACCTTTTCTTCGGAGATCATCAAGGTCAGGTTTATTATCTCTCTTCTGGCTGAGGAACCCCAGGCCTGGGCCCATAGCCTTATGGAACAGAGAAGCGCCTTGTTGAACTCCATGGACACCTTCTTTGAGGCCATGGGACAATTATATGATGACCCTCAGCGTACCGCCACAGCTGAGGCTACCCTGCATGCTCTCTCACAGGGGAGAAGACCGGTGGAGGACTACACCGTTGAGTTTCGCAAGTGGTCAGCTGACACTGGCTGGAACGAGGCGGCCCTGCGTTATCAATACAGGTTAGGGCTCTCCGAGAACCTAAAGGACGAGTTGGCCCGAGTAGAGACTCCTGCCTCCCTGGAGGAATTAATCCAGTTGGCCACAAAACTGGACAGACAGATGCGCGAGCGGCGCTCCGAACGCCTCCAGGCCTCTCGGCCTAGTTGGATGCTTCCTAAGGCCACTGTCCCGTATCCGCCCATCCCGGTTCCTTCAGGTCCCTCAGCTTCGGAAGGGGAGCCCATGCAGCTAGGTTTGGTCCGTCCTCGTCTCACCCCAGAAGAGCGACAACGAAGACGCCAAGCCAATCTGTGCTTATACTGTGGGGGGCTTGGACATTTCATTCACAGCTGTCCTGTGAGACCCCGTAAGTTGCCCCCACGGTGTATAATGAACTACCAGAGTGTTGGTCCTGCTCAAACTTATGTAAATCTCTCTGTTTCCCTACAGCTGGCAGAAGAGAAGATCCCACTCCCAGCCGTGATTGACTCAGGGGCATGTAATTGCTTTTTGGACATCTCCCTTGCACAGCAACTACGCATTCCAAAAAGTGTTCCCTGTGACACTGCGCTATCCCAAAAAACAGAAAAAAGCTGCTCACACAATCACAAGGATAAAACAGTGAATAGTAAACAAATATCAAATCAAAGTGTAGCGCTTAACAGAGTGATGAATGATCTAATTAGTACATCATCATACAATTTAACCCAGACACCTTAAGTGTGAAATTTCTCAATAATATATAAACATAAAAATAAAATTACAAATTCGAAAAAACTATAAATGAATTAAAGTCTCTATATGAAAAATTGATCCAGTCCAAACGTGAAATACGGGTCACCATCCACCTTCTTAGATGAGACTAGCATGCAGACACCCTGTGATATTCCCGTCACCTTTAGAAATAAAGGCTTACCGGATATTATGGATCCAAACGAATATACATTCGAAGGATCATGCAGGCTTATACATTTAGAAACCAAGATCGTAGATGTAAATTTTCAGGGAAGTAACAGGTCAGACTCCTCATGTGGTTGTCCCAACTAGTTGTTAAATCCACATCGGTACACTCCAGCTCAAAATGTTGAACTCATACAAAGGAAAATAAGGAGCCACAATAGTGTAAATCCGTTTAAAAGAAAAAAATTTAATAAAAAGTAATGAACTCACATGAAACCAAAGAAATCAAGCGCTTAATCCATAAAAACAGTGCTACAGCAGTAGTCCCGACGCGTTTCGTCCTCTACAGACGAAACACCCCAGAAGACGTCTGTAGAGGACGAAACGCGTCGGGACTACTGCTGTAGCACTGTTTTTATGGATTAAGCGCTTGATTTCTTTGGTTTCATGTGAGTTCATTACTTTTTATTAAATTTTTTTCTTTTAAACGGATTTACACTATTGTGGCTCCTTATTTTCCTTTGTATGAGTTCAACATTTTGAGCTGGAGTGTACCGATGTGGATTTAACAACTAGTTGGGACAACCACATGAGGAGTCTGACCTGTTACTTCCCTGAAAATTTACATCTACGATCTTGGTTTCTAAATGTATAAGCCTGCATGATCCTTCGAATGTATATTCGTTTGGATCCATAATATCCGGTAAGCCTTTATTTCTAAAGGTGACGGGAATATCACAGGGTGTCTGCATGCTAGTCTCATCTAAGAAGGTGGATGGTGACCCGTATTTCACGTTTGGACTGGATCAATTTTTCATATAGAGACTTTAATTCATTTATAGTTTTTTCGAATTTGTAATTTTATTTTTATGTTTATATATTATTGAGAAATTTCACACTTAAGGTGTCTGGGTTAAATTGTATGATGATGTACTAATTAGATCATTCATCACTCTGTTAAGCGCTACACTTTGATTTGATATTTAACTACGCATTCCAAGCCAGAATAAAGCGACACACCTTCTAGTCCATTTAGCTGATGGATCTCTGCCACTCTCAAGTCCAGTAACACAGGAGACACTACCCTTGCTTACTATTACAGACTCAGGCCATAGAGAACTCCTACGCTTTGATCTCATATCATCTTCCATGTTCCCTATCATCCTGGGACTTCCTTGGTTGCAGGCTCACGATCCCCAGATCAGTTGGAACAAGAAGGAAGTGTCCTTTACATCCGCCTACTGTATGCAGCATTGTTTTGTTTCCATTCCAGCTCCTTGTATGACCGTGGCCCCCACCACTAATCACCTTCAGCACATTCCTCAGGTCTACTCCGAGTTTAAGGATGTCTTTGATAAAAAGAAGGCTGACCGTCTACCACCACACAGACCATATGATTGCCCCATTGAACTGTTACCTGGCTCTGAGATCCCTTTTGGACGAATATTCCCCTTATCCGAGACTGAACTAAAGGCTCTCAAAGCCTACATTGATGAAAATCTTGAAAAGGGGTTCATTCGCCCATCTTCTTCACCAGCAGGGGCAGGTATTTTCTTCGTGGGAAAAAAGGACGGATCCCTTAGGCCATGTGTTGACTACAGGGAACTTAACCACTTGCCGCCCGCCCTATTACAAAAAGACGGCGGCAAAGTGGTTTGATAATCCTGACCGGACGTCATATGACGTCCTCAGGATTATGAGCCGCTGCGCGCCCCCGGGGGCGCGCATCGCGGCGATCGTTGTTGCGGGGTGTCAGTCTGACACCCGGCAACTACGATCTCGGTAAAGAGTCTCCAACGGAGACTCTTTACCATGTGATCAGCCGTGTCCAATCACGGCTGATCACAGTGTAAATGGGAAGAGCCGGTGATGGGCTTTTCCTCACTCGCGTCTGTCAGATGCGAGTAGAGGAGAGCCGATCGGCTGCTCCTCTGACAGGGGGGTCTGTGCTGATCGATTATCAGCACAGCCCCCCCGAGGATGCCCACACTGGACCACCAGGGATGCCACCAGGGAAAAGGTAATCCTCCCTAGACCACCAGGGATGCCAATGGTCAGCACAATGGATGCCAATCAGTGCCCATAATGGATGCCAATCAGTGCCCACAATGGGCATCACTGATTGGCATGCATTATTGTTTGGCACTGATTGGCATCCATTAGTACAGTATAACACCAATGCCGCCTATGAGTGCCCACCTGTGCCACCTATGAGTGCCCACCTGTGCCGCCTATCAGTGCCCACCTGTGCCGCCTATCAGTGCCCACCCATGCCCATCTGTGCCGCATATCCATGCCCATCTGTGCCGCCTATCCATGCCCATCTGTGCCGCCCATCCATGCCAATCCGTGCCAGCTATCAGTGCCAATTTGTGCCACCTATCAGTGTCCATCCATGTCGCCCATCCGTGTCGCCCATCCGTGTCACCCATCCGTGCCGCCTATCAGTGCCGCCTATCAGTGTCCATCAATGCCACCTCATCAGTGCCACTTCATTGGTGCCCATCAGTGCCGCCTTATCAGTGCCCATCAGTGTAGCCCCATCAGTGCCCATCAGTGAAGGAGAAAACGTACTTATTTACAAAGTTTTGAAACTGAAACAAAAAAAAACATTTTTTTTTCAAAATTTTCGGTATTTTTTTATTTGTAGCGCAAAAAATTAAAACCGTAGAGGTGATCAAATACCACCAAAAGAAAGCTCTATTTGTGGGAAAAAAATGATAAAAATTTCATTTGGGTACAGTGTAGCATGACCGCGCAATTGTCATTCAAAGTCATACAGGATACACCGTGTTTTTCATGCCTCCCTTTTGAAGCCATTGGTTCCTAGTCCTTTTCCTGGAAGAGAAGTGCCTCCTCCTCCACCCATCAAGATCGATGAAGAAGATGAATTTGAAGTGGAAGCTTTACTAGGATGCAGGAAAGTCGGTAGACAAATACAATACCTGGTAAAATGGAAGGGGTACCCTTCAGAAGATAACTCCTGGGAACCATCCAAGAACCTTCATGCTCCCAAATTAATAAAGACTAGACATGTGCATTCGTTTTCGTCCGAATGCATTTTCGTCCGAATTTCAGCAATTTTCGTTTTCGTTTTGACAAACGATAACGAAAGCACAAAATCCGAAAAACGAAAGATCCGACATAAATAAATACTTTATTTTCGTTTTCATTGTTACAACAGTTTGATATAGAATAGGAGATTCGACATGACTCTGACAATAACAATCTGTCTATAGAACCTGTGGTCGAATGTGCCTAACCTTACCTCTATTAGTCCAAGATTATATAGAGAAAATATTCGACAGAGAGAAAAGATTCTGCAAGTTACTGTCCTAAAAAGTGTTTGGGGACCCGGGTCCTGCCCCAGGGGACATGGATCAATGCAAAAAAAAGTTTTAAAAACGGCCGTTTTTTCGGGAGCAGTGATTTTAATAATGATTAAAGTGAAACAATAAAAGTGTAATATTCCTTTAAATTTCGTAGGGGGGGGGGGTGTCTATAGTATGCCTGTGAAGGGGCTCATGTTTCTGGTGCTTAGAACTGTCCCTGCACAAAGTGTCATTTATGCAGGAAAAAAAAGTCCTTTAAAATCACTCGCAGCTATTATGAATTGTCGGCTCCGTAATACAGAGAACACTCATTGAAAGTCATTGATAAAAAAATAAATAAATAAAAAAAAAAGCGTGGGGGTACCCCAAATTCAATTACCAGGCCCTTCAGGTCTGGTATGGATATTAAGGGGAACCCTGCCTCAAATTTAAGAAAAAATTTGACGTGGGGTTCCCCCTAAATATCCATAACCAGACCCTTCAGGTCTGGTATGGATATTAAGGGGAACCCCGCGTCAAATTTAAAAAAAAATTGACGTGGGGGTCCCCCTAAAAATCAATACCAGACCCTTTATCCGAGCACGCAACCTGGCAGGCCGCAGGAAAAGAGGGGGGGACGAGAGAGCGGCCCCCCCTCCTGAACCGTACCAGGCCACATGCCCTCAACATTGGGAGGATGCTTTGGGGGTCTGTGACCCCTCAAAGCACCTTGTCCCCATGTTGATGAGGACAAGGGCCTCATCCCCACAACCCTGGCCGGTGGTTGTGGAGGTCTGCGGGCGGGGGGCTTATCAGAATCTGGAAGCCCCCTTTAACAAGGGGACCCCCAGATCCCACCCCCCCCCCTGTTTGAAATGGTAAGGGGGTACAAAAGTACCCCTACCATTTCACAAAGAAAGTGTAAAAAATTGTTAAATAAAACAAACACACTTTTGAAAAATTCCTTTATTAAAAAAAGATTCCAGCAGCGGTAATCCACTCTTGCTATCCAGCGTCGGACGGTCATCTCTCCAGCGATGGCTCATCTCATCCAGCGCAGCGAATACATCCTTCTTCTGTCTCCGCAGAGGCAGAGAAAAATTCCTTTATTAAAAAAAGATTCCAGCAGCGGTAATCCACTCTTGCTATCCAGCGTCGGACGGTCATCTCTCCAGCGATGGCTCATCTCATCCAGCGCAGCGAATACATCCTTCTTCTGTCTCCGCAGAGGAGACACTGCAAGGATTCCGGTGGCCTGACGTTTCTTATATACGGAGGGCGGGGCCACCCGTCACCTGACCCCGCCCCCCTCTGACGCAAGGGGAAACCCGGGGTTCCCTGTGACGTATGGGTGACCCCCGCACCCCTCTGATGTAACACAGGCAGGTTTCCGTTACATCAGAGGGGGGGCGGGGTCACCCATACGTCACAGGGAACCCCGGGTTTCCCCTTGCGTCAGAGGGGGCGGGGTCAGGTGACGGGTGGCCCCGCCCTCCGTATACAAGAAACGTCAGGCCGACGGAATCCTTGCAGTGTCTCCTCTGCGGAGACAGAAGAAGGATGTATTCGCTGCGCTGGATGAGATGAGCCATCGCTGGAGAGATGACCGTCCGTCGCTGGATAGCAAGAGTGGATTACCGCCGCTGGAATCTTTTTTTTTTTAATTTATTTTTTTTTTAATAAAGGAATTTTTCAAAAGTGTGTTTGTTTGATTTAACTATTTTTTACACTTTCTTTGTGAAATGGTAGGGGTACTTTTGTACCCCCTTACCATTTCAAACGGGGGGGGGGCCGGGATCTGGGGGTCCCCTTGTTAAAGGGGCTTCCAGATTCTGATAAGCCCCCCACCCGCAGACCTCCACAACCACCGGCCACGGTTGTGGGGATGAGGCCCTTGTCCTCATCAACATGGGGACAAGTGCTTTGAGGGGTCACAGACCCCCAAAGCATCCTCCCAATGTTGAGGGCATGTGACCTGGTATGGTTCAGGATGGAGGGGGGGCCGCTCTCTCGCCCCCCCCCTCTTTTCCTGCGGCCTGCCAGGTTGCGTGCTCGGATAAAGGGTCTGGTATGGATTTTTAGGGGGGCCCCACCTCAATTTTTTTTTTAATTTGACGCGGGGTTCCCCTTAATATCCATACCAGACCTGAATGGTCTGGTTATGGATATTTAGGGGGAACCCCACGTCAAATTTTTTCTTAAATTTGAGGCAGGGTTCCCCTTAATATCCATACCAGACCTGAAGGGCCTGGTAATTGAATTTGGGGGACCCCCACGCTTTTTTATTTATTTATTTATTTATTTATTTTTTATCAATGACTTTCAATGAGTGTTCTCTGTATTACGGAGCCGACAATTCATAATAGCCGCGAGTGATTTTAAAGGACTTTTTTTCCTGCATAAATGACACTTTGTGCAGGGACAGTTCTAAGCACCAGAAACATGCGCCCCTTCACAGGCATACTATAGACACCCCCCCCACTACGAAATTTAAAGGAATATTACACTTTTATTGTTTCACTTTAATCATTATTAAAATCACTGCTCCTGAAAAAACTGCAGTTTTTAAAACTTTTTTTTGCATTGATACATGTCCCCTGGGGCACGACCTGGGTCCCCAAAAACTTTTTAGGACAGTAACTTGCAAATTAGTCTTTAAAATTAGCACTTTAGATTTTTAATGTTGGAGTCCCATAGACTTTAACAGGGGTTCTAAAGTATGCTATATACTAGCTCTGTCGAATCTTCTTTATACATTCGACAGACACCATAAGCCTTCAAAGACAGATTCGACCGTAATTCATGTGTATTTTCAGACGAATGCAATTTTTGAACGAAAAACGAAATAAATAAAAACGAATTTTGGGAGTAACTAAATAAATTAAGTTTTCGGACGAAAACTAAATTCCGAAACGAAATATTTTACTCTGCACATGTCTAATAAAGACTTTCCATCAGCAACATCCAGAATTGATGGCTAGCTTGGGCGTCCGGAGGCCGCCCCTCGGGGGGGGGGGCACTGTCATAGGATGCGCACAGGTAAAGCGCTCTGGCGCACAGCTGTGTGCAACAGGAATAAACAAAAGCACACAAGCACACACACACAGGGTGTGACCCCTCGCTGACCTATAAAGGAAGTGAGGTCATCCAAACACACTGCTGGTTTGTCTTCAGCTTCCTGTGTTTCCCACGTGTGTTCCTGTGATCTCTATTACTTGTTTTTGACCCGGATTGCCTCATCGACCTCGCTGATCTTCTCCTGACCCGACCCCTGGCTTGTCTTGGATTATCCTTCTGTCTCAGCGTTCCTGGTACTTGTTGTCTGGACTGTGTTTGACCCCTGGCCTGTCTCCTGGATTCTCTCTTTGCTTTACGGACTTGTTACCTTGCTTCTGGACCTTCCCACGGGACATCACCTTCAGCTCTGCTCAAGCTACCTGCTGACCTTCTAGCAAGTGACTGTCCTACTGGTAGCTTGTGCCTCTTGGTGCAACCACCCTCTGTGCCACCTTCAGGGGTGGTCTGCGCTGAGTCGCAACAGCGACCGCTCTCGGCATCTTGGCCTCGGTGAGTACATTTATATGATAGTTTTGTTGGCTTTTAAAGCGGTTCTTCACCCTAAAGGGGAAGTTCCGCTAATCTGATCCCTTCCCCCCTCCGGTGCCACAATCGGCACCTTTCAGGGGGGTGCAGTTACCTGGATAATCCAGGTAACTGCACCCACTTCCGGCCAGACCGCCGCAGACCCTCGCAGACGCCCCGCCCCCCCGCTGTGTTCTGGGAAACACACAGTTCCATAAGAGACGCGCAGCGCGACTCGCGCATGCGCAGTAGGGAACCGGGCAGTGAAGCTGTAATGCTTCACTTCCCGATTCCCTGACAGAGGATGGCGGCGGGGGCAGCAGCGAGACAAGCGATTGCTCGTCATCTGTCGCCGACATCGCTGGACCCTGGGACAGGTAAGTGTCCATTTATTAAAAGTCAGCAGCTGCAATATTAGTAGCTGCTGGCTTTTAATATTTTTATTTTAGGTGCAGAACCACTTTAACAACATAACTATCTCATGCTCTAAACATATCTCTCTCTAAGCATACCTTTTTAAATGCTATAATTGAAAGCTTGATACAAACATGGCTTTGTGTTCTCTGTAGTTGATTAGACTTCTCAAGCAGATAGTGAGGTTAACTTCATTAGCTTACAATGATTTTTGAAAGCTGTAACTGTGTTAATAATGACATATTATGGTATGGGGTAATATTGACACGTTTTTCTTAAGATACCTGTTGAGTGTCCATGTGCCTGATTTAGCACAAGATTATATACTGAATCTGAATGGGAAAAAAAATTCAAAATGAAATGAAGCAAATTAGATGTTCTTATGTTTTACTAGATATCTTCTCTGCTGACACTATTCCAAGAACACCAATGCCCCCGCTAATAGTGTCATTAAAACCAGCAGGCTTCCAGTGTCCGCAGCTGATAGCTAGATAAAAGAAATTTAATGTATAAGGCAGAATATAGGGAGAGATTATATGCAAGATACCATCAATTCTATGTTTGCATAGACATTTACTTACGAAGTGTTTATTCTCAAGCGTGGAGCTACAGATGCCAGATTTGAAATACAGATAGCATTTAAATATGTTAAAATGGAATCTGGGAGAGAATTGAATTGATATATTCTTTTTTTTTTTTTTTTGTCAATTCTTTTAAATCATAAACATGAGATAATAAAAATACAGGGCATGTTGTAAACAGCTGCCCCCTTTTGGTTATGATAGACTGCTTATTATGGAATACAATTTGGTTTGAGATCAGGGAACACAAATAAAATACTTTAAAAAATGACTTCCCCCAGCAGTTTCAAAGATGTAGCTGAAAGGCACAAAAAATATTGTATCAAAATACTGGTATATTTTTATTGTATCCCCTAGCAGTGAAAGTTTTCATATGAAAGTATGTAATCAAAAAGTAAACTCCAATGCTTTCACAGGTAATATTGTATTAATCATTTATATGATTTAAAAATACTTTGAAAAAAAGCAAATATATGTAGAAAAATTGTTAAATATAATCATAAAAAAAAATAAAAAATCAGCAAACTGATTTTATTAAAAAGAGGTCCATTACACAACATGTGTATTTTCAATTTTCTTTATGATAACCCTGTGTTTAAGGAGGCCAAACAAATCCACAATAGTCTTTACGTTAACCACTTCAATACAGGACATTTATACACCCTTCTGGCCCAGACCAATTTTTAGCTTTCAGCACTCTCACGTTTTGAATGACAATTATTCAGTCATGCTACACTGTATCCAAACAACATTTTTATAATTTTTTTCTCACAAACTGAGCTTTCTTTTGGTGGTATTTAATCACCACTGGGTTTTTTAATTTTTGCAATATAAGCGAAAAAAGAGAAAATTTTGAAAAAAACTTAGGCCGCGTACACACGGGCGGACTGTTCGCCCAACCTTGTTCGGCAAACAGTTTCATCAAACAGTCCGCTCAAAATTTGCATGAGCGGACTTGCCCACACACGAGCGGACTGTTTGACGAACAAGGTTGGGCAAACAGTTCGCTCAACTTTTGAAATGAACGGACTCGCCCACGTAAGGCGGAGGCAAATCCGCCCATTTCGAGCGCGTGTGCAGGTAGGCGGGGCCCGCGAAGGAGACGTCGCGGGCTCCGCCGCCTGGAATGGGCTTAAAGGGGAACCCCAACGCCGAAAAAAATCGGCGTGGGGGTTCCCCCCAAGTCCACACCAGACCCTTGTCCGAGCACGCTACCCGGCCGGCCAGGAAAGGGGGGCGAGCGAGCGCGCCCCCCCTCCTGAGCCGTACCAGGCCGCGTGCCCTCAACATGGGGGGTGCCTTGGGGAAGGGGGGGCCGCGCGGCCCCCCCACCCCAAAGCACCTTGTCCCCATGTTGATGAGGACAAGGGCCTCTTCCCGACAACCCTGGCCGTTGGTTGTCGGGGTCTGCGGGCGGGGGGCTTATCGGAATCCGGGAGCCCCCTTTAAGAAGGGGGCCCCCGGATACCGGCCCCCCACCCTATGTGAATGAGTATGGGGTACAATGTACCCCTACCCATTCACCTGTGAACTAAAGTACAATAAAAAACACAACACAGAGAAAAAATATTTTATTGCACAGCTCCGGGGGTCTTCCGTCTTCGGGGGTCTTCTCGCCGGACTCCTCCGCTATGTGTGTGTAGCTCTTTTGCTAGCGGAGGAGTCCGGCTTTCTTCCTCCCCGCCGCCGGCCTCTTCTCCCGACTTCGGGGGTCTTGTCCCCCTCTTCGGTTCTTCTGCCGGGCCACCGCGCCTGGTCCGGTGGCCCGGTCTTCTGTCGCCGTCTTCCGTTCTTCTGTCGCCGCCTTCGGTTCTTCTGCCGGGCCACCGCGCCTTCTTGTAGCTCTTTTACAGGCGGTGGCCCGGTCTTCTGTCGCCGCCGCCGCCTTCCGTTCTTGTTCTTCTTCTTGTTCTTCTTCTTCTCCTGGAGATGTTGACTCGACGAGCTCTCCGGCCGGAATGCCAGGGACACGCTCCGCTGCCACTTATATAGTGACAATGGGGCGGTGTCACATGGTATATGTCACATGGGTTGGTCACATGGGTTGATGTCACATGGGGACTATGACATCGTAAGGGGGCGGGGTCACCATGTGACCAACCCATGTGACATATACCATGTGACACCGCCCCATTGTCACTATATAAGTGGCAGCGGAGCGTGTCCCTGGCATTCCGGCCGGAGAGCTCGTCGAGTCAACATCTCCAGGAGAAGAAGAAGAACAAGAAGAAGAACAAGAACGGAAGGCGGCGGCGGCGACAGAAGACCGGGCCACCGCCTGTAAAAGAGCTACAAGAAGGCGCGGTGGCCCGGCAGAAGAACCGAAGGCGGCGACAGAAGAACGGAAGACGGCGACAGAAGACCGGGCCACCGGACCAGGCGCGGTGGCCCGGCAGAAGAACCGAAGAGGGGGACAAGACCCCCGAAGTCGGGAGAAGAGGCCGGCGGCGGGGAGGAAGAAAGCCGGACTCCTCCGCTAGCAAAAGAGCTACACACACATAGCGGAGGAGTCCGGCGAGAAGACCCCCGAAGACGGAAGACCCCCGGAGCTGTGCAATAAAATATTTTTTCTCTGTGTTGTGTTTTTTATTGTACTTTAGTTCACAGGTGAATGGGTAGGGGTACATTGTACCCCATACTCATTCACATAGGGTGGGGGGCCGGTATCCGGGGGCCCCCTTCTTAAAGGGGGCTCCCGGATTCCGATAAGCCCCCCGCCCGCAGACCCCGACAACCAACGGCCAGGGTTGTCGGGAAGAGGCCCTTGTCCTCATCAACATGGGGACAAGGTGCTTTGGGGTGGGGGGGCCGCGCGGCCCCCCCTTCCCCAAGGCACCCCCCATGTTGAGGGCACGCGGCCTGGTACGGCTCAGGAGGGGGGGCGCGCTCGCTCGCCCCCCTTTCCTGGCCGGCCGGGTAGCGTGCTCGGACAAGGGTCTGGTGTGGACTTGGGGGGAACCCCCACGCCGATTTTTTTCGGCGTTGGGGTTCCCCTTTAAGCCCATTCCAGGCGGCGGAGCCCGCGACGTCTCCTTCGCGGGCCCCGCCTACCTGTACACGCGCTCGAAATGGGCGGACTTTCCGAGCGGGAACAGTCCGCTCATTTCGAAAGTACAGCGGACAAGCCCACACACGGGCGGACTGTTCGCTCAAACACAGTTTCAGCGGACAGTTTTTCGGAATTTCCGAAAGACTTTGTCCGTCCAACTGTCCGCTGAAACTGTCCGCTGAAAGCCCACACACGAGCGGACTGTCCGCCCAAACACTGTTCAGCGGACAAGGTTGGGCGAACAGTCCGCCCGTGTGTACGCGGCCTAAGTTTAGTTTCTATTGTAAAATTTTTCAAAATAAGTAATTTTTCTTCATAAATTTGGGCCAAAATGTATACTGCTACATATCTTTAGTAAAAATAACCCAAATTAGTGTATATTGTTTGGTCTCTGTGAAACTTAGAGTCTACACGCTATGGTGAAAATCATTGAAAATCACACCTGATGTACTGAATCTTCACTTGCCTCACAATTCGATTTGATTACGATTATCAGGTCAGCGATTAGATTCGATTCGATTCCACGATGCATCACGATTACTGTGCGCGGTTTTCTTTAAAAAAAAAATTCAAGCAGTCAGGACAACTTAATTTTCTTATTTTACATGTTCTTAAAAAAAAAGACAACACTCCGTGCATGCAGCAAAGTCTAATCACAGCAGACAACTTAGAGGAGTTCCAGGCTCCCCCCACCCAAAAAAAATATATATACTACAGGAGATGGTCGGAGACTGCAGACATACTACAGGAGATGTAAAACAAAGATACACTCACTCTTTCCCCATCTACTGTGTATCACCACTGCGCTAAACAAGAACTTTAAGCTAAGCCGCCACTTTATAAAAACAAAATGTGTACAATAATCCTTATCTAAAACAATAGAATAAGCAGTGCTGAATATAAATCCACACCAGTGAATTCAAAAATATTGAATACTTTAGACCCAGTCCAGTGAACATGAATTACTAAATGTTACTACACTGTGCAAACCCTGCCCTGTGCATACAAAAATAGAAAATAAATCATTAATAACTTATATCGAAATCAATTAACACAAATTATTGTATAGTGCATGTCACCAGATGAATAGTGATGGCAAATATATACAATCTGTTGAGATAAATCACCCTGTGACTAAATATTATTCAACACTAAAGATAAATAAACAAATAACGAGAATCAAATGAATTGTTTCAAGTTCTATCAGACAATGTCCACTTCCTAAAAACATTGTTACCATCACCACTGTGAAAGTTCCTGAGAACATAATATAATGTATCCCAGTGAAATCATAGTCCATACGTTGAATCTTCAGATCATAATCCAAATAATAAAATAGTGAAGAAACTGTGAAAAAAAACGTTTAACCAGTGTCTCTTGAATAAACAGCAGATTACATCTACACTCCTCCACCACAGCGCTCTAGATGTGACTCCTCTCCCCTTATGTGATTACACTCACCCGCTGTATACGCCTCACACTTTCGTGTTTGGCTGGATGTGCTTTTCCCCTTTACAGGGTTTGAATGGGATATCCAAATTTCCAATTTGGAATGCAGGGCTGGTGCCACGGCTGTTCCCATAGACGCCACGGCTGTTCCCATAGATGCCACGGCTGTTCCCATAGATACTATCATGCAACAAAGAAAAGATTTGCTTCCATAGCGTGATACAGTATAAAACTTTTTAATCACACATAAAAAACCTCTCACATTGCACTCACATCAAAGGATGAATAAACACGCCAAATATAAAAAGTCACAGCACTCTTGAATAACTCATACTGAAGCATAGGTGGTCACGGCGGACCCAGGATATGCGGGAATGATGGATAGTCTCTCACCGCTCCTTGACTGTACCGCCGCTTTACAAGGATCAATGTAAGATGTTCAGCCTCCTATATGTACCTCTCTCATTCGCCTGTTAGCCAAAATCCGACATGTTTCGTCATAAAATTGACTTAATCATGGACCTGGTCACTAGGCAAGACAAACTGACTTATTTTCCCCAAACTGCTCTCAATGGGCAGTGTATAATCATCAGTCCATGATACAATCTAACAAGCTTTTAAAAATGATATGTAAATATCATTCCAATAATCTGAAGCTCAATTGCACAAAAATAAAAGTAGAATTATAATCTATACAGATATTGGTAGTGAATAGCAGTGGAGAATTTCCACAGAGGGAGTCGCTCTTAACATATCAATCTGCATCGGTATGTGTAGCATCCTATCTCCATAGTGCAGCCTTTCCCCTATCCCCCCAATTTCTAAGAGTTGCGTAAACCCCACCACATTCATCCCACTGAGTTTACATAAGAAGCAATGCGGGAGAAGTTGGTAAGATACTAGCATGTATGGCTGGGTAAATGTACACATCCGGGGACACCTGATCCGGAAACCGGTGGGAGAAATGTGAACACCGGAAGTACATACCTTGCAGACCGCCGTCCAGGCTAGTAGGAGGGGGATAGGGATGAGTCGCGCCGTTGAGGAAATGACGCGCCTCCCCCTGTTTGGAATAGAGTATAAATGACTACAGCGTATATCGCGTGACCACGCCCTCTGAAGACGTAATCACGAAACGCGTCAGGG